>NC_030680.2:18255324-18855324 GCF_000004195.4 Xenopus tropicalis | reverse complement strand
AGACAGGCCTGTGGCAGGTCTCCTACATGAAGGGCAGGGTACAGAGTACAAACACATGGCTGCACTTTGCACCCTGCCCTGCACTTGGCAAATTACCTTTTATGTGTAAACAGAGCAAGCAGGATTCTCTCCTTATATCCTGTGGGCCACCGGCCTTGGAGAACTCAATACCCTTGATAATATAGTGTAGAATGCAACATTTGGGTCCACTTCAAGATACAAAAGTCACCCCAGGTGCCAAAAACAGCATCTTAAACTTTGCCCAAGAAGTGGCCATAGTTCATAGTGCATATTTTATTGTTAGGCTTTGGTGAGTTGTATTCGAAGACTCCCACTTCTTAGTATGGCCACCAGTGTCATGTGATTGCCCTATGCAGTGTTTCCTTTAGTTATTATAACAATAAATAAACACATTTCCAGCTATTGATCTGCACATCTTTCCACCATAAGCTAAATTTTCCTACCTGTGTGCCTCCTTTGGTGCCTTTTAAGTTGATCTGAACGAGAAAATCGCCTCTCGCAGTCTTTGAAATCACACTGGTACGGTTTTTCCCCTAAGGGAGCAAAAGATAAACAAAAACATTTTAACAAACAAACAAACACAA
This sequence comes from Xenopus tropicalis, assembly GCF_000004195.4. Classification (NCBI taxonomy): domain Eukaryota; kingdom Metazoa; phylum Chordata; class Amphibia; order Anura; family Pipidae; genus Xenopus; species Xenopus tropicalis. The sequence continues at coordinate 18,854,719 of NC_030680.2, read as the reverse complement.
CTGTGCCATTTTTCAGAGACTGTATATAAACCTTCCAGCTAAATAAAGATGAGGGAAATAGAGAGGGGCATTTTGGTTTATTGTTATGTTTATTACTGACCAGGGCAGGGCAGCAAATTAGCGGTTAACTTGTGCTTATTGGGCAACTTAAATGATGATAATTTAATATAAGCTTTGGGATGGAGCAAACTTTGTCCTATTATTGTGTAACCCCCCCCCCCCCCCAATACTATGATGTTGCTGCCACATGTCCATTCAGCTTCCAACATATTGAATCCAATTTATAAATGGTCCATCAGAACCGGTGCGGATTTACCCCCAAATAAGAAAGTAGCATGGGCACAGATACAGTTCTTATGAGTTAATGAGATTCTGGGAAATGGCCCTGACCTGGCTATGGGAACCAGCAGTAACCCTATGATGTTGCCTCCTCATACACAGGCCTTTGTATGGCCAACACCCCGATATTCTGCTAATATTGGGGTACCTGTGTGTTTTCTGCTGTGCATCTGCAAATGGGACAGTTTAAAGTATCTCTTGTTGCACCCTGGGTAGGCACACATGAATGGCCTCTTTTCATTGGCCTCTGTCGATGATCTGACTATGGCTGGGGTCACTCCCGGCACGCGCCTCACATCCTAGGGGGAAACAAAAGATCATGAAATATCATCCATGTCAGAGCAACCAACATGGCAGCTTCAGTTTATTTAAAATATAGTCAAATACCACATCTATGGAAAGTCAAGTGAATGTTAAAGGGGAACTTAAATATTAAAAATAACTTGTTTTTTATTTCTTTTTTTATTTTTTATCCATTACTCAGCGGCACCTTTCAGCCGCAAATAATAAATCACTTTATGCCAATGGGAAAAGCTGATAATTACTTGAGCTAATGATACTGTGCAGAAAGCAAAATGACTGCAGCGATGAGTCTTTTGTACAAGAAGTGACCTTTGCTGCTGAGTAAAGCGGGTAAACTCGGCATTATGAATCACCAGGGATTATTTTCATTTGTAAACTCCTCCGCACTCCGCAAATGCACAATTATTCTATCCTGTTATAGCTCAGCGGGGGGTATGGGCTAATCAGCACCCACACCGACACTGTCATTCTGTGCCAGGAATGATGTGTGAATCATAATGTTTGTGGCTATATAAAACCAACGTGTTAAAGGGGAAACATCAAAAAATCACCCTGTATGTAAGGAGATTGTTTCCTATTCAATAGCCGAACAAGGCCAAAATCACCAGTAGAGATGTAGCGAACCTCACAAAAAAAGTTCGCGAACCCGTTCGCGAACTTCTGCCAAAAAGTGCGAACTTTTGCGAACTTTGCGAACCCCATAGACTTCAATGAGAAGGCGAACTTTAAAAACTAGAAAAGCCATTTCTGGGCAGAAAACTGATTTTAAAGTTTTTTAAAGGGTGTCACGACCTGGACAGTGGCATGCAGGAGGGGGATCAAGGGCAAAAATTTCTCTGAAAAATACATTGTTGACACAGCGTTGCGTTTTGTGCTGTAAAGGGCAGAAATTACACTACATTTCTAAACTTGTGTAATAAACTGCTTTAAAACATCCGGCGTCTACATGCCAATCAAGTCGTGTAAAGGTTACAGCCGGTTCACACGCAATTGTGCAGTACACAATGAAAAGAAGAGTAACAGTAATCAGAAAATAAAAGCAGTCCTCACAAGGACTATTGGGTTACAGCAGATGAGATCAGAAGGACAGCTGCCCCCAGCAGCTACATACAGAGCAGTAGAAAGTAGATTACTAGTCAGCAAAGCTACCTAAACTGTCCCTCAAACCCCTGCACAGCTCTCTCCCTATGGGCTAATACAGAGCAGTAGAAAGTAGATTACTAGTCAGCAAAGCTACCTAAACTGTCCCTCAAACCCCTGCACAGCTCTCTCCCTATGGGCTAATACAGAGCAGTAGAAAGTAGATTACTAGTCAGCAAAGCTACCTAAACTGTCCCTCAAACCCCTGCACAGCTCTCTCCCTATGGGCTAATACAGAGCAGTAGAAAGTAGATTACTAGTCAGCAAAGCTACCTAAACTGTCCCTCAAACCCCTGCACAGCTCTCTCCCTATGGGCTAATACAGAGCAGTAGAAAGTAGATTACTAGTCAGCAAAGCTGCCTAAACTGTCCTTCAAATCCCTGCACAGCTCTCTCCCTATGGGCTAATACAGAGCAGTAGAAAGTAGATTACTAGTCAGCAAAGCTACCTAAACTGTTCCTCAAATCCCTGCACAGCTCTCTCCCTATGCTAACTCATCAAGCACACACAGGCAGAATGTAAAATGGCTGCTGGGCTTCGGTTTATATATGGAAGGGAGTGGTCCGGGGGTGGTCCAGGAGGGAGAGCTGCCTGATTGGCTGCCATGTATCTGCTGGCTCTGGGGTGAGAGGTCAAAATTTGGCTCCAGCTAAGGCGAACCCAAAATTGCGAACTTCGCTAAAAGTTCGCGAACTTGCGAACACCTGATTTTCGTGCAAATTAGTTCTCCGGCGAACAGTTCGCTACATCTCTAATCACCAGGGCGGCATATAGATACCCAATAAAAGTTCAACTGGTTCATCTCTTTTTTCTTACTTCATGTGCTGGCATGGGGTGCCATCATTCCTGTTCTATGTGGCAGCACCCTAGGTTTGGTGCATGTGTAGTATACAGTGTCGGACTGGGCCAGTGGTCCCAGTACTTGTGGGCCCTGCCAACCCAAACCCAATCCCCACCTGCAAGAATTGTCACTCCCCACAGCCGCCGCTCCCCCACTGGCAACAAAGTATAAGGTACACATGTGGGGGGGAAGGGCTGTGGGTGAGCTGGAGGGGGGCCCCTGGGGTAGCAGCTCACAGGCCTCACATACCCCAGCCCAACACTGGCACTACAGAAGTGTTTGGGCTGCTGTACTGTACTTTTGAAGCACCCAGCTTCAGGCCTGGATTTGTGGCAAGGCTTGCGTGCCATTGCGGTTGTGCAATTGGGCTTGCCTGCATGATTAGGCACAAGTTGAAGCACCTATGGGTGCAACATTTAAAAATGACTCCCCCTCCACCCCCATCCCCGTTGCTCAAGGCACAGGGTTTTAATACTACAGTCTGTGCTTTGTGTCTTGTTGCGCAAATCAGGTGTAACCTGTGTAAAGGTGCAACCATAAATGACTAAGTAGTCTCTTGTGCCCCTTAGTGCTCTGGCACTTCTGCCCAGGGGCATCATAAACATGTCAATGAAGAGGCTAGTAGTATGGCAGCTCTCTTCAATATGTAAAACTGCAAATATGCACAGTTCCGTGGGTGCAGTATGATTTTCATTCATCAGTGTCGGACTGGGACCCCATGGGCCCTCCAGAAAACCTTAGACCCTAGGCCCACTCTCCAAACTATTTTTCCTCCTTTCCTCACTCAACCTCTTTATTCTCTTAAGGTGCCCATACACGTGAAGATTCACTCGCTTGGTGAGGTCGCCAAGCGAGCGGATCTTCACCTGATATCCACACCCTGGGGCCAAACGATCAAATTATAATGGGGCAGTCCCCGATCCGACTGAATGTTTTAACCTGCCGATCGATATCTGGCCAATTTCATGCCAGATATTGGTTGGGTATGGCCGTCGTTTCTGCCCCTACACGGACCGATAAGCTGCCGAATCGGTCCAAGGGACCGATATCGGGAGCTACAATCGGCCTGTGTATGGGGACCTTTAGTCTTTTATTTACATGCTAGCATCTTTTCTTCCATCTATTTCTCCTCTTTGTTCCCATACAGAAATAGGGAATGAGCATGAAACAGGCCAAATGATCAGGAGCAGGAGGGCCCACTGACACCTGGGCCCACCGGGAGTTTTCCTGCTATCCTGTGGGCCAGTCCAACACTGGCCTTCATACAAAATGAAACATTTATAGATAAACAGTGAAATATTTACAGCTAAACAGTGTATTGCTGCCATCTTCCGACTGATAAGACTGTACTTACTTGGATTCCTCTAAAGACCCCGTGCGTGTGTATCCTGTACTGACCCCCGCAGCTGTAAAGCATCGGCGTGCTGTGACTGTCATTCTCGTAACTCGTCCCGTGACTGCAAGTAAGACAGAAGTGACACCCATCAAAAAGCCATTTTATCCGACTTTAACCCTAAAGTCTCATAATACTGATATAGTTTTTGCTCATGAGTCAGGTACATCAGTGCACAAGAAGCTGCTTCCCAAGTCAGGCCTGGAAATAAGTAATAAAGGGTCGCTGCCAATAAATACAGGCTAAGGTCATAGTTACACATGATGTAAGTCCCCCACATTGGAGGGGAGGAGAATTTCATATATAATGCTTGTCCAACCTGCAGCCCTCCAGCTGTTTTTGAGCTACAGCTTTCACCAACCTCATGCCTGCCTAATGAAATCTAACAAAGGTCCTAAAATTGCCCCAGGGCAGCTGCCAGCAGAAACAAATGCAGTACAGGTATGGGATCCCTTATCCGGAAACCCGTTATCCAGAAAGTTCTGAATTACGGAAAGACCATCTCCCATAGACTCCATTATAAGCAAATAATTCTAATGTTTAAAAATGATTTCTTTTTTCTCTGTAATAATAAAACAGTACCTGTACTTGATCCCAACTAAGATATAATTACCCCTTATTGGGGGCAGAACAGCCCTATTGGGTTTATTTCATGGTTAAATGATTCCCTTTTCTCTGTAATAATAAAACAGTACCTGTACTTGATCCCAACTAAGATATAATTATCCCTTATTGGGGCAGAACAGCCCTATTGGGTTTATTTAATGGTTAAATGATTCCCTTTTCTCTGTAATAATAAAACAGTACCTGTACTTGATCCCAACTAAGATATAATATCCTTAATGGGGGCAGAACAAGCCTATTCAAAATTCAGATTACGGAAATACCCCTTATCCGGAAAACCCCAGGTCCCGAGCATTCTGGATAACAGGTCCCATACCTGAAGTAGCCCTATATGGAAACAGATGGATAAGACTGTACTAGGAGTTGTGGTCCAGCAACATTTGATAGGGAGACCCATGCCCCACCCACAACCCAACCCAACCCCCTCCCAGGACCCCAGGATCACAAATGTGTTATTGATTCCATATGGTGGATCTGGTTCCCCCACCCCTCCTCCAATCACTTATCTCCCACCCCCCTCCAATCAATGATCGGTATAGCAGAAGCAACACAGGCATTTACCCAATGAGGAGTGATCCTGCAGCAGCCCATATATTATACAAAGCTAAATCCTTTGGCCGCTCTATAGAGAGGGAAGCCTATGTCCCTGGCCCCCGGTATCAGACATATACTGGGCTGTGCATTGTTACTCTCAGCTTAGGAAGACATAAATATTTTGGCTCAGGGTATTAAAGATGAGACTATGTCTGCTGATTTTCCACAGATTCTGTCTCTTTGGCCTAAAAAGAACAGGAAAAATTAAAAGAAAAAAAAAGCCCAGCTCCATAGATCATCCATGTACATTCCCATTCATTACTGCTAAAGCATTCGGGGGTCAAGCCCCTTCCCTTACTGACCGCCTGTGAACCCACGGAGCCAGAACATGCCTTTCCCCCATTCTAGCATTGCTGTAATTCAGCAGCAGCTCACAGATAACCCCCATATCCTTACATTCAGACATTGGACCGCACTCCAGGTATATTTGTTCCCGTCATAGTTAATCCCCATTGTCACAATGTGTAAGAAAATAAATAAACCCTGACCATAAATTTGTAAGGGATCACATGGAACTTACATAAAAAAAGCTATTTCCAAATGCCAAAAAAAGATTGTTATATTTTCATGCACTGAAAAAATATTAAAGGAAAACTAAACCCCCCCATAAACTTGTCCCACTGCTCCCCCTAGTTGTCTGAAGATTCAGTAGGATATCAGTGGGGCACATTTATCAGCATTGGGCAAATTGGGCCCATGGGCAGTAACCCAAAGCACTGGGAAAAAACCCGGTGGCCCTGCCGACCCAGACCCAATCCCTGCCAGCGTTCCCCCACTCCAATCACAGCAAAGATAAGTATAATGTACGAGCAATTGGGGGTGAAGGGGTTAGGCAGGTGGCCCCAGTGGCCCCAGTGGCCCCAGCACATATCGGTCTGACCCAGGCAACATCAGTGATTGGCTTTTCTTTCAGCCAGCTGCAGGGAGAACAATTAATGTAACAATTTTGCTGGTTGCCCACTGGCAAATTTGCCCTGTGTTGCCAGAGTCCCCTCTCCTCTAGTTATGGCACTACTGGGGCTCATTTGCTAATGCTGGGTAGATTTTCCCCAGTGCAGTAACCCCTAGCAACCAATCAGCATGTCAGCATAACTCTGATTGGTTTCTGCACTGGGGCAAATTTGCCAGTGAGCCCCAATGCTGCTTTATGTTATTACCTCCAATATTTTGGTGCATTTGTCCATAATCCCCAGTAGATTTTGCCTTTAGAGGGATTCATATAAAAACAACATGTAAGTGCCAGAGATATGAAACACAGCAATTAGTAACTGACCTTTTAAGAGAAGACCCCAAATTCATCTGATTCCAAGTCATACATTCCAGTTGGGAGGTCATTTGGTAGAGATTATCACTGCGGGGAACGTTTACAATTGGTTATTGCGATGCACAGTTACAGGGATACGAGGGCAGGCCAGTATTTAACATTAGCAGTACAGAATGATTTCGTTATCACTGTATAAGCACATACCCCCATGTACTGTAAATGGTCATTAATCACATTTATTTATAGTGTAGAGTTTTTACACTACTAATATAATGAATTTAATACACCGCCTGCTGTTCAGACCCACTGACTGGCCACAGTCGGCAGAAAATTAAGTTAGTGAGCAGATAATTGAGATTATCTTGCTTTCTAGTTTTAATATAATAATAGATAATAGCAGTTTTTACACTGCTGATATAAGTTTGAAACCATAGCACCGCCTGCTGTTCAGTTCAGCTGCCACACTCAGCAGAAAATGATGTTAGTGAGCCGAGGAAAGCAGGGCAGGAACTAGGGGTGGGGAGGGAAGGTGGTTGGAGGAGGAATGTTTTGGTAGCGGGCATGGGGGGAGGGGGCCCAGCTGTTCTGATGTTGCTCTGCTTAGAACAGACCAGAGAAACATCTGAGCTACATCACAAGACAGACATTCCTTCTCTCACTAACTTTGATTTCCACTGACTGTAACCTTTCAGCAGAAATGACCAGCAGGTGGCACTGTTGTTTTAAATCCCTAATAGCAGTAGCTTGAATACCAGCTAATAACTTGAAACTAGGTAAAAAAATATCATCTCAAAAGGGCCCAGAAAGAGATTATTGAGATATTTCCACTGATCCTTAGGCTAGCTAGGTAGCAGACTTGCGTTATTCCCATATAATATGGATATGGCAGACATTAGCCATTATCTTAAAGGAACAGTAACACCAAAAAATGTTATGTAAAAATTAATGTTGAATGTACTGTTGCCCTGCACTGGTAAAAGCTGTGTGTTTGCTACAGAAACCCTCCAATAGTTTATATAAAAAACTGTTGTGTAGCCATGGGGGCAGCTATTCAAGTTTTTAAAAAAGGGAGAAAATGCACAGGTTAGCTCTTTAGATTATCATTGTACTTTACAGAGCTTATCTAACCTGTGCCCTTTTTCCTTTTTTCCAGCTTGAATGGCTGCCCCTGTGGCTACACAGCAGGGTATTTATATAAATTATAGCAGTCTTTCTGAAGCAAACACATCAGTTTTACCAGGGCAGCAGTAAATTATAGTTTAATTACTTTAAAACACTTTTATTTCTTGGTGTTGCTGTTCCTTTAAGAGCTTTACATCCTGCAGAAGGTCTGTGACCTGTGTGACACTAGGTTCTCTTATAAAGATCACTGGAATCTCAGCCATAAAGCACAACAGATCTGTTGCTTTTGGAAAGAGGGGGACGTACCAGCCCCATCCACCTGTTTGCCAATGACTCCGCCACATTGTCCCTTAAGAAACCTTCACTCTATTTTCCCTTATGCAGAACACAAACACACATTGTTATTGGGCAAAAACTGAGGGGGACACAAGGGAAAAAGCACCACATTTAGCATTTGGGGGCTTATTAGGAATAAAAAAGTCAAGAGAAAACTGAATCCTGTTTTAATGGGGTGCTTCACCTTTAAGTTAACTTTTAGTTTGTTATACAATGTCCTATTACTAGCAGTTTTGCAATTGGTCTTCATTATAGTTTTTGAGTTATTTGCCTTCCTCTTCTACCTCTTTCTAGCTCTCTAATGGGAGTCACTGACTATACCTATATAGAGGGACGTAGTCCAGTCTCTTATTCAAACCACTGCCTGGTTGCTAGGGAAACCAAGATCCTAGCAACCAGAAAGATGCAGAAATGGAGAGCAGCTAAACAAAAAGCTAACAACATATAAAATAAAGACCAATTGCAAATTGTCAAACAGTTAATCTAAAGGTGACCAATTCCGCAGAGATTATACATCATTTCCCTCAGTCCCTGCCCCAGCGGAGCTTACAATCTAAAGGTCCAATCTCACTCACTAAGCAGTAATTTCATCAGGGGCAAAATGAGAAAAACTCGATTTAAAAAAACGTGTACATTTTGAATTCCAACATCAATAAATCGTCTCTCTAGTATAGGGCCTTTTTAAAGAATAAATAAACATACTCTGTACAGCCCCCAGAATAACATACCTTTCTCCCTGCATCCAAATGTATTTAGTTTCTCTATTACAGCCAGTTTGACTAAAGCTCTTTTACTGACTTCCTTGTCTAGTGGGAAGCTCCACCCCCTTTTGCTTTCTGATCCCTCCTTTTCTCTCCAACTACGATCACCTCAAAACTTCCAACTCCAGTTGCTCCACAAAGGGCGTTCAGATTTACATAGTTCAGGTGGGATTGTAATTGGAGCATTATTTTGCATATTAATGCAGCCGTGGGCCTCGGCGAGCGGGGGAAAAGATTTATTACGCACTACAGCTCCCAGCATGCCTTTACTTTCATAATTTGTGAAAGTATGCTGGGATTCAGGCTCGGACTGGGCCGCCGGGAAAAATCCCGGGGGCCCTGGCGGCCCAGACTCGACCCTTGCTGGTGCCCCCCGTCCGACTGTTCCTACCGTGACGTGTTAAACTTATGCACGCTCAGGGGAGGACTTCGGGTGGGGGACCCTATGGGGGAGGGGTTAGGGGATGCGCCCGCGGGGGCACCTGATAACAATCAGGAGAGATTCTCATTGGAGGATTTTTTAGGATTTTATTGTTATACCGCTGGCCCATGAGAGCTGGAGTCGAATTTCATTGGGCAGTTTTAAGTAGGGATGCACCGAACCCACACCCACTTTTTTTTTACCCGAATCTGAATCCCGAACCGGATCGGAAGGGGTTAAAAATCCCCCCAACCATTTAACCATTTCCACATGCTAATTAGGATTCAGATTCAGTTCGGCCAAAACCAAATCTTTTAAAAAAAGCTTGGATTCAGCCCGAATCCCTAACCATCGGTGCATCCCTAGTTTTAAGAATACAATGCTGATGTTGTTGGACTACAGCTCCCAGCATGCTTTACTGCTTGTAGCCCAGAGCTGCTATAGAACCATCTCTGTATGAGTGAGCAGTTAGTATTGTATGTACAGTATGGCCGCTATTGCCCCGCTGTTCCCCAGATGCACCTATGTAGGGCTGTCTCTGCACCCCGTGCTGGGCCGTGCCACTGCTCCCAGCATGCTTTACTGCTTGTAGCCCAGAGCTGCTATAGAATGATCTCTGTATGTGTGAGCAGTTAGTATTGTACATACAGTATGGCCGCTATTGCCCCGCTGTTCCCCAGATGCACCTATGTAGGGCTGTCTCTGCGCCCCGTGCTGGGCCGTGCCACTGCTCCCAGCAATTCCACACATTCTTGCTGTAACGCTTGTGTAATTAATTCCTTCAGGACCAAAATTCTTTTTTTTTTTATTAGAAATACCATTCCAGGACACTTCCAGCAGGAGTTTCTCTGTAAATCTCTTTGTTGACACGTCATTTTTAACTTGCCCTGTTTTTCCTTAATTCCGAGCTCCTTTCAGAGATCCTCCATTAATCTCACTGTATCACAGGCCCATTGTTTTCTTTGCTAGAAACCGTTACCTTTGTGTTATAAATCAGGCACCGCCAAGTTACCCGTTTCATTAAGCTCAGGGGGGCATCGGGGTGCCAGGGATAAACCAGAGCCGCTCCATATTTATTCAGAATAAACTTAACTCAATCCAGTTTACTTTACCTGCATTCTTTATGGGGCTTTATTTATCCTTTAGAGTCAGCTGGAAACATTTATGCTCCTGGCAAAGGGGAAGCCGACGTGCGGCAATTTATATTTCTGCACATTAGAGCTGAGACCTCATAGTTCATATATTGATTCTCCCAAAGCTCCACTTACAAATTGCTCCCAGTTCTCATACACCAATAACTGGGGGTGCCAGCGCTCCCCCTCCCATCAGGGTTAGATACCCCTTTGGGATAACTCTGGTTACATGTGGATAATAGTTAGTCTGTGCTATAACTATATATTACACAAGAGCTGCAAATATCCTGTAAATTATTTCCTTATAAGCAGTGCTAGTGATCATCAGTTATAAACAGTGCTTAGTGATATAATTAAGTCTGTCACATGACTCACTGAGACTTGCGTATTATAATAAATAATGTACCCCCTGCTATAAAATATAAGAATATTAAAAGTCACATCAGAGTTCCAGCCTTGTGTCTTTATATGATCACAGAATTCCTTGGTGACTTTTCATATCTTATAATATCCTTGTATTTTACAATAGGGGGTACATTATTCACTATATATCCTATATACCATACTACACCCAACATATTACTACATCCTATTAAACAATACAATACACAAGGGCCATAACTAGTAACATGACTCACTGAAACTTGTGTATTATAATAAAAATTGTACCCCCTGTTGTAAAATATGAGGATATTAAAAGGCACGTCAGAATTTCACGACCTGTATGACCTTTATATGATCATGGAGCTCCTTATATCCTTATATTTTATAATAGGGGGTACATTATTCACTATATATCTTAAATAACATACTGCACCCTACATACAGTAATACTACATCCTATAGAACAATATAACTCTACGCCTATGAAATGAATCTCTGCAAGTGAAGGTTTTGCTTGTCCTTTAGTTTAGCTATGGATTTGGCACACCCAACGTGACAGTCAGAGCTGCCAGAGGCAGGAACCCCATCGCCTGATGAAGTCGCAACCTGACAAAAGTTATCTCTAAACATAAACACTGATGTGGAGCAGCAGCAGCAGCGCATAGCCGTGACTTCATAAACATGTTTTGACTGGAGAGCAGCAGACGTATCCATGTTTGTTTGACTTAGTATTCTGAACTCTATCCTGCGTATATTCACTTGGGTACGGGATGTTTTTATTAGACTTTTTCCTTCTCCTACAATCAGATTTTCATTTTTCATAAAGGGGAACACTATATCCAGAGCACTTAATGCCAAGGCACGGGGCCTAGAAGCTTGAGAGGTACCTCTGGGCATGAATATTGGTTTCCATGGATTCAGTTAATTAAAATGAGTAGACACCCAAATCATTGTGCCAACAGAGATTTATTTACCAGCAAGTGCGGCTGGTCTAAAATGGACACAGTGGACAGCACGTATTGATTGAATTTGGTAAGGGCCTCTGCACTTTAGCATAACTCCCAATAAGCCAACCTGTGTCTTCTGAAGAATGGTGCTTATTGGAGGAACCCTGAAACCACTGCCCCCATTTACCTGGCAGTAGATCTGGGGTTCCCACAGTAGGCTGTTGCAATAGGTGGAGCAGACTTGAGCCCGTACGTGACTCACTCATCTCAGAGCTTGGCCTTAACTACTCTGGAATTGCAAAAATGCTACATTATGGCTAAAAAAATTGTGATTTTCATCCAAAATCTCGCTTAGCACTTGAGTTTGTAAATGACCCCTGATGTGTTGATCCACTCATTTCCCAAATATTACAGCATTACTTTCCAAACTGTGGGGCTGGTCACCAAGGCAGCCTAAAGCGGTGGATGGGAGGGACAGCCTGAACACCAATAAGGGTGAGCTCTACATTATTTCCTTTGCTAGATGTTCCTAGAAGTGCAGCTTGAACATTAACCTTACTGACAATTTTTTCATCATCCCTCATTTTTACTACAAACTCCTATTCTTCAAATGTAGATGAGAAGTCCATGCATTTGTCTAATGGCATAGTAAGTGATAAATAAATAATTATCCAGGGGCACCCCTGGCCTTTGTGCCATCTGAGGCAGCAGAACCAATGGCACTCCACCTCACCCATTTTTTACTTAAAAATGTGAAATTTGGCTTATAACATTATCAGGGATGGCTTCTATCCACCATGAGAAAACACCACTTTATGCTACCTGCCTCATAACAAAAGCTGCACTGCTTTCCCCCTTCCTTCCTTCCTTCCTTCCTTCCTTCTTTGTTTGTCTGCTTTGTTCTCCTTGGTTATAATGAAGGCATTAATATGTGTTTGTATGATAACATGGGGCTCATTTCTTCCCCCCTCAGTCTTCTTTACCCCCTTCCATAGGCTTTCCTGCAGTGCCATACATAATTCCCTTAGGGTTATGATACCCATATATAGATGTGCAATCCATAATACTTTCATTTTTTGCCTCTACAATCAGGGAATAGAGGTTATGGTATAGCAACCAGGGCCAAGGCCTACCATCATCAAGGTTAGAACTAGCCAAATATACAGAAGATGGAAGTACAAAGGCAGAGCTGCAGTCAGTACAACCCTCACTGATACAGATGGACAATAAATCTACAATGGCTCCTGTGCTTAATGTCTGGCCTGCTAGGTATCAATGTTCAGAGAAGAAAATAAAGCCTAGAACATAGAAGTAAGAGACGTCAGGCATATATCTTCACCATACTAAATAGACAGAGCCTAACTAGGGGGTTCCCAGACAGTAAGAAACTTGAGGGGCTTTTACTAAATGTCTGGGGGACTGAACTTTGTCAAAAATCACACAGTAAATCAGCGCAATGTCTGAGAGGTCCCCGATGGCTCGTATAGCCTGTGAATTAAGAGCCTTCTGGATTCCAATGCTTTGACCTTTTGCTAACACAGTAAGTGAGGGATGGTTCATGACAGGACAATGTGAGCTTTTAGATATTAGAAAGTGACTAATATGACTGGTTTGTTTTACGGGGAAATATTACTTGTTTATTTTAAATACCTTGTTCTCTAAAACTCTCATTTATTTAGAGGGGTTCCATCTTCTCAGGGCTCTCTATATTGCTGCTTTCTGTTCTTCTTTTTCATTTAGTCCCTTTTATTTTCTCTTTTTCTGTCAAACTTGTGTTCTCTTCCCCTTTCAACTCAATTATTGGGCTGATGTTGTACTGTTGAAATAGGTCAGTAAGAAGGAGAAGCATGACCAACACTCTAGGACAGTGATTCCCAACCAGTGGGGCAACATGTTGCTCAATCACCCCCTTTGATGTTGCTCCCAGTGGCCACAACGTAGGTGCCCATTTTTACATTTCTGACTTTGGGGCTACCAAATAGCCAATCACAGTTCTTATTTGGCAGCCCCAAATAACTTTTTCATGCTTGTGTGAGCCACAAGGATAGTGGTTCTTAGTGATGTCTTCGGTTATAATCAGTGCTTAGTGATGTCATTGGTTATAATTGGTGCTTAGTGATTTCTGTCACATGACTCACTGAAACTTGTATTATAATGAATAAAGTACTCCCTCTTGTTAATTATGAGGACATTAGAAGTAACCTTGCAGTTCCATGACCTGTATAACTTGGCCTTCAGCCTTCTGCTTTTATATGGCCATGGATCTCTTTGGTGACTTATAATATCCTTATAATTTACAATTAGGGTACTTTATTCCCTATATACTTCAATATGGGGGCCTATTCAACAAATGGTGACAAACAATGCAGCACAAAATTCTCCAAAGGGAACCCCCAAATCTTTATACAAGTGAATAGACTTCTCTTATGGCTAATTTTGTGGTGCACTATGTGGTCACCCTTATGCTCAATATCCCGCTAAAAATGACTGAAAATCAAATATTTTGTACAAACTATAAACTTTTTTTTAAAGAATCAACAGTTTCTTCAGTCTGTCTGACACTGTACTGTTGACCTCCCTAGGAAACTAGTAGTATTAAGATTAAGTCTGGAAATGCTTAGAGATGGAAGAGAGAGAGAAAGAGAGGGGGGATATTATTATTTGTATATGGGATATTTCATCCTTATTGAAGTGTAAACAAGCAATATGGGGCCAGAGTTAAGGAAGAAGGGACCTGGGGTTGGAGGGAGGTTTTTACCCTTGGGATGAAAACAAACACTTGGGGCCTGGTCCTGTCCTAAAAATGTCATACAATAAACTCATGCAGCCAACACTGTGTCACACAGGGAACAACAAGAGAAACAGTGCCACTAGTCACAATTATATATGCTATTGCCACATCTGAATGACACAACAAATGCATTAAATGATACAAATTCTTGGTAGCAAATATATCAGGGATACCAAATAACACATTTATAGGTTTATACCAAGTGTAATTGTGATAGATCAATGTGCAGTAGCAGTAGCAGTACAAGTGGAGAGCCCATAGGAGCAGCACAAAGGTACAACCTACAATTGGGTCTTGTAGAACAAGTACAGTGACTCTCAGCATTTAATGACATAGTTAATCACAGAATTAAATGGCACAATGACTCTCAGTATCAGGATCGGACTGGGCCATTGGGACACTGGAAAAAACCTGGTGGGCCCTGCCAGCCCAGACCTGATTCCTGCCTGCCCTCCTCCTGGTTGCCTTTCTTTTGCCAATCTAGGCAAAAGTAAGTATAAGGTCCACTGAGGGGGTGTGGGGACCCGTGGGGTAGCGATCCCAGTGAGCCTTGCACACCCCAGGCAGACCCTGCTCAGTATTATATAGCAAAGAAATTACCAGCACCAAAGTTATACAGTTATACAGCAAGAAACGGCAAAGAGACCCAAAACATTGAATGGCATTTCATGGCACCACAATGCAGCTTTAAATTGCACAGTGACTCCCTGCACTCAGTGGTACAGTGACACCCTTAGCTTTCAGTGGCACCAATACTAATACTAATACAGATTCTAATGTGTATGAGCTACCGGGGACCTTAAATGTAGTTTTGCCCAACCATGTGGCTATCAGGGCGATAGGTCCAAGAGTAGAAGGTCCATTGTTACTGGGGTCGATCTGGATATTCCCCGGAATTCCGACTGGCCAGTCCAACCCCCAGCCAACGCTTTTATTAACATTTTACAAAGGAATTGTCTTTTGCCAAGTTCTCTAATTCTATCGTATTATATTTTCAGCCATTTTTATTTTAGCCGCTTCGTTGACCATTCAGCGCCAAGTTGAGTACAATCAGAGATATCAAAGCTGTGCGAGTATATTTCTGTTTTTACCTCTCTTTCTGCTATACAGATCGGGATTGATGTGTTTTGGAGTCGTATGAAAGGAAAAAAAGGACTTTTAGCAAAGAGGAACTTTAAAGGAACAGAGTCGTAGATCATCCAGAGTTTGTTTTGGCCTAAAGAGAAAAGATGATGGTGCTTGACCCTGCAGTGGTTGCAGCTTTAATCTACACTGAGACTCCCCCATTCAGCAGCGTGACTCACATTACATGCTGGATAACCTTTTCACTGCCAAAGGGGACACTAGAACAGATTTACTGACTGTCAGCTGAAGGGGAAATGATAACACAAGTACACTTTAATTGCAGGGAGGCAGGGGCTTCCTTATATATATACTCCTTATATATATATATACTCCAACATTACAAGTTACACACAAATGCTTATCGCTGATCAACAGAGCTTACAATCTACACAATGGTGACCCCACCCCCCTGCTCTAAAGAGAGTACAATCTTAGGTGACTATACTTGGGCTGATACAAGCTTGCATCTTGGTTCTTCCAGACAGAGTCAGCAGCTTATTGGCCCATGTATAGGGCCCCGCCGACAGACCTGTACAACCAATATCTGGCTGGAAAATTGGGCAGATATCAATCAGGCAGGTTTGCACTTCCCATTGGATGAGGACCACATTGGATGATTGATGAAGTCCTCTCTTGATGCCCTGCATTTACCATCAAACCCAAAATGGTGTCGGAGTATCTTATTCACTGTACCACACCCCATTTAGTACCAGAATTTACAGGAAAAAAATCTATTAAGAGATTTAGTATATCTTATCTAAACCTCAACCACACAATATGATACAACAATATAAAAAATGAGCGAAATCAGTGATACACAGGATTCTTTCATGGAAGTCTCATTGAGACTCTGTAAAACCAACACATTCATTTAAATACTAATGTCTATGGAGTTATTCCCTTTAGCACAGGGGTGTCAAACTCAATCACATAAGGGGGCCGAAATCTAAAACACAGGCTAAGTCGCGGGCCGAATTTTTTATAAATATACTTAGTAAGATACTAAGGGGTATATTTATCACAATGTGTAAAAAGTGGAGTAAGACATTACTGGTGATGTTGCTCATAGCAGCCAATAGATGCTTTGCTACTATTGAAATCTGATTACTGATTGGATGCCTTGGGCAACATTACTGGTAATGCTTCACTCCACTTTTTACACAGCATGATAAAAATACCCCTTAGTCTTAGTTACTATGTGAGGAAAATGGAAATTGATCAGGCTGGATGGTCAGACAGAGTCACCAAGGGCCACATAAAACAGCCAGGGGGGCCGGATTTGGTCTTGTGTTTGACATATATGCTTTAGCAAATAAAGCTGCCCATGGATGACCCGACATTGGTCTTATGACTTGGTCACTTCTGTTTATTGGCCCATGTACGGGGCCCAAAATTGTACGGGGCCCAAAATACTCATCTGTTAAGTTGAAATTAATCATATTGGGCAAGGACTGCACTGAGAAATAGATGCAGTCCTCTCCTGTTAGGTCTCCACAAGGCCTGGTAGTTGGCCTATGGGTCATACAATGTATATCAGCCTGACTTGTCCCACTGCATGCAGATGTGTCCATGTATGACCGGCTTAAGGGAAAACTATACCCCAGAACAATGTAGGTCATATGTAAATCTAAATAAAGCATTTTCATAAAAATATACTTTATTAGTGGTATGTGCCACTGGGTAATCCTAAATAGAAAACTGCCATTTTAGGTACTAACGGTCGCCCCCAGGGATCATAGAATACACAGTGCACACAAACAAACCAAGGGCACACATACATGCTAGGCCCCATCAGCCAATGAATGGGCAGAGTTCTGCCTTTTGCTCCCACACTACTTCCTGTTACAGTTAGAGCTGCATTATTTCCTGTCAGCTGATCTCTGAGGGAGCACACAGCCCATCACAAAATGGCGGCTCAAGGGAAAAAATGTAAAAGGGCAATATTTACTGGTATATGTTCCAGTATTCCAGTAAGATTATTTAATAGGCCACTGAATATAATATAAACTGAAGGTATAGTTTTCCTTGAAGCAACCTTTTTTCATTTCTGCCTATAGAACCCCATAGAATCAGACCAGGCATGTACCAATAATAACATGAAAAAAAATATCCAATGACCCTGCATTAAAATAGAATCAAATTTTCCCACAATAACCCAGTTCAGTGTATATGTTCCTACTGCAGATCATGGGGGAGGGGCACAAGTATTCACAATGCATTTTTCACCCCGTGCAGAATTCCCTATATATTTCGCTTACATTTCAAAATTCCTGTGTAATTGAAAGTTGTGCAAGGAATTTACACTGAGTGCCCGGCCATTAATCCTTTTAGCTCCATTTGTGCCGCTGGAGCTATCATATGGATTACCATCCAACAGGAAGGCTGACCTCCCCCTACTTTAACTCTTTCCTTTGACGTCAGCCATGTTTTACACAGCGAGGTTAAGGAAATTACCTCATTTCGGTGGAGAATACATTAATAATTGTTAAAAAAATGTAATTCTTTAAGAAAGGGGGGCTTGTATATGAGTTATGGCTTCCCCATGCTATAAGTGGAGCGCTGTGTACCAGTTACCAGACAGGCCTTATCAGGCTGATAGAGGAGCTCGGCCAAGTTCACTGATAGCTGGAACCGCTCACTGCACAAAATCTAATGAAAGAAATATAATAATATTTTCTGAGCCCTGGAGATCAGGGTCTGAAATTATTATTTCAAAATAAGAAGAGCCATTGATCTATTATGTGCTGATTGTGTGTAAACATTTTTTATCAGTCTTTATATATATATATATATAGTTCTAAAATAAATTCTAAATTTAGTATCAGTGTGTTTGTATTGTGCATGTTTATTATGGCTATCGCTGTGACATTGCACCCTATCCCAGAAGCAGTAACCCACAGCAACCAATAAGATGTTTGTTTTTAAACAGGTGACCAGTAAATGCTACCTGCTGATTGGTTGCTATGGGTTACTGCCCCTGGGCAAATTTAGTGACTGTTATTACATAAACATCTATAAGTGTGTTTCCTGCAAGTTCTGAAGGCAAGTATTGGGCTGGAACAAGGGTCGGACTGGGCCACCAGGATACCGACCCAATCCCTGTTACTGCTCCCCCGGAGTGGAGGATGTTGGGCGGGTGGTGGGGGGTTAGGGGGGAGCAGTGGGAGCCCCTGTTGGGGATGCGCCTGGTGGGGGCACCCGGTGGGCCCTGCAACCCCCAGTCCGACCCTGGCTGGATCCTATTTATTGCACCTTGGCTTCAAAAGAACAACTGACAAATAGAAATGAGCAAAATAATCAGAAATCTGTGCCAGAGAGCACAATAGTGCACTGTACTCTACACGGATTAATAAAACATAATTTTGCTCTTGAATCTTGCTCTTCTCCCTGCACTGACTCCAATGATTATGCCAAAATTTCTGCAAAGTTTCACCCTCTTGTGACTTTTTCTAGTGATTTATCAGTGACTTTAATTTTCAATTGATATCCATTTTATAAAGGAAGGTGAGTGGGGAAGGGGGTCGCTGAAATAAAAGATATATCAATACTATTTCCTCTACTAATTAATGCAATTCGGATCATTTCAACTTTAAAAATAAATCTAACTTCATAGTCAATTTGATTTCTAGTTGCCAGTGTCATTGACCCTAGCAACCAGACACCACTTTAAGCCCTGGAGGTGGAAGGACAAAGAATAAGGGTTCTTACCTTAAACATGTTTATAAACTAAAAATTAAATCTAATACTTTTTGTATTTTTGTATTTTTTTTTTGTCATTTTTAATATTTCCTCTCTCCATTAAGGAATTACAGCTGCTATCTAAGAACTACAAACGTAGATTGTAAGCTCTTTTGGGCAGGGCTCTCTTCACCTCTTGTATCGGTTACTGATTGCTTTATAT
Source organism: Xenopus tropicalis (assembly GCF_000004195.4). NCBI lineage: Eukaryota > Metazoa > Chordata > Amphibia > Anura > Pipidae > Xenopus > Xenopus tropicalis. The sequence continues at coordinate 18,835,299 of NC_030680.2, read as the reverse complement.
GTTACTCTGTATGTCCAATGTATGAAACCCACTTATTGTACAGCGCTGCGGGATATGTTGGTGCTTTATAAATAAATGTTAATAATAATAATACAAACGTAAGGAGAAACACAAAAGGTCCAGAATAGAAAAGGAATTTTATTTAAGAAAAATACACAAAATGAAATGTAGAATTTACTTAGCATATTATAGTTACTAGGGTTTGTTTTTTTAATTTAATTTTTTTTTTCTTGGACTCATAGGCTTTGTTAGGTCCAGAGAATATAAAACGAACATTTTGTTTAAAGTTATCTGTTCAAACTTTTTTTTAAGTATTTAAAACTTTCCAAATAACATAATTTTCCTATTATTGCCATTTGTAAATAGGTGCCTAATTACTATGATATTTATAGGTAATTATATGGGTGTTGGATGAGGGCCTATATTGGCCAGTTAGGCTGAGTGTGTTTATAAGTGAGAACTTACCCTGCATTTAATAAATACAATAATGTTCCCTATATCCAGCTTTAATCCTTTGCAATATACAAAGAGGCAAATGTGCGTGTTTGACTTCTTACCTGTTATACGGAGTTCTGAGGAGAAGTGCTTGGCTCCCAGTACAACTGTCAGTAGGGGTGTGACAGCCATACACTGGGGGGGGAACGGAATACTGCTGCTCCCCTGTAGGAATAGAACATCACATTAACAAACTGTCTCACCCCCCTTTGCTCACTCATCGTCATCGTCAATTTCCCCTTCTGTCTAAGGCAGAGATTTCACAGACCCTTACAGACTGGGACCAGGCCCTTAGCAAGTGATTTATGGACTGTGTATTTGTGGGCCTGAAATTGCAAATGGGATTTTAGAAATGCTCATATTTAATCAACATCAGTCTTACTCTATAGGAGACTTATCAGAAAATCTTCATTTAATAATAAGAACTATCTAAATTTAATAAACATCTTTGGCTGATGAGTTGATGTTCTAGGAAGGGAATCTCTCTAAGACATAGGAAAGAAGTGCAGAGCCAGAGCCATTCATTATACAGAGGGAGGGGGAAGGGGGGACAACATTTACTTTCACCCTTGTTATGTTGTAAGGCATACAAATAAGTGGGATTTGGGACATCTAAAGGGAGGACCTCAAAGGATTAAATGAGAAATATAGGAAAGGAAGAAAGGGAAGGTAGGAACTGAAAAAGGACAATGGATGTGTGGCAAAGAGGGTGGAAGTTGAATAAAGGGAGATAAAGAAAGGAGGGAAGATGGAAGGGATGGAGACATGCAGGTAGATAGGTAGGAAACAGAAAAGAATGGACATCTAAGGAGGACACTTCAAAATATAAGAATCATAGGAAAGAAAGAAAAAGGAAGGGGGTGATGGAAGGCTGTAAAGGCAGGGGTTGGAGGTTCAATGGAGGGAGAAGAAAAAAGGAAGATGGGGGAGACACACTGACAGAGAGAAAGCAGAAAAGAAGTAAGGTTGGAGTAATGGAGGCACAAAAGAAATAAAGTAAGGATAATAGGAAAAGTGAAGGGAGCTGGGAAGTTGCAAGGGAAGGCAGTAAGGGAGATGAGGGGGAAAAGATGGATGTAATTGAATCGGAAAGAAGGTACAAAGGAGGGAACAACAAAGAATAAGAGGTAGGAATAGAGAGAGGAGGGAGGGAAAGACAAGAGGCAATAGTTAGGGAAGAAAGGAAGAAAATAGGAGGAATGTAGGAGGGAAGAGACAGGAGAATGGGGAGGAGACCACCATAGTGTGTTGCAAAACTCATACAAGCTATTATCTGTAGATATCACTGCTGGGGTAGAGGAACTGAATAACAAAACAGCAATTACCTAGAGAGGTCTGTTGGCCCATGGGGTCTTCATGCTTGAAGGAGTGGTTTGTAAACTGTGCCGTATGATGAGAGGACGTATGGCCGTAGCTTGGAGTACCATCAAAGGCCACCGCACTGTAACCTTACAAACAAACAAGAAATATATATTAATATTATCCACTTGTAGATATCCAAAAAGAATAAAACATGATGTCGGAGACCAATGTTTATAAATGACAGGAATAGATGTTGCTATGGGGGTAAAGTAGCAAAAGCCATAACATTTGCATTAGGTCTAGTAACTCATAGCAACCATATAAAAGTTTTAGTTTTAACTAATATGCCTGTCTGCTGGTTGCTATGGGTTACTAGAGCAGCTCGAGTTGCCTGCTCTTCTGGAAATTTATCTCAGCCTTCCTATATCTGGCAGCCTTCACCCTTAGTAATAACATTGCCTTTGGGTATCATTAAATATACAATATACCAGACAGGTGGCAGCCAATAGGCATACCTGCTCAGCATTATGCAGAGATTATTAACAGCACATGGTCCTTATTATCCCCTTCACTGAAAAAAAAATATTCCTAAGAAAATAGTGGGGATTGTGTTATTGTGCATGGTATTATTTGCCATTAGAATGGGGTTCCTCTGCTGCAATCTGCACATTCAGGGGGGCAAAATGTAACCCTTGGAAATTCATCCTACATAGAAGTGCCAGGAGCCCCTACTCCTCCACCGATGCCTTGTGATTGATGCCAAACTATACCCCAAGATGATCCAGGGTGCATATCAAGGTGTTGCCCCTTTCATTTACCAGATCTCTTTAGGTATTTATCAGTCAGTGAAAGTTATAACTCACCATTTGATAAATACCGGTAGGCTTCTAAAACTCCCATAGGAATGAATAGAACTTGATTAAGTTTTTATGTATTAAGCTCGCATTTTGATAAATCTGCCCCTTAATGTCATTCACCTGATTATACACGCTATTATGGGGCTCATTTATCAACATTGTGCTATTTTGCATCTGGGCAGTAACCCAGAGCAACCAGTCGATGATTGGCTTCCTTCAGCCAGCTGTAGGTAGAACAGCAAATGCAACAATTCGATTGGTTGCCATGGGTTACTGCCAAGTTGATTGGTGTTAATAAATGACCCCCCAATACCGGGGGCTTATCATTATCCCTTTTAAATATCCTGTTTCCTCCGTAGAGTTATTTCTATTAACGAAGGAGATTCACCCTTCATGCAATGAGAAAAACTTTCTAATTCTGTACCAAATTTTCCCATAGACTTCCACTGAGTTTTGCTCGTTGAATTAACTGGCCCGAACAACATAAACAAAAAGGGATCAAAAACCCTCAACCACTGTCCATCACAATCAGGCAGGATTAGTTACCCTTTATCTGAAAGGCTCTTTACCATTCCCTGCACTGCCGCTTGGAGATGCCTGTGGCTCATTTGAGGGTTCACCTTTATGTTAACTTTTAGTATGTTATAGAATAGCCAATTCCATCTTTTCAATTGGTCTTCTTTTTTAATTTTTTTATAGTTTTTGAATTATTTGCCTTCCTTTTCTGGCCGTTTCCAACTTTTAAATGGGGGTCACTGACCTCCGCAGCCAAAAAAAAACTATTGTTTTGCGAGGCTACAATTTTATTGTTATTGCTACTTTTTATTATCTTTCTAATTCAGGCTCTCTCCTATTAGTATTCCTGTCTCTTATTTAAACCACTCCCTGGTTGCTATAATAATTTGGACCCTAGCAACCAGAAAGCTGCTGAAATTCCAAACTGGAATCCGCACCTGGAATGCAAATAAAAAATGGCGAACAAATCATACTAAAGCAAAGGTGAAAACTCCCTTTAGTGCTAGTTAAAGTGAAAAGAAGGCTTAGGGCAGCCACACACTGTAATTTTCCCCCGATATGCCCACTTTGGGTGGGTGATATTGTGGTAAAGCAATGGTTTGGCCCTAGGGCATTGCAATGAAGGGGATAGAATAAGTCGAGTAAGGACTGCATCAATGAGCCCATACGGTCCCCGATCTGAGGAAAAATCAAGCCTGTCCAATCAATATCTACCTACTTTTTGGGCAGATATTGGTCGGGGAGGCCTGTCGCAGGGCCCAAATCGGCACCAGAAATCTGCCGTTGTATGGCTGAGAGTAAACAGAAGCACTGATCTATTATAGAAAACTGAAGCACTACTCTGATAAAATGTAATGAGTAAAACTAGATAGTGTTATACTACATAGGGCTAATTACGCAAGAACAGTATCCCTTTAGTTATTTATTCCTGCCTACAGTATCCCATTTTAGGAGGGGTTTTTATTAAAGATCATGTGTTCCAGTTGGTATCTGCATTTATTTTATGCATGTTTATTATATATATGATTGTACAGCGCTGCGGAATATGTTGGCGCTTTATAAATAAATGTTAATAATAATAATAATATATGGGTGCTACAATATGGGTGCCTCTCTGACGCCTGGAGGCCCAAAGCTGTGTGGGTCACTGACAGCAGGTCCCTCCTGCAATGTGGGTCACTGGGTGCTTTGTCCCAGCAGGAAATCCCCTCTCCCATGGGTGACAAATACCCAGCCCCTGGGAACCGCAGTGAGAATCGGTAAAACAAGTGACTGCCATTTCATGCAATTACAATTCATAAGCCTTACCGGCAGTGGTTCCTACAGCTTCCAAAGGCAAAGCATTTACAGGTAAATTGTAGGCTACGCTGACCAGAGGACTTGAAAATTCAGGGACACGTCTATAAAATCCAACTGAACTGACTGCAGTTTATTTTGCAAGCAATCAGTGCTGCCCTGCAACATGTATTTATAAGAAACCTACCACACATACAGCCTTCCCTTCTGTGCAACTGGGGAGCTTAAATGGTGCTGCTCATCCAGCCATATTGTAAAATGTCTTGGGCACTTCCATACGTAATAAACAATTATATGTGTGTATTCAATTATATAAAAACATTGTTGTGTATATTTACACACAGTCTGTATATGGAGGATCATCTTTAAAAGTGCCCTATTCTGCCCCAGCATCAATACACAGTGAGCCAAAATAATCCTATTATAGTGTTGTACAATCATCTATCCCCACTGTCAGATCTATGGGAAGGGTATAGTCTTCCCCGGTATTGTACCTCATTGCACAATATACAGTAAAGCAGGTTCCTGGTCCCTAAAAGGCCCAAATAACCTTGGAATCCACTCATGGAAAGAAGCCGTTATGGCAAGGGAAACTGGAGGGAAGTGCGGCCCCTGTGCCTTCCGGATCAGCCAACTGCCTCCTACACATGGGGACAAAGGGACCAATACACTGACCGGATTTACTCTCCCGGCAGAGTGACAGCCATCAGGGGGGTAAGGACAATTAAAGGGTAAGTTCACCTATCCTTGAGAAAATTTCTTTCTTCCAGTCTGCCAGTTCCAGCTATTAAACCAATACTTAACCACTTCTGTAGTAACTGAATGTTGAATAGAGAAGTAGAGGGGACCCTGGTTATTAAAGGGTTAAATTAACTTTTAGTATGATGTTGAAAGTGCTATTCTGAGGCAGTTTGCAATTGGTCTTCATTTTTTATTATTTGCAGTTTTTGAATTATTTTGCTTTCTCTTTAGCCTACTCTCCAGTTTGCAAGTTCAGCAGCTATTTGGTTGCTAGGGTCCAATTTAACTTGGAAACCAGGCACTGGTTTGAAAAAGAGATGGGAATATGAATAGGAGGAGGGCCTAAATAGAAAGATAAGTAGTAAAAAGTAACAATAACAATAAAATTGGAGCCTCACAGATCAGTAGTTTTTGGCTGCCGGGGTCAGTGACCCCCCAACTGAAAGCTGGAAAGATGTAGAAGAGGAAGGCAAATAATTCAAAAACTATAATATATAGAACATGAAGACAAATGAATATGTTGCTAAGAAACAACCATTTTATAACATACTAGAAGTTCATTTAAAGGAGAACCGCCCCTTTTTAATGAGGCCCCTTTTGAAGGAAAGTATGTAGGTATATCTTTATTTATAAAGCGCTCAGCGCTGTACAGTAGAATACATTAATACAAACAGGGGGTTATTAAGATAATAATAGATAAATACAAAGTATTACAATAAACACAAATAAAATGAATAGTAAGCCAATGAGCCAATCAAACAATAATAACAATAATAATAATAATAATAATAATACTAAAGGTACTGATTACAAAAGCATCAGCCTCCATAATTTTTTCTTTTGATCCAGAAAACCCCTAATCCGGAGCATTCTGCATAACAGACCCCATACCTGTATATAGTCAAGATGCGCTCTCACATTTAAATCCCTTTATTTCATCCTAATATGAGAATATAATATTTATTTTCTTTTTTCATGCCCCCCTAACCCCACATAATAATAGAAGTCTATTCGCCTTTGTACCCTAAAACCAGTCCCTATCGCTCTCTAATTAAAACTTAAAAAATAAAATGTAAAACAATGAAGCGTTAATTCGTTTCTTAAATATCCCAGAAAATAAAATCCATATGAATTCCCAGTTTAAATCAAAATGACCGAATTATATAAACAGAGAGACTAAATAAATCCCCGAATTTGGAAGTCACCCAGTAACCTTAATTTATGACATTTCGGGAAATACCGTTAGATTGTAAGCTCTTAGGAGCCCTAATTTTACTCTGTATCCCTTGTTGGTTACATTATTATAAGATTCTTGTTCTTTATAATTAATGTAAAGCGCTACATAAATTGTTGGCGCTATCTAAATAAATGATGATGATGATGATGGAATATTTCCACAAACCTATTCCAACCCGTTAATACTGATATAGCGACAATTATATTAATATATTTACTGACTGTTACTTATTTCGTACTCTCAGTCTCTCACCCCCGGCATCGTTGGGGTTAAATCAGCTGCACTTTACTGAATGGAAAATGACTTGCCAACAAAATAAACTGGCAATATTTTTAGCAAACAAACTGAGTCAGCCCTTGCCCTGACCCAGCACTGACACTGTACCCATTAATCAAACCCTGGGAGAAGCACTTTCATTAATTACTGGGAGCCAACCAAACAAAGCAGCTCCGAGAGGCAAAAAGTAATTATAAGCTGATATTTTCTTTGTGACTCCTCTCCGGCCCCACAAATTGGCATAAAGCAAATGATACGATTCCCATCATCAGATGATTATATTATGTTCTTTTATTTGTTATTGCTGTATTGTGTCTTTAGTTACGATTTTGTTCCTAGAATTCCACCAGTATTTTCGTTTTGTGATAACCTTTTCACAGACCATTTCTGAAGCAGGAAAAATATCACAGGATCCAGACCAAAAAAAAGTGACTAGACACTGGTTCAACAGTGATACCATGAAATGTCTTATACCAATATTATACATATATATATTATTATTACACAGTATTCCTGAAATATATCTACATGCATTGTGACCATATAGTTCCGTTATAATAACGAAAGCGGCAAACAGGACAGAAGGAAGAAAATGTTACTACTATATAAGAAAAAAATGTATCTATTGTTGCATTCGTTTTCTAAAGCGACAGATATATATGTAATATAATAATACTTACTCTATATTTAAAGATAGTTTCGTTTTTTGTGTATTTTTCTATCACACATTATTCGTTTTAAACGAAAGATGTATGGACTTGTTTTCCCTACGTTTAGATGGTATTATGGAATAATAAACTAAATGACAACACAAACTACTATACACACACACATTTATATGTATATATATATATGTATATATATATATATGTATATATATATATATAAATGCATAGAAGCTGCACACCACTAAAGGTAATAATACCTGGGTGCCTGTGCAAAGATATATATATATATATATATATATATATATATATATATATATATATATATATATATATATATATATATATATGTATATATGTGTGTGTATATATATATATATATATATATTTAACATTAATATACTTTCAAACAAAGAAATATTTTGGAATAAGTTCATTATTGTTCGTTCTGCGTCTCAATGATAAACTGATAAACAGAGTAGAGGATCTTTTGGTGATTTTTTTTTTTTTTGTCATGTATTGCCTGTGCCATTTTAATTACGATTTCAATAAAACAGTAAATGTTATTTAGGAATACAAAATGTCGCAACCATTAAATCCTAATTAATAATTAACAATTATGTATGCTTCTAGCCACCTGTCTATCTATCTATCTATCTATCTATCTATCTATCTATCTATCTATCTATCTATCATCTATCTATCTATTCATCTGTATTTCCTACATCTATAAGTCCCTACATCTAAAACCAAAGAAAGCGCTCAAAAACCCAAAAACTGAAGAGTACTAATTGGTGTGTATACATGCATATAATATGTAATCATTTTAAATATTTATTATAGGTCAATACAATAAGTCAGTGCATTAAATGTACATTTCTATTTCCCTATTTGGGGAGCAAGCCTTTCCTACCAGCCCCCCCCCCCCCCCCCCCTTCTCTCAGTACAAAGAGCAGCAGTTTGCTGGATACATTCTGTCCCGGATACTGACTGTAATTTTTTTTTCTCTCTTTTCTGCGACCTTGACAAATGCAAGATATAATGTTTTGTCCAAAAAGAAGAAAAAAAAAGAATTCCCCTGCATGACCCAGAGCTTCAGGAATTTGATAAGAGCCTTTTGCTCCAAAGCAATCTCTGTGATACCAACTTCTCTTTAATTAGAACCTTATCACCCAAAAGGGCTGATTAAAAAGTGCTGAAAAACGTGAATGTTGCACATGTGTCGGAGAGAGAGAGAATGCGAGAGGAGCAGGGGGTTGTTTATCTGTGACTCACTAGATCTGGACACACTTTTCCTAGTCCTCCTACTGCAGATCTGGCACAACAGGCAGAGTTGGATCAAGGTGACATCTTTCCCACAATAGCCCTTCCTAGGGGTTCAGCCTTGGTGGCTCTGCCAAAGTCGCACAATTCAGATTTCTTTGTGATCAACCCCCCCCCCCCCCCCCCCAAATAGCAGATTCCTAATTCTCTCTGTCATGGGAGGTATGTGTGGAATCCAACCAGGGTGCACATTATTGATTAACCTAAAACTAATAAGAACCTAACATGCCTGATTTTTTTTCCGAATATTTTTCATTTCCAGATCGAAAGGATTTTTCGAATGAGTTTAAATTCAATATATTACAGTATATCCATACATATTGCATACGGGTCTCTCAGTTAGAATTTAATAAGAAATACCACTTTGTTTCCTAAAGATTATTTTAAAGCAGTTACATAGAAGAATATTACAGTACTGGTTCCTACATTGTCATTCATATATTTATAGATATCTATTTCTACATATATCTATCTATCTATCTATCTATCTATCTATCTATATATATATATATATATATATATATCATCTATCTATCTATATATATATATCTATCTATCTATCTATCTATTTATATCTATCTATCATCTATCTATCTATTTATCTATCAAACAATCATCTATCTATCTGCTATTTATGAAAATATTTCTAATATTGTTTTTAGTACAGAGACTTGAAAACATTTAATATCCCCTTGAATAAATATATATATATGTGTGTGTAATTCACTAGGGATCGGGCCACAGACAGGGGAAATAGAAAGAAAACTCCTTCCCAACCAAATAACTAGGAATGTGTAACGTAATTGTAATGTTTAATAAATAAATATATATATATATATACCGTTTGGTCACACTAAAAGTAAATGCACCCAATGCAGGTTCCATTGGAAGGAAAGATAATTGTATGTTTGGTAACAGCTATTCCAATAATACTCACATTCTGTATATAAAATGACGCGGGAATATAAAGTACGCGGCTTTTGATTTTTTTTGTATATTTTTATTTTTTATTATTATGCAGTTTTTATTTATGGGAGTTTTATGTTTGTATATAAAAGTATCAGTGGCAGACACGCTGGATAGAGGAGTCTGTGGGTAAATGTAAGAGATGTAGAATCCCCAGTATAAGAGAATAGGCGGCTGCCTGCACCCCGGGTCCCACAGGGAGTCAGTAGTTTGCTAATTACTTGCTAATTATCCCTCATTACACTCACCCTGTTAAACATTAGAGCCCCCCAGGCAGAATCACCTTCCCCAGCCCATTCTATTCCCTCTGCCTCCCTATGGGGCAAACTCTATTTATCACTTTATTTCAGTTCAGATCAGATCGGTCTCACTGAAGGAGAATCTGGCTGATTGTTTTTTTTTTTATATATATTAAGGACTTTGTAATGATGTTCATAATGATGTGTGTCATTGTATATATACCCATCTGTAAGCCAATGCACCTTCCTACCTACCTACCTACCTACCTGTCCCCAGTACCATCACCTGTCTCTGTCTATTCCCCCCCGGGGACCGATCCTCTGTCTATAGACTCTCTGCCTTTTGTGATATATTTAATTAGAGACTGTACTGAGTTATGTACACAACTTTATATACATTCACTTACACTTACACTCACTCACTCACTCACTCACTCACACTAACTGATTCACCCTCATACACACACAAACATTATGGGTAGTATATATCAACATAACAGAGATTGACTGATTTATTGATGAGTATATATATATAGTGAGACATAGAAAGATAGACAGACAGACAGATAGATAAATTAGATAGATGATGATAGATAGATAGATAGATAGATAGATGATAGATAGATACATAGATAAATACATAGAAGATAGATAGATAGATAGATATATAGATAGATAGATAGATCTGATAGATGATAGATAGATAGATAGATGATAGATAGATAGATAGATAGATAGATAGATAGATAGATATGAAGAGAGAGAGAGGGGGGGGGGAAAGATGGATAGACAGGCAGACAGACAGATAGACAGACACATGATCTCCAACTGACAGTGTGAATTGCCAAAAAAAGATCATTCCCCCAAAGACTTACTAACAGCAGGAACAGGTGGGTGGCTGTGTTAGATAGATGATAGATAGATAGATAGATAGATAGATAGATAGATGATAGATAGATGATAGATAGATAGATGATAGATAGATAGATGATAGATAGATAGATAGATAGATGATAGATAGATAGATAGATAGATAGATAGATGATAGATAGATAGATAGATGATAGATAGATGATAGATAGATGATAGATAGATAGATGATAGATAGATAGATAGATAGATAGATAGATAGATAGATAGATAGATAGATAGATGATAGATAGATAGATAGATGTTAGATAGATGATAGATAGATAGATAGATAGATAGATGATAGATAGATAGATAGATAGATAGATAGATGATAGATAGATAGATAGATAGATATATGATAGATAGATATACAAATATGCCTATGCATAGATATCCTGGCTACACTTGCACTAATTCCCTGGTTATATTACTGAGTATATTGCAGGCTCTAGCGCTGATGGGTTCGGTATTCTCTATCATTGCCAGGTTAACGCTAAGCGCTAATTGTGCGACTTACCTTGATTCCTCATGCCCTGCTGGTTATCCAGGCAGTTGGACAGGTAGGGGGAGTTGGGGAACATCCTTGCTTGACCCGTTGTTGCCTGGCTTGGCGTGGGGGCCCCAAAGGCCCCATACCTACAGGCCCCAGCTGTGCCAGTGAACTGGCCGGAGAAATGGACAGTAAAGGCGCTGAGACACTGATCTTCATGGGGGTCTGGGTTCCAGGTGGGCTCCTGTTTGATGAAGGAGTGTGGGGGCAGGGAGCTGTAAGGGGCCCCGGGGGGGAAGTCCAGTACCGGAGCCCACTGCCCGCTGCTACTGACCGGCATGCTGCAGCTGCTGTTCCCGGACAGGGTAGAGACCGGAGGCAGGAGAGCGTTCATATCCCGGACATCAGACCCCATCGGAAAGCTCAGCGGGCTGCTCCTGGGGTCCCACCTACAGGCTCTCTAGGCTGGGCACGAATTACTCTTTGTTAGTATGTCCCGAACTTCCAGAACTCCCCAGGCGAGTGTGGCCCTAACTCAGCACCCAGCAGCACCCAGCAGCACCCAGCAGCACCCCCTGGTTTGGTTCTGTCCAACCTCAGCTCAGTCAGGTCCTGGGGAAATAACTGCTGAGAGTGGGAGCTGCCTCCTCTTGTGTCTCCAATCCCTGCATTCCCATTGGGCTTCCCAGGGGGCGGGGCCTGTGCTGCTCGGATGCTCCATTCATACCCCAGTCCCTACCCTGAGCCTGACAGCTCTGCCTGGGACCCGGCAAGTCTCAAAGTCTCTAGGGGGAAGGGGGGCACAAAATGAGAATTGGTTGGCTATGGGATGCACCAACAATTCAGGGGAGTCTGGAGAAGTAAGTATATTTGCTGTAAGAAATGGGGGATTTTACTAGATGGATAACAAATAATTGGATAGGTATTAGGCAAGTGCAGAGAAAGACTGACAGACAAGGAGATGATAGATGTGTGTGTATTTATAGAGAATGATGTGCCCCCAATTGTAAAACATAAGGATATCAGAAGTCACTATTGAGCTCTATGAAAATCCTTACATTTACAGTGGGGGGTACATGGATTATTATAATATACTTATCATAAATGTATGTGTTACAAAAACGCTGCGATTTTTTCATTTGTAGAAAGATGATGATAGATGATAGATAAATATAGATAGATAGATAGATAGATAGATAGATATATAGATAGATAGAGAGATAGAGATAGATAGAGAGAAAGAGAGAGAGAGAGATAGATGATAGATAGATAGATAGATAGATGATAGATAGATGATAGATAGATAGATAGATAGATAGATAGATAGATGATAGATAGATAGATAGATAGATAGAGAGAGAGAGAGAGAGAGAGAGATGATGATAGATAGATAGATAGATAGATAGATGATAGATAGATAGATAGATATATAGATAGATAGTAAACTGGTACCACTAGCCGTTGATGCCAATGGGGAATTATTAAAATGAATAAATGACATTACTGGGACACACATCGAACCTCGGTCATTTGCCTCATTTACAAATATACAAACAAGTCAAATGAAGATCGGCAGAGCAGATAGCGATGGGCCAGAGATAAGCAGCGATTGGCAGCCAGGGAGACGTCCAATTAACGATAATGAACTCTCACCTTTCTCCTATCACTTCACTCTGACTTGTTGTCCTTCTTAAATATTTTCACACGCTCATGAAGATGTTGGTATGTTGGCTTTCCCTAGGATTTGGGATTATTTGTTTAACTGCGATTTGTCTGCCCATAATTAGCCCTAAACCTGGAATAGCAAATTCTTCATTTAATTTGGGCCATACCGTTGTCATTTGTATCAGTAACATAGCTGGTCAGCTTGTCTCTCGGCTAAAATTGCTGCCTTGGCATTATCTCACTGATAAAATATACATGTATGTATATATATATATATACATATATATGTGTGTGCGCAAAAATTAATTATATACATACATATATATTATCATAAACATATTCGATTTTTTCGAACGTTACTTAAATTCCTTTGTTTATTGTATTATAAATTACAGGTAAATGTTTGTGGGCTCACAGCTGATTCCTTGGACGAATAGTTTCAGATGAAATAATAAAAAAAATATTATGCGTATTTGAAACATCGATCGTTTTTTAATTCGTTTTTTTTTATTTTACAGTTTGCTGCATAAATGAAATATACAGTCGATATCTTTATTTATATATCTTCTAAAGAGTTTGAGGCGGCTTATAGGAAATAAAGTAATCAAGTCATAATTCTTTTAATTAACTAGCCACTGTTTTTCACTGATATTAGTGTAATTGTAGGACTAAAAGCGAAACTAGAATGTAGCTTCATATTTAAGCAACATATTACCTTGATTGCCGAGGTGATATCAGAATTCGTTGGATATTTGTGTAATTATCGATATTTCAGAAACAAACTGGAAGAACATTCTGCTTGCCGTAAAAGAATATAATGTTAGCGGTATTTAAGGAATAATAATTCGTGCTCATAATTAAGGTCTGGAGAAAAGCGAATTTGCACCACTTGCAGTTCAAATAAATTAAGCCGAATTGTTTTATATCCACATTGTTAAATTAATGTTCTCTGGGACTTTAGGAGCCGCTAAAATCGAGCGAAAATTGCGACACTTATTTAGTTATATACATCGCCATTTATAGAAGGGGGAAAGAAATAGAATAAAGTATTCCGCCGATGTTTTCAGAATCGACATCATTTATATGACAAATTGCTGTGTAAAAAGAACGAAAACCAATTTGTGTGTGTTTGTGTACTGACAATATCTACAACTTGTATAGAACCGCATATTTCCCAGGCTGGACAGTGCACATGTGGGGCCCTGTATGCTGTATAGAGCAAATCTCAATTTCAGGACCCCAGTAAACAAGAAAATGGGGGGTTGAATACATAAAGCAGATTCCAGCTATTGTTCCAATACGGGGATCCTATGAGTTGTGTTGGGGGAGTTGGAGATGGAGACACTAAATGTCATTTTAGAGACTATTCTTGTGCTAAGGGGCTGGGAAAGTGCCCACCCTAAGGGCCCTGGTATTGTGGGGCCACCAGTACCCCCCAATGGCTTCCCATACCCATACATGTGAAATGGCGACTTGTGCTGAGAGGCAAATGAATGCTACTAATAAAGCTTGTGGCGAGTCTATTTGCCGGGCAATTAACCCTGCAGGGGCAGTCTGAGGGCCAAGCTCTGATTTAGTGGCAGCAGGGAGATCACAGGGAGCCTTTGTGCAGCCGCCAACACCTTCCCATCCATTTCCTTCCATTCAGCCCCAGGAGGGGATCTCAGGGGAATTAGAATGATCTGGTTCCATTGTGCACTTGGTTCTGGAACTGCATCTCACAATTCAAGGTCAGAATGGTTGTTATGGAGGAAGAGATTATTCCAGGAGCCCAAAGCATTGGGGAGATCAGTAGGTAGGGGGTGAAGCCTTGTCAGGCTAAATGCACATATTTCCTATTATATTGTCATGTTAACTGACATCACAGCGGATTGTTACTTCAGGGGTTAAACTTTTATAGATGTGTGTGCAATGGGGTTGTGCGCCAGAGAGCCTATTGTGTAGGAAAGGCTGCTATAAGGAAGGGTATATTGGGACCGACACTTCCCATGACTTCTTTTATAATCAGAACAAATAGAAAGTATCTGTATGTTTGTTGGAAAGGTAAGATTTATAGGATTACTGGCTGCATAGGGAACAGAGCATTGCGTCTTCTGTGCTGTGTTAAGGGGGTTTCAATCAGTGAGGCTGCCTAGGTACTATACATAGGGGAATGGGGAGTATGGGGACGGGGGCCATGGGCGCTGCTGCCATAAGGCTTTAGGCCACAGCACCGCTATACTTACCAGAGGCTGCAAAAAGTCACTCCTACTAACAAGAGCCAAAATTCCAATTTTAAAATCAGTATTTTGGCTCTTCTAGTGATGGGAAGTGAGGGGGCGGCATCCCCTTGGGGCACTAGGGGCCAAAATGCCCCTGCATGTGGCAGCAATGATAATAGCCTCTGGGAAGGGACTGTGACTGTGGGATAGCAGGTATAGTAGGGAGAGATGGTGCCTATAGTAGCAGTGGGGGGATAATAGCCTCTGGGAAGGGACTGTGGCTGTGGGATAGCAGGTATAGTAGGGAGAGATGGTGCCTATAGTAGCAGTGGGGGGATAATAGCCTCTGGGAAGGGACTGGGGCTGTGGGATAGCAGGTATAGTAGGGAGAGATGGTGCCTATAGTAGCAGTGGGGGGATAATAGCCTCTGGAAGGGACTGGGGCTGTTGGGGATAGCAGGTTATAGTAGGGAGAGATGGTGCCTATAGTAGCAGTGGGGGGATAATAGCCTCTGGGAAGGACTGGGGCTGTGGGATAGCAGGTAGAAATAGCCTCTGGGAAGGACTGTGGCTGTGGGATAGCAGGTAGGATAATAGCCTCTGGGAAGGGACTGGGGCTGTGGGATAGCAGGTATAGTAGGGAGAGATGGTGCCTATAGTAGCAGTGGGATAATAGGCCTCTGGGAAGGGACTGTGGCTGTGGGATAGCAGGTATAGTAGGGAGAGATGTGCCTATAGTAGCAGTGGGGGATAATAGCTCTGGGAAGGGACTGGGGCTGTGGGATAGCAGGTATAGTAGGGAAGATGTGCCTATAGTAGCAGTGGGGGATAATAGCCTCTGGGAAGGGACTGGGGCTGTGGATAGCAGGTATAGTAGTGAGAGATGGTGTCTATAGTAGCAGTGGGAGGATAATAGCCTCTGGGAAGGGGCTGGGGCTGTGGGATAGCAGGGTATAGTAGGGAGAGATGGTGCCTATAGTAGCAGTGGGGGATAATAGCCTCTGGGAAGGGACTGGGGCTGTGGGATAGCAGGTATAGTAGGGAGAGATGGTGCCTATGGTAACAGTGGGGGGATAATAGCCTCTGGGAAGGGACTGGGGCTGTGGGATAGCAGGTATAGTAGTGAGAGATGGTGTCTATAGTAGCAGTGGGATAATAGCCTCTGGGAAGGGACTGGGGCTGTGGATAGCAGGTATAGTAGGGAGAGATGGTGCCTATAATAGCAGTGGGATAATAGCCTCTGGAAGGGACTGGGGCTGTGGGATAGCAGGTATAGTAGGGAGAGATGGTGCCTATAGTAGCAGTGGGAGGATAATAGCCTCTGGGAAGGGACTGGGGCTGTGGGATAGCAGGTATAGTAGGGAGAGATGGTGCCTATGGTAACAGTGGGGGGATAATAGCCTCTGGAAGGGACTGGGGCTGTGGGATAGCAGGTATAGTAGGGAGAGATGGAGCCTATAGTAGCAGTGGGGGATAATAGCTTCTGGGAAGGGACTGGGGGCTGCTGGGATAGCAGGTATAGTAGGGAGAGATGGTGCCTATGGTAACAGTGGGGGGATAATAGCTTCTGGGAAGGGACTGGGGCTGTGGGATAGCAGGTATAGTAGGGAGAGATGGTGCCTATGGTAACAGTGGGGGGATAATAGCCTCTGGGAAGGGACAGGGGCTGTGGGATAGCAGGTATAGTAGGGAGAGATGGTGCCTATAGTAGCAGTGGGGGGATAATAGCCTCTGGGAAGGGACTGGGGCTGTGGGATAGCAGGTATAGTAGGGAGAGATTGTGCCTATAGTAGCGGTGGGATATTAGCCAATACCACACCTATCAATTGATTATATACTTTTATTACATAATCATTTGAGCCCCACAGGCCCAACAACCACTATACAAAGCCCTGTATCAGTTAGGAAGCTGTATGACCTTGATCTACAATATGCCCCCTAGGGCCAAACAATCTAATTACAGTGACAGGGGCCATTGGACAGATGACTGTATGAACGACCCAATGCGGTCCCTAATCCAGTGGTAAAATCAAACCTGCCCAATCGATACCTGCCTGTAACGTCAGAAGCCGACTGGGTAACAGACCTGGAGGAGAACTGACTCCTGTTACACACTGCTTGCAAGTATTTAGAGATAACAATAACTACAATGGGAATGTATCATTGATGTATATTTGAAAGTTGCTTAGAAATTGTATCTTGGGGCTTTTATACCCCATTTTTAGAGTATTTGGTTAGGCTGAATGTTATGTAAGTCTGACACAGAAGGGGCCCTTGGCAGTTAGGTGTATCTATAGCATACTAAAATTCAATTTACAGGTTAACTTCCCCTTTTAAGTGTATCTATAGTAAATATTATTTGTTTCTTGCCTTCTAGACTGCAAGCTCTTGGGAGCAGAGCCTCTGTTTGTGCCAGAGTGGGTTTCTAGGTTGCTGCAGTTTTATTCTGTCAGTGTGGGAGATACTTCTTATTCCTTTATAGGCCGTGGTTATTATGGTGCCTCCCCCACCCACTCACAATCCACTATGCTGATTTATTGGTCTCATTTCTGCTTCAGTTTCTCTCTCTCTTTCTCTTTAGAAATGTACTGAGATTTCTAATTATTATAGGTACAGATCTAAACGCAAGAGAGACCCCTTATCCAGAAAACCTAAGGCCAACATTCCACATGATCGCTTGTTTTGTTAGGAACCCTACAACTGCTGGTACTTATATGACTGTCTGCTTCCCTTCTGGCAATATAACAGCAGTCCTCTCTTGCTTTTTGGCCAGGATTCTAACATGTATACACAGCACTAAAATAGGGGTCTCATAAATCACAAAGCAGGATTATTTAGATTTTATTCGACTTTTGGGCTGGAAATTCCTGTACCAATTTGGAGCAGGGCAGCCATTAGGGGGGTACAGGGGCCATTTTAGTCAGGATCCCATTGGCAGAAGGTGGATCTAAGAGAAGTAAAAGTGTGATTTGCAGGTCAGGAGGGGGCAAGGTTTATGGGAGAGTGGGCACGGTTTGGTGGATCATGGGCAGGGTTTTGACATATTGGGATATACTTGGGGCATCAGGGACCATGAGTATTTATTTTCATTGGGGGCCCATTCTACTCTTTGGCAGTGGGCAGCACCCAGGGTGTCCAGTTGACCAATGGGCCAATAGGGTGAAAGCCCTGCTAACATGATTACCAATAGCAGCCTCATATGTGAATGAAAGAGATAAGAAAGCTCAGCTGAGACTGAGCAAACCAAAACCATGAATCTATATAATATGTCTGGAGTCGGAACCTTTAGTGCAGTATAAAATTACAGTGCATTAACTCTGAAAAGAAAGAATGAAATGTGATTATATACAATTTTGTGATGATAAGGAAGGTACCATTACAAGGGGGTGCATGGCGTTAGGGTTCATATATTATCTCTGGTACCAAAGGAGACAACCTATATGAGTGCGGCTCTTGATGCCACTTAACTGCAAGCCCTGGCATCTTGTTATCAGCTGGCGAGACGGGCAGAGTTGGCCCATGTTGGGGGGATTTGATTGGCTGCCAGTGTAAGTGCTGCTTTCTCTCTATCCCTACCAGCAACTGTACAAACAGGCAGGGGAGCAGCTATGTGTCAGGCCTGAGAGGGGCTCAGCGGAGTAATGAATTGCAGCACTGACCTCCCTGTGGCCCCGAGCAGTCCCAAGCTCAGCACACACTCCTTCCTACAGTGAATGTTATTGGACTTCCCAGTGCTGCAAATTCCAACCTGTAACTGCGTGAAAAATGGAACTGACTTAATAAACACGGCGAGTAAATGGCCAAGTTCTTGTATGATGGGCATCTGATTGCCAGGGCGGCATATATCGTGCTCTTTGTGGCCTGGTCAGTTTGTAAGCCTGATTTATACCATGTAGCAGATCTGAGTTGAGTTGTTAAAGGGGAAATAAACATTGCTGAAGGCTTCTCATTTGTGCCCCCTAAGCATCCCACATATTAGATATGAGCCAGCCTTATATACCCAACCCAATGAGCCAATTGTATTCCAACATTACTCTATAAACCATAGAAGGGTAGAGATGTTTATTTGTGCACAAACTAAAGTAAATAGGGGTCATATATACATATATGTAGAGAGCTCTGCCAGTGGTATAATTGCCATACAGCAGACCCCTAGACACGGGGAATCCTAGGGGACTAGGGCCCCGGCCTTAGTGAGTCTCACCAACCTGATCCCTGCTGGGAACCATCAGCACTGACCTCCTTCCACCGATTGTGCCAAGGCAAGTATGAGCTGTGCAGGCTACGGTGGGGGGGCAGGTGGTGGTAGGGCAGCGAGGTCCCTGGTGGGGCAAGGGGCCCCTAGGGTGGCTATAGTTTGGCTGTGCCCAACCAGGCACAATGTGTAGCGTGCAATGTCAGTGGGCAAATAGTAAGTACAGGGCACCGCGTCTGTCACTGTTCCCTAACTTGCCTGCCTAACTAATATCCCACCCCTCCAGTGTCGGACTGGGATGCCAGGGCCCACCAGAAAACCTTAGACCATGGGCCCACACCCTTCAAACTATTTTTCAACCACTTCTCACTCAACCTCTATATTTTCCAAGTTTCTTTCTTTACGTACTATAATCTATTCTACTTTATATTTAGTCAATTTCTTCCCTTAAAGAAATAGGGAATGACCATGAATTAAGCCAAATAGTTAGAACAGTGCTGTCCAACTGGCGGCCCGCGACCCCCCTCTGTGTGGCCCCCCACATGTCTGGCTGCTTTGATGGCTTACCTTTGTGTAAGCATTAAATGGTATCAGTACTGAGATTAACTGGCCCCCTGCATGGTTCTCACCTCAGATTCAGGCTGTAATCCCCCTGTATTGTTTAAATATGTAATCCCCTGTGTTTTTCACACCTTTTAATACCTGCATTTTTCACCCCCTGCAGTGTTCACACCTCAGGCTCAGACTGTAATCACTCCCATTGTTCACTTCTTCACACCTCAGACATAGGTACTGTAGGCAGAATATGGCACATACAGCCAACATAGGGCAGGTAGAGTATGGCACACACAGGCAGCATAGGTCAGGGAGGGAATGGCACACACAGGAAGGGTAGGACAGGCAGAGTATGGCACATACAGCCAGCATAGGGCAGGTAGAGTATGGCACACACAGGCAGCATAGGTCAGAGAGGGAATGGCACACACAGGAAGGGTAGGACAGGCAGAGTATGGCACATACAGCCAGCATAGGGCAGGTAGAGTATGGCACACACAGGCAGCATAGGTCAGGGAGGGAATGGCACACACAGGAAGGGTAGGGCAGGCAGAGTATGGCACACACAGGCAGGGTAGGCAGGCAGAGTATGGCACACAGAGGCAGCTTAGGGAAGGCAGAGTATGGCACACACAGGCAGGGTAGGACAGGCAGAGTATGGCACACACAGACAGCATAGGACAGGCAGAGTATGGCACACACAGGCAGGGTAGGCAGGCAGAGTATGGCACACAGAGGCAGCTTAGGGAAGGCAGAGTATGGCACACACAGGCAGGGTAGGACAGGCAGAGTATGGCACACACAGACAGCATAGGACAGGCAGAGTGCTGCCTGTGTGTGCCATACTCTGCCTGCCCTATGCTGCTTGTGGGAGGTGAACCTGGCATGGGTTTGTTGTGGGAGTTTGTTAGCAGTTGGAAATAGCCATTAAATGGTCCCTAAGGTGTGTAATTATATACTGGGGGTTGCTCTGCTATCCACAGGGGAGGAGGAGGCATATGGAATTTAAGGGTATATCTTAATATGACATAATTCTTTCACATATGAATGATGGTTGATATCCCCACAGTAAGGACCAAGCATTTGGGATTTTGCTGTGCTACCACCATTGTGATAAAATAGGTGTGGTTTTGAAGTGGGTGTGGTTTCAAAAAGGGGAGTGGTCAAAACTGGCTTCCATTAGCGGCCCTCCACCATGTATGCTAGAGAAATTCCGGCCCTCGGCACCGTAGAAGTTGGACAGCACTGAGTTAGAAGAAGGAGGGCCCACTGACACCTGGGCCCACCGGGAGTTTCCCTGGTATCTCTATGGGCCAGTCCCACACTGCACCCCTCTCCTGCCTCTAATGAATAAGGCACAGTTGAATTAAGGCAGCACTGTATTCATGGGGCAGCCGCAGGTCCCAGTGCTCCAAAACAGCAAGTCAAGTAGAGAGAAGAAGCACGAAAAGGGTACAAAAATGGCAGATTGCATCCATTTCTTCCTAGTTGTAAATGGCCCCATAATATATTAAATTCCTCCAGGGTGACCAGATAAAATGTAGAGAATATTCATGGCCCTTGTGTATTATAAGGTTATATCTCACACATATAACAAGTTAGATACATGTATGAAGTTATATGTGACGTGTATAACAGTTTACTCTCTGGCACATCCATCCCATGGCATCTGTAGAAGAATGAATGATGATTTCTATGCCCCCCGGTTGGTTTATCTGTGTCTCTCTATCGACCTTGCTCAGGGGCTTCTTTGATGCTTATTCTCCAAGTTGCTGCAGATAAAGAGAGAAATACAGGGAGTCAGAGATAAAGTCTCAGAGGTGCAGAGACAAAGCAGCAGCTTTCATGGTCACAGTTCAAAATGAACCAGCCCATCCCATTGGGTAGATATAAAGCACTAACATACCCCAGGGCATTTACTCTGCTGCTGGGGACGGTTGCCTACCAGAGTGGCAGAAAAGAAAGGTGATTGGTCAGAAAGAAAAAGATTAAATACAAAAGTGAACTTCTAACGTACACAGAAATAAAGTGTAGTGGTTTAGGGTATGGGTACATCCTCGCTGTGCTACTAGACCCCAATGGGTCAGCATCAGCTTATAGGAAATGTGACTTATTAGCCAGTTGGCCAGGGATTATAATTTCCCATAATGACACTCACTAGTTACTCGGGAAACATTAAACCCATCTACGTAAAGAAGTCACGTGGGCTGTATGTGTGTGCAACCAATGGCCTTGAGCCTTCCCCACAAGCCAAGGTGGATGCACGTTTTCTGTCTGGGCCACATTGGGTGATCTTGTTCCTTATGTGGCCCCAGCCAAAACCGACAGGGACTTCCCTAAGCAAAAGAGTTGTCACCGCAAATGAGCCTTTCCATTAGAGAATATTTAATTAGTACTCAGTACTGACATTTTCTGAACATATGTTTTACTTAATGAGAAGGCTAAAAGGATAACTAAGGAGTGAAGCGTCTGAACTAGGGGGCATAACCCACCAGACAAAGGCCGATAGAGGATTGTAGCTGTGGCAAAAGGGAGAGGGGTTAATCCTGCTGCAAGATTTGCAAAATTGGGGGATCTAATTGTGCTTCAGAAATAGACTGTGAGGCTGGGGTTAATCCTGCTGTAGGGACTAATAGAGAGGGGCAAATGTAAGGATGGAGAATAATCATGCCAGAGGGATTGATAGAGAGGAGGGCAGATGCAATGATTGAGGTTAATCCTGCTGCGAGGACTAATAGGAGAAATGGTAAGGCCAGAAGTTATTTCTACTGCAAACACCTAGAGGAGGGGCAACTGTGAGGCTGTAGCTTAATCCTGCTGCAAGGACTGATATAGAGGGGCAACTGTGAGGCTGTAGCTTAATTCTGCTGCAAGGACTGATATAGAGGGGCAACTGTAAGGCTGGAGGTTAATTCTGCTGCAAGGACTGATATAGAGGGGCAACTGTAAGGCTTTATCTTAATCCTGCTATGAGGACTACTAGAGAGGGGCAATAGTAAGGCCAGAGGTTATTTCTACTGCAGGGACTGATAACAACTATATACTGTGAGACTGGAAGGTAATCCTGCTGCAAGGACTAATAGAGAGGGGCAATTGCAGTGCTGGAGGTTAATTCTGCTGCAAGGACTAATAAAGAGGGGAGAAACTGTAAGGCAGGAACTGAGAGAGAGGGGCAATTGTGAGGTTGTAGCTTAATGGTGCTGCAGGGACTGATATAGAGGGGCAAGTGTAAGCAAAGAGGCTAATCCTGCTGTAAGGACTAATAGAGAGGGGCAATAGTAAGGCCAGAGGGTAATCCTGCTGCAGGGGCTGATAGAGAGGGGCAATAGTAAGGCCAGAGGGTAATCCTGCTGCAGGGACTGATATAGAGGGGCAAGTGTAAGCAAGGAGGCTAATCCTGCTGTAAGGACTAATAGAGAGGGGCAATAGTAAGGCCAGAGGGTAATCCTGCTGCAGGGATTGAAAGGCTGTAAGGTTAATTCTGCTACATGGACTGGGCAAAAACATAAAGGTATGTAAGAAGTAAGGATGTGTCATGAAATGACTGTACTAAAGGCAAAGTATCCCTGCTGAAAATGTAATAATATCACAGTTAATATCAATACAGTGTTTGCTGCAGAGCCAGGCCCAGGGCTTGTTACAAATGGCCGGGGGAGCTCTAATCCCCTTTGCTGTGTGTCCTGCTCGGGGTTACAGTAAATAGATCACATTATAGTTTCACCTTCAACTTGAGCCAAAAAGAATGAAGCGGTTATTTGTAGCCCACTCTATTATTTTACCGTAAATCTTCTAAATTCTGGAACTAATTACACCGAGGATATGTCTCAATTTGTTCTGCTTTAATGCCGCAGTCGGAGCCACCACCAGACCTGATTCTCAGCATCATGAAATTGATGAAGTGAGACTTGCGGAGTCCTAAATAACCGTGCGGAATTCCAGACTGGGGTTACCAGGAGAGGCGCTGACCCCATCCTCAACTTCCCTGGGAGCAGAGAGTGTAATCCCTGCACCTGTAGGATGGAGCTGCCCTACCGCTTGGTCCCCTGTAGGCTGAGGAGCTAATGTAAAGGCTGGTTCTATGGACACATTAGAGCAACCACACATCCATGTTCATTGTTACATTTTGATAAAAAAATATAACTTCTAATTCCATTTAAGGCCCCCAAATTTGGTAAAAAAAAAATTTCTACTACAGGTATGGGATCCCTTATTCGGAAACCCGTTATCCAGAAAGCTCCGAATTACGGAAAGCCTCTCTCCCATAGACTCCATTTTAATCAAATAATACAGAATTGTAAAACTGATTTCCTTTTTCTCTGTAATAATAAAACAGTACCTGTACTTGATCCCAACTAACATATAATTACCCCTTATTGGGGGCAGAACAGCCCAATTGGGTTTATTTCATGGTTAAATGATTCCCTTTTCTCTGTAATAATAAAACAGTACCTGTACTTGATCCCAACTAAGATATAATTACCCCTTATTGGGGGCAGAACAGCCCTATTGGGTTTATTTCATGGTTAAATGATTCCCTTTTCTCTGTAATAATAAAACAGTACCTGTACTTGATCCCAACTAAGATATAATTACCCCTTATTGGGGCAGAACAGCCCTATTGGGTTTATTTCATAGTTAAATGATTCCCTTTTCTCTGTAATAATAAAACAGTACCTGTACTTGATCCCAACTAAGATATAATTACCCCTTATTGGGGCAGAACAGCCCTATTGGGTTTATTTAATGGTTAAATGATTCCCTTCTCTCTGTAATAATAAAACAGTACCTGTACTTGATCCCAACTAAGATATAAATAATCCTTATTGGATGCAAAACAATCCTATTGGGTTTAATTTATGTTTTATTGATTTTTTAATAGACTTAAGGTATGGAGATCCAAATTACGGAAAGACCCCTTATCCGGAATACCCTTTGTCCCAAGCATTCTGGATAATGGGTCCTATACCTGTACAATATATTAATATTTATCATTAATTAGGGTCTCACTGGGCCCAATACAACCGCAGGGTATGTTTTAATGACATGTGGGTTGACAAAAAGTTGACCCATGCCCGCCACCAACCCGTGCCCAACTTAACCCAACAACTCACCTCAATGGGGCTTCTGCCCCACCCCATCTCTGATGTCACAAAGGGGGTGGGGAAGACTAGGCGTGCACCTATGAATAGAGGCTGCCAGAGGATGCAAGGAAGAGCTTGGTCTGAACCCACCCACGAGCCGCAAACCTTGTGCGTGGAGGTCGGACCGAACCCACCCGACCTGAGGGAAAACCCCCTAATGTGCATGACACATAAGGACTCATTTACAAAGGCCCCAGATGCACTAAGTACTTGCAACCCGGTGTGTTCTACAGAGGGCAACACTGGTGGATACAAGGCAACACTATCCTTACAACCTGTCATATGATAGATGCTAAGGACAGGGCTACTTTGCACAATGCACCCTGCGGCGCTCCATGATTTCCTCCAGCACACTACCCATGAATACAGAGTTGCCCAATGCAGGGAGTGCTGTATTCATCCCTAAAGCACAGGTCCTTGCACTCCATTGTGGAGCATAAGATATGGTGGCTGCTTTTTTGCACTTTGAGCCCCTCTGTTGTCACCTCCATCTGCCTTCAGCACAAATTACCAACCCAACAGAATGGTCCAGAGAGCACCCAGCGTACCAGCACTAGGTCCGTTATATTAATATTAGATGAGTTGACAATGGGATCCACCACCATCTAAAAAATAGAGAAAAATAAGACAAAAGAAACACTGTTGGTTCTACCCTGTATCTCTTTCATTTCTACAGCACATCGGGCCCCGCCGGGATGTGGAACACTGATCACACGTTTCCTCTGTGCCAGATTTATAGGCTTCAAGGCTATTGCCCAATCTCATTTAAGCCCTGAGCTAATGAGTGGAATTCAATACCTCTTATCTCCTTTATTTACATCCCTGTGGTGCAACAGCAAGAGGTAATTATGATGGCTGGTAATATAGAAATTCAATGTCCAGGGACTGTGAGGTTCTTTGGGTCCCACATATAATCCAATTGAAGAAGTGTTGTTTAGGGGTTCAGTGCTGCTTTAAGATTCCAGACTAAAGCTCCTCCATGCTATACTGGAACACACTGTCTGTGCACTGGCAATATGGTGGGGATGATGGAGGAAAAGTTCACACGGAGAAATCTGACTTTAGCAACATACATAACTCATGGCGAGGCAGCCATGCTGGCACTCGATCATATGGAGTCACCTCTCCATGGTTACAGCTTGTTTGGTTGCGGGCAGTTGCAGTTACACAAGTACAAAGGCTTAGCTGAGATGGACGGAGATAAAGTGCAATGGTCAGATAACTCTTCTTTCACTTTAATGATTGCTTAGTGCTAATTTAACCATTTCATTTCAGTACGTGCTTCTAAAGCCCTACACTAAGATCTGCTCATTTGGCAAGTTCCCCAATATTCCCACCGAATCGGCAGCTCAGATCTGCCCATGTATGGCCTCCTTTATACTACCATACCCACAGTATAATAGCTATAACTAGCACCCTGGGAGAGGGAGGAGCCGGAGTAGTGCAGAGTAGTGACAGGTCCCCTTTAAAAGCTTCCATTGTACAAGAGTTGCACAGTAACCTAGTAGGGTGCTAGTAGGGTGCTAGTAGGGATGATTCTCAGTGATTCGCTTTGGGTCGGTTACTTAGCTGGACTGGGCAATGCAGAACAATTGATTTTCAGAGTTGTTTTAGGTTCCCTTGAAACAATGATCTGGTTATAAGGGTTCTGGTGGCCCAACCCATACTGATTCTCTCATGGCTAAGGAATGTTGGCCGGCTGATGTTACAGAGCAGGCACAGGGGTAGCAGGCAGCTGAATAATGGTACAAAAGGTAAGGGAGACATTTCCGCCGCTGCCCCCGGGAGTGAACTCCAGTTCATGTATGTTGAGGGGAGACATTAGACACAAGATATACAGGTCCCTGGATCATTGGAAAGTATTTTAGTCTGCATTTCTCTCTGTTACGTAATATATGTTACTGGCGCTCTAATAGGGCAAAACTGCAGAAGGACTTGGGACTTTTCCTGGGAAAGTGAGTGTATCCAGCAAGCAACTGCAAATGGAACCTTAAAGGGGACCCGCCGCCTGGTTCTGTAAGATCCCACTGGTTTCTTAGTCAGAAGTGCTTGTGTTGTTCTTTAGGAATAGATATAAATGAATTTGCTAATAAAAAAAAACCTCCCAGATTGGGATCCTTTGCTTCTCCTCTGTGAGTGGCACAGGGGTTCCTCTCCTCCTACCTCCCCTCCCCCTGTGGGTGTAGCTGAGATAACCACGCCCATGTTTGGGTGGGCCTGCAGGTTCCTCTCCTCCTACCTCCCCTCCCCCTGTGGGTGTAGCTGAGATAACCACGCCCATGTTTGGGTGGGCCTGCAGGTTCCTCTCCTCCTACCTCCCCTCCCCCTGTGGGTGTAGCTGAGATAACCACGCCCATGTTTGGGTGGGGCTGCAGGTTCCTCTCCTCCTACCTCCCCTCCCCCTGTGGGTGTAGCTGTGATAACCACCCCATGTTTGGGTGGGGCTGCAGGTTCCTCTACTCCTACCTCCCCACCCCCTGTGGGTGTAGCTGTGATAACCACGCCCATGTTTGGGTGGGGCTGCAGGTTCCTCTCCTCCTACCTCCACTCCCCCTGTGGGTGTAGCTGTGATAACCACGCCCATGTTTGGGTGGGGCTGCCTGCTCTACACGCCCCTAGTAAATATGCTAGATTAGAATATTCTTGGAGTTGTAGTTCAGCTGCATTTGCTTAAAGGGCACCTATCACCCCAATATTGTGCGCTCTGCACTCCGGCTAGTAGAAACAATAGTTTAGCAGACTGGAGGCCATTAAAATACTTTGAAGGGCCACATCCAGCCCACAGGCCTCCAGTTGGACAACCCTGGCTTAAAACCATGGTTGAGTAAATGTATTTTCATTCCCTAACCCTAATGGAATACTTCAGCTTTTACCACAGTCCAAATGAGTAATGGAAAAAATAAGCGGAGTGACAGCGCAGTAGTATTTGCCAGGACAGAGTTGCCCCAAGGAAACCAAACCCCAACTTGTTCCACCCAAACTCTACCCCCAAACTCACTGTTATGGAAAACCCTGTCCCGTACACAGCAATCCATTCTCTATGATTTGACCAGGCCCCTGAAAGTACTCCAGCCTATCTCCACCTTATAGTGGCCCTGTGCTGGGACATACATGGGGTTATCAGACCTGCACACATAGGGGCCACCTACTGGCAAGAGTTAGAAGTGCAATAAAAGGATTTTAAAGGGGAACTCCACCCAAACACAACAAGCTTTTTGAAAGTAAACATAATTTCACACAACTTCTCAATATACATCAGTTAAAAAAATGCAGCTTTTTCTTTATTTTAATGTAATAATATGGTTTGGAACAGTTCCCTAAGCCCCGCCCCCTGCTGATCTGGCTGACTACCTCAGCCTGCCTTCAGCCTGCATCCTCCAAACTGACAATTCCCTGCACACGTGATGTCAATAAGGAAAAGAACATCACAGTGCAATGCATTGTGGGTTATGTAGTTCCTGCATGCTGTCTGTAAGCTGTGGAGAAGTTCTTACGATTTGTAACATCAATGTTTTAGTCCCTCCTCCCCTGCCAGGATTTCAAATGATGCAGAAAGGGAAGATTTCAGCATATAAAAATGGTAAATATTCATACTTTTTGAAGGAACAGATTAGATTAATAGGTATATTAGGGGTTTCTGTGTTGTGTGGGGCTCTTTAACAAATAAAGTTTCTCTCTCCCCAGCTCTACATGAGCAACTCAGAGTCAGACAGATGGAAGAAGAGTCTCCACCTCCAAGTTTATAGGCAGCAGAAATCAAAGCTTCCGTGGTTATTTAGAGTTATTTTCATGCAATAAGGGAGATGTAAGAATAGGATACAGGATTTATTGACTGCAAATGCCAATGCCAAACCTTGTGAAATCCGTGTCTGAAATAGAACCAGGAAATCCTGCTGAAATTGACAACAGGACAAATTAGCTTCTTGCTTGCCAGCAACTCCATGTGACAGGCAATGGTAAATTGCTACAAACGTGGGTTATTTGCAACAACGACAGGGGCGAACTGTGCTTAGATAAAGCAGATATGGTGGAAAAAGTTCAGGGTAACCATCCACCATAGCCGGCCCCTATCCACCAAGGAGCCGAGGTTACTAGGCCATTGTCTACCTGGGCAGAGTGTTGGGCCCTGTCCAGTAAGTAGAATTAGTTCTCAATTAAAAAAAAAGGCCTATGTATCTATTCTGGGCTGGTAAAACACCTGCCAAGGCCAGGGCATGTAGTTGCCAGGAAATTTATAATAACCCTAAGATTACCCCCTGTCCCACCCCCAATCCTCCCCAATCTGCCTAGATCTTATTTTATTTCTTCCTGAATGGGCTCTATAACCCTCTCTCCAGCAGTCCCAATGTCATGGCTCCACCCATTTTACATCAGTTAAAACTCATGAGAAGGGTGACAACCCTAACACCTCACCACACTACTCCATTAACCCACCCAAATCGCACCCATGTTTAATGTTGCTACTCCTGACCAGCTTAGCAGCTTATTGGCTCATATACATACTGCCAGAATGATGGTATCAACTTGACTGAGGCTGGGGATGTAGTCCTTGCCCCCCTGCCAAATAAAAGCATGGAAAATGCACCTCTGGACAGGCATAGTCCAGGCAGAGCAGGGAGCACAATAGGGTGTTGTGGCTATGTGCATGTTTGGGCGTGTTTAGCTCTAAAAACTATTTTTGGGGGGCATTATAATTTTATAATTATAGTGCAACAGCACTCACAGGTGCAAGGGAGCCCTTTGCTCAATGACTGGGCTTCAAAGCTTCATAGACTATTTTCTATACAGGCACTGGAGGGCCTGTGCCGAGGGTATCAGCTTTAGGGGGGCAGGCCTACTCTGTCTATATAGAAAAAAAATGCCTTAAAAATATATATTCACCCAGCCACCATCAATACCTGTGGCTAAACCTGGCTGCAGAGCTAAGGGTAGGAGGGTATGCATTTATTCTACTATTGGCATATGTATACACTGTACTGAGCTTGCATTGAATGGCAAGGGGGTGGTTGTCAGAGGCAGGGTCGGACTGGCCCACCAGGGAAAATCCCAGTGGGTCCCTGCTGTCTGCATGCAAGCCAGCCAACTTCCGGAAGATTTAAACTAAATTAAAGATGGTTGTGTGTTCCACTGTGAGACACACAGTCATCTTTAATTTTTCCCTGGAGGTGCGGCCTGATGTGAAAGTGTCACAAATTGGTAGAATAAAAAGGGAGGTGGCAGGGGTGTGCAGTGCAGAAGTGGCTGGGTGGTGGGCCCTTGACTCGGGCACCCAATGGGTCCTAGGTACCCCAGTTGGTCCTGTGCTAAGTCAGCGCCAGACCCAGAAACTATGCTGCCCATAGGCAGCGAATAATAAAGGAGGCTTAGCCTCCCCAAAAAAAGACCAGTATATAGTTGAAGTACAAGCAGTGCTATAGAACTAACAGGGGGGCAGTTGCACTGTGGCCACTCGACGCCTTACCGCCTTGTGAAAATTGACCCCTAAGGATTTGATCAAGGTTAAAACAAACATAAATTCCAGATTACCCGCAAAAAAAACCAAAAAAATATGCAAATAAAAGAAAAAATAAAGAAACTAAAAAAAAACATACAGAAAGTTTAAGGTAAGTGGAATATTTATGAAAGGGGAACTGAACCCCTTTTGAAGCTGTGCTTAACTGTTAATCAGACTACTCAGGGATGATAAATGTCCTGTAATACCTTGGGTGCTGACAGCATTTCAAAGCGTTGCAGGGAGAGGCCGCCGTACCACCCAAATGGTTAAAAAGAAAGGGAAAGTTTGAGCAAAGATAAAGGAAAGATCTGTTTCAGGAACACGAGTACAAGCGCCTTGGCCTGTGAGTTATGGGCCGGAGTTGTACAGGAGATGATATATGCCCCTACGTGAGATCCTCCTGATATCATTTGTCATGCTCCATACGTTATTTATCCCCCCAAAAAATGCATTTTGTATCTCAGCGAAGAGCTGCCATCTGTCTGGAATTATGGCATTTTTCCTATTCAAAAAAACACCGCCATTAATCAAAGGGAATTCTCGGGACTGGACCACATAAAGTGCAAGTAGGTGATTTCTGATGTAAATTTTGGATCACTTGTATTCCTTTTTCCCCCACAAATCCCTCTGATTTATTTGTCTTCATTTTCTGTCCGTATATTATGTCCCTATTCCGTTTGGCCGGCGGTCAGGTGTGCGAAGAGCTCCAAAATACGCCGATATATAAAAAAAAAAGGCCATAAAAACGGCATAATTTGAATTTGATGAGAAACGGCTGATAGATTCGACTGTAAATATGTCAAATATTCCGACTTGTTTGGGCGTTTCAGTTCTGTGGCCAATTTGTATCTCTTTATGTAAATATAAACGAGCGAAATGTTTGATTTTTAGCTGTTTCATAAAACACCAATCGTAGGGAAAAAACCCTGTCCATACCAGATCCCCCATTGCTCCTGGGCCCCCAGTGTTGTGGGGTTGGATCCCCCTATGGTTACGCCATTGGTTAGGGGTTAAGTGCTAGAAAATACGTGATTGCATACACACAGCAGGCAGGATTCTTAGGGGCGGATTTACTAATCCACGAACGGTCCGAAGGCGTCCAAATGCGTTTTTTTCGTAATGAACGGTATTTTGCAATTTTTTTGTAAATCGTCGCGACTTTTTCGTAGCCGTTACGTCTGTTTCGGAAATTGTCGCGACTTTTTCGTAGCGTTACGACTTGCGCGAATTGTCACGACTTTTTCGTAGCCTTCGCGCCGAGTACGAAAGTTTCGGATTCATTCAAGCGACAATTTACGATAAAGTCGTAACAGCAACGAAAAAAACGCAAAACATACGAAAAAGTCACAAAATGTTCGTTTCCAATCCGAATTTTTCCCATTCGAATTCGTGGATTAGTAAATCAGCCCCTTAGGCTGATGCCACACAAATAGCGTTTTTAGGCTGCGTATTTTCTCCGCCTAAAAACGCCGCACAACCCACACAGCCCCTGACTATGGCGTTTTTCAGCCTAGAACTGGTGACGTAGCAAATCCCGTTTCCCATGGTGCTAATAGTGCGAAATAGTAAAAAACGCTGCGTATTTCCGCTAGGTCTGGCAGCTGCCTTTGTGTATACATAGGAATAGCTTGCTGTGCAAATAACGGCGTATTTCGGCAAACGCTTGAAAAATCCGTGGTAAGGCGTTTTCTAGCGTATTTACACTTTGTGTGGTTTGCTTCGAGTCTTTTCAAGTTATTTCTATGGATGATGATATCAGGCGTTTTTCAGCCGCCGAGAGAATTAGAAAATACGCAGCATAAAAACGCCACGTGTGGCATCAGCCTTACTGGAGCATCCTCTTGCTTTAAAACAGCTGGGAAACCATAAAGGAAAACTATACCCCCAAACAATGTAGGGTGCTATAAAAATATATTACATAAACCAGCTCATATGTAAACCCTGCTTCATCTCAATAAACCATTTTCATAAAAATATACTTTTTAGTAGTATGTGCCATTGGGTAATACTAAATAGAAAGCTGCCATTTTAGGTACTAAGGGCCGCCCCCTGGGATCATAGGATTCACAGTGCACACAAACAAGGCACACATACATGCTAGGCCCCATCAGCCAATTAATGGGCAGAGTTCTGTCTTTTACTCCCACACTACTTCCTGTTACAGTTAGAGCTGCATTATTTCCTGTCAGCTGATCTCTGAGGGAGCACACAGCCCATCACTAAATGGCGGCTCAAGGGAAAAGATATAAAAGGGCAATATTTACTGATATATATATATTCCAGTTTGCTATGCTACTTTAATAGCCCCTATATGATATAAAGTATCTCTTGGTTAAGTATTCATTCTGGGGGAATCGTTTTCTTTTAATTACACGTTCAAGAACATTCACCAATTAGAATTCTACTGACCGTAAACTTCATTATAGGTGCAAAGGAATTTACTCTAATTTACAATTGGAATGCTGAGCCACAGCACTATGTAGGGCATTTGCTGGTATCTTACGTTGTTTCATTTTGGCTTTATTATATTACAATAGAATCAGACATCTGACCCAATACTAGATTTATCATCTATATTTCTATTATGGAAAATTTGACATTAGGTAAAACCCACCTTCA
The DNA here is from genome assembly GCF_000004195.4 of Xenopus tropicalis. NCBI lineage: Eukaryota > Metazoa > Chordata > Amphibia > Anura > Pipidae > Xenopus > Xenopus tropicalis. The sequence goes on along the minus strand of NC_030680.2, from coordinate 18,802,114 downwards.
CTTAAACATTCTGTTTTCCGACCATTCCATCTGATAGTAACTTCAGTGAAACTGCACACACAATAGTCCCACTCACACCCTACCCTACCCTGACAATGGGGCTTAATCAGTTCTACCCCACAGATCCACTGGCAACTGCTCCAGTTGCTGCCATCTGCAAAAAGTCCAGTTCCAATCTAAACACAATATATTTCATTCTGCTTCAAGCTGGTAACCTCAATATCCCTGTCAATTGCATTTATCAATAGCCCAACCCTAGGCCCTGGCATTGCAAGTACCCAGAGGCCCAAACAGCCCCCCAGCAGCCCAATAAATAGTGACTGTCTATGGCATCTTACAGCAGCCCCTCTGGTATTTGCCTGAACCCACAGATTGCCAGTCTGGGCCTGGGTCCTGGCATTCCAAGTACCCAGAGGCCCAAACAGCCCCCCCAGCCCAATAAATAGTGACTGTCTATGGCATCTTACAGCAGCCCCTCTGGTATTTGCCTGAACCCAGAGATTGCCAGTCTGGGCCTGATGTTGGAGAACAATTACTCTCCCCAAATCTCACTCTAAATGACTTCCAAACTGGGCTTTCAGGTGTATCTTGGAAAACAATTACTCTTTCTCTGCAAATTTCACCCTAAGCCTGAGCCCCTCTCCAATTCTCTAAGACCACCAAGGAGGGCCATTCCTGCAGTTTGGGAAACTGATCTAGGGTTTGGGGCACAAGTAATATCCGGCCTAGGGTACATAGGAGAATGTATTCATGATAATATCAGATATCCCAGGTTCTCTGTTGCCTCCTGCATCCTTACCCACTATAATATGCTTGCAGGCCCAGACTGGCAATCTGTGGGTTCAGGCAAATGCCAGAGGGGCTGCTGTAAGGTGCCATAGACAGTCACTATTTATTGGGCTGGGGGGGCTGTTTGGGCCTCTCTATACCTGATATGCCAGGGCCTATTTTGAATCTCAGTCCAGACCTGATGTTTTCTCTTCCAGGACAATTTTGCAGTCATCGCGTTTGCCCTTTGGAGTTGAGCAACATCTTCTCATTAATACACAAGATTCATCCGAAAAGGAACCCTCGCAATCAGCGCATCATTATCATTGTGATGACAAAGCAGTAAAAGGGGCCACGGGTTTCTGGTCTTCGCAACACTGTAGCCTAATTTGTTTCACTATAACCTTTACTTTGTCCTCCCACTCGGAATGAATGAGTGACTCGCTCCGGCCGCTCCGCCGGCTGAATTAGAAAAATCTAATTAGCTCCAAGAGATTTTGTTTTCCGAGGAAATTCTTTCTCAGGTGGCCTGTAATTAATTATGTCGAGCAAACTGAGGAGCCTCGCAGAGAAATGTTTAATTAAAATGAATGGCGACGGCAGGGGGGTCTCAGAGAGAAAGCTGGCTGGATACAAATAGTCAAGCGTTGCCAGATTTGGCCACTCAAGTGCAGGGCAATGGGCCCCAGGCCAGTAGTCCGATCCTGTGCAGGCATCATTGCTCAGATGTAGTCCCCAATATGTACTTTTCACTCCAACCTAATAGATCTATATATAGATTTTCACCCAGATTTCAGTTTGGCAGGTACAAGTATACGTTCTATTTCGTAACCATGGAGGTGAACAGGAAACAGAAGCTAATCGTGGCCTATAAAAAAGGATATTTGTTGCCAAGGAATGGTTAATTTGCAGGTTCTGGTTGGGGTACCTTTTAGTTATTATAACATGGCCAACTCCTAGCAACTTTTCAATTGGTCTTCCCATTTTATGTGGCAGACTTTTTGAATTATTATTTTCCTTCTGCTTCTGCCTTTTTTCAAGATTTCTATTTAAATTGTCTTCTGGTTGTTGGGGGTCTTTTTTTATTGTACAGGTATGGGATCCCTTATCCGGAAACCCATTATCCAGAAAGCTCCGAATTACGGAAAGCCTGTCTCCCATAGACTCCATTTTAATCAAATAATTCAGAATTTTAAGATTGATTTCCTTTTTCTCTGTAATAATAAAACAGTACCTTTACTTGATCCCAACTAAGATATAATTACCCCTTATTGGGGCAGAACAGTCCTATTGGGTTTATTTAATGGTTAAATGATTCCCTTTTCTCTGTAATAATAAAACAGTACCTGTACTTGATCCAAACTAAGATATAATTACCCCTTATTGGGGGCAGAACAGCCCTATTGGGTTTATTTCATGGTTAAATGATTCCCTTTTCTCTGTAATAATAAAACAGTACCTGTACTTGATCCCAACTAAGATATAATTACCCCTTATTGGGGCAGAACAGCCCTATTGGGTTTATTTAATGGTTAAATGATTCCCTTTTCTCTGTAATAATAAAACAGTACCTGTACTTGATCCCAACTAAGATATAATTACCCCTTATTGGGGGCAGAACAGCCCTATTGGGTTTATTTAATGGTTAAATGATTCCCTTTCTCTGTAATAATAAAACAGTACCTGTACTTGATCCCAACTAAGATATAATTACCCCTTATTGGGGCAGAACAGCCGTATTGGGTTTATTTAATGGTTAAATGATTCCCTTTTCTCTGTAATAATAAAACAGTACCTGTACTTGATCCCAACTAAGATATAATTACCCCTTATTGGGGCAGAACAGCCCTATTGGGTTTATTTAATGGTTAAATGATTCCCTTTTCTCTGTAATAATAAAACAGTACCTGTACTTGATCCCAACTAAGATATAATTACCCCTTATTGGGGCAGAACAGCCGTATTGGGTTTATTTAATGGTTAAATGATTCCCTTTTCTCTGTAATAATAAAACAGTACCTGTACTTGATCCCAACTAAGATATAATTACCCCTTATTGGGGGCAGAACAGCCCTATCGGGTTTATTTAATGGTTAAATGATTCCCTTTTCTCTGTAATAATAAAACAGTACCTGTACTTGATCCCAACTTAGATATAATTATTGGAGGCAAAACAATCCTATTGGGTTTGATTAATGTTTTATTGATTTTTTAGCAGACTTAAGTTATGGAAATCCAAATTACGGAAAAACCCCTTATCCGGAATACCCTTGGTCCCAAGCATTCTGGATAATGGGTCCTATACCTGTAGTATGTCATTCAAACCACTTCCTGGTTGCTAGGGAAAGAGGACCCTAGCAAACTAGATAGCTGATAAATTTTCAAACTGGAGAGCTGATTAAAAAAAATCAAAAGGGGTTATTTATCAACGTTCGTATTTTTTCCTTCTGCGATTCTAGTTTTTTTTAATTAAAAATCATCAATTTGTTTAGAAACCCTGAATTTTCGATATTTATTAAGCGAAAAAAATTGAATGTAAAACTTTGGTAACTGAAAGCTTGTGAGGTCCTGTATTAGTCAATGAGAGCTCTCCTAGGTAAATTCAATTCAAATTCAATTATTCAATTCAAGTTTTTAGAATTTTTTTTGGTCGACACTTTAAAAATGATCAGTAAAATATGAATTTGAAATATTTTTTTTTTTGTCACGGTTTCATTCTATTGCATTTTTGTATCCTAATTTTTTTAATAAATAAGATAACATTCGCGGTTTTTTTTGAGGTTCTTCAAAGTAAACAAAAAAACTACAAGAATTACACAGACATAAATTTTGATAAAAATATTTCCTTCCCTGCGTCAGTTTGCCAATTTTTCTTGTAAATTCACAGACGTGAGGAGGCATTTACTAAACAGCATGTATGTATGTATAAATAATAATAAATAAAGTTATACAACAGCAAGGTTCGGTTTTTTTTTATGCTGACTTTTGTGCGACAAAATGAAAAAGTCACGGTTATCGTGGGATAAGATGAAAAAATTGTGATTTTCGCTACCTTTCTGCCACTTTTTTCTTTTGTGCTCTTTCAGTTCAGATCTTTTAATAAATGACTGGGATTCGCAGAAATGAGTTTTTTCGTGGTTTCAAACAAATATAAATCAGAAAAAAACGTGCTTTAGTAAATCCCCCACCTTAGTAACAGATTTATGAAAATTCCCAGCAGAGTTTCATCACATTTATTAAGTCATAAAAATGTTCCTGACATTCAGGATATGGAGGATATAGGAGTTTTCTAACAATTTGGTGTATTTAGACGAACCTTTAGAATTATTTACATCAGTCAGAACTGACTGGACTGTTTTAAGCCAATTCTAATCAAATCTAAATCAGCTGCATCACAATACAGGTATCCCTTATCCGAAAAACCTATTACCCAGAAAGTTCCGAGTTACAGAAAGCCCATCTCCCATAGACTCCATTTTAATCATATAATTCACATTTTTAAGAAGGTTTCCTTTTTCTCTGTAATAATAAAACAGTACCTTGTACTTGATCCCAACTAAGATATAATTACCCCTTATTGGGGGCAGAACAGCCCTATTGGGTTTATTTAATGGTTAAATGATTCCCTTTTCTCTGTAATAATAAAACAGTACCTGTACTTGATCCCAACTAAGATATAATTACCCCTTATTGGGGCAGAACAGCCCTACTGGGTTTATTTAATGGTTAAATGATTCCCTTTTCTCTGTAATAATAAAACAGTACCTGTACTTGATCCCAACTAAGATATAATTACCCCTTATTGGGGGCAGAACAGCCCTATTGGGTTTATTTAATGGTTAAATGATTCCCTTTTCTCTGTAATAATAAAACAGTACCTGTACTTGATCCCAACTAAGATATAATTACCCCTTATTGGGGGCAGAACAGCCCTATTGGGTTTATTTAATGGTTAAATGATTCCCTTTTCTCTGTAATAATAAAACAGTACCTGTACTTGATCCCAACTAAGATATAATTACCCCTTATTGGGGGCAGAACAGCCCTATTGGGTTTATTTAATGGTTAAATGATTCCCTTTTCTCTGTAATAATAAAACAGTACCTGTACTTGATCCCAACTAAGATATAATTACCCCTTATTGGGGGCAGAACAGCCCTATTGGGTTTATTTAATGGTTAAATGATTCCCTTTTCTCTGTAATAATAAAACAGTACCTGTACTTGATCCCAACTAAGATATAATTACCCCTTATTGGGGCAGAACAGCCCTATTGGGTTTATTTAATGGTTAAATGATTCCCTTTTCTCTGTAATAATAAAACAGTACCTGTACTTGATCCCAACTAAGATATAATTACCCCTTATTGGGGGCAGAACAGCCCTATTGGGTTTATTTAATGGTTAAATGATTCCCTTTTCTCTGTAATAATAAAACAGTACCTGTACTTGATCCCAACTAAGATATAATTACCCCTTATTGGGGGCAGAACAGCCCTTTTGGGTTTAATTACTGTTTAAATAATTTTTTTAGTAGACTTAAGGTAGGAGATCGGAATTACTGAAAACCCCAGGTCCCGAGCATTCTGGATAACGGGACCCATACCTGTACTACAACTATGACCAATAATCTATGGTGAAATATGCCAGACTGGTACAAATAACTCTGCATTATAACCTTTGTAACCATTATCACCTTAGAGAGTCTCTAAGGGGGTTATCAAAATTCATGTTTGTCTAATTTTTGTATTTTTTTTTATTTTGAATAACCTTATATTTAAAAAAAAAAAATTGGGAATATGACCTTATTTAATAATAAATCAGATTTTAAAAAAGCAATCCAATTCGTCTTTTACTCATCACTTTTTTTGCTTAATAAATATCGAAAATGTGTGTATTTTTAACTATTATTCCATCTAGATTGTAAGCTCTACGGGGCAGGGACCTCCATCCTCTTGTGTCTTTGATTCTTAACTTATTGCAACTGTATCTTGTATTTATTGTTATACTGTGTATTTATCTATTATCTTAATAACCCCCTGTTTGTATTAATGTATTCTACTGCGTACATAAGTAGCACTTTATAAATAAAGATATACATACAAAGATATACAGGTATGGGATCCCTTATCCGGAAACCCGTTATCCAGTCTCCCGTAGACTCCATTTTAATAAAAATAATTCAGAATTTTAAAACTGATTCCCTTTTCTCTGTAATAATAAAACAGTACCTGTACTTGATCCCAACTAAGATATAATTACCCCTTATTGGGGCAGAACAGCCCTATTGGGTTTATTTAATGGTTAAATGATTCCCTTTTCTCTGTAATAATAAAACAGTACCTGTACTTGATCCCAACTAAGATATAATTACCCCTTATTGGGGGCAGAACAGCCCTATTGGGTTTATTTAATGGTTAAATGATTCCCTTTTCTCTGTAATAATAAAACAGTACCTGTACTTGATCCCAAATAAGATATAAATAATCCTTATTGGATGAAAAACAATCCTATTGGGTTTAATTCATGTTTTATTGATTTTTTAGTAGACTTAAGGTATAGAGATTCAAATTACGGAAAGACCCCTTATCCAGAATACCCTTGGCCCCGAGCATTCTGGATAATGGGTCCTATACCTGTACATTATTCTAATTTACGATTGAATTGTGGAAAAGAAAAATACAAACATTTTAATGAAACATAATAAATCCCCAAGAATAGAAAAATAAGTTTAAGCAGGGACTCTCTCTGTAATCTACACCATTGTTTTTAGCTTTTTGTACAAGTTTTTTTATCCCAGTGTTTAGAATTTATTGGAACAAAGAATTCATATTTAAAAAGATCTTTTTACCCTTATTTAATTCAACCCAAAAAAGTAAAAATAAAAATTAAATCATTCTTCCTATTTTTGCACAGAGCAGAGGAGTTTGGACAAGATTGAAACTGTCGGCTCAGTCAGGTTCTGTTTTGTTGTTTCCAATTTTGCTCTTGTTTTGGTAACGGATTTACTGTCACTGAAGTTGCTATTTTCCAGGTTTGAGCAACATTCCCAAAAGGCGATAGTCATATTTGAAAGGGGAAAAATGGGCAGATTTGTAGAAAGAAACAAGCAGGCACCTTCCCTACAAAGCGCTGGCTTTATTCCATCTCCGACTGAAGTACTTTTTGTGCTGAGAATAAGAATGGGACGGCATCCAATAACCGGTTATACAAACGAAAGAATTATGGAACGGAGGGCAGACACAACAGCCAAAGTGGTACCACCAGCTGCAGAAACATTAATTACCGTCCTGGACCACAAAGCAGCAGGAATGACCTTGGTGCTAAAATGAAATCTGAGAAACCAACATTTTCTTCCTTTTCTTCGGATTTGATTTTGTCTTTTTTTTTGTTTCAGGAGGCAGTAAATTCCCCCCAGCTGCTCCGACATAGAGACCAGTGTTGTGGGCAGGGGTATATTGGCTGCAAATAAGGGTGATAACATTATTCCACCTCTGTAAATAGGTTTATGAATCTGCCAGCCTATTCAATGGCAATGTGCAGTCTGACAGGAAAATACAAATCATGGCGCTAGAATACAAAACTATCGCAGATAAGATAATGAGCGTGAGAACTCAGGTCCAATTATAAATCCGCCTGGCGAGTAAAAGGAAAATACATTTAATAATTGCTTCATAAAATATAATGGAATGTGATGGAAAACATAGGCATTATTTATTCAAATACCCTGCCTTGCTATGGCTGTTACATTACATTTATGTCTGCTTGTTTTCTAGTGAGACCCAGAGACTATAAGGGTGAAGACACACAGAGCTACTAGTAGCAGCTACTTGTCATGGCTACTAAATAGACAATGCAGATCATTTACTGATAATTGTCTCTACATGTGTTTTAGCAGAGGCAATTCTCAGTATTGTCTATGGCAGGGGATTTTCTGGCATTTAGTAGCCTTGAAAAAGTAGCTGCTAAGGGTGAAGACACACGGGGCTACAAGTAGCAGTTACTTGTCGCGGCTACTAAAATAGACAATGCTGATCATTTACTGATAATTGTCTCTACGTGTGTTTTAGCCGAGGCAATTCCCAGTATTGTCTATGGCAGGGGATTTTCTGGCATTTAGTAGCCTTGAAAAAGTAGCTGCTAAGGGTGAAGACACACAGAGCTACTAGTAGCAGCTACTTGTCGTGGGTACTAAAACAGACAATGCTGATCATTTACTGATAACTGTCTCTACGTGTGTTTTAGTAAAGACAATTCTCAGTATTGTCTATGGCAGGGGATTTTCTAGCATTTAGTAGCCTTGAAAAAGTAGCTGCTAAGGGTGAAGACACACGGAGCTACTAGTAGCAGCTACTTGTCGTGGCTACTAAAATAGACAATGCCGATCATTTACTGATAATTGTCTCTACGTGTGTTTTAGCAGAGGCAATTCTCAGTATTGTCTATGGCAGGGGATTTTCTGGAGTTTAGTAACTGTGACAAGTAGCTGCTACTAAGTAGCTCTGTGTGTTTTCACCCTAAACAACCAGACAGGTGCTGCCATCACATCTACAAATAACTTGAAATCCATAAACACATTTTTTCATTAAAAGGGATGAACTTATGGAAACTTACTCGGAGCACTTTTGCAACTGAGATGCATTGTAGCTGTGTGCTGGCCAGAAAAGGCACAACAACGAAAGGTATCCTTCCCAACCTGCCTTCCCCCTGAGCCATTTTCTGATTTTGATAAATAAGGCGCCTTAATCAAGGTGAAAATTGTTTTACTAAAACGTTAATAACCTTCCCTGAGTTTTCTGAGCAAAAGACAAACATTTTACTGCACACCATTTTTGGAAATCTATTAGTTCTGAACACATATTTAACCAAAATAAACCAAAAGATTGTTTCTATCTTAATGAGTGGCCTATTAAGGAATCTTATCATACATTTGGGGGCACATTTACTAAGATGCGTTTTTTCTTCTAGCCTTGAAACGCGATATGGTATAAATTCGATCATTTCTGTAGTTCTAAATGTCTCAAAAATGCTTTTATTATTCATACGAAAATATCGCAATTGCGTTCCTGAAAGTCACTAAATTTTCAGGTCGAAAAGTTTGTAAACGCCACAAAAACCTTTCTGGCTTTGGAAGCCTTCCAGAGGACTCGACAGATCAATCTGTCCAAAAGATAGTCCCGATGAAAGTGTAAACGAATTCCAAAATGTTCATATTCTTTGCGCAAAATACAATTTTTTCGTGGAAATTTACCGACAATTTTAACAAAATTTTCGCATACGTTCCGAAATGTTCTATAATTTAGAAAATATACAGATTTATGTCAAAATTGTTTAGTAAATGGGCACCACAGTATTGTATAAATATGGCCTTTTTTTTTTTTACATCTTTTACCATGAGCCACCATTTTGTTTCTGCTCTCTCAGAGATCTCCTGACAGGAAATAATGCAGGTTGTTATGGTGACAGGAAAAAAGTGTGGGAGGAAAAACCCCACCTTTGTCCATTTATTGGCTGATGGACCCTACCATGCATGTGTGAGCACAGGGCCTCATATGAGCCAAAGGGACAGACTACAGTCCATGATATTTTTCAGTTTTGCATTATTCAATAGCACGTGTTATTTAAAAAAATATATGTTTCCTGAAACAGCTTTATTTATATAAAATAGGGGCACATTCATTAAAGTACAACAGGTCACAAAAAAATCGTATTTTTTCTAAAGTTTACAACTTTTGAGTATTTTCTGCAATATTTTTGTTAATTTGCACGACTATGTGCAACGACTACAAAAGTTTCAGATCAAAGTCAGAAAGGTTTTCCCGCCGTTTACGATCGTTCGGATAAGAATCGAATCGCCATTCGCAAACGTTTCAATATGAAGATTTCGGATCGTAAGTACGAAATCTTCATATTCAAACAAAAGGAATTTTCGTGACTTTTGCAATCATCAGAAATTATCAGATTTCATGATTCGGATTCGTACTTTAGTGAATATGCCCCATAGTGTTTAAACTATGGGCTGGACTAAGTCAGGGTGAATGGAAATGATCTCCAGAACCCTTAACAAGAAAGATAAATGAAGAAAAGGCTTGTGCCCTGGTGGGTTCGTGCCTAGAGGGGCAGCTTTTAGTGGTGGCACTTGGGTGCATACAGTATATATATAAAACAAACACCCAGCTCACCACCAAAAACTCAGGCATTGGAAGCTACTATTAGGCTTTTGGATCACTTATGTGATTGCCAAATGTGCGTAGGAAGAGATATGGCGCCTAGGGCAGGCCTGCCAATCTGTGGCAAATCAGTCACTATTTATTTGGCTGGTGGGGTGCTGTTTGAACCTCTGTGGGGTGCTGTTTGAGCCTCTGTGGGGTGCTGTTTGAGCCTCTGTGGGGTGCTGTTTGGGCGTTTGTGGGGTGCTGTTTGAGCCTCTGTGGGGTGCTGTTTGGGTATTTGTGGGGTGCTGTTTGGGCCTCTGTGGGGTGCTGTTTGAGCCTCTGTGGGGTGCTGTTTTGGCGTTTGTGGGGTGCTGTTTGAGCCTCTGTGGGGTGCTGTTTGGGCGTTTGTGGGGTGCTGTTTGAGCCTCTGTGGGGTGCTGTTTGGACATTTGTGGGGTGCTGTTTGGATGTTTGTGGGGTGCTGTTTGAGCCTGAGAGAAGAAACCTAACTGCAATAGGTGCTTGTAAGCTCTTTTGGGCAGGGCTCTCTCCACCTCTTGTATCGGTTATTGATTGCTCTATATGTTACTCTGTATGTCCAATGTATGGAACCCACTTATTGTACAGCGCTGCGGGATATGTTGGCGCTTTATAAATAAATGTTAATAATAATAATAATGCTTCCATGTGATGCCAGTGAAACAAGGTCTGAACTGACCCCCACAAACCATCCAGTTGGTGCAAAGAACCTATGTATAAATATATAAGTATATTTAGAATGATGTTAATTGTACCCGTTGGTTCTGGTACCAGTGCAACCCCTGTGTGGAATTGAAATGCATGTGGGGTTAAACATATTCTTCCTGAATTAAAAATATATGTCCTTCTATTTCTTATTAGTGGGAAAAAGGACCCAAGAAAAAACTGCAACATTAGGGTGAAACAACATTAGGGAAGGTTGATGTCTCCTTTAATACTAATAAAGTCCTACCAACTGTCCAGCTTATCTCTCGCTTTGAGCCAGAGGGTCCTGCAATCACAAGCGTCTGAATGAGAAAGGAAGCTTTTTTCATTGAGGAAAGACCTTGTGCTTCCAGATAACATTCCACACCTATCCTTTTATGTTCCCAGCCAAGAATTTGTTTTCAAAATTCACTTTGCATTTGGCAAACACAATGCTCTGCTCCGGCCTGTAGAGCATTCCCTCTGCATTTCTGCGCTGCCTTCTATCACGCTGACAGGGACAATTACAGGCACTAATCCTTCAGCTCCGCTCTAGTAATAGAAGTTCTTATTGTCTGTACAAAGGAAACACATATTCCCCATGTTCACACTCAGCCAAAATCTCCTTCCAAATCCGAGCAGTTGAACCTCTCCACCTTGGGGCAGTTGCTGGCACGGGGTCCCAAAATGGTTCTTGTGGGGGGCAGAAGCTATAAATGTATCCTTTGGGGGGTAGATTTGGCCTTGTGTTATTGTGCTCAGTGCAGAGATCTTGGGTATTTCAACTGACAAAGGAAATGAGTCCAACGCATCGGGTCATCAGATTTGAAATGCCTACCATATTAAATGCCTTACTGAATTATACAAGTAGAGAAGGATATGTGCACTATATAGCCAAGTATCCAGACATTATTATTATTATTAACATTTATTTATAAAGCGCCAACATATTCCGCAGCGCTGTACAAAAAGTGGGTTTCATACATTGGACATACAGAGTAACATATAAAGCAATCAATAACCGATACAAGTGGTGAAGACAGCCCTGCCCAAAAGAGCTTACAATCTACAAGACATTAGCCTCCCCTATATTTGCCTCCAAAACCAAGGGTATTAATATAAAGTTGCTCCTTTTTCTGAAGTCTTTCATGTGTTGATACATTGTTGGTCCATTCAACCACCAAAGCATTCGTAAGGGTGAGTATTGTGGATCGGGGTCAGATAGGTGATATAATTCATCCCATGCAGGGACGTCTCTTGCCTGAGATGGCTCCTCCAATGCCGCACTTACCTTTACAGCACCGGAGGGGGTACGGGGGGAGGCCACATTGGCACAATGGAGCTCTCTATATGCTGCCTCTGGTACCTTTGGGGGCCCCTGATCACATGGGACTTTATTTGGTTATGGTCAGGGCTCTATGCAGGCCAGTTAAGTGGCCCCTGTGTTGGAATAGATGGATGTGGCTGAAACAGGCAATTGTTTTTTTATTAGAACAGGTGTCCAAAAACTTTTAAAAGTAAACATGAACCCCAAAATCATTTTTTTTATTAAGACATCAATAACAAATATAATGACATAAAAAAAAATCCCAGCTGTCGATAATATATTGCTTGCCATGCTTCTATTCCTTAGGCACAGAGGCGGGGCAGACAATTACTTTCACTTTCTATTCAGCACTTCCTAGATGTCACTGCAATCCTCACTTTGCCCCTTACTCCTAACCATCTAATTGAGTAGCCAGTGCATGGGCATCAGGTCCCCCATTCAAGTGCACACACAAGATTTTGAAGTGATTCAGAGCTTGCCTTAATAGTAGTTTCCACAAAATGGCGCCTGCCTGTTAGCTGTGATTGTGAATTCCAAGATAAAAGGATACAAAATATTAATAATTTATACAGTGTATGTGAAGTTTATTTTGCTTAACGAAGACAATAGAAAACTATTTGGAATTATTTCTTAGGGTGACAAGTCTCCTTTAAGTAACAAGTCAGCTGCTTAAAAGCAAACTAAGGATACACCGGATCCAGGATTCGGTTCGGTATTCGGCGAGGATTCGGCCTTTTCCGGCAGGGTTTGGATTCGGCTGAATCTATGCATATGTTAATTAGGATTTGGACGGGTTAAGGGTGAAGACACACAGAGCTACTCAGTAGCAGCTACTTGTCATGGCTACTAAACTCCAGAAAATCCCCTGCCATAGACAATACTGAGAATTGCCTCTGCTAAAACACACGTAGAGACAATTATCAGTAAATGATCAGCATTGTCTATTTTAGTAGCCATAACAAGTAGCTGCTACTAGTAGCTCTGTGTGTCTTCACCCTAAATATTGCTGCGTCAACATGTGCGGCGACATTTAACCCTTCCAAGGGTCCAAGGTTTCTGATTCGGTTCGGTATTCGCCCGAATGCCTTACCATGGATTCAGGGGTTAAGCTGAACCCAAAAAACTGGGCTCGGTTCAAACATTTGATTGGTTGTTATGGGTTACTGGACAGGGGGTGTGGCCAGCAGGAGGCATTATGACCCTGCAGGAGACCTATGTAAGGTTTCCAGAAAGCTAAGCTATAATGGAGGCTTATACAAGGCTGCCACTGCCAGTAATACATTTCGGGATGCTAGGGGAAACAACAATAACACATTCACTTTGTAATATATCAGTTAGACTAATACAAAGAGGAAATAACAAATGGACCTATTGAGTCCCTTTAATCATAAAGCGCCAGATTAAAATATATTCTATACAGGCAACGATTCCCAGGACATTCCTTGTGCCTGTACGTCGGGTGATGGAACGTTCCTTTGATTCCAGCAAGTTTGAAAAATGGAACCTGTACCGGGGCCAAGTTTCTAGTTCTTTAATGGTAAAAAGAAAGTGTATGAACAGCTCTGTATTGTGTTCAACTGGTTTTTTCTTTTGGTCCCAGCAAAGTGTCCACCATAAAAAGCACATTTAGACTTGGTATGTGCCGACTTTGCAATAACAGAATCAGATTAAAGGGCATGTCCCCCCAAAAACTGCTTTTGAATGATGAACCAAAATGGAACACTGAACAACTTCCCACTATACGTTCATTATTCATTGGCACTGGTTTTGAAGTTAATTCTAAGTGGAGTTGCTATGAAAAGCCAGATCTGGTCTCTGGTTTTGACTCTTGAAACACAAAAAGCTCTTCTCTTCTAGGTCTGTTATCAGCCGACTTCTGCTACATGTGTTTCAGGAGTCAGAGCCAGCAGTGCAGAGAATGTAAACACACATTCATTTGGAAATAACACTAAAACCAATGAAAATTACTACAGGTATGGGACCCTTTATCCAGAATGCTCGGGACCTGGGGTTTTCCGGATAAGAGATCTTTCCGTAATTTGGATCTCCATAACTTAAGTCTTAAATATTGGATAAACCCAATAGGGCTGTTCTGCCCCCAATAAGGGGTAATTATATCTTAGTTGGGATCAAGTACAGGTACTGTTTTATTATTACAGAGAAAAGGGAATCATTTAACCATTAAATAAACCCAATGGGGCTGTTCTGCTTCCAATAAGGGGTAATTATATCTTAGTTGGGATCAAGTACAGGTACTGTTTTATTATTACAGAGAAAAGGGAATCATTTAACCATTAAATAAACCCAATAGGGCTGTTCTGCCCCCAATAAGGGGTAATTATATCTTAGTTGGGATCAAGTACAGGTACTGTTTTATTATTACAGAGAAAAGGGAATCATTTAACCATTAAATAAACCCAATAGGGCTGTTCTGCCCCCAATAAGGGGTAATTATATCTTAGTTGGGATCAAGTACAGGTACTGTTTTATTATTACAGAGAAAAGGGAATCATTTAACCATTAAATAAACCCAATGGGGCTGTTCTGCCCCCAATAAGGGGTAATTATATCTTAGTTGGGATCAAGTACAGGTACTGTTTTATTATTACAGAGAAAAGGGAATCATTTAAAAATTAAATAAACCCAATAGGGTAAATGCTACCTGCTGGTTGCTGTGGGTTACTAGTAGTGATGAGCGAATCTGTCCCGTTTCACTCCGCCAATAAATTCGCGAATCTTTCAAGAGATTCGCGAAATGGCGAAAATGTTACTCGGAAAAAAAATTGTCGCCCACGATTGTTCTTTTGAAGTGCGAAGTGCAGAGTGCCATTGAGCCCTATGGGAGACTTTCCTTGGGCCGGGTTGGAGCTGCAGAGTGCCATTGAGCCCTATGGGAGACTTTCCTTGGGCCGGGTTGGAGCTGCAGAGTGCCATTGAGCCCTATGGGAGACTTTCCTTGGGCCGGGTTGGAGCTGCAGAGTGCCATTGAGCCCTATGGGAGACTTTCCTTGGGCCGGGTTGGAGCTGCAGAGTGCCATTGAGCCCTATGGGAGACTTTCCTTGGGCCGGGTTGGAGCTGCAGAGTGTCATTGAGCCCTATGGGAGACTTTCCTTGGGCCGGGTTGGAATTGCCGAGTGCCATTGAGCCCTATGGGAGACTTTCCTTGGGCCGGGTTGGAGCTGCAGAGTGCCATTGAGCCCTATGGGAGACTTTCCTTGGGCCGGGTTGGAATTGCCGAGTGCCATTGAGCCCTATGGGAGACTTTCCTTGGGCCGGGTTGGAGCTGCAGAGTGCCATTGAGCCCTATGGGAGACTTTCCTTGGGCCGGGTTGGAATTGCCGAGTGCCATTGAGCCCTATGGGAGACTTTCCTTGGGCCGGGTTGGAATTGCCGAGTGCCATTGAGCCCTATGGGAGACTTTCCTTGGGCCGGGTTGGAGCTGCAGAGTGGCATTGAGCCCTATGGGAGACTTTCCTTGGGCCGGGTTGGAGCTGCAGAGTGCCATTGAGCCCTATGGGAGACTTTCCTTGGGCCGGGTTGGAGCTGCAGAGTGCCATTGAGCCCTATGGGAGACTTTCCTTGGGCCGGGTTGGAGCTGCAGAGTGCCATTGAGCCCTATGGGAGACTTTCCTTGGGCCGGGTTGGAGCTGCAGAGTGCCATTGAGCCCTATGGGAGACTTTCCTTGGGCCGGGTTGGAGCTGCAGAGTGTCATTGAGCCCTATGGGAGACTTTCCTTGGGCCGGGTTGGAGCTGCAGAGTGTCATTGAGCCCTATGGGAGACTTTCCTTGGGCCGGGTTGGAATTGCTGAGTGCCATTGAGCCCTATGGGAGACTTTCCTTGGGCCAGGTTGGAGCTGCAGAGTGCCATTGAGCCCTATGGGAGACTTTCCTTGGGCCGGGTTGGAATTGCTGAGTGCCATTGAGCCCTATGGGAGACTTTCCTTGGGCCGGGTTGGAGCTGCAGAGTGCCATTGAGCCCTATGGGAGACTTTCCTTGGGCCGGGTTGGAATTGCCGAGTGCCATTGAGCCCTATGGGAGACTTTCCTTGGGCCGGGTTGGAATTGCCGAGTGCCATTGGGCAGGGTTGGAGCTGCAGAGTGCCATTGAGCCCTATGGGAGACTTTCCTTGGGCAGGGTTGGAGCTGCAGAGTGCCATTGAGCCCTATGGGAGACTTTCCTTGGGCCGGGTTGGAGCTGCAGAGTGCCATTGAGCCCTATGGGAGACTTTCCTTGGGCCGGGTTGGAGCTGCAGAGTGCCATTGAGCCCTATGGGAGACTTTCCTTGGGCCGGGTTGGAGCTGCAGAGTGCCATTGAGCCCTATGGGAGACTTTCCTTGGGCCAGGTTGGAGCTGCAGAGTGCCATTGAGCCCTATGGGAGACTTTCCTTGGGCCGGGTTGGAATTGCCGAGTGCCATTGAGCCCTATGGGAGACTTTCCTTGGGCCGGGTTGGAGCTGCAGAGTGCCATTGAGCCCTATGGGAGACTTTCCTTGGGCCGGGTTGGAGCTGCAGAGTGCCATTGAGCCCTATGGGAGACTTTCCTTGGGCCGGGTTGGAGCTGCAGAGTGCCATTGAGCCCTATGGGAGACTTTCCTTGGGCCAGGTTGGAGCTGCAGAGTGCCATTGAGCCCTATGGGAGGCTTCTAAAATCATTCACTAAAGGACCAAGTTAGAAAGGTTTTCCCGCTGTTTACGATCGTTCAGATCTTTCGGATCGCCAGTACAATATTATTGTGACTAATAAGTATTTTCGTGTTTTTTGCGATCATCAGAAATTATTGTATCTAATCTGAATTTTACCCATTTCAGGATTCAAACTCGTACTTTGATGAATGTGCCCCTAAGTGGGTGCTTTGGGGAGATCACTGGTTTCGGAGACCTGTAGCAGTTCTTTAAAGTGCAGGGCAGAAAGCAAAGTGCAAAAAGCATGGTGGATAGTGCCCTTTTTTATTTTTGTTACGTTGCATCCTGCAAGTAGAAAATGACCCAATGACCAATGTCTTTTTAGGTTAAAAAAAGAAACTTTTTATGCTTGCGCTACTCCCTTTCTAACATCATATAATGAGTTCACGGCGGCTCTGACAAGCGATGAACAAGTTTGTCCTCTCTTGTATGTGCAGTCGATTTCCAGCCGCTCGCTTACACTTTAATTCCTGAGGTGAAGGACATGGAAGTGGGGGAGAGAGCTATTTTGTTTTTTTGGAATCAGTACTGAGAGCGTAACCAAGGCCAAGTAAAGAAGAAAAAAAAAAAGTCAGCGAAATTCATTCACAAGAGATCTTTCACGCTTGACTAACACCTGCTAAATTTCAGTGTGATTATATATTGAAAGGATAAATGTTTGGTCTAAAGACATAAAAAGAAGAATTTAAAGAGACACCGACTTCATTTGAGAAGGTGCAGAAATCCCAAGAATTGGAGGCATCTGTACACATTCTGAAGGGGTATATTTATTCATTAGCAAATGTTTCTGGAACACTGAGTCAGCCATAATGTGGACATTTAAACATTTAACACTAAGGGGTCCAATTATCAAATCACGAAGGCTCCGAGTGTATTTTCTAAGACGATTTCGTAGCTTGAGCAACAATTTCATACTTTGCGACAAAATCGTATTGTCGCGCAGAGTATGAAAGTTTCGGATTCATTCAAGCTTCGGTATCGGGACTTTTCCTTGGATCAAAGTTGGAAAGGTTTTCCCGCTGTTTACAATCGTTCGGTACAAAAATTTCATGACTTTTGGAGCACCAATACGGTATTATCGTGACTATTCCGATTTTTTCGTAAGCATTTTCGTGATATTTGCCATCATCAGAAATTATCGTATCCAATCCAAATTTTACCCATTTTGGGATTGGGACTCGTGATTTCATGAATAGACCCCCTAGGAGTAGTTTTCTTGGTTGTAGGGTTCCATGGCATTGGTCACCAAAAGTCCATACAGGGACCACAAATAGAAGAAGAACATATCCAGCATCGCTGTTGCAGCACCGTCCGCCTTATCCGCACAGGGGGAGATAAAGGATATGACCTCTGGTTGTCCGAGCCCAGGAATGGTGTTTGGCGTACGTCCTCCTCTAGAACGTTCTGAAGAGCAAATACTCTTCATGAATAAGTGCTGTTTCTGCTAAGTATCTTTCTGCAATCTTGGCAGCCACAAAGAATGAGAAAGATCTTTTTATACAGGAAATTCACCATTCATTTCATGAATAACCTGAACCGCTGGTTTCATATGTTTGTTAAGGGGTCCAACTGGTGCAGGTGGAAATGTGCTAGGCAGCTTCATACAGTCTGATTCAACCAGAAACTGAGACAATTTAGGGTAAAAGTCCAGAAAATTATGGAGACAGCAATTCCAAAATCGCGGCATAATAAACTTATCTAATAGTTGAGAGGAAAGGTTTCTGGTAACAGGCTTATTGGGGAGGGAACAAGAACTGCAATAACATCTCAAGGAAACATCAACCCTCAACCAACCAATTATTCATCAAAGCAGTCCATTAATAGCAATGCATAATTGGTCATCCTTGCAAGAGTCCAGACAAGTATGATGTCACTTCCACTTCAACAATCTCCTTCGGAACCCTTACCCCCTTAACTACACTGTCAGATTTGGGCAGGTACATCTGGCGGTGGGTGGGGCTGGTCCTATTTTATTTTTTTTTTTATTATTGCTACACTAGGCACAGGCCCTTGGGTGCCTATATATAAATACAGCCTTGACTCAAAGCAAGGTGGAGCTTATTGCCTTTGTTCCATTGAGGGAACAGCCATGTTATTTATGCCCCGCCCCTTCTGTATTCCCTGATGCATGCAGAACTCTTTTGCCTTATGCAGGGCAAGGCATAAAGTGAAAAGAACAAATTAGGTTGAGGGCAACATATCCACAATTGTTCTGGGCTGGTGGAAAATAAGTATGTGGGTGGAGGCACCAAGCAGAACTTCCCATTGCCCACCGGTGCCTTAAGGCAGCCTATTGGAATTCAAGCTTTTACTTTAACTTTTCACCCCAACTATTGCGAATTCTTTTATTATTTAGCAGTGTGTTTAAAGTTTCCCAAGGAAAAGTCAACCTTGACAGTGATTATTAGCGTATCCCTTGAGTCCAACCCCGAGGTTAGTTAACATCTTCTGCGTTGTATCTCCTGATCAGAACAGATCTTCTCCATAGAAATATATATATATTCTCTGCTCTCTGGTGCATTGTAAACTTAAAAATAAAATGTTGCTGACTTGAGCCGAGGGCGAGCTCTGTCTGCGTTGGGCCTCGGAGTCGCTCTCGGTGCTGATGTACTGCACATGTTAACATACTGTACTGCTAAGCATCTCCCCGGCTTTAATACTTGTCATATCTTAAAAAGCCACAGCTGTTTCTACTTAATAAGACAAGGCAAGAAAAATTCAAGTGAATGAATTAAGAGCTTTTTTTCGTACAAAACTCAGCAAAAGCAAACAGAAGCATTTGGAATAGAGGAAGAAAAATTCTAGCCCAGGCGGCAACCAAATCTCTGTTGAATTATTGCCAAAAGATGACTTTAATTTGTAGTAGTTACTCTTTGGCCCTAAAGACACGTTGATTTACGGCGGAATATGATGGCATTCTGCTGAAGACTGTTTTATGATCAGGCTTTTTAGCAAGATGGGGCCAGAATATGATATTGAGTGCTGACTATCCCAATGCAAGCTGACATGCAAAATGATCTACAGAAGCTGTACGGTTTGGCCTGCTCTATAGACTACGAGAGGCCCAGACTGTAATGTAAAGTAAAGCTTTGTGTAGTCGTAATAACACCGGGTGTAAATGCCCTACATCGTCAGTTGGGCATATTAATGTGAATCAATAGGAATGCCATTGGGGAGCCATTGAGTTCAGGGCTCTCTTTGTGTATTGCACCATCCTTGGTGGCAATTATTTGGATGCAATAGAAGGGCATGAATGAGCATGAATGTGTTCCTGTCACCCTGGAATTATGTGGGAAACACTGAGGGCAATTAATGCTGAATTGTGCATATTCTTTGTAGTTTATTGGAGTGATTGTAGATTGTAAGCTCTTTTGGGCAGGGCCCTCTTCACCTCTTGTATCGGTTATTGATTGCTTTATATGTTACTCTGTATGTCCAATGTATGAAACCCACTTATTGTACAGCGCTGCGGGATATGTTGGCGCTTTATAAATAAATGTTAATAATAATAATCCCCCTAAGCTAGATGCCATTGTTGGCTTTTGATGTTTGAAGACCAGCTGATGATGATATGGATGAGTAGTCCTTTGGAGTAGGCTTAGCATCAATGACCCTATGCCAAGTGCCACTGGCCAATGCATTTATATAGCTCAGATCACTTGTGTTTTACATCTTGGGGTCTAAGTAACATTTGGAGTGATTAATTTTGCAAGAATTCCAACTATCTGACCCCAAGCTTGAGGGATCAATCATCCAACATACATGTAACATCAGTATTTGAAGTTGACCTATGCCTCTTGGCCAGTGCAATCTCTAATTCTGTACTGGGAACACTCAGTATGCTCATTTTAGTCCTGAAGGTGTAAAATGTTTTCCTGTTCCATGAGGTCTCCTAAATGCCCCTTTTCTCGGATTGGGTGAAGCTTAAAGCATTTTTCACGGAGAACATCCAGACAAGGTAAAAAAAAAGAATAACACAGATAAAATACATATTTATATTGTAGTGTGGTAGCAAAGTAGTTAGAATTGCTGCATCATAGTCCTGTGGTTCTGGGTTCTAATCTGACCAATGTCTGTATGCAGGGGGTTTCTCTAGTGATGAGTGGTTTATAAATTGTGCCAACCCTAAGCTGCACTTTACCAACCTAGCCCAATATGCCATAACTTCTTATATTTCTGCCCATGACCCATCTCTGATGTCAACAAAGGGAACAGGGATGTGTTGGCTTGGAGTTGTTTGACCAGGGCAGTTTGAGAGAGAGGGCTGTGGTGAAGAAGCAGTGGGGAGGAGCCTGGTTTGCCTGCAACCTTCCCAGGAAGTAGAAAGTTGGCTTTCTGGTCCCATAGGTATTGGGCCCACACTGCCATGAAGTTTTTTGTAGGAGCCACTTAATCTGTCCTTCCACACTCCACAAATGGATCCTGATTTCACTGACCCTGCTGCATGCAGTAGGGATTAAGACTGTAAACTCCAAACAGGCAAACATTTAGGTAAATGATGATGATGAATCTCTGTTCATGTAATCAACAAGGGATAGCGGTGATGTCCAATGAGGTCTGATTTCCCAAAATGCAGATAAGACTTTTTCTTAACATTATGTACTAAATATAGAGTTTCAAGAAAGTTATTGTTCTAATAAATCCAATGGCGAAAACCTAAGTGAAAACATAAATACTTCCACATACTTTCCAGATTGGCCGCAGGATATAATAATTCTTGGCATTCTAAACTGGCAGGTTATTTTAAGAAAAACTGAAAATAAAAATGATACTAAGGGTTCCATATATTTCCTTCGCTCGGGTCAGCTTTCCACTTCACTTTATCAGCAGATAAATGGTTCATCTCACATAACTGCTGGCCAATCACTGGCTTAACTGGAAAAACAGACGTGGGCCAAACGTCCTAGATTTTGTACATCCATTAAAAGGGGAATCTTATGTGGCTTAAGTGATGAGAGAAATAGAAACCAGTCATGTGCAACTTCTTCTGTTTCACCGAACTATTGATTTTCTGCTTTACAGGTGCCCCTTGGAAAGCATTAGGAGATATCTGTCACAGTGCCTATAACTGAATGCAAACCAAGCAAAAATATTTCAACAGATCACAACAAATTGAGAAGATTAACTCAGCATTATTTTGTGTAAGAGTGCTATAGGGATCGTTCTCCCATAACGACCAGCAAGCTGACTCCCAGTGCTCCAGGAGCAGTCGGGCTGATGAAGCTCCAAAAAGCTATGGACAAAAGTAAGTGCTTCCACCAGGGTATTGGGTGCCCCACTGACTCCTACAAAGCTCTGACTTCACTTAGGTCACTAGGGAAGAGTAGGAGCAGTTAGCTTTGGTTTTTGGTTTTTAAGAGCTATGATTGGACTTCTACCTTTCAGGAGGCCCTGTTTTTGTCTTTAGGCCTCCAAAATATAATATCATTGTAAGGCAGAAATTCAAAGCAGTGAAAATGTTGAGCGTAAAAAAAATTTGACGCCCGTGACTAATATTTTGCAGCGTGACTATTATTTTGACGCCACAACTATTTATTTTGATGAGAGACTATTCTTTTGACGCGCAACTATTTATTTTGACGCCGCAACTATTCTTTTGATGCCGCAACAATTCTTTTGATGTTGCGACTATTTATTTCAACGCCGCGACTGTTCTTTTGACGCCCCGACTATTCTTTTGACGCCGCGACTATTCTTTTGATGCCGCGACTTTTCTTTTGACGCCGCGACTATTCTTTTGACGCCCCGACTATTCTTTTGACGCCGCGACTATTCTTTTGATGCCGCGACTTTTCTTTTGACGCCATGACTATTCTTTTGACGTCCCGACTATTCTTTTGATGCCGCGACTATTCTTTTGGCACCGCGACTATTCTTTTGACACCGCGACTATTCTTTTGATGCTGCGGCTATTCTTTTGACACTGCGACTATTCTTTTGACACCGCGACTATTCTTTTGATGCTGCGGCTATTCTTTTGACGGCGCAACTATTCATTTGATGCTGCGGCTATTCTTTTGACAGCACGACTATTCTTTTGACGCCGTGACTATTTATTTTGACGCTGCGACTATTTATTTTGACGCTGCGACTATTCTTTTGACATCCGCGACAATTTGGTTTGACGCGCGACTATTCTTTTGACGCCCGCGACAATTTTTGGATGCACTGCAAATTTTTCCACTGCAAATGTTTTCATCCGTTTCGCGAAAAAATCTGCCAATGACGAAACACAGAAATTCGCTGCAAATCAATGCCTGCCATCACTACTGAGCACCTGTTTTAAGGCCTCTGGGAGCAACACTAAAGGAGATGCAGCCATTGGTTTGGGAGGAACAAAGATAGAAAAGGCTGCAGAGAAGACAGAAGACTTTCTAACCATAAAAACGCAAGATTGAACAGGAAATGATGGATTGTATTCAACTGTGCTGCTGAATTCAAAAATAAGCCATTTTTAGAGGGCCTGGGTCAAAAGAAACTGTGTAGAATTTTTTACATGTAAGTGTTGTTGACCAAAATCCACCAGCATCCAGAAACAAGGAGCAATACTTCAGCAGCTATTGCCCTGGGTAGGGATAACACCTTATTGCTGCCTGCAACTCATACTCTTCAAGGTCCAACTATATAGGAAGCTCGTCTACGAAGTCGTGTGGCCAAATACCAGTACAGGAATAGGACTTATTATCCAGAATGCTCGGGACCTGGGGTTTTCTGGATAAGGGATCTTTCCATAATTTGGCTCTCCATAACTTAAGTCTGCTAAAATATCATTTAAATAATGAATAAACCCAGTAGGATTGTTCTGCCCCCAATAAGGGGTAATTATATCTTAGTTGGGATCAAGTACAGGTACTGTTTTATTATTACAGAGAAAAGGGAATCATTTAACCATTAAATAAACCCAATAGGGCTGTTCTGCCCCCAATAAGGGGTAATTATATCTTAGTTGGGATCAAGTACAGGTACTGTTTTATTATTACAGAGAAAAGGGAATCATTTAACCATGAAATAAACCCAATAGGGCTGTTCTACCCCAATAAGGGGTAATTATATCTTAGTTGGGATCAAGTACAGGTACTGTTTTATTATTACAGAGAAAAGGGAATCATTTAACCATTAAATAAACCCAATAGGGCTGTTCTGCCCCAATAAGGGGTAATTATATCTTAGTTGGGATCAAGTACAGGTACTGTTTTATTATTACAGAGAAAAAGGAAATCAGTTTTAAAAATTAGAATTATTTGCTTATAATGGAGTCTGATGGCCTTTCAGTAATTCAGAACTGGATAACGGGTTTCCGGATAAGGGATCCCAAAGCTGTATTACATTACCCCGAAAGGCAAGTTATTCCTAGTTTTGCAAGATAAAGGCTGACATCCTGATGAAGCCAGTAGCCGAAGGCCATACTCCTGCCCCTAACTGGTCAGTAGCATGGAAGGAATGACATATTAGGCAGAAAGTAACATAATGTGTGTAAGGGAGGGTGAAAATCATCGGCAGCTGACAGTTCTGGGACTATACATAGGAGTCTTTCGAGACCATCGTGCCGCTTCTGTTATATCTTCTCCTCTCCAAAAATGCTGTGACTGTAAACATCCAACTGCCAAAAAAGCATCCTTACTAATAACTTCGCCCCTAATCGGGCAATTAAAAGTGTAAATATATAAAGTGTCTCAGTCAGCAGCCAAGAAAGTTCTTCCGACAACCAAGCAAAGCAGTGGGAGTCTAGCAAAACCTATAACCCATAACATCTTTGCGCAAATTGGAAACTCATGTTCGACCCATGGTGGTCCGCCACATTTCATCTCGTAAACGTTTTTTTTTCTTCTTCTTCACTTTTCATAGTGTCATCGTTCACTGTTTTCATTTCAGGAATCATAGCCCGAGCAGACACCCAGAGACAGAATACTTTTTATTAAAAAAAAAAAAAAGGGGGGGGGGGATATTTTATGAAAGAGTGAAAAGTAGCATATTTTTACCCATTAAGTGCACAGACCTGTAAACTCTGAACCTGCGGTGGCCTTTGTTTCTTGTGACCTTGTTTCGGTGATTTATTTCTTTTTAACATTTCCAGCCTGTGGGAAGAGAAACATACTGTGTGTGTCTATTTCTACTGTTGAGAACTGACACTCAGTAATGTATGTGTTATTTAGGGCTTAGGAGATGGTCCGTGTTGGATCAAACCATGTAGATATTTAGGGGTTGAACCTCTTTTTTTTCTATAAACCTTTTCAACCAGGAACCAAGAGCATTTGAAGTCAGTATATTGGCACTGAATGTAATCAGTATATTATTATTATTATTATTATTATTATTAACATTTATTTATAAAGCGCCAACATATTCCGCAGCGCTGTACAATAAGTGGGTTACATACATTGGACATACAGAGTAACATATAAAGCAATCAATAACCGATACAAGAGGTGGAGAGAGCCCTGCCCAAAAGAGCTTACAATCTACAAGTATGAATGTAATAACCGTATTATCCATGTCTATGCCTGTTACAGTATTAAGCTTATGGCACACATGAAGGATTTTCAGCAGGAAAACGCCTCATACCTATTAATAACTTTTGGGCAGGGGGGGCATTTATGTTTTATTTTTTCAGCAAATAAAGAGAAAAATGCAACTGTGCATATGCTTTAGTATGAAATAGTCATAAGAAAACACAAGAAAAAACGCCCATTGACTCCAATGCATTTGGCACAACCAAAAACATGGGGAAAAAAAGCCCATCAGCTTCAATACATTTGGAACACAAAAAAACACTATAAAATAAATGACTTCAATGCATACGGAACAAGAAGAACTCTGGGAAAATTTCGAGAATTTTTCCATGGTTTCGCACATTTTTCAGTGAGGAGAAGGAGGACTTGCTCATTACTAGTAGCGATTTATTAAAGAGAATTAGTGTGAATATTTACATAGAAAACTTGCAAAAACTAAAAGCTGTAAATGGGAAGTGAATCTGAAGACATAAAGCAACTTTATTTTATTTGCATTCCAGTTTATTAAAACAGGTGGCGTTAGGGGGAGATTTACCAACATTCAAGTGTGATTTTTTTATCACGGTACAAAACTTGAATTCGAATTATGTTCCAAAAACTTTAATGTCTGGTATTAAGTGCGAAAATCATGATTCCCCACCCCCTTTAAAATAAAAAATGTATATATCAGCCTCCTATATAATGTATTATCATTTTTTTAGAGATTTTTTATTAAGGGAAAATGGTGTAAGCTCTACGGGGCAGGGACCCCCATCCTCTTGTGTCTTTGACTCTTAACTTATTGCAACTGATCACTGAATTATTTTTTTTTCTTTTTTACACAATACAGTAATAAATAAATGTACATTTGAGTTTGGAGGCTTTTCTATAAAATGTTAATAATCGATTTTTGGTAAATACGCCTGCCTGTGTACAGTACAGCCACAAGCAATGTAAACTTGGTTAAACA
Organism: Xenopus tropicalis; assembly: GCF_000004195.4. NCBI lineage: Eukaryota > Metazoa > Chordata > Amphibia > Anura > Pipidae > Xenopus > Xenopus tropicalis. The sequence goes on along the minus strand of NC_030680.2, from coordinate 18,775,997 downwards.
AAATAGAAGTCCCGCAACTTTTTTTGACGCGCAGCGAATTTTTCCGCAGCAGATTTTCGCTGTAGTTTCGCAAGACAATTCGCCAATGGCGATTCTGTGCCTGGCGAAAAAATTCCCTTTTATATATCACTATATATATCGCAAAGCAGTGAAAAATAAATGAAACCAATTTGTCTTTTGACTTTTTACGTGACCGTACCTATTTTGATGCGACCGTGGCCATTTTGACGCAACCATGCCCATTTTGACGCGACCATGCCCATTTTTACGTGACCGTACCTATTTTGATGCGACCGTGCCCATTTTGACGCGACCGTGCCCATTTTGACGCGACAAGACAATTCACCAATGATGAATCCAAGCCTGGCGAAAAAATTTGCTCATCACTATTTATATTGCATAAAAGTCAAAAAAGAAATAAAAGGTAAGAAGAAGAGTACAGGTATAGGACCCATTATCCAGAATGTACGGGGCCAAGGGTATTCTGGATAAGGGGTCTTTCCGTAATTTGGATCTCCATACCATAAGTCTGCTAAAAAATCAATAAAACATTAATTAACCCCAAAAGAATTGATTTGCATCCAATAAGGATTATTTATATCTTAGTTGGGATCAAGTACAGGTACTGTTTTATTATTACAGAGAAAAGGGAATCAATTAACCATTAAATAAACCCAATAGGGCTGTTCTGCCCCAATAAGGGGTAATTATATCTTAGTTGGGATCAAGTACAGGTACTGTTTTATTATTACAGAGAAAAGGGAATCATTTAACCATTAAATAAACCCAATAGGGCTGTTCTGCCCCCAATAAGGGCTATATAATATCTTAGTTGGGATCAAGTACAGGTACTGTTTTATTATTACAGAGAAAAGGGAATCATTTAACCATTAAATAAACCCAATGGGCTGTTCTGCCCCAATAAGGGGTAATTATATCTTAGTTGGGATCAAGTACAGGTACTGTTTTATTATTACAGAGAAAAAGAAAAACAATTTTAAAATTCTGAATTATTTAATTAAAATGGAGTCTATGGGAGACGGGCTTTCCGTAATTCGGAGCTTTCTGGATAACGGGTTTCTGGATAAGGGGTCCGATACCTGTATATAAATAATACATTTAATGAAGAAATAATCTAATAATAAAGAATAAAGAAAATTTTAATTCAAAAATGTCAAGAATTTCACAAAATGTTTCCAAATTATGAAACCTGTTTTTGCTGACTCATTCTGAAGACAACATTAGACAATTTTTCATTATATTTTTATCCGAACCAAACTAAAATGCAACACTATCGTGAGTACATGGCCCCATTGATTGTTGACAATGTATAAGAGACTATATCCAATTTTTAAATATTGATTTCCTGAATACAGTTATATTTATCAAAATTAGAATTTGTGAAATTTCAAGTTTTTTTATTGACAAAAAAACTCCCAAACTCAAATGTGTGCTTATTTATGCCTTATTCCTTTCATTTTAGTGAATTTTAGCAACTGCTGTTTGCGCCTGTAAAATGCTTATTGCACCGCGAGGCATGAGAAGCTGGGGTTTGTGATCCCCCGTCTCGCTGTGCGATGATTTATTTTATTGCTTTAACAGTTGATTTCTGTCTTTTGAAAAATAACACAATTGGGATGTATTTTGCTTGAAAATGGGTGAGATATATAATAGTTCCAATTCCTTCCCCAATGACACAGCTAGGATATAATTTTATGACATCATAGCAATGGTTAACTGCCCCAATGGTTACCTGCCAAAAAATGAAATATGGACATGTACCATAATGCTGCATGATATGTCAGTGCCATGAGTAACAGGTTGGATGACACAATGAGCTGAATAAGGGAGGGGGTGAATTACTTATACAATACCAGTTACCCACAGCAACCAATCAGATCTTCTTTGAACTGATTTTGATACTATTGGTAACTGAACTGGACCAACCATGTGTGTGCATTGAACAACACTTGTTGTTGGGCATGGAGGAAGGATGGAACAGGTACCATTACATACTTCCTGTACAGACAGGAAGGATGGTACTGAAAGCACAGAAGCAGGCAGGAGGGTGTAATGCAGGTTTGGGCCCCCCTCTACTTAGGGCCCCTCAGTGTTTGTGGTGTCTACTGTATACAAGTTACACCACAAATAGGGTTGCCACCTTTCTGCTACACTTTTCCCTTCACGGGGCAGGGAATAGGCAGGCCTGCAATGTCATAGGGTGGGGAATGGGCCCAAATGTTTTGGGGGGGGGGGGAGATAGGCAATTACAAATTACAATGCAGTTGCTGGTAAATTTGTAATAACAGCTAAGTCTGGACTGGGAGACAAAATAGGCCCTGGCATTTCAAGTACACAGAGGCCCAAACAGCCCCCAGCAGCCCAATAAATAGTGACTGTCTATGGCACCTTACAGCAGCCCCTCTGGCATTTGCCAGACCCACAGATTGCCAGTCCGGGCCTTATACTGGCCCCAGCTCAAGCTGATGAATTACAGGCTGGGCCAGTGAAACACCAGCCAGAGGGCAGCCCTAAGTCCAACTGAGGCTCTGTGTTATTAAATAAAGGCCTGCAATGTATTAGGCTCACAGTCGCTAACTGACAAACATCATACAACAGATACCTTTAAAATACATTCAAAAAGTGCGAATAACTGCATTCTACGGCTCACTTTCCTAAGTGCTCTCCCTATATATTTTAAACCCCGTCATTCCATTATCCGCAGGAACCATCTCCCAGTAAATTGCTTTGGAACGGCAAAGGAAGCCGGATTTTAATGCGCTATCTCCGTGCCCATTCATATTTTCTTTTTATAGATTTTCTAGGCAGCTATCATTACCATCTCCACTCACTCAAGCATAAGTGAAAGTTTTATCTCACTTGGAGATATCGGGACAATTATTTATTGCTGAGAAAACAAAACCTTTTGTCTGGCACAATATTTCTCAGTGACAGCTGTGGCATTTCAGAGAAAGCAAAAGAGAATTCTGCCTGATGGCCTACGCTGCAACCCAAGCACGCTTAATGGCAACTCTTTACTGACTTTTAATAAGATCTCCCCCAGTAATTTATGGAGAGAGTTTTGTGCAAAAGAGAAGTTATTCGCTAAAGTGTTCTTTGTTTCATCTCAGGAAATTTAGATAGAAAGCTTATTTCCCTTTTCTTTTTCTCCCCAAAAAATATCCAAGGAATATTCTTGTTATTTTCATTATTTGTAAAATTCCAAGAATTCTCAGTTAAGTCCTATAGAAAACACACTGTTTACGCAGACTGATCTAATTGGTGATGGGTCCCATTTGCTATAGAAAAATAAACTGTATTACTTAGATTGCTATGTGTATATGTTTAGTTATGGGATGGAGCAGAGTGCATTAGCAGAATCTGTGTTTCCTAAACATTACAAATGTATTACACAAGCAGGCAGAGACAGTATATGACAGTTCAGTGTTAGTAGCAATAGCAGTGCAGACAATACGTACCTGGGGTCCCACAATGGTGGCTCTGCCACTTAAAGAACAACTATACCCTCAGAATGAATACTTAACCATCAGATAGTTTATATCATATTAAAGAACATATAAACCCTATATTCTCCTACCATATATATAAGTGCATATATCCCCTCCGCTGACCAGCACCAACAGATAGCTTTCACCCGGCGGCCATTCTCTTCTCACACATCATCAGTGACATTTTTATCTGCAAACAGCACTGTGCGGTGTAAAGTACTTTCAATCAAGAATGCAGGCTTACACAGGCAGAACTTACTTTGGTTAAAGGAACAGTAACATTAAAAAATTAAAGTGTTTTAAAGTAATTAAAATATAATGTGCTGTTGCTCTGCAAAAAACTGGTGTTTTTGCTACAGAAAAGCTACTATATAAATAAGCTGCTGTGTAGCCATGGGGGCAGCCATTCAAGCTGGAGAAAAGGAGAAAAGACACAGGTTACATAGCAGATAACTAGTAGATAAGCCCCATATAAGAGAACCAACTCTGGTGTTCATAGATTGCTATGGTCTCACTGAGGATGCTGGGATTTTCATAGTTCTACAAATGTGGGAAAGGAGTTTGACATCCTTGCCCATATGGGAATCTGTAAATCCCTTGCAAAATGCGAAAACCAGAAAGTAATTCATCCATCACCGGCCTTGTTGGCAGTTCCCCTAGAAATCCAAACACTGCTGATCAATCAGTTTAAGAGTATTGAAACAAATGAGTTCCTGATTACAAAGACAAGCTGCTCCCTCTTATCTCGGAGCATCACACTCTCTGATTCCTGGCTGTTAAAAAATAAACAAACTGGGAATTAAAAAATGGACTTTTTTTTTTTTTTGCTGGACATGGAGATTATTATCGTAACTATAATTTATTACCAGATTAATCAGGCTATAAAATGGTGTTTGGGAACAGGAAGGGCACAAGGGACAGCTTTAGTGGAACTTATACATACAAAATGGATAAGGCACCAAGGCCCGTATTATAGCGTCCAACGAATCTATCCGAGACAACAATGAGGCTGATACAAAAGGTTACAGGCTTTGGCTTCATAAAGGGGACCTTAAAGAAAGTATGGAGGCTCAGAAACCAGGACTACTAATTCATCTGATTGGTGCTTTCCCAGTGTTGCACCCTCTGGCAAATCCCATTAGAATTTTCTCACTGCAAAAAAACTATTGCCATTTTTCTTAGCCAGTTCCACTTCTGTACTTATGCAACATAGTGGCAAATCCCAACCTCTTGCATCACTTGTGCCCCTAATACCATAGATCAGTACTGTAAATCTGGAAGGTAGTGGAGTCAGTGGGGGTCATTTATAAAAACTGGGCAAATTTGTACCTGGGCAGTAACCCATGGCAACCAAAGACTGGGCAAATTTGCAGCTGGGCAGTAACCTATAGCAACCAATCAGTGATTAGCCTTTTTCATCCAGCTGCAGGTTGAGTAATAAAACCATCTGGTTTTATTACTCAACCTGCAGCTGGTTGAAAAAAAGCTAATCACTGATTGGTTGCTATAGGTTACTGCCCAGCTACAAATTTGCCCAGTCTTTATGAATGACCCCCAATGTGGTATTCCAAGGGTAAGCCTGCCCATAAGGCTACAACACTGTCTCTAAATATGTGGAAACTGACACACAACATGGAGAAACTCAGTTAGCTGTACCACAGTTAAAGGGGAACTCTGGCTTCCAAATCAAAATTTGTTAAACAGCCCCACACAACACAGTAACCCCTAATATACCTATCCCTGTAATCTGTTCCTTCAAAAAGTATGAATAAATAAACTTTTTATATGCTGAAATCCAACTGCAAAACAGTTCTTCTCTTTCTGCACCATTAGAAATCCTGGTAGAGGAGGGGGGACTAAAACATTGATGTTACAAATTGTAACAACTTCTCCACAACTTACAGACAGCATGCAGGAACTACATAACCCACAATGCATTGCACTGGGATGTTCCTTTCCTTATTATCACGTGTGCAGCAGGGAATTGTGGGATTGGGAGGATGCAGGCTGAAGGCAGGCTGAGGACAGGCGACTACTGTTACATTTTATTTGAGTCTCAAAGTAGTCAGCCAGATCAGCAGGGGGCGGGGCTTAGGGAACTGTTCCAAACCCTATTATTACATTAAAAATCATGAAAAGGCTGCATATTTTTTAATTGATGTATATTGCAAAGCTGTTTGAAATTATGGTTACTTTTCAAAATGTTTAAGTTGCGTTTGGGTGGAGTTCCCCATTTAATATACCAGTTGCAATCAATCAAACCTTTGCCCATAACCATTTTACTCATTTTCAGTCAATTGGAGGGCATTGTCTGTGGGCACAAAACCATCCACCATCCTTCCCAGTAATATCTGGATCCATTGAGGAAAAGTGAGTGAGGCTCTTGAGTTTAACCAGCTGGAACCCATTGTCGTTGGTGATTTATAAGAGGCTGATTTATCATTTATAAGAGCTTATCTTTCTATTGAAGCCACTATTCATACTGTATTCTGACTTCCTAACTGCTGCCTAGCTGAAAATACATAGCAGGTAAAATTCCAAGCCTGAGAGCCATGGGTGGAACTAGGAGTAGGCCGGAGGGGCCGCTGCCCAAGGCACGAGGGGGGTGCAATACTGACAGAGGGAACAAATGAATGACCGGCGTGGTTGAGTGAGTTAGCAGTGATCGACCGGTTGGCTTGTGTGAACTACAGTGTGGAGTTGGAAGACATTGAAGTGTTGCCTTGGTCTTGCAAAACAAAAAAAAGCTAATTATTTTGAAATAAACACGAAAAAAAAAATATGAAGACTAATATTGAATTTAAAGGTGAACTTCCACTTTAACATCAACTGTATATACTTACCTTGCTCTTATGGGTGCACAGTAACAGGTCCTTTTATCGACATTCTCATTTTTGTGGTTTTAGAGGTTTTTGAAACAAAGGAAAAACTAATTTTTTCTAAAACCACGTATGCCAGTGATTTCTTAAAACAGCCTTTAAAAAAAAAACAAAAAAAGCAGAAAAAATGCAAAACTGAAAGAGTCAGAAAACTCTGAAAACCTCTAAAACCACAAAGCAAAGAAAGATTAGCCAGTTGAAAAAGGACAGCTGCCATTGACTTCTATAAGATCTCAATAGCTTTTCGATGTATAGATAATACAGGTATGGGATCCCTTATCTGGAAACCCATTATCCAGAAAGCTCCAAATTACAGAAAGCCTGTCTCCCACAGACTTCAGTTTAATCAAATAATACAGAATTTTAAAACTGATTTCCTTTTTCTCTGTAATAATAAAACCTGTACTTGATCCCAACTAAGATATAATTACCCCTTATTGGGGGCAGAACAGCCCTATTGGGTTTATTTAATGGTTAAATGATTCCCTTTTCTCTGTAATAATAAAACAGTACCTGTACTTGATCCCAACTAAGATATAATTACCCCTTATTGGGGGCAGAACAGCCCTATTGGGTTTATTTAATGGTTAAATGATTCCCTTTTCTCTGTAATAATAAAACAGTACCTGTACTTGATCCCAACTAAGATATAATTACCCCTTATTGGGGCAGAACAGCCCTATTGGGTTTATTTAATGGTTAAATGATTCCCTTTTCTCTGTAATAATAAAACAGTACCTGTACTTGATCCCAACTAAGATATAATTAATCCGTGATCTCCGGGCCCTTAAACGACACTGCACCACAAACAGGAATGCTACTGTAAAGGAAATCACAGAATGGGCTCAGGAATACTTCCAGAAACCATTGTCAGTGAACACAATCCCCCGTGCCATCCGCCATTGCCAGCTGAAACTCTACAGTGCAAAGAAGAAGCCATTTCTAAGCAAGATCCACAAGCTCAGGCGTTTTCACTGGGCCAGGGATCATTTAAAATGGAGTGTGGCAAAATGGAAGACTGTTCTGTGGTCAGACGAGTCACGATTCAAAGTTCTTTTTGGAAATCTGGGACACCATGTCATCCGGACCAAAGAGGACAAGGACAACCCAAGTTGTTATCAACGTTCAGTTCAGAAGCCTGCATCTCTGATGGTATGGGGTTGCATGAGTGCGTGTGGCATGGGCAGCTTGCATGTCTGGAAAGGCAGCATCAATGCAGAAAAATATATTCAGGTTCTAGAACAACATATGCTCCCATCCAGACGTCATCTCTTTCAGGGAAGACCCTGCATTTTTCAACAAGATAATGCCAGATCACATTCTGCATCAATCACAACATCATGGCTGCGTAGGAGAAGGATCCGGGTACTGAAATGGCCAGTCTGCAGTCCAGATCTTTCACCTATAGAGAACATTTGGCGCATCATAAAGAGGAAGGTGCGACAAAGAAGGCCCAAAACGATTGAACAGTTAGAGGCCTGTATTAGACAAGAATGGGAGAGCATTCCTATTCCTAAAGTTGAGAAACTGGTCTCCTCGGTCCCCAGACGTCTGTTGAGTGTTGTAAGAAGAAGGGGAGATGCCACACAGTGGTGAAAATGGCCTTGTCCCAACTTTTTTGGGATTTGTTGACACCATGAAATTCTGAATCAACATATTTTTCCCTTAAAATGGTACATTTTCTCAGTTTAAACTTTTGTTCCGAGATTTATGTTCTATTCTGAATAAAATATTAGAAGTTGGCACCTCCACATCATTGCGTTCAGCTTTTATTCACAATTTGTTTAGTGTCCCAACTTTTTTGGAATCCGGTTTGTAGACTTAAGGTATGAAGATCCAAATTACTGAAAGACCCCTTATCCGGAATACCCTTGGTCCCGAGCATTCTGGATAACGGGTCCTATACCTGTACTTCCAAATTTGTCACACTTTTGACACATAATAAAGGTGAAAAAAAAATTCCTGCAAAACAATTATATTTTTGTGCAAAATAAAATACAAATTGTGGGGGGAAAAAAATGAATTTAGTAAATGCCCCCACTTAATACAGCTGCGGTCCAGTGTTCCATATACACCATTGTGAGTAATGTGAAAAAGCTGAGTAATCCTCCTAATAAAAAGGTAAGAAAGGGCACGTGTAAAGTATACAACATTCTTGGAATTCCCCGGGACTCAAGGAATAATCATGAACGGGGAATAATGGCAGGAAGATAGCGGCAAAACCCTTTAAAGTACGTTCAAAGCATCAGCGGGAAAAGAAAAATGCTCAGAACTGTCAGAATCTGGTGAAAACGACACTTCATCTCGGCACATTTCAAAGGGCACGTGCATATGTTCGGCAATCATTTAATATTGGCAGAAAGATACTTTATGCCGGTCCTGTAACCCTTAGCAACCACTAACTGTTCTAATTACACAAGCTGATTGGTTACTGTCAGATACTATGCAGGACAAAGTCACTATTGCTTTACTTAGGCCAGGGCCTATTTTGAATCCTAGTCCAATGATTAATTATTTCTCAGTTGGGATCAAGTACAGGTACTGTTTTATTATTACAGAGAAAAGGGAATTATTTAACCATTAAATAAACCCAATAGGGCTGTTCTGCCCCAATAAGGGGTAATTATATCTTAGTTGGGATCAAGTACAGGTACTGTTTTATTATTACAGAGAAAAGGGAATTATTTAACCATTAAATAAACCCAATAGGGCTGTTCTGCCCCAATAAGGGGTAATTATATCTTAGTTGGAATCAAGTACAGGTACTGTTTTATTATTAAAGAGAAAGGGGAATCATTTAACCATTAAATAAACCCAATAGGGCTGTTCTGCCCCCAATAAGGGGTAATTATTTCTCAGTTGGGATCAAGTACAGGTACTGTTTTATTATTAAAGAGAAAGGGGAATCATTTAACCATTAAATAAACCCAATAGGGCTGTTCTGCCCCCAATAAGGGGTAATTATTTCTCAGTTGGGATCAAGTACAAGGTACTGTTTTATTGTTACAGATAAAATGTGAATCATTTTTTAAAATAAGAATTATTTGAATAAAATGGAGTCTATGGGAGATGGCCCTCCCGTAATTCTGAGCTTTCTGTATAATGGGTTTCTGGATAACTTTCATTAGTAGCGTAATATAAGTGCCTTTCCTTCTTTTTAAAGTCATATGGGGGGTATATGATCCCTTTAATGCGATGACAGGCTGCACAGGTGCTTACATACACAGTAATATAGTAAAATGTGTTGAAAATAGACATACGTCCATCACGTTCAACCATAATGCCTATATATAACCTGCCTAACTACTAGTTGATCCAGAGGAAGGCAAAAAACCCAATCTGAAACCTCTCTAATTTGCCGCAGAGGGGAAAGAATTCCTTCCAGACTCCAAGATGGCAATCGGACCAGTCCCTGGATTAACTAGTACTAAGAGCTATCTCCCATAACCCTGTATTCCCTCACTTGTACTGAGAGCTATCTCCCCTACCCCTGTATTCCCTCACTTGTACTGAGAGCTATCTCCCCTACCCCTGTATTCCCTCACTTGTACTGAGAGCTATCTCCCCTACCCCTGTATTCCCTCACTTGTACTGAGAGCTACCTCCCCTACCCCTGTATTCCCTCACTTGTACTGAGAGCTATCTCCCCTACCCCTGTATTCCCTCACTTGTACTAAGAGCTATCTCCCCTACCCCTGTATTCCCTCACTTGTACTAAGAGCTATCTCCCATAACCCTGTATTCCCTCACTTGTACTGAGAGCTATCCCCCTACCCCTGTATTCCCTCACTTGTACTAAGAGCTATCTCCCATAACCCTGTATTCCCTCACTTGTACTGAGAGCTATCCCCCTACCCCTGTATTCCCTCACTTGTACTGAGAGCTATCCCCCTACCCCTGTATTCCCTCACTTGTACTAAGAGCTATCTCCCATAACCCTGTATTCCCTCACTTGTACTGAGAGCTATCTCCCATAACCCTGTATTCCCTCACTTGTACTAAGAGCTATCTCCCATAACCCTGTATTCCCTCACTTGTACTAAGAGCTATCTCCCCTACCCCTGTATTCCCTCACTTGTACTGAGAGCTATCTCCCCTACCCCTGTATTCCCTCACTTGTACTGAGAACTATCTCCCATACCCCTGTATTCCTTCACTTGTACTAAGAGCTATCTCCCCTACCCCTGTATTCCCTCACTTGTACTGAGAGCTATCTCCCCTACCCCTGTATTCCCTCACTTGTACTGAGAGCTATCTCCCATAACCCTGTATTCCCTCACTTGTACTAAGAGCTATCTCCCATAACCCTGTATTCCCTCACTTGTACTAAGAGCTATCTCCCCTACCCCTGTATTCCCTCACTTGTACTGAGAGCTATCTCCCCTACCCCTGTATTCCCTCACTTGTACTGAGAACTATCTCCCATACCCCTGTATTCCTTCACTTGTACTAAGAGCTATCTCCCCTACCCCTGTATTCCCTCACTTGTACTAAGAGCTATCCCCCCTACCCCTGTATTCCCTCACTTGTACTGAGAGCTATCTCCCCTACCCCTGTATTCCCTCACTTGTACTGAGAGCTATCTCCCCTACCCCTGTATTCCCTCACTTGTACTGAGAGCTATCCCCCCTACCCCTGTATTCCCTCACTTGTACTGAGAGCTATCTCCCATACCCCTGTATTCCTTCACTTGTACTAAGAGCTATCTCCCATACCCCTGTATTCCCTCACTTGTACTAAGAGCTATCCCCCCTACCCCGGTATTCCCTCACTTGTACTAAGAGCTATCTCCCCTACCCCTGTATTCCCTCACTTGTACTGAGAGCTATCTCCCATAACCCTGTATTCCCTCACTTGTACTGAGAGCTATCTCCCTTACCCCTGTATTCCCTCACTTGTACTGAGAGCTATCTCCCCTACCCCTGTATTCCCTCACTTGTACTGAGAGCTATCTCCCATAACCCTGTATTCCCTCACTTGTACTGAGAGCTATCTCCCATAACCCTGTATTCCCTCACTTGTACTGAGAGCTATCTCCCCTACCCCTGTATTCCTTCACTTGTACTGAGAGCTATCTCCCCTACCCCTGTATTCCCTCACTTGTACTGAGAGCTATCTCCCCTACCCCTGTATTCCCTCACTTGTACTAAGAGCTATCTCCCCTACCCCTGTATTCCTTCACTTGTACTAAGAGCTATCTCCCATACCCCTGTATTCCCTCACTTGTACTGAGAGCTATCTCCCATAACCCTGTATTCCCTCACTTGTACTGAGAGCTATCTCCCCTACCCCTGTATTCCTTCACTTGTACTGAGAGCTATCTCCCCTACCCCTGTATTCCCTCACTTGTACTGAGAGCTATCTCCCCTACCCCTGTATTCCCTCACTTGTACTGAGAGCTATCTCCCATACCCCTGTATTCCCTCACTTGTACTGAGAGCTATCCCCCCCTACCCCTGTATTCCCTCACTTGTACTGAGAGCTATCTCCCCTACCCTGTATTCCCTCACTTGTACTGAGAGCTATCTCCCCTACCCCTGTATTCCCTCACTTGTACTGAGAGCTATCTCCCCTACCCCTGTATTCCCTCACTTGTACTGAGAGCTATCTCCCCTACCCCTGTATTCCTTCACTTGTACTAAGAGCTATCTCCCCTACCCCTGTATTCCCTCACTTGTACTGAGAGCTATCTCCCATAACCCTGTATTCCCTCACTTGTACTGAGAGCTATCTCCCCTACCCCTGTATTCCCTCACTTGTACTGAGAGCTATCTCCCCTACCCCTGTATTCCCTCACTTGTACTGAGAGCTATCTCCCATACCCCTGTATTCCCTCACTTGTACTGAGAGCTATCTCCCCTACCCCTGTATTCCCTCACTTGTACTGAGAGCTATCTACCCTACCCCTGTATTCCTTCACTTGTACTAAGAGCTATCTCCCATACCCCTGTATTCCCTCACTTGTACTGAGAGCTATCTCCCATACCCCTGTATTCCCTCACTTGTACTGAGAGCTATCCCCCATACCCCTGTATTCCCTCACTTGTACTGAGAGCTATCTCCCATACCCCTGTATTCCCTCACTTGTACTGAGAGCTATCCCCCCTACCCCTGTATTCCCTCACTTGTACTGAGAGCTATCTCCCCTACCCTGTATTCCCTCACTTGTACTGAGAGCTATCTCCCATACCCCTGTATTCCCTCACTTGTACTGAGAGCTATCTCCCCTACCCTGTATTCCCTCACTTGTACTGAGAGCTATCTCCCCTACCCCTGTATTCCCTCACTTGTACTGAGAGCTATCTCCCCTACCCCTGTATTCCCTCACTTGTACTGAGAGCTATCTCCCATAACCCTGTATTCCCTCACTTGTACTGAGAGCTATCTCCCCTACCCCTGTATTCCCTCACTTGTACTGAGAGCTATCTCCCATACCCCTGTATTCCCTCACTTGTACTGAGCGCTATCTCCCCTACCCCTGTATTCCCTCACTTGTACTGAGAGCTATCTCCCCTACCCCTGTATTCCCTCACTTGTACTGAGAGCTATCTCCCCTACCCCTGTATTCCCTCACTTGTACTGAGAGCTATCTCCCATACCCCTGTATTCCCTCACTTGTACTGAGAGCTATCCCCCCTACCCCTGTATTCCCTCACTTGTACTGAGAGCTATCTCCCATAACCCTGTATTCCTTCACTTGTACTAAGAGCTATCTCCCATACCCCTGTATTCCTTCACTTGTACTAAGAGCTATCTCCCATAACCCTGTATTCCCTCACTTGTACTAAGAGCTATCTCCCATAACCCTGTATTCCCTCACTTGTACTAAGAGCTATCTCCCATAACCCTGTATTCCCTCACTTGTATTAAGAGCTATCTCCCATAACCCTGTATTCCCTCACTTGTACTAAGAGCTATCTCCCATAACCCTGTATTCCCTCACTTGTACTGAGAGCTATCTCCCATAACCCTGTATTCCCTCACTTGTACTGAGAGCTATCTCCCCTACCCCTGTATTCCCTCACTTGTACTGAGAGCTATCCCCCCTACCCCTGTATTCCCTCACTTGTACTAAGAGCTATCTCCCATAACCCTGTATTCCCTCACTTGTACTGAGAGCTATCTCCCCTACCCCTGTATTCCTTCACTTGTACTAAGAGCTATCTCCCATACCCCTGTATTCCCTCACTTGTACTAAGAGCTATCCCCCCTACCCCGGTATTCCCTCACTTGTACTAAGAGCTATCTCCCCTACCCCTGTATTCCCTCACTTGTACTGAGAGCTATCTCCCATACCCCTGTATTCCTTCACTTGTACTGAGAGCTATCTCCCCTACCCCTGTATTCCCTCACTTGTACTGAGAGCTATCTCCCCTACCCCTGTATTCCTTCACTTGTACTAAGAGCTATCTCCCATACCCCTGTATTCCCTCACTTGTACTGAGAGCTATCTCCCCTACCCCTGTATTCCCTCACTTGTACTGAGAGCTATCTCCCCTACCCCTGTATTCCCTCACTTGTACTAAGAGCTATCTCCCATACCCCTGTATTCCCTCACTTGTACTGAGAGCTATCTCCCATACCCCTGTATTCCCTCACTTGTACTGAGAGCTATCTCCCATACCCCTGTATTCCCTCACTTGTACTGAGAGCTATCTCCCATACCCCTGTATTCCCTCACTTGTACTGAGAGCTATCCCCCCCTACCCCTGTATTCCCTCACTTGTACTGAGAGCTATCCCCCCTACCCCTGTATTCCCTCACTTGTACTGAGAGCTATCTCCCCTACCCCTGTATTCCCTCACTTGTACTGAGAGCTATCTCCCCTACCCCTGTATTCCCTCACTTGTACTGAGAGCTATCTCCCCTACCCCTGTATTCCCTCACTTGTACTGAGAGCTATCCCCCCTACCCCTGTATTCCCTCACTTGTACTGAGAGCTATCTCCCCTACCCCTGTATTCCCTCACTTGTACTGAGAGCTATCTCCCCTACCCCTGTATTCCCTCACTTGTACTGAGAGCTATCTCCCCTACCCCTGTATTCCCTCACTTGTACTGAGAGCTATCTACCCTACCCCTGTATTCCTTCACTTGTACTAAGAGCTATCTCCCATACCCCTGTATTCCCTCACTTGTACTGAGAGCTATCTCCCATAACCCTGTATTCCCTCACTTGTACTGAGAGCTATCTCCCCTACCCCTGTATTCCCTCACTTGTACTGAGAGCTATCCCCCCTACCCCTGTATTCCCTCACTTGTACTGAGAGCTATCTCCCATACCCCTGTATTCCCTCACTTGTACTGAGAACTATCTCCCCTACCCCTGTATTCCCTCACTTGTACTGAGAACTATCTCCCCTACCCCTGTATTCCCTCACTTGTACTGAGAACTATCTCCCCTACCCCTGTATTCCCTCACTTGTACTGAGAGCTATCTCCCATACCCCTGTATTCCCTCACTTGTACTGAGAGCTATCCCCCATACCCCTGTATTCCCTCACTTGTACTGAGAGCTATCTCCCATACCCCTGTATTCCCTCACTTGTACTGAGAGCTATCCCCCCTACCCCTGTATTCCCTCACTTGTACTGAGAGCTATCTCCCCTACCCCTGTATTCCCTCACTTGTACTGAGAGCTATCTCCCATACCCCTGTATTCCCTCACTTGTACTGAGAGCTATCTCCCCTACCCTGTATTCCCTCACTTGTACTGAGAGCTATCTCCCCTACCCCTGTATTCCCTCACTTGTACTGAGAGCTATCTCCCCTACCCCTGTATTCCCTCACTTGTACTGAGAGCTATCTCCCCTACCCCTGTATTCCCTCACTTGTACTGAGAGCTATCTCCCCTACCCCTGTATTCCCTCACTGGTACTGAGAGCTATCCCCCCTACCCCTGTATTCCCTCATTTGTACTGAGAGCTATCCCCCCTACCCCTGTATTCCCTCACTTGTACTGAGAGCTATCCCCCCTACCCCTGTATTCCCTCACTTGTACTGAGAGCTATTCCCAACCCTGTATTCCCTCACTTGTACTGAGAGCTATCCCCCCTACCCCTGTATTCCCTCACTTGTACTGAGAGCTATCTCCCCTACCCCTGTATTCCCTCACTTGTACTGAGAGCTATCTCCCCTACCCCTGTATTCCCTCACTTGTACTGAGAGCTATCTCCCCTACCCCTGTATTCCCTCACTTGTACTGAGAGCTATCTCCCCTACCCCTGTATTCCCTCACTTGTACTGAGAGCTATCTCCCCTACCCCTGTATTCCCTCACTTGTACTGAGAGCTATCTCCCATACCCCTGTATTCCCTCACTTGTACTGAGAGCTATCCCCCCTACCCCTGTATTCCCTCACTTGTACTGAGAGCTATCTCCCATAACCCTGTATTCCTTCACTTGTACTAAGAGCTATCTCCCATACCCCTGTATTCCTTCACTTGTACTAAGAGCTATCTCCCATAACCCTGTATTCCCTCACTTGTACTAAGAGCTATCTCCCATAACCCTGTATTCCCTCACTTGTACTAAGAGCTATCTCCCATAACCCTGTATTCCCTCACTTGTACTGAGAGCTATCTCCCCTACCCCTGTATTCCCTCACTTGTACTGAGAGCTATCCCCCATACCCCTGTATTCCCTCACTTGTACTGAGAGCTATCTCCCCTACCCCTGTATTCCCTCACTTGTACTGAGAGCTATCTCCCCTACCCCTGTATTCCCTCACTTGTACTGAGAGCTATCTCCCCTACCCCTGTATTCCCTCACTTGTACTAAGAGCTATCTCCCATACCCCTGTATTCCCTCACTTGTACTAAGAGTTATCTCCCCTACCCCTGTATTCTCTCACTTGTACTGAGACTATCTCCCATAACCCTGTATTCCCTCACTTGTACTGAGAGCTATCCCCCCTACCCCTGTATTCCCTCACTTGTACTGAGAGCTATCTCCTATAACCCTGTATTCCCTCACTTGTACTGAGAGCTATCCCCCCTACCCCTGTATTCCCTCACTTGTACTGAGAGCTATCTCCTATAACCCTGTATTCCCTCACTTGTTCTGAGAGCTATCCCCCCTACCCCTGTATTCCCTCACTTGTACTGAGAGCTATCTCCCCTACCCCTGTATTCCCTCACTTGTACTGAGAGCTATCTCCCCTACCCCTGTATTCCCTCACTTGTACTGAGAGCTATCTCCCATACCCCTGTATTCCCTCACTTGTACTGAGAGCTATCTCCCATAACCCTGTATTCCCTCACTTGTACTGAGAGCTATCTCCCCTACCCCTGTATTCCCTCACTTGTACTGAGAGCTATCTCCCATAACCCTGTATTCCCTCACTTGTACTGAGAGCTATCTCCCCTACCCCTGTATTCCCTCACTTGTACTGAGAGCTATCTCCCATACCCCTGTATTCCCTCACTTGTACTGAGAGCTATCCCCCCTACCCCTGTATTCCCTCACTTGTACTGAGAGCTATCTCCCCTACCCCTGTATTCCCTCACTTGTACTGAGAGCTATCTCCCATAACCCTGTATTCCCTCACTTGTACTGAGAGCTATCTCCCATAACCCTGTATTCTCTCACTTGTACTGAGAGCTATCCCCCATACCCCTGTATTCCCTCACTTGTACTGAGAGCTATCTCCCATAACCCTGTATTCTCTCACTTGCTAAGAATCCATCCAGCCCCTTCTTAAAGCTATATAATGTATCAGCCAGCACGACTGATTCGGGGAGGGAATTCCACAACTTCACAGCTTCTTATCCTCCAGTTGAGAATACACATTGTGCCTAATAAGCCTTTAAGGTGAAGGTTTCTTTATTGGGGCAATGGATCCTTGCCATAAAGCATGATGGAAATGCAGTCCTTAGTCAAAAAGAAAACGGAAATAGATGCATGGGTATCGGGAAATCAGTTTTACGCAATACTACACGTTGATTTTAGCATCGACAAAAAACAACCTTATAAAAACCAAAGGACCATTCCCTTTATGCGGATGCACAAGTGTTGAATGTTGATATATATAGAAAAGGGCCTGTTGCTAATTTCACAGTTTTAGTTACACTTATGGGAACATTTCCTGATGCCCATTTGTCTGCTCATCCTGCGCCATTCCTTGCTCCGCAGAGTGCTCTCTTCTAAATGATTTAGCCCCTTTCCTCCATGGAGGTTAAACATTGCTTTAAAAGTATTATTTATGGAAATCGAGCCTCATTTCGGGGTCTTTGAAGCGTAAAGCTTGAGTGTATCCAGTAAGTTGTAATGAGGAGGAAGTTTATAACGATCAAATAGTCTGTTTAATGGGAATTGATAGAATCTTTCATGAAAGGGATTTTCCAGAAACAGGCGCACATCCGGTTCTGTTTAAGCCTTGTAACCCTGCATTGGCCTCATTACATCGCTTCATCTATACGGACGAATATAAATAACCGCTCTCTTTGTTATGGATATTTCAGTTTTACAAGCACCGATGGATTGGTCCTCCTCAAACGAGACAGACAGGTCCGCTTTGTAGGCATCAAGCTACACGGAGATTAGGTGGGAAAGCAAATGCAGCGTCAGATATGGGGGTGAAGCCGGACGGGACTTGTCTACTTTGATGGACCAGAATATAAGGTTCTTTATGCAAAAGGGAAAGGTGACTTTTTGTTTACTACCAGCAAAGTGCAAAAAACCAGGCACAGTCCGTCATGCACTTTTCCCTCCGCAGTAACAGAATTGGTGCAGGTCCCTGCTCTTCATTTGGGAATATATATATATATGTAGACCAGGCACTCAATACCTGTGGCATAACTAGAGTTTGGAGGACCTCCCTGCAGACAAAAATGAGGACTAATAAATCGCACTCTGGCTGGTAGATGTTTACCTCTCAGCACTTAATAAAACAGAAAGAGAGAAATAATGATGGATGTTGAGCAGCACCACAAAAAAAATATTTTGTTAATGCCCACTTTGTGGCCACGCCCACTAAATGCCATGCCCATTTTAGAAAAACACAACCTTTCCATGTTTTAAATGGCAGCATCAGAAGCACAACATTCACCAAAAAACAGACACAGTGGCCCCCACTATTACCGGTACATGACATATTGTGGTCTTAAGCATTTCATGAGATACTGTGTCACCTGCATTTCATGCCAGTAAGATCACTGCAGAAATAACTGATGAACACTACATTAACTTCAGATTTGCCAGTAAGATCACTACAGAAATATCCAATGAGCACTCCACTAACCTTAGACATGACAGTAAGATCACTGCAGAAATAGCCAATGAGAATCTCCATTAACTCCAGATTTGCCAGTAAGATCACTGCAAAAACGGGCAATAAGTTCTCTGTTAACCCCAGACATTGCCGGTAAAATCACTGCAAAAATGGCCAACAACCACTCCATTAACCTCAGACTTGCCAGAGAGATCACTGCAGAAACAACCAATGAGCAACCCATTAACCCCAGACTTGCCAGTAAGATCACTGCAAAAATGGCCACTGAACATTCCATTAACTTCAGACAAGTCATCAAAATCGCTGCGAAAAATGGCCATTGAGCATTTCATTAACCCCAGGCTTGCCAGTAAGATCACTGTGGAAATGGAAAGATTGAAAGCATTACCTTACCCAAACAGAATAACCCAAACTTCAGCTGTGATAAGTGCCAGCTTGCAGGTGCGGCAGGTGCTGTAAGGTCTCTTCAGACCCAGGTGGCGCCAGGGCCCTTCAGGACCCGGGGACTCACCTGTGCTGCTTTAATTTCAACAATTTTACGGGGTTATCTAATCAAAGGCCCTAAGTTTGCCCAAGAGCAGTAACCCTTAACAACCAATCAGAAGGTAGCATTTCCTGGTCACCTGTTTAAAACCTTCTAAACCTTATCTTATTGGTTGAATTGAAAATTAAAATTACAAATATGCTCAGAGTGGGACTCTACCTTTACATTAATTTGATTTTTGGTGGTTTAGACCCCTATAGTATCCCCAGGAATTCATTTTGGGTTTTTTTCAGAAATATGCATTTTAAAGCACATGTTGCTTTGAGTGCATCTTATTGACAGCCTCCATACAAAAGTATTAAAGAAGGAAAGCTTTAATCTCTTTGCCTGTCTTCTTGCACCTAAGGGCACACCCAATGGATGGTTCTGTATTTAACCTTTACCTTAATATAAATCAGGCCCCTTCTCATGTTTTCTCGCACTGCGCCAGCTGCTCTTCCAAAGACTTTCCTGCGGGATGATTCACAATTCTTTGTATAAACATATCTCCAGCAGGTTAGCAGTACCAGCCTCAGAATTCCTATTTAAATAAGTAATCGTAGCATCTGCTGCCTTCCTGGCACTGGCCAAATTCCCCTTCTCAGCATGAAACCTATACAATAATAATCATATTCTCTACCCCAGTATGAAGCAAGAAATAACCTGAATTATTACTTGTACCATAACTTGTATTGCAGAAGTGAAAGTACAAAGGGCTCATTTACAATTTGCGCCTGCCATCTTTTATCCGCTTGTTGTAAATTAAAAAAAAAAGTTGCTGTCCTGGACCATTTGTATGTACATTATGGGGCTGTAATGTTCCATGACAGCAGCCTCCAGTCTACAACAGTTCTGTGCTCAACAGAGTATGGATTGGTCACTTCCTTTCTCTCACAATACAGCAGTTCTGTCATGATTTATGGCTAAGATTATAGATATCTTTATAACACAGACGTTGTGGTGCTGAATCAGCAGCTTACTGGCCAGTATATGGAGTTTGCCTGACAAATATCTGGATGACAATAGGGGTAGGTGCAGGTTCTTAATTGTAGAGAGTACAGTTTCTATGTTTCTAGTTAAAAATAAAATTACCAGAGGAGGCCTTTTGCTGCCCCTGGCAAAGCACAACCTGAGGTTAGTTTCTCAACAGGGACATCACCTACCCCTTCCCCAGTTAAGAAAATTTGACTGACTGCTCTGGCTGATTAATTTAAGATTCAAAATGTAACAGTAGTCGACTTTCCTCAGCCTGCATCCTCCCAATTCCACAATTCCCTGCACTCGTAATGTCAATAAGGAAAGGAACATCGCAGTGCATTGTGGGTTATGTAGTTCCTGCATGCTGTATGTAAGCTGTGGAGAAGTTGTTATAATTTGTAACATTAATGTTTTAGTCCCTCCTCTCCTGCCAGGATTTCAAATCCAGAAATAGAACCGTTTAGCTGCTGAATTTCAACATACAGACATGGCATTTATTCATACTTTTTGAAGGCACATATTAGGGTTTTCTTTGATGTGTGGGGGTTATTTATCAAATTTTGGTCCAACTTTAAAGAAAACCGTCATTTACTAGGGGGTGGCAAAATGTTAAGACACTTCTCTGTGCTATTTTTTTTTCCAAGTTTGGCCCCACAGTTAAACAGACAGAGCAGCCTGTACTTTAATAGATTAACCTTTTCAATTGGAAAAGGATATTGCAGCAAGTTGCATTCCAAATTGGTCAAAGACAAATATTACACCCACTAGGCCCTGGTCACAAAATGAACTTGCTGGGTTTTCTCCCACACAACCAAGGTAAATGATTTTCGGACTTTGCATTGGCTCCCATTCCCAGCTATAGACTACTGCAGTCAGGAGAACATTTGCCTCAGGTGCAGGTAGCAACCCAGTCCCTAAAAAGCTGCTGTAGGGAAAGGGTGGCACAAAATGGCTGAAACCACTTCTGGGAGGGGGTAAGACAGATTTTTTTGGTTGCTCGTTGCGTTTATAAAGCATGGGGATTCCGTAGAGTATTCATTATTTATAATAATGAGTTTTATTATTAATAATATTTCCGAGCAATGGCCTTCGCCGCTAGCAATGCCCACCAAGACAATGGCGGACAAACCTATTATCTCGGACATCTTTTCTACTGTCGGAGATTCCCAGTCACGTGTTCGAACCCGCTGGCGTCACCTGACCCGGAAGTGCTCGCCGGCTCCTCTCTTCTTTCTTTTCCGGTGCAGCCGCGGCGTGTGATCGGGACAGCGTGCCGCTGCTATGAGCGTCCCGGCGTTTATCGATGTTACCGAGGAGGATCAGGTGCGACAACTTGAGTCTAGTGATTCGGGGTGGGGGAAAGGTCCGGCTGTTTCAGTGCTCTGCTTTGTTGTGGGGCCTGCAGCGCCCAGTCCTATGAGCCTTCCTGAGTGGGCCCTGGGGTGGACGAATAAAATACAATATTCCAGCCTTTTAATCCCGTTGCTCGATTTATTGAAGCTATAGTTTCCCGGCATTCCAATGGGGTATCGCTGGGAGTGCTGGGAGTTGTAGTGTAACAGCTGGTAGCGCTTCAGACGATTGCCGACTATATCCCCTGCAGCTGTAATGCAGTGTATGTGGGGGAGGGACCCTTGTTCCATGGACAGATCCTGATTTTCATCCCACTCCTGGGTTTTGTAAAAAAAAAAAAAATATGTTCCTGCCCATGTAATAACAGTGGTTTAACAATAATTCCATAGTCCCCTCCCTTCAGTTCCCATGTGGCCCTGGCTACTCAAAAGAGCCAAATATTAAATATTGGGTTAATAATAAGGCAATCCAGTTCTTTATTAATAAAGATAACTCCCCATGCTATTATTTCCACTATCTACTGTGTTTAACGTCATCATGTATGTATGTATATCTTTATTTATAAAGCGCTACTTATGTACGCAGCGCTGTACAGTAGAATACATTAATACAAACAGGGGGTTAATAAGATAATAAATAAATACAAAGTATAACAATAAATACAGATAAATACAGCAGCAATAAGTTAAGAGTCGAGGACACAAGAGGATGGAGGTCCCTGCCCCGCAGAGCTTACAATCTATATTTGAATTGTTACAGTGGGTGCAGGCCAGTGGTTTCTGGTGGGTCCCGAAGTGTTTGGGTGACGGCCTTTGCTTGGGTGTCTCTGGGTCAAGGGGCTGTATATGAGCTTCTCATAATGTATACTTATTCTGTTGTTTTCCTACAAAGTCATCTGCAGTCTGTTTTCTTGTAAATTAGAACACATTACATACATGTTGGTTAATGGGAACTCCAGCTTCCAAACCAGAATTTGTCAGTGAGCCCCAAACAAAAACAGAACCCCCTAATATACCTATCAGTGTAATCTGTACCTTCAAAAAGTATGAATACATTTTATATGCTGAAATCCAGCTGCAAAACAGTTCTTGTCTGTTAGCATCATTTGAAATCCTGGCAGGGGAGGAGGGACTAAAACACTGATGTTACAATTGTAACAACTTTTCCACAGCTGACAGACAGCATGCAGGAACTACATAACCCACAATGCATTGCACTGTGATGTTCCTTTCCCTATTGGCATCACGTCTGCAGGGAATTGTGTGATTTGGAGGATGCAGGCTGAGGGCAGTCCGACTACTGTTACATTTTATTTTAAAGTAGTCAGCCAGATCAGCAGGGGAACAGGGGGCGGGGCTTAGGGAACTGTTCCAAACCATATTATTCCATTAAACATCATGAAAAGGCTGCATATTTTTTTAATTGATCTATAATGCAAAGTTGCTTAAAATTATGTTTTCAAAAAGCTTAAGTTATGATTGGGTGGAGTTCCCCTTTAAAGGACAAATAAAGTAAAATTCTCTAGGTTTATGCTGATTTCTTAGGCACCCCATGTTAAATACGGTGGGGCCTGGGGTGTCTTCCTTATGAGAGCCACAATATTAGCATCGTTAGGTGGAGGAACTTATCCATTAAGGCCCAACCGCTCCTCCATAAATGCTTGATTGTTGCTAGAGTGTGCAGTCTCTTCCAAATTGAGATTCTAATTAGCTCAGGGTTTATGATTGCTCAATTTGAGGTTCCGTTAAGGGCCAACTATCAGATCCGGCTCATTTGTCCCTGCATGTCAAATTCGGCCCAGATCACCAAATGAGCAGATCAGGCCTTGGCCGCCTTTAGTTGTCAGTATCGGCCTGTGTGCCACCAATGTAACTGCCGATATTGTGCTGTCTGTTGGCTGCTAGATTGAAGCATAATAATCAGGGTTTGTACTAAGAATTTTAGGGGTACTTTCAAATGTGACTCAAAGCCTGATGAGGCTAATGTCATTTCCACTCTGATTTCATGCAGAAGTGGATACAGGGGTCCATACTCTAAATACCAGTAAGCATTGCATTGTTGCATTATGTCAGCTGTTGTCATGGGGGCATTTCCCGCAGAAATTGTATTGTGCTTTTCAATATTTCATCTCCCAGAGTTTGAAATGTGCCTGGCATTTAAAAACCCTTTACAGCTACCTAGCCATACACACGTTTCATATAGCTGTTTGCTATATAGATGTTGTGTTATATATCTATGTTGCTTACCTCCAAGAGTGCCTTTTGTGTTCATCGGTGGGCTTTTGCTATGTCATCCTATGGAGAAGTTCTGTCAGGGCTAGCAATAGGCAGCTCCTGTTTCTGTATGTTTATACAAATATGTACAGGATGTGTGCATGCAATAGGCTATTAATGTCTTATATCATAGCTGGGAAATCTCTATTAAAGGGAAAGTAAACCATTTTACAAAAGATAAAGATCAGAGCAAAACGAGCCTAGCCATGCTTTTGTTATAAATGAGGATTGCTAAACCTATGGCCCTTTTCCCGCTGAGTAGGTAGGTATTGCGATACAGTGATATTGCTGCTCATGCTGGCTGAGCACAACCCCCCTTATCCCTCATAGCCAAATTCTAATGTTGCCCCCTTCCAAAACCTAGCTGGGAGGTCAGCCTAATGCCTCAATGGCTATAGCCAGGGGTTAATGTGGCCATATGTTAAAAGATCTGCTCTTTTGGCCCTTGCACACTCCAGTAACCTATAGGCAGGGGTGACTGTCTGCTAATGAGCTGTGTGTGTGTGTGTGTGTGTGTGTGTGTGTGTGTGTGTGTGTGTATGTAATAGGCAGTGATTAGATTGTTAGCTCCACAGGGGCAGGAATGATGTACAGTCTCTTTACGTTGCTGGGAAATATGTCAGCACTGTATAAATAATAATAATGAGCAGTGTGCTGAAGCCTGCTCCAGTGATACACTAAGGGTTAGCCATAGAATGAGCCTGCTTTTCTTTGTTGCCTGCTCTGTACTGATAAGGAACTGCCATGCTGCAACTGTCAGTCAGAACTCTACCCACACCTCCCTCCATATGATACCAGCATGCACGCTGTGTGTATTACACTCAGTAACAACTCTCTCTCTCTCTCTGTAGGCAGCCGAGCTGCGGGCTTACCTGAAGTCTAAAGGAGCGGAGATCTCCGAGGAAAATTCAGAAGGGGGGCTTCACATTGACTTGGCCCAGATCATCGAAGCCTGCGACGTCTGTTTAAAAGATGATGATAAAGGTTTGTATTTAGAGATGAGCAAATCCCCGCAGGTGCGCAGCATTGCAATATATTCTAC
Organism: Xenopus tropicalis; assembly: GCF_000004195.4. NCBI lineage: Eukaryota > Metazoa > Chordata > Amphibia > Anura > Pipidae > Xenopus > Xenopus tropicalis. The sequence goes on along the minus strand of NC_030680.2, from coordinate 18,751,210 downwards.
TGCCCCATGCAAGAAATTCTTAGGAAGAGTAATAAATCACCCTGCAAGGCACGTAGGAGGGCAATATTGGAGCCTGTTTAATCCTATACGCCAAATGTCAGCACGCTGTTATTTATTAATTATACGGGGTTAGGCAGGTACAAACCACCAGATCCCTGGAACTCGTACCAAACATTCCCATAATGGTCCTTGTGTTGATTTTAGATTTAAAGGATTCATTTTACTTTAGTATAATATAACCTGATCTTCTGAGACCATTTGCAATTGGTGTTTCTAAGTTTTTTTTCTGCAGTGTGGAACAGACGCACTTTGGTTGCTAGAGCCTAAGTTAACTTAGTAACCAGCAAGTGGTTTGAATGCTAGACTGGAAGAGTGTAGAGTAACTTGGTTGCACCGGGCTCCCCGCGCAAAAAATCATCTGAGGGGGCCCAGCATGGACAGTCCCTCCATCCCCCCTTCTGGGCCACTAGTGATGTGCAGGTTTGCCCACGGGTTGGGTGCGTTCCCTGCACAACATTTTTGGGTCGCGGGTGGATTTGGGTCGAGCTCTTTTGCTTGCCCTCCGTGCCTGCGACCTTACATTGCCAGCACCCTCTCTTATTTATAGGGGCGCCTCTGCCCCTTTTGTGATGTCAGTATTGGCCGGGTCGGGCGCAGGTCTGTTAATATAGGGAACTAGCTGGGTCGGGTAAGGTTCAGGCTGGGAGTGGGCGGGTTAGGGCCGGGTGTGGGAAAACTCGACCCGCACATCACTACGGCTCACACCACTGTTGTAAAGGTAGGGGAGGGGGGACTACTACACAGCAGACTCCCACATCTTGTCCCCCCACGACCGCAGGGTCTGCTGTATAGGTAGTTAAGCCTCTGCTAGGAGATAAATAGATCTGAATATAAAGACAATTATGACAATAACCATAGCACTAACATTGTAGCCTCACAGAAAAAGTTTTTGGGCTACCCCATTTGAAAGCTAGATAGAGGTAGAAGAGGAAGGCAAATAATTAAACTATTAACAAAAAGACCAATTAAAAAGTTGCTACAACTAGGGCATTTTATAACATACTAAAAGGGTGGGCCACCTCTATAGTGCCACATTCCTGTCTCCCTGCGAGTGCTTGGTGGATCTTTGCTTGCAGAGAGTTGTACAGTGCAGCCAATTGGATGAATGCTTTCATGATCAGAAGGCATTATTACTATGCTATTGTGCTAAAACTATGCTTGTTCCCTAGATGTGGAGAGTAGTATGAATAGCGTGGTGTCTCTGGTCCTGATTTTGGAGACGGATAAGCAGGAAGCTTTGATCGAAAGCCTGTGCGAAAAGCTGGTCAAGTTCCGGGAAGGAGAACGTCCATCATTAAGGCTGCAACTGTAAGTTCTGTGTTTGTTTTTAAAGGGGATCCAATGAAAGGAACTGTAATTGAAAACCATTTTGCCATATAGTAAACATTTTAGCATTTTTTTTAAAGGGGAACTCCACCCAAACACAGCTTAAGTTTTTTTTAAAAAAAATAAACACAATATACATCAATTAAAAAACATGCAGCCTTTTCATGATTTTTAATGTAACTATATGGTTTGGAACAGTTCCCTAAGTCCTGCCCCCCTACTTTGAGACTCAAATAAAATGTAGCAGTAGTCGACTGTCTTAAGCCTGCATCCTCCCAATCCCAGAATTCCCTGCATGTGATGTCAATAAGGAAAGGAACATCACAGTGCAATGCATTGTGGTTTACGTAGTTCCTTCATGCTGTCTGTAAGCTGTGGCGAAGTTGTAACAATTTGTAACATAAATGTTTTAGTCCCTCCTCCCCTGCCGGGATTTCAAATGATGTAGAGAGCTGGATTTCAGCATATAAAATGGTATTTATTCATACTGTGTTGTTTGGGGCTCTATAACTGCAATTTAAAACAGTGTCTGTCCTCCCTATTTGTACTGTTTATATGTTTTTAGCATCATTGTGACAGATTCTTGGTTTGCTTTCAGGCTGAGTAATCTCTTCCATGGCATGGACAAAAGTATCCCAGCTCGATACACTGTATACTGTGGTCTTATAAAAGTCGCAGCCACCTGCGGAGCCATCATCTACATTCCCACAGATCTCGACCAGGTAGGCTTTCTTCTGGAATTCACTGCCAGCAGTGTCCTTTAGTTAGTTGTATGTGTTTGGGTTGTTATCTAGAGAGAAGGTTTATGGGAGAAGGACATCACCTCCATATTGTAAAAGGCAAAAAGCTCACCGAGGTGCAGTTCTGCTTAGACAATAGTAGCAAACTTACACCTGGAAGATACTTACACAGTGGGAATAATACTGTATTCACCTCCTTTCTGAGTCTCACTCTGTGTCATTTGTTTCACGTAAGGTTCGCAAATGGATTTCTGACTGGAACCTCAGCACAGAGAAGAAACACATTGTGCTCAGGCTTCTTTATGAAGCTCTTGTCGACTGCAAGAAAAGGTACGTTGTTGCCCTCTCTGTGATATTGGCCTTTAATTGCTTGTAGGGAGCAGAGAGGCTCCATTATGTGTGTTTCTGGAAAAAAATGTAGGACACAGATTCCATTTAGTATTGCTGTGCGGTTAGAACACCAGGACCAGTGCCCTATAGCGTTCAATTAGGGGTCATTTTGTGTAATGGCACGTAGGCTTGTTTCAAGCATTTTGTAGCTCCATGGGCAGAATGCTTGATATTGACCCCCGTTCACTTTGAATTGCAATAGCCTTTATAGCACTGGGGCATTTACTATCACATTTTCTTGTGCTCTCTACCCCCCTCCCATGGGGGCCCCAAATATTAACCCATTGGTCACTGGGGCTCCTGGTTCAAGGGTTTTGCCAATAAGTAGAATGCGGTCCCAATACGAAAAAAATGAGTGCATGTACATAACCACACTCATGCCCATTAAACCAAACCCCCACTCTCCCTCATGCCCTGTCTACTTCATAGCCCATGAATTTCCCTTTTAAGTCTGCAGTACCCCCGTGATGGTGGCCCTGTCCCTCACCCACAGAGCTTCAAATGCCAGGGTGAAAGATTTGATACTGTACCATGTATCATTTTGCATAGGCCCACTATATCCATTGGTTCTTTTTTCAGCCTGATTTGACTCAAATCAAATCTCACTGTATGGCCAGCATAAATGGTCATTAATAAAACTTAGTGACAGTTGACCTTATGCACTTTGTTCATTCTTGGTCCTCAGTAGATTCCATTCTCTGTTCACTGGGAAAAACTGGCAAACAGCATCCGTTCTGCTCCAACAATATGTCTGCCGGGTAAATCAGTGTGTGATTAACACTGGCTCTGCCCAAGCATCCTGCCTAGTGTAGCAGATACATATCAGAAATCCCCCTCTAAATCAACATTTCCTTCAAACCACTGGGTGCTTTTAGTAAGCTGTTTCTGTTCCTAGGCATTATCTCTAGCTGCAAATGGAAATGATTTAAGGAGGTATTTCCTGGGCATAAATACATATTTTGATAGTTATTATTCAAAAATAATATTTCACATTGACATGAACAGGTTCATCTATTTGGTACTGTTCCAGCGGAATCATTTCCCTAACCAGGACTGTTTGCTGTGGGTCCCTCTGAAATAGATAGGAACGGTTATAATGGGAACATTACCCTACAAAATGCCATGCTCTAACGGATTGGCTGTGTCAGGGCAGATCACCTGTTACATATTTAATGTGCTTCTAATTTGTTGAAATCTGATGTCATTTTTCTTTCTTAACAGTGACGAAGCAGCGAAGGTGATGGTGGAGCTGCTCGGCAGTTACACGGATGATAACGCCTCCCAGGCTCGGCTGGACGCTCACAAGTAATGGCTCTAACCTTTCCTTTTATCACTGTAGGGTAGATACATGATTTATCTGAAAGGAGCAGTCTCACTGGCATAGGTGCTTAGCACAAGAGAATTCCTGGTTCTGTGGCATCACTGCGTACAATGTACAAGCATAGTTCCATATTCACATATTTATAAATGGCCTTGCCTGATGACATTAGGGCTTGTCTCTGTCGGCAGTAGGCTATGCCCCCTGTTGGCATCTTATAAAGTGGTTACGACACTGGCTGAGAATTATGAAAAATTCTCTACATACCTGTAGTAAGCATATGCCTGAAGTGTGTATATAGACACCTGGATTTTTAAAGAATAAACAAGGGCAGGCAGGGTAGTCGAGCCCCCACAGCATCATTGCTGAAAGATGCGGATCATTTGGCTGCAATGTCCTGCATTCACATCTGTTTCACGTAGAAGCAGTAGTGGAGAAATGGTGCCTACTGTGCTCTATGGCATTATTCCCCCGCGTTTGTCTCTGCAGAACCAGCCCATCTAGCTGTAGCATTAAAGGAGCCATACAAGAGCTCTGCAGGGAACGTTAGGATGGAAGAGAAATTTAGAGTGCATAATTTGGCCTATTTAAAGGCAAATCAGATTCCAAATACAGTACCTGATGAGTTCATCTCTGCTTTAGGTGCATCGTAAGGGCCCTGAAAGATCCCAAAGCCTTTTTGCTTGATCACCTTCTTGCTTTAAAGCCTGTCAAATTCCTGGAAGGAGAACTGATTCATGATGTAAGTAGCAATTCTTTCCCCAAACTATCTGTAGTTTGTATAATTCTATGTTAATAAGCAATTTACCATAGTGCCTTAGAATATATGTCTATGGCAGGCTATGTGTAATACAAATGGTAGGCAGTATCACACATGGGATGTTTGGGGCACAAAACAATCATAAATGTATCCAGAAGTAACAAAACATTAACCATACCAAAAGGACAGAGGTCCCTCAGCGCTCCTAACTCATTTTGCATCATTGGGCGCTTGAACAGAGGATTTCGGATTGTTTTGTGCACCAAATAAACATGAGACTGCCTACTACTTGTATTTCTATGTGGTTTATACGGCAGTTTTCTTATGTGTATCAGATGGCTTACTCCTAAGTAAAAATATATTACAGGTATAGGATCTGTTATCTGGAAACCCATTATCCAGAAAGTTCCAAATCCTCCCCATCTCCCGTTGACTCCATAATAAGCAAATAATTCTAAATTTTAAAAATGATTTCCTTTTTCTCTGTAATAATAAAACAGTACCTGTACTTGATCCCAACTAAGATATAATTACCCCTTATTGGGGGCAGAACAGCCCTATTGGGTTTATTTAATGGTTAAATGATTCCCTTTTCTCTGTAATACCTGTACTTCATCAACAACAACAACAAACATTTGTAAAGCGCTTTTCTCCCGTAGGACCCAAAGCTAAGATATAATTACCCCTTATTGGGGGCAGAACCAGCCCTATTGGGTTTATTTAATGGTTAAATAATTCCCTTTTCTCTGTAATTATAAAACAGTACCTGTACTTGATCCCAACTAAGATATAATTACCCCTTATTGGGGCAGAACAGCCCTATTGGGTTTATTTAATGGTTAAATGATTCCCTTTTCTCTGTAATAATAAAACAGTACCTGTACTTGATCCCAACTAAGATATAATTACCCCTTATTGGGGCAGAACAGCCCTATTGGGTTTATTTAATGGTTAATGATTTTTAGTAGACTTAAAATATGGAGATCCAAATTGTGGAAAGACCCTTGAAAACCCCTGGGTCCCAAGCATTCCCCTGTATTATAGTATCAAATATATTGATCGCATGGATATGTTGAAAGCAAAGGAGGTCACTGTTTAACAGCAATCTGTTCATTTTGCCATTTGATATAATTTTCTTTATTTTTGTTTTTTTTAATAAGCTTTTGACCATATTTGTCAGCGCCAAGCTGTCCTCCTACGTCAAGTTCTACCAGAACAACAAAGATTTCATTGACTCACTGGGTAAGCAGAATGCCTTATTTCTTCCTAAAATCCCCCCCTTTGATTTTATAACAAGGCACACAGGGCTGTTTCTAGCATCCGATGGTATGATCACCTGTCAGATAATTTCAGTGTCTACAGGGGCCACTGTGGTGTAATTTTTACTTAAAAGGCACAGTACACACCCCTTTTCAACGCAAGCTCAGTAATTAGACATTTAATTAAACTTTTTGCCAGTTGTTTTAATTAAGAAACATCTATGGTTTTCTGTTATGTCTGTCACTAAACAAGAAATGAAGCTAGTTTTACTTTAGCACTTCCTGTCCTACAGAACTAATTACCAGTGCACTGAGAAGTCCCTAATAATGAGCTGCTAAAAGGCTTCTGCTTACTAAACAACAAAGAGGTACTTGCCAGTGCTTCATGGTACCCATACTCCGCCCTCCTTACGCGTTTCACACCATTGGGTGCTTCATCAGAGGAGGTTATGTGCAGTTTCTGCTTAGAGAAGGGAGAGGTTTGTTTTTTTTAAAGGTAGCTAGGGTGCTCTGAACTAATATCCCTGTTAATAAAGGAACAGGGGGGTGAGTTCACCGAACACACTCCAACTTTTAAATAAGAAAATTATAACAATAGGCAGAAGTCCTATTCAATGTCCTAATTTTTAGCAAAGGTTTTTGGTGTATACTGTTCCTTTAAAGACAGCACTCTGTATTCTCAAAACAGCCCAGTGTTGCATTGCACTTAGGGTTTGCTGTATGTGTATACAGTAGAACCCCCAATTTACATCCCCGGATTTTAAGTTTTCCCGCTTTTTACACCGTTTTTTTGTGGTCCCACCAATTTTAATGCATTCCTATGGGCTCTATTCCCGGACTTTACATATGAATTTCCCGCATTTTACACTGTTTTTATCATGCCTCTCCCTAGCAAATCGCTTAGTTTTAAGGTAAAAATACAGCTTACTTTAGGAATTAAAGTTTCCCCCATGTCTTGCGATCACAGGTGCCATCTTAGGAAGGTAAGTGTCACCTCTATCGCCTCATATTTCATACTGCGCATGCGTACCTATCCGGGAGCGTACAAAATACCGCGACAGTTGCACAAGTATGGGGAACAGCTGTACAAGGTGCAGATTTTTAAAAGAGTACAGATTTTTGTTTCAGTGCTGTACAGTATTCTTTCCGCATCTTATTAATTTATAGTGATATTCAAACTTTTAGCAAACACATGCATTAAATGCAAAATGTTTTACAGTACTGTAAAAAGCTGTTTCAGTACTTCTGCTAAAACCTGTGAAATAACTCAGTAAAGGAACTGTGTTGCAAATAAAAATTTATTCCTGTACTTATTTCCTTTAAATCATTGACATTTATGTGTCCTTAACACATTTCCCTGATTTTACATTTTCCCTGATTTTACATCTTTTTTTCATGGTCCCCTGAAAAACGTAAAATGGGGGTTCTACTGTATATTTGCCTGGGTTAGATGTATATATCTGTATGCAGGCTCAGCCTAGGAGAGAGAAGGATCATGTATAGGCTTTCCTCACATGCTGTTGGATTCCATTTTAGGAACTTGGGACTAAATGTTTCTGTTTTTATAGTTGCTGGTAACAAATGTACCAACGATACTTCTTACATTGAACTTTGCAAACTGCATTTTCTTTGATTTATGAACAGATAAAGATTCTGTGCCACCCATTCGCCCACTCTAAAGGTGGCCACACACGTGGCGATCTGCGATGTCGCACGAAAGATCGTCAGACCCGCCACTAGCCTTCAGGGCTGAAACGGCAGATAAGGAGGTAGAAACAATAGGATTTCTACCTCCTTCTGCCAATTCAGCCCTGCCGGCAGATTTTGCTCAGGCGCCTTCTATGGCGCCCGATCAAAATCTTTTGACCTGGCCGATCGGCGAGTCAACCTATATCAGCAGCCTCCTGCGATACCGGTCGACTCACCGACTTGCGATACACGCACCGAATATTGTACGAAACGAGTTTTCGTACGATATTATCGGTGCGTGTATGGCCAGCTTAAAGCTCCTTTTGCAAGGCACCCTGGGAATCTCAATCTTTTTTACAGTTTTTTACAGTTTATTTGCAATTTGATAAACGATAATTCCAAGCAGCCTTCCAATACACTTTAATGGGGTTGTTCACCATTAGAATTCTGTTCTGAAACAATTTGCAAATGTCTCTTCATTTTTTATTTTTATTTGCAGATTTTGGATTATTTGGCTCTTTATTTAGCAGCTCTCCAGTTTGGAATTTCAGCAGCTATCTGGTTGCTAGGGTCCAGTTTAGTCTAGCAACCAGGCAGTTGCTTGAAAGGGAGACTGGAATATGTATAGAGGAGGGCCTCAATAAAAAGTAACAATAAAATTGTAGACTCACAGGGCAAACGTGGAAGGCAAATAATTCAAAAACTATTGAAAAAAAATTAAATCAATTCAAAATTTGCTAAGAATAGACCAATCTATAACATACTAAACGTTAACCTGAAGGTGAACCACCCCTTTAATTCAAAATAGTCAACAGTCCAGTTTCCACAACACAATGCAGTTAATCACAGGACTATAACGTTTGCAAGGCATTGTGGGAGTCTCGGTTGCCAATAGCAAGGAATTATGGTGGCTTGGGTCTCTGTCCATACAGATGTACAACATGGCTTCCTCACTGGAGCAATGCTGGAGATTACACACAGTATCCATAGCCAGAGAGTGGAGATAGGGGGCCGAGCTGCAGGTTGCCGCTATCCTCCACGCTTTCCCACTCATTTGTTTCCTAGCTTGGGATCTGTGTGATGGAATGTTAATGTCAGCAGCTCCTTTATTTACACACGGAGGGAAAGGGAGTAGTCATTAACACTCTGAAACTCCCCCATTCATGTGTAATTGACTGTTTCAAAGGAGCAGAGGTCCATCAGCCATTGCATGCATTAAAATTACATTTTCCATATTGCTTTTTTTTTTTCTTTACCCCCTTCAGCCGTGGGTTGGGGGGGGGGTCACAGCCAATGGCAGACATGTTAAATGATGCATTCCGTTAATTTTGCAATAAGGGTTCTGATGGCTTTGTGAGCAAAAACTTGTTAAATTGGAAGTCTAGCCTTTTATGGTGCATTACAGGTCAAACACAAGTCCTCTGCAGGATCTGCTCAGGATTTGTATAGTTTGTTTTTTCTTCTCAAATTTCCAGCAAAAGTTTGCACCTTGAGAAATTACAAATAAGCATAAATGAATGCTGGCCGACAATGAACAATAACTGCAGCCTAAATATATCTTTTTGTTCCCCACCCTTCTTTTTTATCACTAGAACACTATTGCCATCGGAAACACCTGCACAAATAGCACACAAACTCCCCCCCCCCCCCGACAGGAAGTTAATTAGCTTCCTTTTTATTAATTAAGCTTAATGGGCGCTAATTGATTTTGGTCATTTACTTTTGAAGCCATGTGACCAGACCTCATTGATGCACCTCATTGGCTTGAGTTATGGCCGCTGTTTCAAAAAGTGAAGTTCTGCCGGTTAATGAACGCTAATTAGAATTACCGCTAATTAACACGTTGCTTCATGCAAACCTTGGAGGCGTTGATTGAAATAGGCAGGGGGTTATTGCATTTATGTTGTAATTTACTTATAATAGAATTACTGTACGATGTCAGATATGCTGCATTAATGAATAACTCTGCCATTCCTAAAAGTTATCTTCATGTTTCTGTAACGTAAATAGATTAGATACATAAACATACACAGTCATACATACGCACAGACTCCAAGATATAGGCAGTTTAATTGGCTCCTGATGAAACTGACCCTACTGTGTATATGTGATAGGGACCTTTAATTGTGAGCCCCCAATTAACAGATCATTTTATAATTTCTCCTTTGTAAATCACCTGGAGTTTCGTAACCATTTAGAATCACAATAATACAGACTGAATCAGGGTCAGACTGGGGAGTGTGAGGCCCTCGGGGGCCCTGTCCCCCATCCCCATGTGCTTTCCTTATACTTTGCCGCAATCAAGAGGGGGGGGGCAGCTGGTGGGGTTGGGGTCTGGGCCTAGGCCCACTGGGTTCTTTCCTCAGAGTCTCACCAGCCCAGTCCGACCCTGGCTTCTATACAAGCCGTGGAACGACATGATGACCTCTAATATCTTACACTTATAGTACATTGTTGCTTATAATACAAAAGATTTGCTTGCTGGCGACTTCACCAAACGTGCAGATCTTTCCATGTATGGCCAGCTTTAAAATGGGACAGATTTAAGCTGCATCTGTAGAGCAAGTTGGCAGCTTCTCTGCCTATGTATGAGCCATTCCCAACAGCTTCCCCAGCAATTTTTCTAAAAATCGCCCGGATATCAATTGGCCAGGTTTGAAATTCAGTTGGATGAGGATGCAGTTCTCTCACAGGTCTGCATTCCAATCATTGGCTGGCACAATTTTGCCTTGCATGTAGGTGGCCAAACCGGGCAAAGATCTGCTTATTAAACAAGCTGATCTTCATGTGAATGGCCAACTTTACTTGTGTGTTCTTAAAGCAGAAACAACAAAGCAAATGCAATTGTTAATGACCATTTTAACTAAACAGAGGGTTAAACATATTGCAGGTCTCTCTCATGAGCAAAACATGGAGAAGATGAGGCTCCTTACCTTTATGGGAATGGCCGTGGACAACAAGGAAATCTCATTCGATACTATCCAGCAGGAGCTGCAGATCGGCGCCGACGAGGTGGAAGCATTCATTATTGATGGTAAGTCATTCTCTTGTATCCCCCCCCCCACTTCATTGATGCAGGCCATATATAGATACGTATATAGAAATTTGCAGTGGCCTATTGTGTTGGCATAGGAACGTGGCATATATGGCCCCTGGGCGCATAAACCACTACTATAACCCATTTCCTTTTAAAATCATAACCTGAAAGAATGAAAACCTTCATAGACCTATTTCCTTTTTTATATTTCTAGCTGTCAAAACAAAGATGGTGTACTGCAAGATCGACCAGACGCAGAAGAGGGTTGTCGTCAGGTAAAAAAAAAGCACTTTTCATTTTCCCTCAGCACTTTTTGCAAAAACAATTTGCCGGGTTTTAATTATTTCACGTAATCCCTCTGTTTAATATGTTAGGAAGTGAGGACTGTTCCTGTCCTGTGCCTGTATTTAAATGCTGGCTGTTTATCATAATTTTATTAAAGCCCAGGCCTGAATGTGATTAGCTTATTTAATGAAAGTGTCCTATTTTCCAGCACATTTCACTTAATGGGCGCAGTAATGGCTTGAATGCTAATTAGCTGTGTGCTTGCAATAACCGCCATGGAGTGATTTAACCAATGAGGGATTCTCTCTCTCTCAGGGACTCTCTGGTTATTCTGTGTCCCTCACTTGCCATATCTGTAGATGCATTTTGATGACCATGTGTTTACATTTGAATGGAATAATGTGATATTGTATTTCCCTACTGTTTGTTTATAAAGAAAAAGTGACTGCTGTAAGGTGGTCAGAAACAGCATTTTATGCTTCCTGTTCAAATAAGTGGAATCCGATAGAAACACAGGGCATTGTGAATGACGTGCCGTGGGCCTTAAGGCCCCCATACACGGGCCAATAGAAGCTGCTGATATGGGTCCCTTGGACCGATTCGGCAGCTAATCGGCCCGTGTATGGGCAGAAACGAGCGGCCTGGCCTGAAATTGGCCAGATATCGATCGGCCAGGTTAGAAAATCCAGTCGTATCGGGGACCGCATCGGCTCATTGATGCGGTCCCCAAACCGACTGCCCATGGCCGCAAATGTAATCCGATCGTTTGGCCCCAGAGACCTTTAGTCTTTGTATCAATGGCTAAAAAATAACAATAGGGAACAGCGCTGCTATGGCTCCAAAGGGATTAAACACTCTCTCAAGCAAGCAAGCTGCCTCTTTTTGAAGTGTGGGGGGCCAATGCTGTCAAATGACTTCTGCAGGAAAACAAAATGTAAAGCTGGCCATACATGGGGTAATAAAAGCTGCCAACTTGGCTCCTGCAGTACAAGATAGAAGCTTGTTGGCCAATGTATGTGTCCTTTGATGGCCTGGCCAAGCAATATCTGGTCAAACATCTGACTTGATATCTGTTGAGTAGGATAAGGTGGCTGTACATTGGTAGATTTAAGCTTTTGATTTGGGTCCTTACCGCCAATGCAGCAGCTTGTCTGCTTGTGTATGGGGCTCTCTGATAGGCCTTGTCACACAACGTATGACGTATGAGCCGCTAGCACAATCAGGGAAATACCACACGTGCCACAGGGGTTGTTTCCCAGGGGTTTATTACAACCAAACGTAGATAAACAGGGAAAGGGCAATACGCATGGAAGGTCCACAAGTCCCAATTACATCAATCCTCCTACAGGGAGTCTTCAGGGCAAACCCCCTCTGCACAGTCTCCAGGGAACAAAGGCCGAGTCTCCCAGCCCAACCCCCAATACACAAAGGTGTCCCACCCAGACAGTCACAATTACCTGGGTAGCCTCCCCAGGCAGTTCCAATGGGAATAAACAAAGTTCCTTTTTGGGTAGTTCCACAGAAACACACTACCTTGGTTCCAGGGGCAAACAGTCCTTCCACAGGGGTTAGGGTAATCCAGTTGGAGGGAATCTTCCTGCCTGAGCTAGGATGGATCCCAAGGAACCGCAGGGGAGGGTGTCCTGCCGTAGCGAGGTTACACCCAGATGAACCAAAAGCTCCTTCTCCACCCACAACCTCTGGGTTTTCTACCCTGCTGCTGGTACCTCCCCTCTTTTCCACACCCCCTAGGATTGATTGGTTAGGAGGCTGACCCTGCTTCTGCTTAACCCAACCCTAGCAGCTCCAATTGGCAGGGTCCCCTGCAGCATCATTAGGGGAGGGGTTTAACCTAGGAGGGACTTGCCCAGCTCCTCTGGAGGGGACTTATGGGAGCTTCTTTGTTTAAAACCCTTTCGGCGGGAAAACAGAACAATGGGCTGCCACCATCTTGGCTAGATCATGCACTGGCTAAACATGGGGCCAGTATAAGGGTTTTTTGGTCACACTTCTCCCCCCTGGCGCAGGTGGTTTCCCTGGGGCTCCCCTTTATTAGGGAGGGCCTCAGGAACCACTGCTGGTCGGTTAGTCCTCCTGGCGTGAGAGTCCATCTGCATTGTGATGCTCTTTTCCCTTTCGGTGTTGAATGGTGAAGTTATACTGTTGAAGCAGGAGGCTCCATCTTAGAAGTTTCCCATTGTCTCCTGAGACCCTCTGTAACCAACTGAGGGGGTTGTGATCTGTCACAACAGTGAATTCTCTGCCATACAGATAGGGCTGCAGTTTCTGTAAAGCCCATACAATTGCTAGGCACTCCTTTTCAATGGTGGCATAGGCAGCCTCTCGGGGTAACAGTTTCCTGCTCAGGTAGGCAACGGGGTGCTCCTCACCATAGGTATTAACTTGGGAAAGTACTGCTCCAAGGCCAAAATTGGAAGCATCAGTCTGCAAAATGAAGCGCCGGGAGAAATCTGGGGCCGCCAGCACAGGGGAACTAGCCAGAGCTTGCTTTAGAGCGTTCATGGCTGACTCACATTCTGGGGTCCACACAATGGTTCGAGAACGTTGGCGACTTGTCAGATCTGTCAAGGGTTTGGCAACAGTACTATAGTTAGGGATAAATTTCCGATAATAACCTGAAGTTCCTAAGAAGGCTAATACCTGTTTTTGAGTTTTGGGTATAGGCCACTGACAAATTGCCTCAACTTTAGCAGGATCAGGGCGAAGCTGTCCACCCCCAACTCTATGTCCCAAGTATTGTACCTCGGCCATGGCTAAGTGGCACTTTTCTGGCTTAAGGGTAAGCCCAGCATCCTGAATTTGAGCAAAAACTCGCTGGAGGTGCTGGAGATGCTCCTCCCAAGTCTGGCTAAAGACAGCTATGTCATCCAGATAGGCCTGAGCAAAGTCCTGCATTCCCTCCAGCAGCCTGTTCACCAGGCGTTGGAAAGTTGCGGGCGCGTTTCTCATACCAAAGGGCATTACCGTAAATTGATATAAACCAAAGGGGGTGAGGAAGGCTGACTTTTCCTGGGCACTAGGGGCAAGGGGAATCTGCCAGTAACCGCGACTGAGATCAAGGGTAGTCAAATATTTTGCATTTCCCAGCCGGTCTAAGAGCTCATCTACCCTGGGCATTGGGTAAGCATCAGTGGTGGTCACATCATTAAGTCGTCTATAGTCCACACAGAATCGGGTACTACCATCTTTCTTGGGCACCAGCACCACAGGTGAAGCCCATGGGCTATGGGAGGGAGTAATAACCCCAAAGGCCAACATCTCATCTATCTGACTTTTCATCTCTGGCCGAACTGCTTCGGCCACTCGGTAAGCAGGGCTACGTATAGGTAACTGAGTTCCTGTATCAACTTTATGTTCAGCCCAGTGGGTGCGCCCTGGGTTCGCCGAAAACATGGGAGAATAGGAATGTAAAATTTTACGAAGTTGGTCTTGTTGAGATAGGTGAAGGTGGTCACTTATGGTAACTGCGTCTATTCCCCTGGCTGGAGTGGCCTCCTCAATAAGGTTGGGGAGTGGAGGATCATCAGTACCTTCAACTGGTGCACTGCATATGGCACTAACAATGTCCTCTCTGATGTGATAAGGCTTCATCATATTTATGTGGACAGTCTTATAGTGAGATGGGTCCTCAGGGGGAGTTACCACATAGGTTGTATCATGAAGCTTATGAGTGACCACATAGGGTCCTTCCCATGCAGCCTGGAGCTTGTCATGACGTGTGGGTACTAGGAGAAGCACCTTGTCTCCTTCCATAAACCTGCGTTCCCTGGCCTTGCGGTCATACCACACTTTCTGCCTTTGCTGAGCTGCGGAGAGGTGATCATGTGCCAGGCTGGTCATTTGTTCCAGACGCTGGCGAAACTTTAATACATAGGGGATTATGGGGACTTCTTGTGATTGTGGGGCCCCTTCCCAATATTCACATAGTAAATCTAAGGGGCCTCGGACCCTTCGACCATACAACAGTTCAAAGGGAGAGAATCCTGTGGACTCTTGGGGAACTTCTCGATAGGCAAATAGCAAATGGGGCAAATAACGCTCCCAGTCCTTCTCGCCAGATTCCACAAATGTCCGTAACATGGTCTTTAGTGTCCCATTAAATCTCTCACAAAGACCATTTGTTTGGGGGTGGTATGGGGATGAGTGGATCGCCCGGACCCCACAACGCTGCCACAGGCATTGCAGTAGTTGGGATGTGAACTGGGGTCCCTGGTCTGACAATATTTCACTAGGAAAGCCCACCCGGCTGAAAATCTGGATAAGGGCATCAGCCACTGTGGGGGCATCAATTTTACGCAATGCTACAGCTTCTGGGTACCGGGTGGCATAATCCATTACAGTGAGGATATACTGTTTTCCAGAATGGCTTGGCCGGCTAAGGGGCCCAATAAGATCAACTGCCACCCGTTGGAAGGGCTCACTGATGATGGGCAAGGGGCAGAGGGGAAACTTGGGCTTATCATTGGCCCTGCCAGTCCTCTGACAGCTGTCACATGTGCGGCAGTACCGCGTCACCTCCTGTGAGATGCCAGGCCAGTAAAAATTTTGGGTCAATCGGTGTCGAGTACGGGTAACCCCCTGGTGTCCAGCTAAAGGGATCTCATGGGCCATGTGAAGAAGCTGAGCCCGGTAACTCAGGGGTACTATAAGTTGTCGGGAACTCTTCCATGGCTGGTTGGGGTTCCCCTTCACAATCCTATAGAGTAGCCCCTGCTCCCAAACAATCTGTTCCCCTCGCTCATTTGGGGGTTTCCCTGCCTTAATTCGTATACATTCTAAGGTAGGGTCAGTGTGCTGAGCTTCCCTAAAGGTAGTGGGGTGGAGCAAGTCAGGGGTAGGGGGACTGTCACAGTCAGCTGCAGGTTCTCTTACCATTTGTGGCGCATCCATGGAGACAGCGTTGACTTCATTAGTATCTCGGGAGAGGCTGCATTCAATATGGCCCACATCATTGCCCAGGAGGATCTCAGCAGGCAGTTGTCGCAGTATGCCAACTCGATGAGTAAACGGCCCATGTCCTAGATCCAAGGTGACCTGGGCTAGGGGAATATCTTGTTTGTGCCCCCCAGCCAGAACAATACGGGCAGTTTTGCCAGGAATCACTGCATCTGCAGAGACAATATGGGGCTCCACTAGGGTAATAAATGATCCTGAGTCTAAGAACCCCTCCACCTGCCTACCATTGATCCTGACAGGAAGTACATGTTTTCTGGGCTGTCCACTGTTGTCCCAGCCCATCCCCAAGACAACATATTCCTCTATTACATCCTCTCTTGGCCTGGGAGGGGCAACCGCTGGGTCTGTGGTAAGCTGCCGTACTGTCTGGATAACTTGCTGACGAATATTGGGTCCTGGTGAAGAGACAGCAGCGACCTGCCGAGGTGCAGAGAGCCTCCCTGTGGGCCCTGGCGGGGCAGGACGTAGATTTAAAGGGCAGGCTGGAGATAAATGGGCCAGAGATCCACAACGGAAACAGGTCCGGGGTGTGGCTGCGCGAGTAGGTGCTGAGAGGGTGCGATTAGGTAAATGGTTTAACCGCGGAGGCTGGGGGCGGTCCAGACCACGGGTGTTGACCATAGTACCTGAAGCAAGGGTAAGGGGGCGGGCCTGGGAGCGGTTTTCAATATACTCATCCGCTAGCTGGGTGGCCTCATCTAGGGTGCCTGGCTTGCGGTCACTTACCCACTCCCGTACCTCAGTGGGGCATCGTTCAAGGAATTGTTCCTTAAGGATAAGCTGGCATAAGTCTTCCAGAGTGTGGGTCTTGTTGCCGCGTATCCAGTGGCGAAATGCCCTTTGTAGTTTCCCACCAAAGTTCTGGTAGGTATCTTGAGGGATTTTAACCAGGCTACGGAATGTTCTCCGGTAGGAATCAGGCGTAATGGAATAGCTGGCTAAAAGTATCCGCCGTACTTCCCCATAATTCGCCCTCTGAGGATAAGGGATTTCCTGATAAACTTCATTAGCTTTGCCTGTGAGCTTACCCGCCAGTATAAGCACCCACTCCTCCTGAGGGACTCGGTGGTCCTCACACAAACCTTCAAAGGAGCGAAGGAAACCGTCTATGCTCTGCTTAGATTCATCAAATGTGGGGAAAGCAGCATGAGTCAATTTCACCACTCGCCGCTGAGCATTGGGTGACCCCACAGCAGGCCCAGAGCTCAAGGGCCCAGGCTGATTGGTCTGCAAAGTTAGGCGCCATACCTCTAGCCGTTCTGCTGGGGACAGGCCTGGGCCAATAGCAGCTAAGTGTTTATGGAACATAGTGAGAGTGCTGTCCTCACCTCCCTCCGCTGCATCTTGATGCAAGTTAGACATCTCTTCTCCCCCCTCAGGAGTCTCCGGGTCCCCCTGGGTGTCGCCTTCTTGGGTAGGCTGAGCATGGGGAGTGAGTAGCTCCATCAGCTCGTGTCTCCGCTTCCCCTCTGGGTCAATACCCCACCGGTGACAGAGCCGTTGCAGCGTGGGTAGCCGGAGCTCAGAGAGCTCATGAGCTGTAAGGTCCAAGTAGTTCCCTGATGTGCTAGCATCCATATCCGCACCACTGCCACCAGAAATGTCACACAACGTATGACGTATGAGCCGCTAGCACAATCAGGGAAATACCACACGTGCCACAGGGGTTGTTTCCCAGGGGTTTATTACAACCAAACGTAGATAAACAGGGAAAGGGCAATACGCATGGAAGGTCCACAAGTCCCAATTACATCAATCCTCCTACAGGGAGTCTTCAGGGCAAACCCCCTCTGCACAGTCTCCAGGGAACAAAGGCCGAGTCTCCCAGCCCAACCCCCAATACACAAAGGTGTCCCACCCAGACAGTCACAATTACCTGGGTAGCCTCCCCAGGCAGTTCCAATGGGAATAAACAAAGTTCCTTTTTGGGTAGTTCCACAGAAACACACTACCTTGGTTCCAGGGGCAAACAGTCCTTCCACAGGGGTTAGGGTAATCCAGTTGGAGGGAATCTTCCTGCCTGAGCTAGGATGGATCCCAAGGAACCGCAGGGGAGGGTGTCCTGCCGTAGCGAGGTTACACCCAGATGAACCAAAAGCTCCTTCTCCACCCACAACCTCTGGGTTTTCTACCCTGCTGCTGGTACCTCCCCTCTTTTCCACACCCCCTAGGATTGATTGGTTAGGAGGCTGACCCTGCTTCTGCTTAACCCAACCCTAGCAGCTCCAATTGGCAGGGTCCCCTGCAGCATCATTAGGGGAGGGGTTTAACCTAGGAGGGACTTGCCCAGCTCCTCTGGAGGGGACTTATGGGAGCTTCTTTGTTTAAAACCCTTTCGGCGGGAAAACAGAACAATGGGCTGCCACCATCTTGGCTAGATCATGCACTGGCTAAACATGGGGCCAGTATAAGGGTTTTTTGGTCACAGGCCTAGCCAACCAACATCTGGACAAAAATCCAGCAGATGTTGTTTGTCTGGTTGGGTATATCAGAATAAAGATCCGTTTGTTTGGACAACTTTGCCAATCATGCAGACCTTTCAGAGTATGACCAGCTTTTTGAATAAGGACCACAATGGCGCTGAGATGTGATTTACTCCGGACATGTCTCCTAGGGCTGTACGCTGATCCGATCATTGGCTCAGGGGCCCAAATGAATAGATCGGGCCAGTTTGAGCCAAATATGGGGAAAAGAACGTGTTTGGGGTGTGGGATATTTCAATATAATTGTAATTTTAATATATATTTAATATGAGATCCCTTCCTTCAGTTTCCTGCCACTTGCCCCTTTAGTCACTGAAAAGCAACACACAATATTAAATATGGCACTTGATGTTTATGTCTGCCGACTCATTGACCACAGATTGTTAGAATTGACACGGATACGGCTGATTGGTTATATTCAAACCAGCTGTTACCTCTACAGCCGGCTGCTCATTTGTGAACTGCTTACTGCAAACCCAATTTCATTCATGTGTTTTGGACCTCACAGGGCACCTTAGCCCTAACCTTGTCCTATATTAAAGGGGCAATATTTTAATAGATATTTTTTTTGTTTGTTTGTGTAGTCACAGCACACACAGGACCTTCGGGAAGCAGCAGTGGCAGCAATTATATGATACGCTCAACACTTGGAAGCAGAACTTAAACAAAGTGAAGAACAGTCTCTACAGTATTTCCGACGCTTGATTATGATGATTATGATGATGATGATTATTAGCTTTTTTTATCCAGTGCAAAACAGCAGTTTTTGGGACGCTTTATAAAATTTGACCTCCTCTGGATCCAGTTATGTCAGGAAGGCAACAAGCCCGTTAGCAGTTCAACTTTACATTGGAAGGAAATTGTTTCTATGCCATCTAATAATAAAACGGAAAAAAACATCTAAGTTGGGTTTCTGTGTGTGTTTTATTCTTAAGGATTTTAAATCATGCATTTGCTGAAAGGTTTGTCTTTGCAAGCTGGAACTTTTTGCATGGAGTTTCCACCAAAATAAAAAAGTAATATAATGACTAGCACACTGTTTGCTTCAGTCTAGTAACCAATCAAATGCTTCAGAGCTTACCAGAAAAGCTGCCTGTTGTGCAGGTATTGGGTCTGTTGTTACATTATGGTTAAGGGTATTTCTTGCAGGGTAAAGTTGGTTATACATGGACCTTATATGGCCCCAAAAAAAAATTGATTCCATAAATATAGTCTGAATTATCCCTTCAGGCAAGGGCAGCTTGTTACTCTGGATATGGTATTTTCTTGTCAGGTATTCAGAGGCCCATTCTGGCAATCTGTGGGTTCAGGCAAATGCCAGAGGGGCTGCTGTAAGATGCCATAGACCAGTGCTGTCCAACTTCTGTTGTACCGAGGGCCGGAATTTTTCCGACCTACGTGGTGGAGGGCCGATAATGGAAGCCAGTTTTGACCACTCCCCTTTTTGAAACCGCACCCACTTGAAACCACACCCATGTTATCACATGACCATACCCATATTAATGGTTGTAGTACAGCAAAAACCTGCCATACTCTGCCTGCCCTACCCTGCCTGTGTGTGCCATACTCTGCCTGCCCTACCCTGCCTTTGTGTGTTCCATACTCTGCCTTCCCTACCCTGCCTGTGTGTGCCATACTCTGCCTGTCTGCATGCCATACTTTCACTGTGTGTGCCATTCTTGGCTGGTTTGTACCATACTTGGCCTGTGTGTGCCATACTCTGCCTGCCCTACCATGCCTGTGTATGCCATACTCTGCCTTCCCTACCCTGCCTGTGTGTGCCATACTCTGCCTTCCCTACCCTGCCTGTGTGTGCCATACTTTCACTGTGTGTGCCATTCCTGGCTGGTTTGTGCCAAACTTGGCCTGTGTGTGCCATACTCTGCCTGTGTGTGCCATACTCTGCCTTCCCTACCCTGCCTGTGTGTGCCATACTTTCACTGTGTGTGCCATTCTTGGCTGGTTTGTGCCAAACTTGGCCTGTGTGTGCCATACTCTGCCTGCCCTACTCTGCCTGTGTGTGCCATACTCTGCCTGCCCTACCCTGCCTGTGTGTGCCATATTCTGCCTTCCCTACCCTGCCTGTGTGTGCCATACTCTGCTTGCCCTATGCTGCCTGTGTGCCTGTGGCACACACAGGCAGCCTACAGTGACACAATGCTGGCACTGCTCCTACAGTCTGCACAATAACTATATATTAAAAAACTTTTTAATTGCAGTACCACCTCAGTATATGTTCTTTTTGTAGTGTGCAGGGATTATTTGTGGGTTTCTACTGCTCCTGAGGTGTGAACAGGGGAACAATGGGGGTGATTACAGCCTGAGCCTGAGGTGTGAACACTGCAGGGGGTGAACAATGCAGAGATTAAAAGGTGTGAACAACACAGGGGATTACATATTTAAACAATACAGAGGGATTACAGCCTGAATCTGAGGTGAGAACCATGCAGGGGGGGCAGTTAATCACAGTACTGATACCATTTAAAGCTTACACAAGAGTAAGCCATCAAAGCAGCCAGACAGGTAGGGGGCCACACAGAGGGGGGTCGCGGGCCGCCAGTTGGACAGCACTGCCATAGACAGTCACTATTTACTGGGCTGATAGGGATCTGTTTGTGCCTCCGTATGCCAGTCCAGGCCTAGGTATACAAGAGGCCCCCCATGTGGCGTGGGCCACATTTGACTGATCCAAAGATCCAATTGATTGGCAACCAGGCCAGGTGAGTGTATGAACTCTTTTATAAATTAATCTAGAGCCACTGAGCTCCAAAAATTAGGGGCTCCTTAATAACTTGAATGAAATAATTGTTGCTCCTCTTTTAATAAACATGGGGTCCATACCTTCAGTCAGGGCAGATCCTTATTGGGTGCAAACAAGCAGACTCAACAAGAAGCTACAAACAGGCCAAAGTAAATGAAATTGCATTGTATTCCAACAACAACAACAACAACATCCGTACAGAAACCCTTACGCATATTGTGCCTTAACACTCTTGCTGTGTGTTACAATACTGGCTCCAGTATGATGGCAGCATATTTGAAAATGTTTATCAAACAAACTGGAGTGAGTTAGTTAAACACATAGTGCCCAAATCCAAACCAACAGTGGGAATGAGCTATACTGGTGTATATCAGGGATTCTTAACTTATGTTGTTTTGAGTGGGTCACCTTGAATACAGCAACATCTACCCTTATAACTGAAAATATTAAACTAAGTTGGTGGGGGGGTGGAAAGGAGGGGCCAGAAAACAAAATGTAACCACTTCCCCCCCCCCATCACACTGCCAAAAATAGATCATTTTCTACCCCCCCCTTACCCCCACAGGGGCCCCCACCCAAACTCTCTCCCTGAGCGCATATAAATTTAGCGCGTTGGGGCCCACCGGGTTTTTTCCCCGTGTCCTGGCAGCCCAGTCCGACCCTGCCTGTCTGTCGGGACTGGAGAGGGATGATATTGGACATGTAACCTGAATCAAAATTTATCTTAAAGGGGTTGTTCACTATTAAATTTACTTTTATATGATGTAGATTGTGATATTCTGAGACAATTTGCAATTGGTTATCATTTTTTCTTTTTTGTGGTTTTTCAGTTATCAAGCTTTTTGTTCAGCAGTGCTCCCGTTTTGAATTTCAGCAGCTGTCTGGTTGCTAGGGTCTTGTTTACCATAGCAACCAGGCAGTGAGAAACTGGAATATGAATAAGAAAAAGGACTGAATAGAAAGATAAGTCATAAAAAAGTAACCGCAGCGATAATAACAGTTATAACAAAAGTTTTTGGCTACTGGAGTCAGTGACCCCCTTTTGAAAGCTGGAAACATGTAGCAGTAGAAGGCAAGTCATTCTAAACCAAAATAAATAATAAAGGAATAGGACACTCTATAGCATGTTAAATGTTAACTTAAAGGGGAACCACCCCTTAAATAGTGAGCTAAAACAAACAGGAAGTACTTATTCCGCAGGGGTTTGTGTGTCCGCTGCTAATTTTCTTTTCCTTCCTCCACTGAATCTTTGGTAAAGCAACAGCTTCTCAATTTCACTGATTTTGTCCTTTAATTTGGAGCAGGAGTGACCCACTTTTGCCTCCAGCGGTAACTCGGGTGAAACTGAAGTCTGCCTTTCGGAAGCCTGGAAAGGGAAAGTTGATAAATTCATTTACATCTGCCTGAAGTTAAAGGGTACCTATCTCCCTCATATTGTTTCCCCCCCATAAGAGGTGCAGGCTAATAGAGCCCACACCCCGGTTGGGAGAAACAATAGAAATAGCCCCCACCAGCGCTAGGCTACCCACACCAGGAGGAAGCTCCCGGGGCAGGCAGACATGTTGTGGCAGTGAGAGTGTGCCAAAACTCATTCATTATGAACATGTGTGTGACACAGGGGGGTGAATATTGCCATTTTAAGAATTAAGGGCCGCCCCCTGGGATCATAGGATTCACAGTGAAGACAAACAAGCCAAGGCACACATACATGCTAGGCCCCATCAGCCAATGAATTGGAAGAGTTATGTCTTATGCTCCCACACTACTTCCTGTTACAGTCAGAGCTGCATTATTTCCTGTCAGCTGATCTCTGAGGGAACACACAGCCCATCACTAAATGGCGGCTCAAGGGAAAGGATGTAAAAGGGCAATATTTACTGATATATATATTTCAGTTTGGTAAGATTCTTTAACAGGTCACTTAGCAAAATAAAAACTATCTGTTGGTTAAATATTCATTCTGGGGGTATAGTTTTCCTTTAAGAGTGGAGAGAATTTTAGTCGTTACAAGTGAAATGTTCATGGAAATGTTTTGTGCAATACGCCGCATGGTCTCACTCCAATACTCATCTTAAAAAGCTACATGGCGGCACAGTTGGCAGTTTTAAGTGCTCGATGGATGCTGGGGTATAACTATAGAGGAAGCAGACCCTGTAGTTGCATGGGGGCACAGGAGTGTAGGGGGGCCCAGTGCGGCCCTAATTAATGAACAATATCTTGGTGAAATTGGTCAACTAAGAATTTGCTGTGGGCCCAGTAACAGTTACGCCACTGGAGGGATGTAACCCTTCCAACAATTTACCATCCCCCCATACATTCTAATTTCCACTATATGAGTTATGAATATGAGATATGAATGAGTTAAAAGCATCCAACATATGTTCTCTCCTTAATTTCATACCTAAATTAAAAACTTTCCAGTCTCCTGCACGCATTTCACATACCTTGCCATGTTCCCTGATACATATGAATGCGAATGTACTAAGCTGATACCCCGAAAGGCTGAATCCCATCAGGATAACCTCTGCATAGGAGGAAGTCATGGCCTAAATGATTTTAATTGGCTTACATCTCGATAAGTCTGAACGACCGTATTCCATTCTTCGCTCTGATAGCTCTTAAGAAGCGGATGATCGGGTAAAGCTGAAGCGCCAGTCGCTTGTTTCACAATCTCTAAAAGAACAAAATTTATAAAGTGATAAAAGTCACAATACAAGGCTGATTAGTAATTAATTCACACTCCCGTTTCATGGCAGCAAAATTAGCATCAGAATGTAATCAGGCTCAGATTTGTGGCGAGGCCACAAAGGCCCGGGCCTAGGGCGGCACATACACAGGGGCGGCATGCTGCCCCGCTGCAAGCAAATTTTAACATTTTGCTCCCATATGGAGCAATGGGGACATGATTGAAATTCGGCCCTGAATGTAATGACCAACCCTGTAGCACCAGTTTCTATGACAGACAAACCTCATTTTCTGCTTAGCTTCTCAACAACTGCCCAGAGCACACTCAGGCCCGGATTTGTGGCGAGGGCCAAGGGTGGCACAAATTTAGGGGCAAAATAATTTTAAAATTTGGCTCCCATACGGAGCAATGGGGACCTCTCCCCACTGCTCCATATGGGACTTTAAATGTTTGCGCATGCGCACTTGCGCTCGCAGCGGGGGGGCGCCAGCAAGAGAAGTCCAGCACTGAGCACACTGAGCACGTGCAGTGCCACTGACACTTCTCACAAGATGCAAGATGGCAACTGCCCTGTGCACCAATTTCTAGCCATATTTGTTTTTAGGGTTTAGTTCTCTTTTAATTAGTTCTCTCTAGTTAAATTTTATATATATATCATCAAGAAAAAAGGGTTAAACACAGATTACTTTATTATAAAACTTTATGATGACCCATCTCAAGTGCATCAACTTTTGGGATTCTAGGGATGAACTAAATCCATCATTTTTGGATTCAGCCGATTACTGGATCCCCCATAATAGTCTGAACCAAATCGGAACCCTAATTATTGTTGGGTTCACTTTTACAGAACTTATGTTTGGCAGAAAGACTTAGAATTCCGCCAGATCTAAATCCTGCAAAAAAAAGTGCTTGGATTTGGCCGAATCCTGAAGCAATTCCTGGATTCAGTTATCCCTAGATTAAACAAGTGATTTATGCACCCCTTTCCCTGTGCTATTGAGGAATTTGGAGGGAAGAAAACATGATCTGTAATATGGGAGGATAGATCCAAACATTATGGATGCTAAGCCAGTGGTTGTCTGGCTTCTTCAATTCCAGCCTCCCTTAGAGGCCAAACCTCTGCCCTTAGCTCAGATATTTGGGTATCAGTCATTCAACCATAGTTTCAAGGCTAGGGGGCATGGAAAGCCAAGAAACTTTCACCCCAAGTCTTACCCTAACTGACCTTCAAGCTGAGCTTTCCACCCAAATTCCACAAAACTGGCCTTCAGCCTGGGCCCCACCCTCTCTTTTAAGGAGAGTTTAAATTATTTGAGTTCTTGGTTGAACTCACATATTGGGGTACCAGTCATTCAGACATAATTTCAAGAAGCTTTCACCCCAAATCTCAAGCTGAGATTTGCACCCAAATTCCACCCAACTGGCTTTCAGGCTGGGCCCCACCCTCTTCTTTAAGGAGAGTTTAAATTGTTTGAGTTCTGTCCAGGTACATAATTTGATTTACAGAATAGACATCACTATCTAATAGACCAGGAACACTGCACTCACCTGCTTCCCCTATGTTTTCACTAAGTATTGCACCAGAATGTGCAGTTATTGGGCTGTTAGGCTTCCCACTGCCTATTGTTGGATGGGATTCCACTGGAACATTCCCACCAGCCTGTTCTTGGGTTGAGTAACTAACAACTGATTGGTTTGTTGCCTCCTCAGCGCTTTTGGGGTTTTCCTGTTCACTCTTTCTGATTGTAGGGCAAGCAGTGGAATTATGTCCACTCACAGAAATTTCTTTTATATCACGTAGATCTGATTTATTTGTATGGATATTTCCATGCCCTGATGTCCTTGAATAATCCAGGATTCTTTTTTTAGTACAAACTGTTGGTCCGCCTGTATGCCTCTCATTTAATGGGTTTAACAAACTGTGACTCTTAAGAGAATGATCTGGAGTATTTCTTAAATTTCTATTCTTCTCACTGACATCCGGCGGAACTGTTATTGGTGGGGTCGAAGGACTTTCCTCTGCACTGAATATCTGGTTACTGAATTCCTCCTTATTAGAGAGAAATGTATCCCTATCATCTTTGTAAGTCTCTTCACCTGCAGGAATATTAGAACAGAACTCTCTGGGGTTCTTGCCTTTGAGATCGGTTTGATATTGATCATAAACATCACGTTTGCTAGAAACTATGTTTAACTCTAGTGGTCCCCAGTTCTGAGCAATTGATTGATAAGGATTTCCAGCCTTGATCAGACAAGTCACGTTTTTTCCAGCCGTTACATTTGCTTTAGCTGAAAGATGTAAAGGAGACAATTTGGTTTCCTGTTTGTGTTGTTTATTTATTTGAACGCTTCTTCCATCTTTGGACCCCGCCTTAAGAGCCACATCACTTCTATCATCCCCATATTTATCACTGAAGGAGTCTTCTGGTTGAGTTTGATGCTCAGAGCAGTCGGCCAGGGGTTTAGCGTTGTCTGCTGGCACCTTAGCTGATTCCAAAGTGGTTTCATCTTTTATGAAAGGTGTAGAGTTATCTGCTCCAAAATGGGCATTTCTACTCAAAGCTGCAATGTCAACCAGGCCTTCAACCTCACAGGGTTGTTTTATAGTATCTTCAGATGCTGGAAACTTGACTTTGTTATTACCAATGCTAAATTCATCTTTTTGTTCTTCAAAAAAGCTTTTGTTCTCCTTTACATTATCACATTGAGAGCTGTTCAGATCAGTGCTGGTTTCTTGAACAAACAAGTGATGAACACAAGTTAATAAAACAGCATAAGCAAAGCAACATCAATAAAAGAAAATATGAAAAATATCTAAGTTCATCCAAGTGGAAGAGATTATTGGATTCCATTTGGTCACTCACCTTATATATTGCAGTACTGTATTTTTGGATTCCACAGTGCACCTAGTGGGTTAACAGATATCTTGCCTTATTATACACTGCAAGGTCGCCAAATGGGCGGATCTTTCCGCAATATGCCTACCTTGGGGTGGGCAATAAAGAGTTGAAACAATTGTTTGGCCCTCGGGTGATCCCCTCAATCCAACGGGAAAATCAAACCCTCCCGATCGACATCTGTCCGATTTTTGGAGGGCCCCATACATGGGCCAATAAGCTACCGACATCCTGCCATAAAACTACACAACAATCCTTGCAGCTACAGTATAGTCCATATCAAAGAGATGTCAATGACTGAACACACTGGTGTGGGTGCTGGGATAGTCAGAGTTCCCATGAAAAGAGACCCAGCAGGATCGACAAAGAGATACCTGAAACACTGGATTTGATCTATGGTCGAATCTATCTTGCTCTAACTCCCCTCTCTAACTTCCCTAACAGAGGGAAAATCATCATAAAAACAACTAACATTGATTTAGCTGGGACTGGCTTTCCTGGGAAAAGGGTAGTATGGGTTATGCTTGACTGAATGGTCTTCCTCATGCATAAAGAGCACTGTAAGTACCTTGTTAGTTAGGCGCTTTCCTCTCCCTTCCATTGCACCTTTCCTTTCCCTTTCTTTCTCCCTCTAGTTCATTCCCTTGTTATTCTATACTTTGTAATTCCTTTGTAAATAAATATTTAGTAGCACATATCCATTTCCAAAATCCGCTCCGTGTGCCTGCCGCTGAGTTAACGCAGTGGTTCTGGGTGCAGGAACATCCAAAGCTGGAATGTAGGTGCTGATTTTCAACCAGGTCTGGGCTGAAATTAAAAATAGGCCCTGGCAATTCAAGCACCCAGAGGCCCAAACAGCCCCCCAGCAGCCCAATAAATAGTGGATGTCTATGGCATCTTATAGCAGCCTGATTTTCTTTGCTAGAATCTACAGATTGCCAGACTAAACCCATATACACAACAGGGTTACATTACAGTACAGATTATACTTTCCAGTGTTATGTTGTCTATTTATCATGCTAAAAATAAACTTTCATAATCTACAGAACATGGTGAAAAAAATATAAACACAGTCATATATAGTGCTATTACATACCGTTACATGCAGATGCCTCGCCTAACATATCTCTTACAACAGCAGCACCTAAAGAACAGTTTTCCGAGTGAGTTTCCATGCTCTTATCTTGATCATGCTCAGCTGTGTTTTCAGATTGTAGACAGTGAGATTTACATAGATTCTGTTCCAATTCTGGTACCATTGACGAGGTATGCTCTTGATCCTTGGCACAAAGCAAAACATGTTAGTAGGTCTCATTTCCATTGCAGTCAGTGTCGAACTGGGGTGTCCGGGGCCCACCAGGGCTGCCACTTCAAGGGCTCCCAGATGATGACAAAGCAAACCTCCCCTGCACTTACCTGCCTCTATGCGCCTGTGTTGACAAAGGTCGGAGGGAGCGGCCTCGGTTCCTGTCAGGGATCAGCCTGGGTCAGCTGGGCTAACAAGGGCAGGGGCCTACAGGGCTTTTTCCCAGGTATCCCACCGGCCCAGTCCGACCCTGACTGCAGTAAATATTGGGATCATCTTATTCAATGAAAATTAGACTCTTTCTGGTTCATTTACCCTTACGATGCACCTTGTTTGTGCCATAAAATAACAGTAAATACTAATTGTTTAGAGTAGTTTTTAGTAGTTATTTGAGCTGGTTAGACATTGCCTTAGTAGTTATTTGAGCTGGTTAGACATTGCCTTTATTCTTACCTATACCCTTAATGCTTTTCGACCTCTGTTATTACCCACATTCTTCATGCTTAATATAGAATACAATATTACAGAGTAACTGCAACAGTTTACAACTCTCCATGCTTTAATTTGCTCCTTATTTGTTATTATTGTCCTGCAGTTTATACTATAGGTACTACTTGACTAATGTAGGTATATGAGTTTTCTGACCATTAAGCTTAAACTCTTTAGGGGTCATTTACAAGCGCTAGCACAGCTGTAGTCAGTTGTGTGAAAAATCCTATTCATTAAAGGTATTTGCATCAAAAAGCACTCTTTGTGCTTCCGTATAGTAGCTCCAGGGTTCCCACTGCAGTCTGTGTTCATCATAGCAGCACAAGTAAGGCAAGAGAATAGGGCATGCACGTAATTCTCACGGTAAATGCCTGAAATGACGCCAATAATAATTTTCTTAGGAAAATCACTTCAAATTTGTGTTGAAGTGCGAGTGTTATTGTGCTAATTTTAACCCACCTTAAGATCCGCTCACTTGGCGATGTCGCCAAGCGAGCGGATCTTCTCCCGATATCCCCCACCTACGGGTGGGCGATATCGGGAGAATCCAGGCTAATTTGATCGTTTGGGCCCAGGGCCAAACGATCGAATTATAATGATGGGCATAGGCAAAGTAGGTCCAGAGACCGCATAAATGAGCCAATGCGGTCCCCAATCCGACTAGATTTTCTAACCTGCCCGATTGAGATCTGCCCGATTTCAGGCCAGATATCGGTCGGGCAGGCCCGTCGGTAGTCCCCATACACGGGACAATTAGCTGCCGAATCGGTCTAAGGGACCAGTACCGGTAGCTAGAATCGGCCCGTGTATGAAGACCTTTAAACATGGCGATTGCACTCAAAATTGCACTTGCATTCATAAATGAATAAATGAAAAAGTAAAAAAGACAATCAGTACTTGAATTAAGTTTTTATTACTACATGTCTACCCTATATTCATACCTGTGGCAATGCAATAGTCCTCATATCTTCACTTATCAGTTCCTGACTGTGTTTAAGTTCCTTTTCCACCAGTTCCTGTTCTTCGCTCTTTATATCAGTCTGACATGTCACGCTCTTTTCCTAAAATCAGAACACAAAACAGAAGTTGGGGAAGGGTGAGCCAGAAAGGTTAAGGTTATCTCCAAAAGGTAAGTCATTATCTCCTGAGTAAGCCTTTGAGCTATGAAATGTCATCCTACAGCCAATCAGGGAAACTGCTGGCCAGTGGCATTTTATCTCGAGGACTTTGGCCAAACATATGTTGGGTTTTTTTCAAAACGCATCAGTTAATCGAGCTTCTCCAGCAGATTTTTTTGTATTTAATTTTGAAATTTCACACGGGGATAGCCATGTTGTTCATTTCCCAGGGTGCCACAGCCATGTGACCTGTGCTCTGATAAAATTCAGTCACACTTTACTGCTGTGCTGCAAGTTGGAGTGATATTCCCCCCCCCAGCAGCTGATCAGCAGAACAATGGGAAGGGAGCAAGATGACAGCTCCCAGTAGAACAAATATATGTTCCCTAGACCAATAATGAACGCCAAGGGTGAGTCGCTGCTACCTGAAGAAACATAGGTACATACTAATGATAGGGCTGTTCTCAAACTCTAACAACCAATATGGAGGAAATGCCATATTTTATATACTAAACTTACTGCACCAGCCTAAAGTTTCAGCATCTCTATAACCAAGGCCACCATCGAGGGGGGGAGAGGGTGTACAATTGTGACGGACACTGTGAAATTTTCTTCTGTAAGGAGGCCCAGTCACATCACAAAAATTATGAAAAAATAAAATAAAGTAACGCCGAAACATACATAATTTCCACAAAAACTGCCTAGAAAACTATGTAACTTGCCTAGAAACCTAAATAACTTCTGTACCAAGCAAAAGCAAGAGTAACATCAGCTGTTTATATTGGGATCTATTTAGGGAATGATTGGTTATTGGGCCCCTCTGCAATATCATTGTGAAAAAAAATGAAAATGTGAAACCACTTTCATGTTGTAAATTCCTGGTTCTGCAAGGTCACTGTTTAAAGGGGTAGTTCCCCTTTAAGTTAATGTTATAGAATGGATGATCTCAGCAACTTTTCAACTGGTCTTCATTTTTAATTTCTCATAGTTTTGGCATTATTTGCCTTCTTATTCTTTTCATGTTCAAATGACCCCAACAACCAAAACTATTGCTCTGTGATACTACGATTGTATTGCCATTGCTACTTTTTTATTACTTATCTTTCTACTCAGGCCCTTTCCTACACATATTCCAGTCTCTTGGTCAAACCACTCCCTGGTTGCTAGGGTAAATTAGACTCTAGCAACCAGACATCTGCTGAAATTCCAAACTGGAGAGCTGCCAAACAAAAAGCAACATAAAAAATAAGACCAAGTGAAGACCAATGGCAAATTGTCTCAGAATACCAATTTGTACATACAAAAAGGTAATTTTAAGGTGGCCAGCCCCTTTAAGGAGGAGTAGGGTGTAAAGAACATTGTGCCCATGTTTAGCAAAGGTATATAAAGACTGGCACAGCTGTATGAATCTACCTGTTTCTTGCTGATTTCCAAGGCTTTCTCATGCTCACGCTGCAGAGCAAGGAACTTTTCCTCATTTTCCTTTGCCTTTGCCCTCTGCAGCTCATTATCTCTCTCCAGGGTCTGCAATAAAATTAATTATCCAAAAAATAATCAATACCACATTAATGAATTTTGATGTGTTTTATGTAGCTTGGACCTTTGTTTCTAACATGCTGGAAGTGCCACACAGATCAGGGATAATGTGCTATCAACAATCATTTTCATAAATTAACCGAAAGGTGCTTATAGTTTAGCCAACAGGAAACGGGGGGGAGTTTACAGAAAAGAAACGGCTATAAAAGGATATAAAAACACTTGCCATTACTCAGATTCACTGCGTGCCTTTTAATGTCCTGAAAAACTAATATAAGGTGCCGGGGCTGGGAGAGCTGAAATGTAGCACAATGCACCCTTGGAATAATGGAAATAACAGGCAAAGAGGGTAATAGCTGGAATTATTTCAGTGTCCTTATTACCAGAATGCTGCGTGTAATGACTACCTCCGTGCTCATCCGTGATTTACTTCTTTCTCTTGCCCCTGCAGCCTGTGATGGAGTCAAAGCTAAGACCTCTCCTTATGATGTACAACTTGGCTGTAACAATGCCCAAGGAGAGCGCATTATTCCTGCCTTTACTCATAGAGATTGTTCTCTATGAATCAACAGTACCAGTTCACATCCATTTGGAATTTGTTTTTTTTATTAAATCACATTTTTGTTTAAAGGGAAGGATGAAAGGCTTGCATCTTTGGCAACAAACTCATTCCTTTATATATGAGATGTAAACAAAGTACTAGCAGACAATAAATGTCAATGCACATAAAGGGAGGTCATTTGTATTTATGGGCCTCGGCTTCATGTTTTTGGCTTTCCTTTAGAGCAACTAGTCAAGCGGGGAATGGTTTAGGTTAGAAAAGTTCTTTTAATCTTTTTTCCTACAAGTAAGAGGCATAAATACTGTACATTTCTTAAACCAGTGCCACAGACTGGTGACCAGCAGCTGCTTCTTGTAGGAAGGAAATATCAGCCCCCCTTTAGTCTCTATGTTGGAGATATATAAACATGAGCCTAAAAGGGAAAGAGCGCTATAAAATAATGAGTGCTGGGCCCAGAGCCAGTAGCGCCCAAGGCACACCCCTGTAGGATTGCCACCCAGCTGGTATTTGACTGGCTTGGCCGGCAAATTGGCAGCTAGGGCCAGTGCCAGCATTACAAAACTACCGGCAATATAGCTACCAGCAAATGTGTAATGGTAGCAACTCTACCTGTAATCCCTCCTTTCCCTAATTCTCTCTGTGGCACATTACACCCTTTTATATAAAGACCAGTTCCCCCACATCCACCAATTTCCAGCGCCGGATTTGCGTTCCAGGCACCCAGAGTCCGCCCCCCTTGATCACCCCCCCCTCCTCCCGGAGCACGCAGTTAAACTCCCACATATGGAGCAGTGGGGAGATGTCCCCATTGCTCCGTATGGGGGTAAAAATTCAAAATCTTTGACAAAAAAATTGTGATACTGCAGAAAAATGATAGAAATGGCAAAATTTCACCAACATTTTGTTAAGCTACACTACAACTACTTTTTATAGAAAAAAAAGGCTACTATATTGCTAATTTCTTTCAAACATGGCACCTGGACAGAGCCTTAGATAGGGGGGGCTCCAATCCGATTGGTTGAAGTGAAAGGTAAGGGTCACATAATAATGATGGGGTTTCTCCTGGTACCCCAGAGGCCCAGTCCAATGAACATACAAGCTAGATTAAAAGAACTTTTCTAACCTTTATAGAAAAAAAAGGCTACTATATTGCTAATTTCTTTCAAACATGGCACCTGGACAGAGCCTTAGATAGGGGTGGCTCCAATCCGATTGGTTGAAGTGAAAGGTAAGGGTCACATAATAATGGTGGGGTTTCTCCTGGTACCCCAGAGGCCCAGTCCAATGAACATACAAGCTAGAATGTATAGCAGGCTACTGTTTAGAAGCCATTTGTATTTGAGGCCAACACATAAAATGAACAGATACAGGCAGTATAACCTGATAGTCCTTTTCTAGTGCAGTCAGTTGATGTTCCAATTTCTGGATGGTCTGGGTGTACCGCTGAATTAGCTCCATCATATTTTGTAAGGATCTTAGCGCCTCCTAAGACGGTGGCGTAGAAAGACAAAATACAGATGAAAATGAATAGTATTAGTATATAAGAATATAGTATAGTCACTAAAATGAATATCTACTTTATGCCATGTAGCTTACTTCCTAGCATCTCCCAATCTTTTCCTCTTGTTTCCCTTTTTAGTCTACATTCTATCCCCCCTATGCAATAAATGGCACTACGTTTGCCTATAGCACCCAATAAGGTGACCAGTAAATCCTACCTGCTAATTTGTTGCTATGGGTTACTGCTCCTGGGCAAACATATTACATAACCCCCTAAGTTCTAAAGAGCAGGGCCATCTTCCATATGGATCCATACAGTAGCAAAACTAGAACTGACTGAAAATCTTGGATCGCCAAGACTTTTGGGTACATCAATCATGGCTACTCTTCCTATACCCCCCATCTCCATATATATTTCTATGTAACAAATACTATATAATCTTTTCTCCTATTCTATAATAAGAAAAATCTTGTTGGTGTTCTATAAAAATCTGATTCTAAATAATAGTGTAAATTGCCAAAACACTAGGAGCTGTTACCTGCTTCTCATCCTTGAGACTAAGATTGGCCTCTGAAAGCTTCTTGTTTATTTCAGCCTCCTTTATGAGACAAAAGGAAATAAGTCAATTAAGCCTCCAGCATGGTATTCCATGTTGCTTCAATGACATTGTGCTATAAAGTGTTCATTGAGGAACTGATTAGTAGATTGGCATATAAATAGGTGTTAATTACACAGATAGTTTCCTCTGAGGGCTAGCCATAGTCGCTGGGGCTCCCCAAGGGAATCATATATGCAAGTTCAACCGTTTGCTCAAATAAGTCCTATTTGGCTTCTGGGGGAATACATTGAAGCCCATGTTACAGGAGACTTTAGTAGAACTCTAAATACTAACTGCTAACTGGAATTCCATATCAGTATAACAGATAATCTCAGTCACTTCTCAGCTTATTACAGTTCTTCAGCTATTACTATGGTCACTGCTTGAGTTGTCACCTTTTTTGGAGTAAAATATTGTCCTTCAAGGCAAATTTCTCTCAGATAGGCCTGTAAAATACCAGCCAGGTGGCAACCCTAGTCACCACTTCTATTAAACCAGTATGTCGATATACAGGGTGTTAAGCTTAAGCTTAACCTTTCTGAGACTCTCCTATATTTAGAAGGTCTCCTTGTGGTCTCCAGGATAATGTGCAGATTAAGACTTATGTGAAATCCAAGGGTGTACCTAGTGCTGCCCCTGCCACTTTTTCTCTGAGGTACTGCCAATATGCTGAGCTTGTTCCACTTCCTCGAGGAGCCTTAGCTACTCATCTAATGACCTACTGCTATCTCTATCCAATTAAAGCTGTCCGTACATTGAAAGAGACGCTCGTTTGAAAGGGTCCACTTTAATGTGGACGATATAGGGCTGATCCAATTGTTTTTCCTGAGGGATCACCATGATGGTAAATGCAGGCTATTGGGTTGAGGACCACATCAAAAAGCCAATATAGTCCTTGCCCTTCAGCATTTTTAAATCTGCCCTGATTTAAAAGGTAGGCTCATCAGAGGACCCTTACAGGAGCAGATAAGCTGCCAACTCTGACTGAAAGGGTTGATTGGCAGTTTAAATCTCCCTATGGCCACCTTAAGGCCTACCAAAAGGATTGCCTACCTAAGTAGTGTTGATAGTGTTAGTAGGCACCTCACTGAGGTAGCTAACCTCAGGGCCTTGGTGTCATTAGGTGTTGCCTTCATCAGCCAAAGAAGTCTGCACACTGACTTACATGGAATTCTCAAGGCAATCCCCATCCTCCCAGATGACACTGAGGGACCACCCCTAACTATAACCTTCCACTACAGGGAATTTCCTGCCATCTAGGGACTGGGATATGTAACAACAACTAAATTATCTAAAATAACACCACACTATGGTCCAAGCTATACAGACCAAGCAACACCACACTCTATACAGACCAAGCAAATGCCTACCCCCCCTCTTTTAAACGCCACCAAAAAAACCTGGGACATGATGTACAAAATCTCCAACACGAAAAACTCAATCTCACCTGACACACCTCTGTGGCACAATACACTCCTTAACAATTTTGCAACTTTTGAAAAAAGCGCTACATGGGCAAGAGCAGGGGTTAAACAACTTCACCACTTATTACACTCAGGATCCCTAAAAACCTGCGAGCAACTCCAGGAACTTGCTGCCCTAAGGACCTGTCAGTGTTCAGTTACATGCAAATACGACATCTCTTCCTTATACAGTTTCAGAACAATATCCATCCCATACAATACACGACAGTAGAAAACATAATCTCTGCCCCAGACAAGCTTAAAACCCTCTCCAAAACATACGCAGCAATCACAACTCACAAATATGACCCCAGAGTCAAACTCAAATGGGAATCAAGCGGTCTCCACCTAGACCCAGATGACTGGGAAGAGGTGGAAGACAATCTCTACTCCCCATTAATAAGTACAAGAGACAAACTAATTCAGTTCAAAATTATACAACAAACCTACCTAACACCTAAGAAATTACACCAGATGGGTCTCTTGGAACACTCCCGATGCCATTGCTGCAATGAACCTGATGCTGATTTCATTCACTTACTTTTGAGCTTCCCAGAGATCCAGAGATTTTGGCAACAAGTCATGCGCTTCCTAGCAGACTAACTCTCCTTACCTCAAGTTCTAAACCCAATCACATGCCTGTTGGGCCTGGTGGACTCCCTACTACCAAAGATAGCCTCCACATCACTTATGAGAGCTCTGCTATTTTATGCAAAAAAAACAGTGGCCCTACACTGGATGGGTCCCCTACCTCCTACTTTTAAATAAATGGATAAAGCTGATCAACTCCCAACTGGGTTAACATATCTAGCCAGAGGATGCCCACTAAAGTTCGAGAAGATTTAGAACCCATCGCTGGAGTCTCCAGCAACAACTGCCTAAAGCACCATAATATGCTCTCCATTCCCTATTTCCCCCCCACTTCAATAAAAGTTGACTATTAAAAAAAAATAATCTAAAACAACATTAAATTAATCCCTCTCACAGGCATCCATTTGAAAAAAAAATGTTTCTTGTTTCTAAAATTGGGCATCATTAGGGGCAGATTTATCAGTGGTTGATAACCCAATCAAATCTTTTTGCATCTTTTCACTGGGGAAAATGGGGAAATGTTACAAAATGATGATAAATATAGGAAAATCTAATTGTGTTTTCCACTGAAGGTTTTTTTTCAACTTTTGATAAAGCTACTCCCAAGTCTGATTAAACTAGGCTACAAATCTTGAGCACATATAACATGGTAATCATGACTTTTGCCAAATGCACAGAATTTCAGACTTTACAGAATTGGCCCAAATGTACCATTAAAAGCTTGTTCTGTAGCTCTCGCAGCTGCTGTTCTTTCTCAATAAGGACGTGTTTCTCCTCATCTGCCTGTTTCTCGCACATCACCTTATATTTCATCAGCTCAACAGAATTTTTCCTTAGTTCCTTGAAAAGAAAAATGTTTTTTTTTTATTTCATTCTGAGCAGTGTCATAAATATTTAGATTTGAAGTACACGGAGAGCTGAAATCACTGGAGGTGCCAATTTGTTAGGCACCCTGCAATGAGCCAAAACACTAACGGTGGGCTGAGGCACACTGTATGGAAAATGCTCTGCCCGGGGGCAGGGCCGGAATTAGGGCAAAGGAGGCACCTGCCCAGGCAGCGCCACGTTAGGAGTCCCAGCAGCTCTCAGCACTAGAAGATTCTGATTTAATTACACTCCTGGTAGCTTGCCGGGCGCTGCCACCTGAGGCAGGTTTCTCAACTCACCTCATGGCAGCAGTGTCCCTGTGCCTAGGGCACATTAATGGGGGGCCACCCCATTACCCCAGCTTGTCATTGTGCGGTAGGGTCAATGACCCCTATCCCCCGCAACAGCATTGTGCATGCACACACAAACAGAGGGGGCAGGGGGCTGACTGGGTCACAAGGAGGCCTTGCATCTGACACAATTCTGTCCAATTCCCCAATATTAATGCAATTGAGTGCTCATTTCATGACAGACTGGATGCAACTGTCGGCATCTCCGGTGTTCAGCAAGTTGAGCTGTGTATCCAGTTCTTAAAGCACAAGTGCACGGCACCTATTAGCACTGGGAATGAAGGGAGCTCTGATACTATCGCCTGGTAAGGAAATGGCGGTAGATCCAGGGTTTCCCTATGTCAATAGATGCAGCAACACTCAATTTGGAAAGGAAGGTAGGAAAGCTGATGCCAGACGTGGCG
This sequence comes from Xenopus tropicalis, assembly GCF_000004195.4. Taxonomy (NCBI): domain Eukaryota; kingdom Metazoa; phylum Chordata; class Amphibia; order Anura; family Pipidae; genus Xenopus; species Xenopus tropicalis. The sequence continues at coordinate 18,713,757 of NC_030680.2, read as the reverse complement.
TAGGGCTGATATTTTCGACAAGCGGAGAAACGCTTGGCGAAAATATCAGCCCTACGCCACGTCTGGCATCAGCCGAAGCGATGAGGTGCTCCAAACAGAACTATTTGGAAGTGCATGTACCTAAAGTGAATGGGATTTAAATTGCAAGTCATTGCGTGGAAAACTGCAAGAGCCCAACTGTTCTTGTAGTTGTAAATGACCCCTATATTTTTTGGATTTTATGGATTTTTCTTCGTTTAATAGGCAGTTACTGATATGAAGAGCTGAATGCTCTTTGTAAAGCACTGTGTAGTACAACAGCACTATATAAATAAAAGATAACAAGATGTATAGACCACGATCATCAGGGCCACTTGAGACAAAGGGGGACCAGTGCAAAGATACCCTTCTTTTTAAAGGTTACAGCCACATGCATTTCAGCCCAAAAATCTGCTTTAGGCCGATGCCCAGATACAAACTGGAATGTAAATTTCAAGTATAAAAATGTTGAATAAAAAGATTTGGCATCTAAAAACACAATCAATGGGAGTTGTATTTTTTATTTTTCAATTCTAAATAATTCAATATTTGGCAGACGTGTTGAAAATAAAGGGTAGAACAAATAGAATGTTACCGTTTTTTATTTACTGTATATACTCGAGTATAAGCCTAGTTTTTCAGCACCCAAAATGCACTGAAAAAGTCACCCTCGGCTTATACTCGAGTTGGGTGCCATGGGTCCCTCTAGACTAGCACCCTCTGTCCTTGGTGTGCAAATTAGGCCACTCGCAACCAGACCCTCTAGTGCCTATTGTTTTTGTTAACCCTCTTCTCCACTTACAGAGCTAGTTTACTGTTTTTCTTTGAAATATATACTGTATTTACCCCACTGATGCCTCAATTAATGTAATTTTATTGGTATTTATTATGACTATTGAAACTTAGCAGTAGCAGCTGCATTTCCCACCCTAGGCTTATACTTGAGTCAATAAGCTTTTCCAGTTTTCTTAGGTAAAATTAGGTACCTAGGCTTATATTCAGATCGGCTTATACTCGAGTATATACGGTAATGTTTTTATTCAACTTTTTACGTTTTGAGTTTTTTCTTAAATAAGCTCACAATTGAGATCTGAAAATTCCAGTGTTAATGAATGTACCATATGAAGGGCAAAAAATAAAAAAACTGTTATAACAAAGCCAGTAATTAGCCATGAAGCCTCAGCCCCCACCCCTAACAACAGACTTGCATTTTCTTAGAATAAGATATTTGCAAAACCACAGAAAATGAATTGGAGTCAATGGGCATCTCTTCTCTTTGTTTTTGTGCCTAATGCGCTGGAAAAAATTCTGGAAAGAATTCTTTTTTCAGCAAAACAAAATGCATGGCAAATATGTACAAATATGTATAAGGGTGAAGACACACATTGCTTCAAGTAGCAGCTACTTGTTGTGGGCTTGCGGCTATTAAAATAGACAATGCTGATCATTTACTGATAATTGTCTCTATGGGGCAGATTTATCAAAACACAAGTTCGAATACCGAATGGGGAAAATTTGGATTGGAAACGAAAATTTCTGAAGATCGCAAATATCACGAAAATGCTTACGAAAAAATCGTATTAGTCACGATAATATCGTATTGGCGATCCGAAAGTCACAAAATTTTCGTACTGAGCCATTGCAAACAGCGGCAGAGCCTTTCCGAATTTTTCGCGCGGGCGCGCAACTTTTTCTTGCACCAGCGCGAAAAAAGTCTCGCGAGCACAAAAAAATCACAACTTCGGGCAACTTCATGACATTGCAGCGAAGGCGACTAATCTCCCCATGTGCCCCTTAGCAGAGGCAATTCTAAGTATTGTCTATGGCAGGGTATTTTCTGGAGTTTAGTTGCCGTAACAAGTAGCTGCTACTTAGTAGCTCTGTGTGTCTTCACCCTTGCTCATCCCTAAACACAGGTTTTCAGCTCTTTTGGGGCTTCTTGCAGGTATATGCTGGTCTATCCCAATATATTTGTTCCCAGATGATAGAATGATCTTCAAAAAGGAATCCATGGATAGGTTTCTGCTTAAAGCTTTCCAGCTTTCTTCCATCTATGGTGCCAGCCCCCTGAGATACGTATTCATGGATCGGCATCTCTTCCAGCTAGAGCAGCTTGTTACTGACAAAATTCTTATTGTTGGACATATCTAATATAACTAATTCTAAAGCAACTGGACTTGTTAAGTAATTATTGAAGACTTTTCACTACTCATCCGAGCAGCTTCTTCAGTTCAACTGACTGGTATGGGAAGTCCTCAGCATTTATACTCTTCCACTAATCCAATCACAATGGCACTTTTTAACTCTTCAGTTGCTTTATAATTAGTTATACTAGATATACCCTGACCTGGATGAATGAAAATCTTCATAGTCTTATTGTTGGACAGTTTGGTACTGCAGTTATATACAAAGGGGGTTATTTATCAAAATGTACATTTTCTTTTGCAATTTGCTTTTTTTTTGTGCTGTGAATTTGAATAATGGTTTAAAAAAGGAGAATTTTCAATTAAAAAAAAAGCGACAAAGGCAAATGTAGAGCTTAGGCATCTAAAAGCTTGAGAGGTCATGTGGAAGTCAATGGGATCTGATTCACCTTTAAAAAATGTTCAAAATAACGGAATTTACCTTGATATTTTTAAAGGAGCAGTTTGCCTTCATGATCATTTTTAGTATGTTATAGAATATAGTATGCTATAGCCTGTTCTTAGCAACTTTTCAATTGGCCTTTATTTTTTTATAGTTTTTTTGAATTACTTGCCTTCTTATTCTGACTCTTCCCAGCTTTCAAATGGGGGTCACTGACCCTGGCAACCCATGAATAATTGCCCTGAGATGCTACAATTTTATTGTTATTGTCATTTATTATTACTTATCTTTCTACTGAAACCCTGTCCTCCATGTATTCATATTCTAGTCTTTAATTCAAACCGCTGCCTGGATAGAGATAGGGTAATTTGGATCCTAGATACCAGATAGCTGATGAAATTCCTAACTGGAGAACTGCTGAACACGAAAAAAAGCTAAATAAGTCAAAAACCACAAATAATATAAAATGAAGACCAACTGCAAATTTTCTCAGAATAGCACAAAATTGTAGATTGTAAGCTCTATGGGCAGGGCTCTCTTCACCTCTTGTATCGGTTATTGATTGCTTTATATGTTACTCTGTATGTCCAATGTATGAAACCCACTTATTGTACAGCGCTGCGGGATATGTTGGCGCTTTATAAATAAATGTTAATAATAATAATAATAATAATAACACCTTTATTACTGTTCTAATATTATTTCACTGAGTTTCAGGATTTTACCTAACTTGATTTATGAGTTTACCTATAGAAATAAAGCTATCCCTTGCCGATTACCAAACTGATTACCAAAGGACATTAATCACGTACATCAACGGCGCATTATTTTAAAGGGAAGCAGCAGCAGCCCTGGTCTTACTCGCAATATAAACACGATGGATTTATTCGAAATTTAGAAAAATGTACATGACATTCTTTGGCAAACAAGATAAAGAAGAATACACTTTCATCTGTTTTTTTCTAAGTTCTAGATCCTACAGCCATAAATACAGTGCCCTTTCCTTTGCACACCCCTCTCTCTCTCTTCACTTCCAGGGGTAGTCTGTTTAATATCTCTCTCCCCTTGAGTGCTCTGACGTTCCCCTAGACACACAGCAGAATGTATGAATGCCGTTTGACGATAGTATCAAGAATTCTTCAATAATGCCATAGTGGTAAGCAAGCATTTAGCGGAGTAATAGTTTTATCTGGCCACAAACTGGGGTCTGTTTAATTTTTCTCTACAAACCAGGAATTCCATCTTATCGCAGAGCTGGGGCTCAACTGCTCTGGACAAACTCAAATAATGATATAAACGGAATTGGAGATAGTCGAGTGGCTGAAAATTCATAAACACGTAGCTCGGGCTTTGCTTCGTAAAGTAAGCTTTTTCGGCGATTGTGTAAATAATACACATTTTTATGTAAGTGATAAAAAAAAAAAAAAATATTCCCAAATGTCAGTGTTGGAAGCTTTTTACTACTGGTTATCCATTTATATTAGATTGTTGCTTACGAAATTTGAAAATATAAACTGATATTTAGAATATTTCTAATTCCTTTGTGGCTATAGTAGTATCTGGGTTCTTTTTCATTTGGCCCCTAATTGGGGTTGGACTGGGGCCCCCTGGAACCACCACCTGGATGCCCCCCACCCCAGTTGCAATGTCAATCTCCCTCCTCCCAACTATGTACTGCACTTCCCCCTTGCAGCCATGATTGGGGGAGATGTGCAGTTAGCGGAGGGCACGATCCTAGGTCAGCGGGGGCTGTTCCAAGTGCCCCACCAGCCCAGTCCAACCCTGGCACTAATGTCTAGGACAAGATGGTTTGGCTCAGCAGTAGCTGAGATTTTCAGTGCAAAAAAAAAATCAAAATAGCAAAATGATGTATTCAGTAGGTTATGCAAAACATTTGCACAGTATGCCAAATCTCAGTAAATTCGAGATGCCAACAGGTATGAGCACATTTTTTTCTCATCTGATACAGATTTGCTGCAAAATTTACATCTTCATGAGTCACAAATATTTTTGCAACTCTTCACTAGAATTTTGCCATGTGTTTTGTTTAAAAATAAAATGTGTTTTGTTCATGGGAATAAAAAACATCCGCTGGCTCCAATGCATTTTTAGTGAGTACAAACTTTTTATGTGAGACAAAACTTGATAAAAAAAAAAAAATACCCACTGATTTGAATGCATTTGGGGCCAAGAAAAAAAAAAACATTGCATTGCATTTTGCAATAAAAAAAATGCGTATTGACTCCAATGCATTTGCTGCTAGAAAAAAGTAGAGTAAAAATTCCCACTGACTTTAAAGAAGGAAAGATAAAAATCACTGGGGGGGAGCAAAATGTTAGACAATCCCCAGTAATTGTAATCACTTACCTGAAACCCCCGGTCGGTGCACCGGAGAAAACTGCACCAGCTCGGACAGGGAAGGCAGAAGTAGGGAGAGGATTTCTCTCGCAGCTACCCCGGGTGGGTGTGGTTTTCTCCTAACAGGAGCACCAGCCCGGGGTATGAGGTAAGTGAATTCAATCACTGGGGGTGCCTAATATTTTGCCACTCCCCCCAGTGTCGGACTGGGGTGCCAGGTGCCCACTAGAAAACCTTAGACTGTGAGCCCAGTCTCCAAACAATTTTTCCTTCTCTCCTCACTCGCATTATTTATTCTCTTAATCACTTCTCCGTACATATTATTATTTATTTTTCCTTCTATTTATTTTCTTTGTTCTCATGTAGAATTGAGGAATGACCATAGTAAAGGTATACAAGGAAAATGGCTGGGTGAACAGGAGGGCCCACTGACACCTGGGCCAACCGAGAGTTTTCCTGGAATCCTTGTGGGCTAGTCCAACACTGACCCCCCCCCCAGTGAGTGTACCTTTCCTTCTCCTTTAATGCATTTTTTCATGAGATAAAACTGTCAACAACCACGTACTTCAATGCATTTGGCGTGAGAAAACCGCCCATTGATTCTTATGTATTTGGTACAAATGCACAAAAGAAAAAACTGCATGTTCTGTCTCACATCTGGGTGTGAGAATAAACTTAAGAAAAATGCCTGTTGACCCTGATGCGTTTGGCAGTTTTTTTTTTTTGCCATGTGATCTTGTGAATTTTCTGACAAAGTTTCTCTCACGATTTGTTGCCAGCCAAACTGTCAGCTGCCAGCTGTGGCTAAAACAATAGTGGTAAAAATCCCAGCGAGCCTTTATCATTGATTTCTTTTGCATTTTGCACATTCACCAAAATCAGTTGGAAGCCCGTATTTCATTGTGCAGACATACCTCTCTTAGGTGATCCGACTCAGATTTTTTTTCTTTATTTTCAGACATCAGTTTCTGGTTCTGCTGTATGGCCTCCTGTACTTCATGTCATTAAAAAAAAAAAATAATTAAAGGGGATCTCTGGCTTCTAAACTTTAATCTGCCTTCAAAAAATACAAATAAATACAATTTTTATATGCTGAAATCCAGCTGCAAAACAGTTCTTTTTCTGCATCATTTGAAATCCTGGCAGGGGAGGAGGGACTAAAACACTTGTTACAAATTGTAACAACTTCTCCACAGCTTACAGACAGCATGCAGGAACTACATAACCCACAATGCATTGTACTGTGATGTTCCTTTCCTTGTTGACATTATGTGTGCAGGGAATTGTGGGATTGGGAAGATACTATAATGAGTATCTTACTATAATGAGTACATATTATGGGATATGTAATGCTGTTGGGAGGGGACTGTATAATGCATATTTTTTGTGGGCCTCCGTGATGGTTTACATGTGTATGGTGCCATAAATCTTCCCCACCCCTGTATTTAGTCTAATAGTATTATCATTGACTATTCATAGATAAACTCCTCATATAGATTAGCATTATGCACTGTTGCACAAATGATCATTTACCATTTTGCTCCAATTTTTCATGCATTTCTTTTGTGATTCCAAACTGGCACGTGATATTCGCATAGCACCTTTCGAATTCAGAGAGTTGCTTAATGTGATCTTCCTTGGCCAATACATGCAGCTGAGCCTTCTGCTCCTGTGGGATGAAAAATGTCAGTACAAACTAGCGCTGAGATGATATTTAGGGGCAGATTTATCAAAATGTGAGTTCAGAACTGAATACATAAAAACTCACCCACCTTCTATTCATTCATATGGGAATTTTAGAAGTGTATTTATCAAATGGTGAGTTCTAACTTTCACCCATTGATAAATACACTTCTTAAAATCCCATAGGAATGAATAGAAGGTGGGTGAGTTTTTATGTATTCAGTTCTGAACTCACATTGTGATAAATCTGCCCCTAAATGTAATCTCAGCGCATAAATCTGCCCCTTAGGGTTACGAACATATAGGCAGATTTATCAATATTCAAGTTTGAGAAAAGAACCAGCAACAAATTGAACAGAATGTTTGTGGTCAAATCACACTGGAATTTACTTCAGTGGGGCTAAAACTCTTGAATGGTTTAATAAACTGACAAAATTCCTAGAGATGATTCGTTCTATAGAAATTTCGCCAGCTTTTACTTTGCATGTTTTTTCTGGAGAATTTTTACTTTGTTTTTCTTTGTATTTTTTTTTAATATTGGTGTGTAGGCGCCATCTCAGTGCATTGTGCCTGAGTCTGAGCTTTCAGAAGGAGCCAGCGCTACACATTAGAACTGCTTTCAGCTAACCTATTGTTTCTCCTGCTCTATGTACTTTCAATAGGACCCAAGTTCCATAATAGCAAAGCAGGAATTCTGCTGGAGCAGCACTATTAACTGGTGCATTTTAAAAAAACTTGTTTCGCTATGACAGTATTCCTATAAGAGAACAGAACAGTAAATACACTCAAATGCCAATATTAGTTATATAAATTAACTCACTCAAAGGCCTTTCAGACCCAATTGCGCCAGGGCCGAGTCTCTTGCAGCCTAATACACTTGCCAAGATGCAGTCAGTATCTACCTGCCCAGGTCTAGGGGCGCTAATAATAGGTGTGCTAGCTATACATTCATTTTTCCACAATTGTTAATGGCTCGTTTTGAAGTTGTTATATTTTCAAATAAATTGGTTGCACATGTAATAAATAATGTTGGCCATACCTGAGCAGATCTGGCATAGGCAATAGGGATGCACCAAATTCATTATTTTGGGATTCGGCCAAACCCCAAATCCTTTGTGAAAGATTCCGTTGAATACCAAACTGAATCCGAATCCTAATTTGCAAATGCAAAGGACTAAAGAGAACTGAACGCGCAGTTAAATTTCTGTGTTTATGTGACAAAAAAACCACAGGATTTTAATGATTCAGATATGGTTTGGCCTGAGGCATGGATTCGGCGAATCCGAATCCTCCTGAAAAAGGCTGAGTCTAAAGGTGGCCATACACGGGCCAATTGTAGCTTATCGGGCCATCTAGGGGAACAACAGGCCTGCCAGACCGACATCTGGCCAGATATCGATTGGGTAGGTTAAAAAATTTAGTCGGATAGGTGACCGCATCGGCTTGTTGATGTGGTCCCCAAACTGACTGGGCCTATTACTGGCTTTCTAATTCAATCATTTGGCCCCAGGGCCAAACGACCGAATTAGCCTAAATTCACCCAATATAGCCCACCTGTAGGTGGGGATATCGGCAGAAGATCCGCTCGCTTGGCGAGGACTTAACGTGTATGGCCACCTTTAGCCAAATCCCGAACCGAATCCTGAATTCGTTACATCCATAATAGACATGATCCTTAACAATGTCCTCCATGGCACTGGGCACAACAATGGTAACATTTTATTACTTGTCAAATATGAATCAGGCAGGCTAGAACATCTCATTGAGTGTGGACTCCATAGGTGCAAACTTTGGTTGGTAGGTCTATACAAGATGATGAGTTTGGCCTACTTGGGTGGCCAAATATGGTCTAAATGAGCTCATTGGAACCATGCTAAATGAGCTGATCTCCCTGTCCAATTCCATCTGAAGCCTCTGGGCTCTGTTTTGTAGGCTCAGAATCAGCTCAGCTACAAGTTCCCAGGTTTGTAGATTGCCTTTTATGTTCTGAAATAACACTGTATTCTCATTCTAATTGCCTCCATTTAATAAGCACTGCTCTCACATTTCCATTACGTTTCTTTTAAAAGGCATATATTTTGTTTTTCATGTACCCGGGTTTTCAAGTGCTTTACACGCATAAACATCAGCACACAATAAAAGATGACTGTAATCAAAATGGGTAACATAATGAGAGCAGGGTAGAATATACAATACACATTTTTCAAGCTTTATAAGGTATGAAATTAAACACAGGGCAATAAATGGATTATCATAATAAGCAAAGAAATAACAAGTCATTTAAAATGACTTCCGACTCTCAGAGTGAGTCTCATTGACGAAGTTTTAATTACATAATAAAACTGGTAATATGGGATTTGGAACAATTACATCATCTGGGAAATGAGTTGAGATTACAGTTCTTTTTTACACAAATTTCTCACTACAGAATGAAGAAGAGCTGCACCAAAAATAAAAATAAACCTTTAATACAGTGCATTACTTTAGAAAGTGTAATTATAAGTTTGGAAAATGCTTATCTTGCCCTAGGATGAATCAAACTACTATTTTATGCTTGCACATTTGCAAATAGGTTGACATTTTACTTCATTTAGAGATTCTGTGCTCTAATGAGATCTGTAGGGGGATTATTATTAAACAATTAAACCGCTAATCTGGATTGACTTCAGTGTTCCTGTGCAGGGCCACTATAGGGCCGCATTCTCCTTGGGGTCAGGCTCCCGTAGGTACCCATGAAATACCCTCAAAGAGGTGAGGATTTGGTTGGAAAACCACTATCTCCTGACATCCCAGGTATGATGTGTGCTGTTAAATTAGTGGGACAAAAAAAGTAGAATGGTCCCACTCTCCAAGATACTTCTCCTCCACTCCTCACTCAACCTCTATATTTTCCTAGTTTTTTATCTTTACATACTATAATCTATTATTTTACCTATTTAGTCTCTTTGTTCGTATAGAATAAGGAATGGCCATGAACTAGGCCAAATGGTTAGAAACATGAGGGCCCCCTAAAACCTGGGCCAACTGGAAGTTTTCCTGGTATAACTGTGGGACAGTCCGACACTGGCTGGGACCACACAGAGGGCTGGTCAGAGATTTTATTATCTGTGTTCGGGTCAATTCAGATTTCCTGATAGAACGATGTGGTCAGCAGGCCGATTCTGGCGTGAATAAGAACCACACAGAATTCTAACCCATACTACTTAGTTAGTATGACCCTGCCCCTAGAGTGCCTCAGTTATTGGTCTACTAATCATCAGGATCCCCTAGGTGGTGTTCCCTAGTATTTCCTAATACAATGATATGGTCAGGAGGTCGGTTCTGGTGTGGGCCTATTAAATAAGAACCACATAGAATTCTACCCTATACTACTTAGTTATCATGGCCCTCCCCCTACTGCGCCCCAGTTATTGGTCTATTAATCATTAGGACCCCCAAGGTGGTGTTCCCTGCCAACAAGTAAAATGTGGTGCCAATTAAAAAAACTGCCTCCATCTGTCATAGGACTGTGACTATAGTACTCCCTGTATTCAGTGATGGCAGCCCTGCTCCTGGGTCTTACAGTCAATAAATATTAGTTATTTTACTGAATGTAAAATAATATTTGTTCTTCCTAACTGAGCAAAAATCTCAGCTGCCCTATCTACATGCCTGTGCTGGGGTGCAAAAAAATCATAGGTCTAAATTGGCCCATCCCAATCTACTTGTTTGGTGACTTTGAGGACGACTCCTTCACAGCTATTTTGTCTATGTGAATAAGCATCTATATTCAGATTATTTTTTTCTGGGTCCAGTTCAAGCCAGAGTCCATTCTCATTAGCCCAAGTGAAAGGCAAAGTTCCTAGTAATTTGGCAATAACAAGTTGCCATCAATGGTGTATCCAGATGTCATCAACACTATGGCTGGTTACATCAGAAAACCATAAAGAGCCAAAGACCAGCTATAGCAAAGGGCAAAGTGAAATATGTCATCGAGGCAGTCACATTCTTTCTCAAATGTAAAATTTTAACTTCTATATGAGAGAGAAATGATGGCACCACAGCTATTGTTTAGATTGTTTCACGTGTTAATGTTGAAGGTTCATTGAGGTCAAAGGACACGGTATTCAGTTTCATCCTATTTTGTTGGAAATCGCTGTAGCGTTTAAGATTTTCAGCCCAAATGTTATTTGGACGTTTCATTTTCAGTTTGTTAATTAAAAAATCACTTTATAACAGTACAACAATATTTTCGTTTTTCTTTCTAACAGGGCTGAAACAGATTCTCCGCAATGTCAATCCAATCAAGCTTGGCAGTGTGTCTACATCAGTGCTTTTCACATTCTTCATTACTATAAGAGATTAGACACACGGTGGGATTTTCATGGGAAGAACTGTTTTCTTTAAATTATACTCAGGGGGTGATTTATTACCGCTCCAATTTGAATCTTTGCCACTATTCAGATTTTTTTGCGCTAAAACTCATCAATTTGAATTATGGTTTTGAAAACTCGATTGTTCAATATTTAGTACAAAAAAAAAATCAGAAAAAGAGGAATGTAAAAACTTCTGCATCTAAAAGCTTGTGAGCTCATGTAGATGTCAATGGGAGTTTTCCGAGGTATAAATTTGTGTTTTTTAAAATCAAGTTTTTCAAAAAATGTAAAAAAAAATTTCAAAAAATTCAGTGCATTTGAGTTTTTTTGATGGTTTAATTCAGTTGAGTTCGTTATATTCATTTTTTTAAATAAATAAGCAAATATTGGGGCTTAGTGAAATTTCAAGTCATTCGAATGGAAAAAATGGAAAATTCACAAATTTCAAATATTGAGTAAGCCCCTTAGGGGCAGATTTACTAATCCACGAATCCGAATCCTGAAAGGGAAAATATCGTATTGGAAACGTAAATTTTTCGACTTTTTCGTCGCCGTCGCGACATTATCATATTTTGCGCAACTTTTTAGTCACCGTTGCAACTTTATCATATTTTGCGCTACTTTTTCGTCGCCGGCATGATTTTTTCGTATTGAGCGATAGTAAACGGCAGAAAAACCAATCCGATTTTTTCGCAACAGTGACGAAAAAGTCATGGAAAATATACGAAAAAGTCGCGACGGCGCCGAAAAAAATTGTGGGACATACGAAAAAGTCACAAAAATACCAATCATTACAAAAAAACACATTCGGACGCCTTCGGACCGTTCGTGGATTAATAAATCTCTCCCTTATTGTCACACTATAAAATTCAACCGAAAGATAGTGAGATTGCATATGAAATGTTGTATATAGTGATGGGCGAAATTTTTTGCCAGGCATGGATGTGCTGCAAATTTCGGCGTTTCACCATTGGCCTTAAAATTCACCATGCAACAAAAAATTGTCGCCCATGTCAGAAAAAATTGTTGCGCGTCCAAAAAATTGCCACAGGCGTAATTTTTTTTTGTGCTCAAGACAATTTTTTGATGCATGTCATTTTCGACTTTTTTCATTTGAAAGATTCGCAAAATTTTTTGGCGCCGCAAAACGAGACAGATTCGCTCATCACTAGTTGTATACAAAAATTGAATGCAAATTAAACAGAATTCAACCATCAGCTGCTTTGAAGAAGACTCCGTGGCGCAAATATTTTTCTGCAAAGAAAATCACACCGAAAAACTGGTCCTAAGTTTTTCAAATTTGACTAAAATGTTTAAGATTTATCAATAAAAAAAAACATAAAAATTTGAATGAACAAATTCAGCAACTAATACCTGTTCAGATTCAATAAAAGTTAATGAAAGATGTATTTTCAAAATTCTAGCTATTTTATTCTCAAGTTATATATATAGATTTTTTTTAAAAACAGTATTAAGTATTAATATTTTTAAGTCAAATTTTTACAGACTCGTTGGAAAAAAATCAAATGCAATTTTCATTGCCATCACATTTTTATTACCATATTGCAAAAAATTCAGGTTTAATTTTATTTTTTTTAACATCACTTTTTAAAGAAAATTGAAAACTGATAAACTGGCATCCTTGTATAGAGAAAATTTGAACTTCAAGATTTATAAATTCGAGTTTATGTTTTTATGTTTGAGTTTTCTCAAAACATTTTATCTGTTTTTGAGGGTTTTTTTCACAAATTCATTTTTTATCATGAATTTTTTATCAGATTATTTTTTTTTTTTATCAGGAATTCGATTGAGGCAGTTGTGCTAGCATATTTATGAACAAAAACTAGATTCTATCATTTAGATGCAGAAAAAACAAAAATCTCACTATTCCATTCATTTTCAATGAAATTTGTGTTGCAAAAAAGAAGTCTGCTTAAAGAGCTAGCAGGGTTACTTTAGGAATTCCCTAAGTTATCCCATAAATCAACAGTCTCTAGATAACTGATTTATCAAAATCTAAGAATCTTTGTTGTTAGTTTTTACTTGACCTCCTAAGTGAGAAACCCCTAATACCAGATTTTTCCAATCTTGTGTATTATTACTTGTGTCAGTTTTCTCTTGTGAAGCTGCGCAAGTCTCCTATAGGCTGCTGTAGGATTTAGAAAGTAAGCCCAGTCCTAAAATTGTTTCATTAAAGAAATGACTGGTATTCACATTAGATTGAATATTATTTGTACCCTCTGAACTCCCCACATATTTTTTTTCTAGTCAAGATCGAGCTAAGCGAAATGTTTCAGGTCACCCCAGATTTTTGTTATTGACTGAGCAAGTTCTAGATAGGTTCTAACTTTTTTTTTCCTAAAAAACAATATGTAGCTTTTTAATGTAACCGGTTATGATTGGATTTTAGAAGTGGAGCCTAAGATTCTTGGCTCAATGACTGTTATTTGATGTGTTGCAACCTGAATCCAACATGGCCTACAAAAGACCTTAGTGATAAACACAAGGATCACCATTCATTTCACTAGAGGTATGTGGCTCTCTGTCCTAGATACATCAATGAAGTCTTCTACATCTGTAAGGAGAGTTCCCTTAATTCTCACACTGTTTTTGAGATGATATCTCCTGGGTAGAGATGTAGCGAACTGTTCGCCGGCAAACTAATTCGCGCGAACATCGGGTGTTCACAAGTTCGGAAGTTCGCGAACTTTTTGCATATGTTCGCAATTTGGGTTCACTGCGTTTTTTCTCGGCCTAAAAACGCCACACAAGCCACACATGGCGTTTTTCAGCCTAGTACTGGTGTAAGCAAATCCCGTTTCCATGGTGCTAATAGTGCGAAATAGCAAAAAACGCCGCGTATTTCTGCTAGGTCTGCCAGCCGCCTTTGTGATTTTACGCAACGCTGTGTCAACAAAGTATTTTTCAGAGAAATTTTTGCCCTTGATCCCCCTCCGGCATGCCACTGTCCAGGTCGTGGCACCCTTTAAACAACTTTAAAATCAGTTTTCTGGCCAGAAATGGCTTTTCTAGGTTTTAAAGTTCGCACATCCCATTGAAGTCTATGGGTTCACAAAGTTCGCGAATATTCGCGCTTTTTGGCGTAAGTTCGCTACATCCCTACTCCTGGGTTCCCATCACCTTTCATTTTCATTTTTTATGTTGTTGTGCCTGTACCAAGCTCTGCCTGTAATACTGACCATGCTGATTTGCCAATGCCACCTACTCCAACCTTGGCCATCTAACTATGGTTCCTGCCCAGTCCAACAGGGCTCTTGTATAACTGTTTACATATTGGTGGTGCACTCCTATTAGCAAGTTTTATAAATAGCTGATGATCACTGGAGGGGAGGGGGCTTAAACGTGTTATGTTATTATGCTGTAACTGGAATTTATTTTCTTGAGTGCCCTGCTTCTCTATAAATTTCTTTTTTATAGTAGCAAACAAAAGGAATTCTGGGAATGAATTCCAAACTCTTAAAAAAATCCCATTTAAATGGGTTTATCCGATAGGCTACAGCTCACCCACTGGGTTTTTGAAGCAGAAGCCAGGATAATAGCTGATCAGATTCCCAACTAAAGACCATGTGGTTCTACAAACAACCTTATTTATTTGTTTTTTATAGTAGGGGACTGTTACATCTCTAGCATCTGCTTATGGGTCTGCTTATACAATACTGAGCATTATAACCCATCTCTTTATTGGAAGTCATTAGCATTTTTAGATAACAGAACTTCTCGTTCCTTTTCCCTTCAATAGTGCAAACTTGGGGTGTGAACACAAATGAAAATATTGCCAAATATTAAAATCTACAAATAATGTATTTTAGGAGCTTCTCACCATATCATGTAGTTTCTTCTGCAAGTTGTAATTTAGCAACTACAAGAAAAAAAAATGAATAATTTTCAAAATAAAACATTTTCTTGCTTGTCTAATGCAAAATATCCATAAATAAAGAGGGCTGTTTCTAAAACTCATATAGTATACACAGACAAGTTGTAGTTTAATTCCTAAAAGATACGCTTGTTTGGCAAGGTAGCCAAAAGAGCAGAACTTTCCCTTTTATGGCCATCTTGAGGTATGTGATATCAGGTAGATCCAATGTATGGTCCTTGAGCCAAACAAATGGCTCACAATGACAGCAAATGCAGGCTGATGTTCTCCTGCCCCAAACAAAATTTTTAAATCTGCCCAATAAATGTCTTGTCAGATACTGGGCTTTTGAACAGGCCTATCAGCTCGGACCAACTTAGTAACTTAAATCTGGCCATCTATGGCCACATTCAGGGTCCAACTGGGGGTGCAGGGCCCACCGGGGCTTTTGCCTCAGGGTCCCCTGTACACCCAGTGGCCCCCACTGCCTTCACACACTTTCCTCTGCAGGGGCCCCCAAAACCTGTCCGACCCCCTCCCCAAGCATGCCTAAATGAAACTTACCTGCAGCACGTCGGGGGACTGGTGGATTAGTGGAGCGCCCTACGGGAATTGAGTCTGTGGCGTCTGGGCCCACCAGGTTCTTTCCCAGTGCAGTGGCAGCCCAGTCCGACATTGGCCACATTAACTGGTTAATATGCTGTACTGAATTTGGTAATGAAACAATTTTTGGGTTCTGCCCTTTTTTGGCTCCAATAGTAAAAATAACTTTTCAGACTTGCAGAGTAAAAAGAAACAGAATGATCACAATGCCAAACTACTCATGAGAGATCATCAATACAAGGTGATTGTTATTTTCCATTGGTAAACAGGCAGCACTAATCTATGAAAACATATACCGAAATTGCTCCTGCCCATACTGTATTAATTTATTTCAAACTTTGCACTATTTTAGTTTAGACACTTAGAACCACACTACAGGGGTCATTTACAATGTACAGATGTACAAGATCTATTGTGACCCTTAGTGCTCATAAACAGTACTTTAGCCAAGGGTCTGACTGCACTCTACCCCTAGTGCCAGATAAACATGATGGCTCTTTCTCCCACCCTCATGAATACAGTGCTCCTGATCACAGGCAGTGCTGTATTCATGATGGTGGCAATTTATTTAGGAAGGAAGGCAGGGTGCAAAGTGGTTGGATATCCTTTAGTTCTGGTGAGGTACAAGGATTTGTAATTCAACAGTAACAAGGCACCCGATATTCTCTGCATTGGGGGGGGGTCTATTTTCTCAATCTCCGGCAGTAAACCCAGTGGAGGGAACAAAGGAGATGGAGAGAAAGCTTTAATGACAGGTCATATATAAAACAAGTATATATAAAACAAGAAAGCTGTACAAGTATGAATTTAGCAGCTTCGCATATGGATAAGTCTTTTGATTTTCTTCACTCTTGGTTCATACAATCATTTAGAATGAAATGCCATTCTTTAACTTGAATAGTATTTCTCCATTTCTCATCTGTCCATGGATCACGAGCAGTGGACCATGAGAGCACCATACATCACTCCTGCTGTGTCACAGGCTGAACAAGGCAAAACAAACCCTAACTGATCTCGCACATAAGGTCAGCGATGAGTAGGAATTTATTTTGGTTCCAAAATGCAACCAGCATTTAGCAGATGATTAAGGGGGGGTGAAGGTGAAAGAATTTTAATAAGAATCAAATGTACAGCATACCGTTAACTGTCCTAGGTGCCATTATCTACTCAGTTCTCAAGTTTAACATAGAGGAGCACTTAAGAGTGGAATTCTAGTGGAGATAAAGGCTACTGCTACAAAGTCAAGAAAAAAGTGTGTATTTGTGGTGGTTAGATATTTATTTGGAAAAACTGGGGACTGAATCTAAGGGGCACATTTACAAAGGTACGAACGCTCGAGTGACTTTCAGATCGCCAATACGATATTATCGTGACTAATACGATTTTTTCGTAAGCATTTTCGTGATATTTGCGATCTTCCAAAATTTCCGTTTCCAATACGATTTTTTCCCATTCGTGATTCGGATTCGTGGATTAGTAAATGTGCCCCTAAGAGTGCACAAATTGTGCATTCTTACTTTCAGTCCCCAATTTTTCCACATACAAAAGATAATCAATAGGAATTTCCCTTTTCTCCAAACTGACCCTGTTATATATAATATCTTATGAAGAATGGTTGCAACTATGTAACTGGGAAATGCAAAAAGTTCTGTAATATCCTTGCTCCAAGTTCAGTTTCTTCCGTAAAAAGTTGACTACATTTACTTGGCTAACATGTAAGGGCATATAGGTGTAGTGCTTAACATGCTCTTGTGTATTTATATCAAAAACCTTTATATCTAGAAACATTATCTTCATATTGACTTGCAGTTAATGTGGTAAACAGTATAAAGATCATACTGCAAGAACATTAAAGGAGTGTCCAACAACACCTATTAGATATTAAATGGATCTGATAATTTTATATCTTGTTCTGGTGGTAATGTAGACTATCTATCTGTAATAGGTACAGAAAGTGTCAGTCTGGAATCTAGAGATGGTTGCATTTCCTCCTTGCTAAATAAAAAAAAAGGTGAAATGGATTTTTATCATGATGATAGCAGACAACAGGGCCAAACATGACTGGGGACCACCAGGGTTTTTCACCACCCACACTTGTATAAAATATTCTTTAAACCTGCACTCAATAGGGTCTTCAATGTTTGGTCATTTTTGTAAACCCTTCTCTAATAATGTCATCAAAGAAAGGGTAAAATGAAATTTTTAGTAGGCAGGAGACTTTACTCGAGTCTTGCATCCACCCCAACCCATAATGGGACCTTCTTTCAACCCAAAGCACATGTAAACCTGCAAGTCTCACAGATTTTAGGCCTACCAATTATGACTACCAACTGGCTTCTGACTATTTCCAGGTTATCTTGGAGAGCCTGTTAAAGGAGACAGAAAGTGTAAATCACTTAGGGGTGCCAAATGTTAGGTTAGCAGAAAAGTGCACTGGACATTTGGCACCTCCAAGTTATTTACTATTTTCTTCTTCATTAACAAGTTTTTTTCCAAATCAAACTCAGGACCCCAGTGCTGCTGTTCTGATCAACTTTTTGGGTAAGTGTTATTTAGCCATTCATGTTACAGGTCTAATAATGAGTAAAAGTTTTAAAAAACGGGAAACTTGTACAATATCTGCTCATTCTGCAGTCGAAATGACCCTACTTGTGGTGTAAAATCTAAGCTACCAAACCACACCTCTCTATACCTATTGTCATATGAAATATTGTTTGTATATGTTGTACCCCAGGTAGTACAGTGCTGGGGAATACGTTAGTGCTATATAGTTTTAATAATAGTAAGATCATTGTCACTAATATATTTTACCTGTAATGTTTTTAAGTCTTCTTTGAAGCTGCAGATTTCTTTCCCTTTAGTTTCTACAGCAAGCTGAATTTGTCCCTAAAGTCCATGCAAAGAAAAGTGTGATCTCAAAAAATGGCAGATAGAATACAAATTGGAAGACTTATTTATCAGGTCCTGAATTTGTGAATATTATAGTTTTGTTTTCAATTCTAACAAACTAGAAATTTTTCTCAAATGTTTGCTTATTTATTAAAAAAATTCAACGAAAAAAAAATCAAATGCATGGAATTTTTCTTATTGGGTCTACAAACTCTCAAAAAAACTCAAATTGAAAAACCGCATAGTTTTGCCTGAGACAACTCCCACTGACTTCTGCCTAAACTCGTTAACTTTCAGATGCAAATGTTTTACATTCAGGTTTTATGGATTTTTTGTGCTTAATAAATATTGAACCTTAGAGTTCTGGAAACCCTAATTCAAATTTGGGGATTTTTTGCACAAAAAATGCAAATTGCTAAAAAACTGCAAAACTGTGAAACTTTTAGGGTTTGGATTCAGTTTGGCCAGGAGTGTGGATTCGGCTGAATCCTGTCGAAAAAGGCAGAATCTTGGCCGAATACCAAACCAAATCTTGGATTCAGTGCATCCCTACTATTAGTACAGTAAACAATGGATATACAAATGAAAAACATAAACAATATTCCCAAAGGGTGCATTAATATTCCCAATTGTTACATTATATCCGTACCTTCTCCTCTTCAACAGCACACATCTTTGCCTGAAACTTAAAGAAAAGTTTTCAAATTCGATTGTAAATTGTAAATCAGAAATTTTTGCTAAAGTCTAAGAAATAATGTTTAGGATATTATATATTTATAAAGGATGACATATCTGCACTTGTTTGCCAGAAAAGTAATAGAAATAGATGAGACTCAGTAGGGCAGAATAGTTTATTTTTCATTGAGCATTTATTTTTTTCAGAAAAGGCTTGTTGGTTCCTAGTTGTGATGTCTGTGTCAGGATAAACTCAACGCACACCCAACCTGAACCCAAAACTCCTTGCTTTTATAGAACCCGCACCCAACTCCTTGCCTTTATAGAACCCGCACCCAACTCCTTGCCTTTATAGAACCCGCACCCAACTCCTTGCCTTTATAGAACCCGCACCCAGCTCCTTGCCTTTATAGAACCTGCACCCAACTCCTTGCCTTTATAGAATCCGCACCTAACTCCTTGCCTTTATAGAACCCGCACCCAACTCCTTGCCTTTATAGAACCCACACCCAACTCCTTGCCTTTATAGAACCCGCACCCAACTCCTTGCCTTTATAGAACCCACACCCAACTCCTTGCCTTTATAGAACCCGCACCCAACTCCTTGCCTTTATAGAACCCGCACCCAACTCCTTGCCTTTATAGAACCCACACCCAACTCCTTGCCTTTATAGAACCCGCACCCAACTCCTTGCCTTTATAGAACCCGCACCCAACTCCTTGCCTTTATAGAACCCACACCCAACTCCTTGCCTTTATAGAACCCGCACCCAACTCCTTGCCTTTATAGAATCCACACCCAACTCCTTGTCTTTATAGAACCCGCACCCAACTCCTTGCCTTTATAGAACCCGCACCCAACTCCTTGCCTTTATAGAACCCACACCCAACTCCTTGCCTTTATAGAACCCACACCCAACTCCTTGCCTTTATAGAACCCACACCCAACTCCTTGCCTTTATAGAACCCACACCCAACTCCTTGCCTTTATAGAACCCACACCCAACTCCTTGCCTTTATAGAACCCGCACCCAACTCCTTGCCTTTATAGAACCCACACCCAACTCCTTGCCTTTATAGAACCCACCCCAACTCCTTGCCTTTATTGAACCTACACCCAACTCCTTGCCTTTATAGAACCCACACCCAACTCCTTGCCTTTATTGAACCTACACCCAACTCCATGCCTTTATAGAACTCACACCCAACTCCTTGCCTTTATTGAACCCACACCCAACTCCTTGCCTTTATAGAACCCGCACCCAACTCCTTGCCTTTATAGAACCCGCACCCAATCCATACCCTCATCTTCCCACTTAATGTGTTACTTCTGCGCACACCAATGGTGCTAGAAAAGGAAATCTTTTGGGAGCAGATAAGGAGAGTACTTTCCCAGTCAGACCTGCACACAACCCGAACCCGCAATGCCCACCCAAATTTCAACCCAAACCCACCTGACCCTTTCCTATGTTTGAGTGGGGTTGTTTCAAGCATGCCATTTACCCAATAGCATTTGTTTAGCCTCCCCTTTAGCTTATAGTAAGGATACCAAGTATATTTAAAGTGTAATTGCAACTGTCATCCAACTATGGTTTTAATGAATGTCTAGGGTGGTATATAAGCATTAGCCCAACTGACCTTAAGGCCATGCTACCCCCCTTAAGCAATCCCTATAAGGAAGCCAGTCCCACAGTTTTTAAACCATTGCTCTTTGCCACAGTTCTGGCCAACTTATTACAAGTAGTGGGCCAATTATATCTCATACAACATGTTGGAGGGCATGATTAAATTAAAATTATAATGCCATATAGTGAAGTCAATGGAGCCTCTATGCAGACTAGGGGCCATACAAATGTCTTAACCTACCTTTTTCTCTTTGCTACAAGCAATACACTTTGAGCTGTGAGCCACTGACATATTCCACCTGCTCTAAATGCAGTGCACTGATGACCAACAGCTATGGCTGAGTTGTTTAGATCAGGGGAAAATGTTAGGTTGATGGATTACACTAATAAACCATTTAAATATTAAATACTATAAAGAAAGGAATGATAAAAATCTAGTTGTGAAAAAGTTTACATTTTGGGAACTGTACCAGGTTGGAAGAGCAGTAGCTCTTGAAAACTACTGAACTTGGCCCTGGCATTCCAGGTTCTGTTGGTTTCCCTGTCTGTGCCCCAATTCTTGGAGCATACTGATTAAACATACAGTATCTAGAGTCCACCTACACAGACCCAGACCTTGATGACCAAGATGACAAAGGCCTATCAAGGACCATTTAGGCAACTACAAAGTTCAACTTCATAGGGCAGATATACTAGTGAAGGGGAACAACTTTATTTGTGTAAAGTCCATTTCTAGTTATTTTTATAAAAATGCTCAAGTACCTGTTTTTTTAAAGCATCCATCGCTTCTGTATGCTGCTTGTCCAGGTTCTTTGCCTGATTTGTTAATGTTTCCTGACAACAAACCAAATAAAGCACATTCACTGAGAATGGGTTAGTAAAATGTTCATTCTAAAGTTTGCACTGGGTCTAGTAACCCACAGCAACCAGATATTTTTTTCAAACAGCAGCCAATAAACTGTTACCAGCTGATGTTGCTCAATATTGTGGCATAACTGCAGAGATTCAGCAAAACCCAACTACATTTAATTATAGGTGGGTGTTTTAGAATCTACGAAGTACAGTACAGTGAGTTGGTTAATTAGACCATGTACACATGCTGGTAAGGGGCGTGTGTAGGTTAAATAAAGTATAATATTTTTCTTTCAAAATTTTTTTTAATTTTAAATAGTTTCCTGACCCAACTGATAAAATAATGTGCAGGTATGGAATCTGTTATCCGGAAAGATCCGAATTACAGGAAGGTCATTGCACATAGACTCCCTTTTAAGACAATAATTTAAATGTTTTAATATGATTTCTTTTTTCTCTGTAATAATAAAACAGTACCTGTACTTGATCCCAACTAAGATATAATTACCCCTTATTGGGGCAGAACAGTCCTATTGGGTTTATTTAATGGTTAAATGATTCCCTTTTCTCTGTAATAATAAAACAGTACCTGTACTTGATCCCAACTAAGATATAATTACCCCTTATTGGGGGCAGAACAGCCCTATTGGGTTTATTTAATGGTTAAATGATTCCCTTTTCTCTGTAATAATAAAACAGTACCTGTACTTGATCCCAACTAAGATATAATTACCCCTTATTGGGGGCAGAACAGCCCTATTGGGTTTATTTAATGGTTAAATGATTCCCTTTTCTCTGTAATAATAAAACAGTACCTGTACTTGATCCCAACTAAGATATAATTACCCCTTATTGGGGCAGAACAGCCCTATTGGGTTTATTTAATGGTTAAATGATTCCCTTTTCTCTGTAATAATAAAACAGTACCTGTACTTGATCCAAACTAAGATATAATTACCCCTTATTGGGGGCAGAACAATTCTATTAAGTTAATTTAATGTTTAAATTATTTTTTAGTAGACTTATGGGGGGTATAGGGAGCCAAATTACGGAAAGACCCTTTATCTGGAAAACCCCAGGTCCTGAGCATTCTGGGTACCAGGTCCCATACCTGTAGCATGGGCACATGGAGCATCTGCGACTGTAAATCAGCAGAACATGGCAGCTGGCAAAATGTCCCCTCTACCAGTCACCTCTCCTAAGACTATGGAATGAAAGACACCTATTGAACCCTCACAGAGCAAACAGGACCTTGGTGCCAAAATGTTCAATAGTATTAGAAGCAGTAACCAGTTAATAAGGGCATTTCACTGCCCAACTGTTACCACTTGCCTATCCATACAACAGAAACAGGCCAGGGAAGATATTGGACAAGACAAAAGCCAAGAACATTCCAGCAAGTCTCCCAATTAGTAGTGATGAGCGAAACTGTCCCATTTCGCTTCCTCAAAAAATTCACAAAACTTAAAAAAAATTAGTGAAACGGTGAAAAATGAGCAAAACTGCGAATTTTTTCATCAATTTCACGAAACAATCCGCCAATGGCGAAACGCGGAAATTCCATGCCTGGCGAAACATTTTGCCCATCACTACTCTTCACCTCTTGTATCGGTTATTGATTGCTTTATATGTTACTCTGTATGCCCAATGTATGAAACCCACTTATTGTACAGCGCTGCGGAATATGTTGGTGCTTTATAAATAAATGTTAATAATAAAATGCCTGAAAATATTCCCTCATCACTACCAACTGGGTTTATATGGTATAATTATATTATATTGACAGCAAGTGAATATCGTTAAGGTATTACCCAGAGATATTGATTGTTAATAGACTACTAATAATTCAAGCATTCTATGGACATAGATATGCTAAAGAACAATGTTTGCTGGATATGTATGAAGTGTTTTTACATTACTCAGAATATACTGTATTATAATGTGTAACAGTTATACGCACGTTTTGCCACAGAAGATCTTGTTTTTCTAATAGAACTTTGCTAATTTGTTCTTCATACTGAATTTTAGCAGCCTGGTGAGAAATGAAACCAAGAAGCATTAGTACAGAACAATTCCATCAATTTTTATTTTTTTTCAATTGTAAATTTTAGAGGTTTTTACAGTGCCATTAAACTTAAATTTTCAACTCACTCACTCACTCACCCAACTCAAATGTTTGGTTATGAAAAAAAACTGAATACAAAAACTCATATTAAAAAATCTCAAATTCAATGGGAGTCTCAAAAAAATTCAAAAACTTCAAAAACTCGGATTGAAAATCTGCACAAATTGGCCTAGGGCCACTCCCTGTGGGGCTCATTTATTAACACTGGGTAAATTTGCCCAATGGGCAGTAACCCATACCAACCAATCAGTGATTGGATTTTTTTCAGTCAGCTGCTAGTAGAACAATGAAGGCAACAATTTGATTGGTTGCCACGAGTTACTGCCCATGGGTAAATTTGCCCAGTGTTGATAAATGAACCCCACTGACTTCTACATGAACTTGCCAGATTTTACATGGCAAAGTTTTACATTCTAGTTTCCTTTTAGTATTTTTGCGCTTAATAAATATTGAACATTCAAGTTTTTGAAACCATATTTCAAAATTCATGAGTTTTAATGCAAAAAAGAAAATCAAATTTGAGCAATAATTAATAATCACCCCCTTTTACCCCATAAAAGGTCAAGGAAAACATTTTCTTTAGAACAAAGATGTGTTCTGTGACACCAATGTCTGATTTCTTTTAAATGTTTTTATATGAGTAATTTCCATGTGTTACAGGAGTTTATTGTTATTTAAAGTAAAA
This sequence comes from Xenopus tropicalis, assembly GCF_000004195.4. Taxonomy (NCBI): domain Eukaryota; kingdom Metazoa; phylum Chordata; class Amphibia; order Anura; family Pipidae; genus Xenopus; species Xenopus tropicalis. The sequence goes on along the minus strand of NC_030680.2, from coordinate 18,689,429 downwards.
TGGTCTTTTTTGGAAAGCTAGAGACTAGCCCCCAAACGTAATAAAAGGCACCAAGTTTGCCCAGTAGCAATAACCCATAGCAACCAATACAATGTGTGCTTCTAAACATGGGACCAGTAAATTCTACCTGATGATTGGTTGCTATGGGTTACTGCTCCTGGGCAAATATTGGGAAATAAGAATAGGAATTTGTATTTCTCAATGTAATATTGTTCATTAGACTGTTATTGCATTCGATGTGATACATACAGTATGTGATACATTATGCATTTAATGACAGAATAACATTCTATTGTACAGAATATTTTGAAATTGTACAAACTGGATGATAATAATAAACTTTATAAGAATAAACTGTCCCTGTGAATAAAGCCAATTTACAGTACAAGACAGATAAAGGGCAAGGAGAACACAGCAATGCAAGCTTTTAAATTACATTTTTATTAAACGCCCTGGGACCACAAGCATTAAAGTGTTTTTTTTTTAGTTTTTTGCTGTTACATAAAAACACGTCCATAAAAATAAAAGAGGAGTTATTCAATGTTTATTTGTCCATTTTAACCTTTAAGAAGTATCAGCCATTTTGCTGCAGGCTGCAGATTAACAAACTGGGCAGAGATTTGATCAGGACACTTAGTTACTGACCCCTAAAAGATTTAGAAGCAGAATACAGGCAAATGATGTATACGAAGGCTCAGAATGCTGACTGGTTGCTTTATGTATTTATTTCTTTAACTTTCAATCTGCCTCCTACAAAATAATCTTGTATTAGATTATAGTCATACGGAAACTTGTTACGCTTGCTGCCCTTAAAAGCTTTGCTTATAGACTTCTCCAACATGAATTAGAAAGATATTTCCAACAAATTCATTCAGAAGTTTCAGCAATTAGCACAAAGGTCCGAACCATGTATTAGATCGTCTTTGATGACTTAACGGCAGATTTATCAAAGGTGAAGTTCAGAAATTTGTGTCATGAGGATCATGCCAATTAATTGCTCATACCCATGAATTATGTATGATATTCAATTGTTGTTGTGTGATTTAAGCTTAATATGATATATCAAACAAATCAATTAGCAGTTTCTTCTCTTTTAGCTGAAGATACTCTAATTTTGGAAACCTCAAATTGTATTTCCTCGAAAACATGAACCTGACTCCAGGGTCACCATCAGAAATTCTGGGGCCCCTTACAACAAAATTTTCTGGGCCCCCCTCCCCCAGTGACCCCCTCCCATCAGTACAAAGGACACACAGACATTGGTAGCCAGGGACCCCTAAAACATTGGTGGCCAGGGGTTATGGTTTGTATTGGTGCCAGGGCAGGAACGCCCCAAAACATTGCTAGCCAGCCCAGGGCCCCCTAAAATATTGGTGGCCAGGGACCCCCTACACATCGGTGGCCATGGACCCCCTACACATTGGTGGCCAGGGCCCTCTAAACCAGGGGTCCTCAAACTTTTTAAGCAGGGGGCCAATTCATGGTCCCTCAGACTGTTGGGGGGGGCGGACTAAAGTCCTCCCCCAGTGTAATATGGCCCACTCCCCACTGCTTCCTCACCACTCCACCCTGGGTCCTCCACTTGGGCTTGGGCTGAACATCATTTTTGACTGTTGTATTAATGATGAAAGATCTATGTTTTTGTTATTTCTTTAGCTGAACAGGGCAAAAAGGGATATTAAAGCTACTCCATAATTGGTCCTTTCTAGGTCCATTTACAAACACCCAGCATACTAGTGCAAGTGCCTGCCCTGTCCTTGCCTTGCCTTGGCAGACGGTAAGCACAGGGCTCCACTGTGGCCTACAATAGCCAGTGCTCCATAAATTGTGAGTCTAAACAATGCACATGTTAACAAAGAGGGTGGTAGGGGGGATGTCTATTGCCCCCCTTGCCTGCCCCCATCATGAATACAGCAATGCCATTTGGTGAAAACGATTCCCTCTCTGTGACCTGCCACAATATTTTCTTGGTGCAGAGCACAAAGTCTAAAAACATGGCAGCTTGTGCCCATTTTTTGCACACTGCCCTGCACTTTTGAAAAGTAATTATACATACAAATAACTTGTAATTTATGAATTCTGGGAAAACAAAATTTGCTTTCAGGGGACCACAACACAGGACCTCTTCTGAAATCCTTCTAAAATTGCTCTTGCACTTTTGCCAGCAGTAAAGATCCATATTAATACTTAGATTGCCATGCAAAGTGAAACATAAGGGGTCATTTCTAACCCCAAGGGACAAAAGTGCAAAAGCACTAAAAGGTGTATCCCTTAGTTTTCATTAACTAGCACTTGCACCTCCCTCCAGGAAACTGAATTAAATGTGATGCTCCGTGTAGGAACTGGTTTTAATTATGTTTGTAAACTTTGCAGCAATGCTGTTTTACAGCAGTAATGGTAATACGGAACTACTTTCACTGCATGGAATATGGAAATTACTTTCACTGCATGGAATACTGAATCAGTTTAAAGCAAGGAGAAAAGAAATACCTACACGTCCCATATGAAGTTCTGCAACAGCTTCAATTAAACTTGTTTTAAACTCTAGCAGTTGGCTGGCACACATTGTCTCGGAGGATGCTTGAAAGGTATAAGAAGCAGTGTCCATTTTTTTAAATCTTCCACTACATAAAAAAAGAAAGATAAAAACAAATAAGTTAAGTAGACTGTACAGAATACTCCTGCATCTCTGTTGCACTTCTTTGCAGTATCTATACATTATCATGCTCATATTAATCTCCAGCCCCTTACCTATACAGCTCTATTTAGCAATGCCCCACCTTACATCACTTACCCCAGATAGTGACTTAAGGATTGGTGGCATGACCATGGGGCAGTGACCTAAAGGGGCACACCGGGCAGGGATTTGGTGGCTATGGATAATAGATGAGCTGGGAGAGAATGGGGCCGTAACCAGTAAATTTGCAGTACTAGTCCTGGCATTAGCTGGCATTTTAAAAGCTAGGCTGGCAAGTTGGCAACCCTAACCATAGACCTGTGCTCTCTGCACTGTTTAGACAGTAGCATTCCCAGATGCACACTTGTATGTCTTTCTTATCCCCACTACCTTGATAGTGTGGACAGGACTGCTTGCATGCCATGCCCGGCCACCCCAGCTGCAGAACCCACACCGACCTCCACTGTAAACCCCTTCCCCCCACTGCAAACAGACTAATTCTTTCAATAGCCTTGAACTCCACATTAAGTACATGTATTACTAACCCCCTGATGGGCAATACAAGTTGCACATCCTTTCAACCATTCTGGATTCCCAAACCCTGATTTTGGTGCTCCCCCTCTCCCTCAGAGCTCAGCAGCAATGTATCCAGAGAGCAGTATTCCTGCATTGTCTGAGTTGGCTGCAATGACATATAACAGGAGACAGACCTGTAATATATACTTACAGCATGTTACAATTACTTATTTCTCTGTTCTCTTATTTATCTCCATCAATGTAATTGAAGGGGAATGCAAGTCTCAAAAAAATGGCTTCTGCACTAGGGCTACTGAGTCATTTTTTTTTTACACAAGCCTAATGTCACTTAATATAGTCTCCCGTGTTCCAACTGGCCTAACCCTCCTTATTATATTCTTTTGGGGTTAAGTATATTTGTAGTGCCTACTTGCCCTACACATGTAATCAAGTCTTTGAGCAACACTACCAGGCTTAAGCTTCTGGATCAAATTCACCCACAAGTTAGCATGAGCTGGATGCCAGCCAAAAGCTGGACTGCAAATCAAAGCCCGGCCAAGTTGTATTGGTGCCCAAGGCAAGACTAAGTGGTCCTATGCCCTGCCTGTCTGCCCCACAATTATTGTGACACCAAAGCAGTGGGGCTCATTTATAAACACAGGGCAAATTTGCTCCTGGGCAGTAACCCATAGCAACCAAGAGATTAGCTTTTTTGAGCCATTTTGCAACCAAATGGGCTTCTGCCTGTGTCCCTACGGTAGCGGCCCTCACTGCAATGCTTCGGACTTTTCCAAAATACTAATGTACTGTGATTGTGTTTAAGACTTTTTGCGCCATTGATCTTTCCATACCACATGATGCCAGTAAGCACCCCATGGCACAGCGTAGATAAAAAGGCGAGCTAATAACACTGATTCTGCCTGCATGTATCACCCTGCACTCCCCCATACCCATGTACATACTCCGAACCCCACTGTTTCATCCTGTGAGTGCGGCACATACCCCAGCACTGCTCAGTACTATAGGAACAGAGAACCAATAACATTCTCTTTAGGTCTCCTCTCCCTTCAGCCCTATATTCCTACTCTCAGAAAAACCCCAGGGACCACCACAAGTCTCCACACACATCTCACTCCAACAAGCAGCAGCTTTTCCTGTCAGATGGAGCTGTGAGGGCAGGTCCTTACCTCAGGTACCAGCTAGCCCCTCCCTCACCTGACATCACAGCCTCTGGCTGTGACATCACCACTTCCTCCAAGGCTCTGTGTTGTCCCCAGCCCCATGAGAGCAGGATAGGATTGACTGCAAAGGCCTGGGCCTAGGGTAGGGTTGCCACCTGGCGGGTATTACTAGCCCGCCCTGTATAACACATGCCAAGGCCAGGGCCAGTATTACAGATTTACCACCAACACTGCTGGCCTTCCTTCTTGATTAAACCCCCTTGGTCTGCTCACTACCCCCGGACACTCTCCAGTCTCTCCTCGACCCACAGGCACGGACAGGGTCGGACTGGACTGCCGGGACACCGGGAAAAATCTCGGTGGGCCCTTGCTCTAGTGGGCCCCATGCCACCCAGACCCGACCCTTGCCGGCGCTCCCCCTGCCCGACTGCTCCTTCCCTGACGCGTTAAAATATGCGCACTCTGGGGAGGAAGTCGGGTGGGGGGCCCTGCAAGGGAGGCCCTGCGGGGGGTGAGGAAGGGAATTAGGGGACGCGGTCAGTGTGGGTACTTGCCGGGCCCCTGGGGCGGGAGCCCCAGCGGCCCCTTCACCCCCCAGTCCGACCCTGGGCCCAGAGAGGGGAGCTGCTGCCATGTGGCGAGTTGAGAAAATCATCTCAGGCGGCTGTGACCCCCAAAGCTTCTCCTGGTAATTTTAAGAGCTGAATTGCCAGTTCTAAAACCGTAAAATCAGATCAGCTCAGTTAGTGCAAAGAGCGCAATTGTGCTCCCCCTGGACCCTTTCCGGCACAAAAAAATGTAAGACTGGGGGGGGGGGTCTGCATCGCCTGAGGGTGCTAGCAACACCCATGGGCCTGGACTGGCAATCTGTGGATTCTGTAGAGGGGCTGCTGTAAGATGCCATAGACAGTCACTATTTATTGGGCTGGGGGGGGCTGTTTGGGTCTCTGTGTACATGAAATGCCAGGGCCTATTGTGAATCCCAAACCAGACCTGCCAATCATTATTCCTCCTACTTTGCCCCCCCACCCCATACACACAGTTGCACCTATGCATGCTTAGTTTTTTGGCGTTGGAGGGGAAAAGGGGGGGCTGCATCGCTAATGCAGAGACTAAAATTAGAGACTTCCTTTTCAATTTAAAAATGGTAACTTCAGGGGCACTGCTGTCTGAGGCGAGTTTCTCAGCTCCTGCACCCATGGGTTTTCAAAGGGACTGAGCTTAATTCATTTACCACAAAATCACATGCCTGCCCACACGACCAATTTGTTTCACCAAAAAATTCGCGAAACGGCGAAATTGTTGCACGTCCACGACTATTTTTTTGTCACCACAGCTATTTTTGGACGCACAGCGAATTTTTCCGCGGTGAAACATTTCGCCCATCACTAGTGATTAGTACTCAGCCACGGTGTTTTATAGCAGCAAATATAAATATAAAAAAATATGAGAAGGAATGTTCTTTACACCCAAATATTTGAAGGGCACCTAAAGCAAGACAGAGCCTTCCCATGATGCACGCTGAGGATCCCTATAGTAATGCCGTATAGGGGCTAGTGTGGTACATTGGCAGGATTCGGCTGCACAGTGGGGCCATTACACAAAACAAATGACTCTTGTATTATATAATATTGTATTATATTTTGTTTGACCTGTAGTCAGGTCTCTGTGTTCCCCTCATGCGTGGATTCAGTGGGAGGGTCCCTTTATGTTGGTCCTGTAATGGAAGCCAAGCAAGTCTATTTAACCCATAGCGTTATCAATCACAGGCCGAGATAAATGAAGCTGCTCGGGTTCCTGGAGTATCACAAATGACATGGCGACCCCAGGGCCAGCAATCTTTATTTCCTTCTCCAGTGATTCACTTCAGTAGATATTAAACAATTTTATAATCCATGAAAGGCAAAATTAAAGGACACCATCCATAAAAAAAGAGAACAATTCCCATAATGAACAAAGTGACGTCTGAATTATCTTATAAATTATATGGCCGCCTGGTCGCCGTAATGTAATGAAGGGAAGATTGTAATCATCAAATGCCCCGGGCCAACACTAATATGCATTTAATCACATGGCAGGCAGCAATTTGTCACTTGGTCGGGGGGTACGGGCGCATAAAATACAGGATTCTGACTCTCACTATCTGCACTGCTGTGTAGCAACGAGCACTCGTCAGCCATAGATACAGATAGATAGAGTGGGGACAGAGAGAAGCAAATGTACAGTATATATATATATATATATATATATGTATACAGTGATATTTGTATATATATTAATTTATTAGAGATTAGGTGCCATGTATCAAGAGAGACGGAAGAAAGAAGCTCCCTGCCAGTGGCGTAACTATAGAAGCAGACCAGCATTTGCTGGGGGCCCAAATTGTGGGGTCTGCATCCTCAATAGTTGTAGAGCAATGATCCCCAACCAGTGGCTCAGGGGCAACATGTTGCTCACTAACCCCTTGGATGTTGCTCCCAGTGGCCTCAAAGTAGTTAATTCCTGGCTTGGAGGCAAGTGTTAATTGCATAAAACCCAGCGTAAAGCCAAACAGAGCCTTCTATAGGCTGCCAGTTTGCATAAGGGCTACCTAATAGCCAATTATAGCTCTTATTTGCACCCCAGGAACTTTTCCTTGCTTGTGTTACTCCCCAACACTTTATCCATTTAAATGTGGCATACGGGTATAAAAGGTTGGGGATCCCTGTTGTAGAGTATCGCCCTCCCCGGCCATTCTACTGCCAACACAGGGGATGTGAGCAGGTGGGAGTGGGGAAGGGGAGTGAGCAGGTTTATGAGTTTACATTGTGTGCTGGGCCCCTCCAAATATTTTTCTGCAGGGGGGGCCTGGCACTTTGTAGTTACACCGCTGTCCATGCCTCCGAAGTACTAATCTTAGGCTAATGTCACACTAGGAGGACCTTCCTGTTCCTGCACCCAAAAATCTGCCATATGTGCACAAGGACAGGCGGTCATGGCAGTGACAGGCCAAGCCTTATGGGTTCTCTAGGCATCCCGGCCGTTGGGAGACAGGGGTCCAAACTTTGGGGTAGGCCACAGAAGAGGCACATGCCTAGCACCCCCCACTGTTGCTCCTTAGGCACGTTACATGTCAGTTACCATTAAATTGAATGGTGAGCAGCATGGATGGGCATTTCTCCCAAGAGCAGAAAAAACACTGGGCAGAGGATATGGCAAAATGGTGGTGGGGGCTGCTGGGCACGTAGCTGTTTGCCTGCCTAGTTTCACCTAGTCTAAAGTCCTAATTTTACATGATTTGGGGTGCATTAGTGCTTCTGCATGCATGGTGGAGGGTGCAAAGGGTGCGCGGGAATACATACAGCATTTTTAGATCAGAGGGGAGGAGTAGGTGGGAATGGGGGTGCTTGCCTTGGGCGAGTCAGTCAGTCATCATTTCCAGTTTAGCATACGAGCGACGTGTGCACCCTATACTTTGGTGTAATGTGCCAATAGGTGCAGGACTGGCCGATTTGGAATAGAAGGCAGGAAGGACTGAGCAGTGGCTAGGGTTGGCACCGTTTGTTTCCTGCAGTATTGGCAGGGGACAGGGTGGTTGACGCTGGGAGCAGGTGGGTGATGTCAGTGGGCAGGGTGGTGATATCTCGTGAGCAGATTCATCATGTCAGCGGGGGTGGCAATGACATGGCGATCTGTGATTGCCAAGGGGAGTCCTTTCTGGATTTCAGTTTCTGCCCTAACAAAAACCAGGCTATCTGGGTCAAAACCAGACGGGTGGCAACCCTAGCAGCACCAAGGGTGCCCTAAGGAGATCTCCCCCCAAAATAACTGTGCAAGACCCTTTAGTCTGGGCTTCAGCTATGCACATGTTCCAGCAGACTGCTCATAGCGGATGCTATTTCCTGGCACGGGTTTGTTAGTTTAGCCGCGTTGCCGGTGCCAGATTTCTACAAACCTCAGGGCACCAATCAATAAGGAAGCATCCAAAGGAGCCTTTCTGCTGCCGAATGGCTCGGCACACTGCACTGTTAGCTTTCCAGAGCCCTCCCAGTTATATAAATAAGATTTCCTTATTGTCAGTTCACTCCATTACTCTTTATTTATTGGATCCGAAGGAAGAATAAGGACGAAAGCCATTTAACTCACACACAATAAAAAATCTGCTTTCCAGCTCACAAATCCATTCTTTGGTGCATTGGAGAGGGAAAGGACAGTGCATACGGATATTTTCTAATGGGCTTATAAGGGGAAACTTTAGCACCTGTCCCCAAGCTCCCTTACCCATTATATGATAGTTGTGTTAGCCCGATAGGACTGTCCAGGTCAAAACTCCCTGCCCAGTTTTCCCAATTTGGAGAACCATTGACCTTGGCCGGGCCAATAATCATTTGTTTTGTGTTATCTGAATAACTATACATGCCTATTTTGGCAATATTGCTCTTTTGTCCTTTAGTATAAATTTAATTCCACATCAGCGGCTTAATTTGTTGTATCTACAGTTAAGGCTTGCTTTTATTTGATTATTTTTTTTGTTTTTCTTTTCACACTCACATCTGGTTTCTATGGTAAATAACTTATCCTTGTTTTGCAGGTTAGGCAGGTTATATATAGGTATTATGGTTGAACGTGATGGTCGTATGTCTTTTTTCAACCTAACTTACTATATTACCTTATAGGTGCTGACAGCCTGGCTTATATTTTTCAGTAAGATTTTTGGGATCATCCGAAGCCTGTGATAGTCAAAAACATTTCTATAGGTGCTTTGCCTGCAGTAAATTTCCTTATAGGTCACTGCTGCCATCTAGTGGAATGTGAAAGCTAATGTACCATTGAACTGTAACCATAAGTGTTAAAGGAAAACTATACTATTTGCTGTGAGATAAAACAGAGAAAAATCCAAATCTGACAATTCGCCAGCTAAAACTTGCCGAGATCATGTAGAAGTCAATGGCAGATGTCCCTTCCCTTCCCTGGAAGCTTTTGCTTTTTTTTTTTTTGTGCAACAATTCGAAAGAGTAGAGGTTTTGTTGCAGCAATTAGAAAAAGTTGCTATTTCGAAACTCCCCTGCAACTTATTCCTATGTTTTGTTCAGTTCAGACTTTTTAGTAAATGTAAGACATTTGTGGAAATGGGTTTATATTCATTTTTAAAAATAAATGAGAAAAGTAAAGAGTTTTACTAAATCTATCCTTTAGTATGTGATAGAATGTCATGTTCCTACCAACTTTGCTATTGGTCTTCATTGGGGAAGGCTGCCTCAGGGTGGCCTGGGGCCCAGAAACAACTCTGGCCAGCCCCACAGTGTAGGAATCTGCCGTAGGGTGACTTGGAGGAAACTGAATGATTTAGTTATACTCTCTCTTGCAGTGCAAGTACCTGTAGTAGAGATAAGCTTGGCATAATGAATAGACAGATAGTCTGTATTTATTTCAGGCCTAAGCTTGCCATTCTAGGGTACATGTGGTCTTCTGGCAATGTCCTTAAGTGTGAAGAGCATTGGCCGCTCAAGTTGGGGCCCCCTTGCAAACCCATCAAGAGAGGGCCACATAGCCTGGTGTGGTCTCCACCCAAGAGATTTTCCAGCAAGGTAAGTGACTAAAACCCCCACAGAATACCATTAGCGGGCATACATGCCTGACTGGCCCAGTGTAGCCAACAGTCGTACCCAGCAGTGCAAGGAATCAGACAACCTTATCAATATGAGAAAAATACAATCAATGCATTTCTTTTTATTGAAAATTATTAAAGGTCAGGAGTCGCGTCTCTGTCGCGCCAGCGTGAATTAATTGATCGTTGTATAAAACCTTCCCTCCCCCCCCAAACAGCCCCCGGTCCCTGTGATAATGCCAGTATTGAGTCGTACATTGCAGATGGGAAATGCACTGCCCAGCAACATGCCAACACAACGGCCTCACCTCATATGGCAACTATTAATATGCCGATTCTACCAAAGCATAAAGCACTTAACCCCTTATGTATCAAAGTGACACGTAAGAGTTTTCTTTAATAATCAGGGCAAGGATGTATAACCTGCGCCCCTTTTGTTGCACTACAACCCCCAGCGCTGCCGGGGTGTGGTGGGAGTTGTAGTCCAGCGACAGCTGGAAGGCTGCAGATCGGAGAGTGCTGTATTAGTATATAAGCTCTAGATTTATTATCATGCCCCATGTCTGCAGAGGTCTCTCCAGAGCGCCGCGCGGTTATTATAGTTCCCTGCCAATGAGAAGCAGAATTGCACAGCTGCCAATGAATCCCGCACTGCGCAGCTGCATGGAATAGAGGAGAATGAAGCAAGCTGGGGGGGCAGCATGGGTCTTTTCTTTCTCTCTCCTTCTTTTTGGGGTGTCTTATAGCACCAAAACGGAACTGGAGCAAAATGAACCCTTTTAAGTGGCACATACCTGCCCTGGTTTGGAAGGCTTGTTAGTTGGCTGCAATCAGGGGGCAACACAAGGGGTCATTGCTGGCCATTTTTTAAAGGGCTTTCCGGGTCAAAACTTCCTGCCCAGTTGTCTATGTTCTGAAAACCTGGCAGAAACCTTCTGAATTGCGTCCAGCAGATGCAATAACCCCACAAGGTTTGCACGATGACGTCATTACCCCACACCCCTTTGTCTGGGTTTAAAAGCCCACAAAAGTGGCAAAGAACCCTAGCTACAGCTCCCGTGGCCAATCATGTGAACACATCAGCTACGGTCAGGCAAACCCTCTATATAGTTCTTCCCTCTACTACTCGCTGTGCCTTGAATGCAGCTTTCCAAATCCCAGGGGTACTGGTTCACCTTTAGGTTAACTTTTAGTATGTTATAGAATGGATACTTATAAGCAACTTTTCAATTGGTCTGCATTTTTTTTATAGCTTTTAAATGATCTGCCTTTTTCTTCCAGCTTTCAAATGGGGGGTCACTGACCCCGGCAGGCAAAAAAACTATTGCTCTGCAAGGCTACAATTCTATAGTTATTGTTACTTTTTATTATTTATCTTTCTATTTAGGCCCTCCCCTGTTCATATTCCTGTCTCTCTTTAAAACCACTGCCTGGTCGCTAGGGTAAATTGGACTTCAATAACCAGACAGCTGCTGAAATTCCAAACTGGAGAGCTGCTGAACAAAAAGCTAAATAAGTCAAACCCACAAATAATAAACAAAAAATGCAATCCTTTTTAAACTGATTGTTTTTGAGTTAGCGAGCTGTATGGGCAACGAATGGGGATTAGGGACTGACTGTTCGCCTCTGCTAAATGATCTTGTGGTTATTTGTTGTGATTATATATTTAACATCTAATTTTTTATTTTTTTTTGGTATGGGAACGCCATATCTATAATAGTGTAAATATATGAATTCAGTAAAATCAATTTAGTTGAATAACCTTAATGCAATGTATATTCTGGCACAAATATCCATTGCTTTTATTCCTTTGTCCTTTGTTGTTAGTCTTGTGAATTTGGCCTTTATTAATAAATTAATAAAGGTTAAGTTTTAAGCCTTAAGCACAAAACACTTTCATCTATTTTGACCTTTGAAATTGGTGGTAAAGACCACGAGCATTGCTTTGTTCCGGTACCTAATGAGCTAGTATACGTTTCAGCTTCTACATTGCAAACTGTCTCAGAATGGCACTCGCTACATTGTATTAAAAGTTAATTCAAAGGTGAAAAGCCCCTATAAAGGAGAAGTAAACTGCGCTAAACACATTGGGGACCATGCTCAGGACCCCCTTACCCAACTACATCAATCAAACGCTTAAAGGGCCCTGGTTACCCCCACAGATGTGCAGCTGGGTGGGTATCTGATGAAGAGGGTTGACAATGACAATGAAAGCCAACCTAGGTGCTGATTTCTAGAGTGTGAGCTCCTACTCAGCAGTTGGATATTTACTTTCCCTTTAACTGAACAACTTTAAAAAGTTGCCCCATTTAGGGTATGCACACACAAGAGCATTTGGAGCTGTGTTCAAGGTGCAGTGCGTTCCTATAGGGGCCAATACAGGTACAAAATACCTGTCTAGGTGCGGGAATGTGTTACTTGCCTACAGAGCACTGCATTCCACTATCTTTCTGGAAGCACCAAAGTCATTTTTTTTTTTTAAAGCAGTAAGAAATGCGCTCTTTCCTTTTGGCAGCAAAAGGGTTTAAGTTGCAAGAGTGCCCTAGAAACGTGAACAAAGGAGAAGTGAGAAAAAAAGATGCCCATGCCCAAGGCCGTGTGCTCCTAGCTGCCTTCCTCTGCTTATTCTACTCTGTCCTCCGAACCAAGAATGCCATCGCTCCCTGTAAACGATTGGATTTTAGAAAAAGCGCGGGTCCATTGCGGTTATGGTGCTGCTAGTGATGTCATGTTCTTATGGGATGCCCACTCCGGGAAGCTGTTCAGATCGAACATTGGTATTCCCCAAACGTACAGCCCGAACCACAGCGCCAACATGCTGATGACATTTGTGCCCAGTCCGGCTTTGATCTGCAGTAAAGAAGAGACAGAGGGACATTAGCCTAGGTATTTCCTAACACTAGCAACTAATCTGGCAGACAAAAAAGTGCCACCTTGGGTGCCCACTACAAGTCATGTTTTCTGAGTGGCACCTGAGGTGCTAAAATGCACTGCTGATCGGGCCCTGACTGGCAATCTGTGGGTTCAGGCAAATGCCAGAGGGGCTGCTGTAAGATGCCATAGACAGTCACTATTTATTGGACTGCTGGGGGGGCTGTTTGGGCCTCTGTGTACTTGAATGCCAGGGCCTATTTTGACTCTAAGGGCAAAGACACATGGAGTGATTAGTTGTTGTGACTTTTAAAAAAGTTGTGGCTAATCAGCGTGCGACTAGTCTCTGCAACTTGTAGATTAGCCTATGTCGGCTAAATCAGCGCGACTAGACGGCGAGATCATATTTGCGGCAACTAATTGGCCCATTTGTCTTCACCCTTAGTATACACCTGCTGCTGACCTACAACTGGAGCTGGTTATCAGTCGGAAGCAATAGAATCAAGCCCGGATATGTGGGCAGGCCACAAAGGACCAGGCTAGGGTGGCAAAAATTGGGGGGCAGTGTACTGCCCACTGGCTGCATCTTTACTGGGGACCGGGTAGGAGATTTTGACAGCCGTTTGTATCTCCCGCCCACCCAGTCTCCAGTGGAAGTGATCAATAGCGCCATGTGGGTGCGAGCGACAGGCCTAGGGGGGCAAAATCATGAAATCCAACCTGAATAAGCAAAGCTGCCATTGGGGGGGAAAGGGGCAGTCTAGAGAGGCAGGGAGGGGCCCAAAGAGACAAGAATATCCCTGTACAGCCTGCAGGGAGTGAGTGGGGCATGGGAGTTTCTGTGAGCGCTGAAGCAGATACCCCTGCCCCTCGTGGCAGCTAGATATAGCAGATATGAAACAAGAGTGAGAATAATAACATGGAGGGGGAGGTTTCTCCATTGTGCTTACCATGTCTGGCACGGTCAGATGTCCGTAGGAAAACACAATGGCATTCGGGGGATTGGCCACCGGCAAGAGGAAAGCACATGAGGCACTTATTGTTGCTGGGATGATGACGAAGAGTGGGTTGACTCCTATTCCTTCAGCCTGCGGCACAAAGTACGGGAGAAAGCGAGACGTTAATGAATAATAGCCCCAACATATGGGGCTTTAAGTTGACGTTCAGCATGTTATGGAATGCCCTCTGCTTAGCAACCTTGCAGCTGGTCTTCATTTTTTTTTTTTTACAGTGCCCTCCTCTGCAGCATCTTTCTCGATTTCATATGGGGGTCACTGACCCCCACAGCCTAGAACTTTTGTTCTGTGAGGCTATAGATACTTTTTAATGCTTATCTTTCTCTATTCATCCTCAGTTTCTCATTCAAACCACTGCCTGGTTGCTAGGGTAAACTGGACACTAGCAACCAAATAGCTGTTGAAATCCTGGAGAGGTGCTGAACAAAAAGCTAAATAATTTTGAAAAACCACAAAAATAAAAAAAATGAAGGCCGACTGCAAACTGCAAAAGGGGACATAAACCCTGACAAAACAAAAGTACAATTGCTCTCCTGAGCACATTTGCAACCATATCTTTAATATACAGGTACATTTTTACAATATTACAGTTTTCCCTGATTAGAGAGAGCAGCTAGTTTTAGGTGTTTTTTGGGGGTTCGCTGGATATGCTGGCGGCTCCCCCAGTAAAATATGCCTCTCTGCAAATCCAGTGCTTGACCCACAACATTTCTTGCATTTGCTGACCCACAGTGTGTGTGTAAATGTGATAGTGACCTTAGACTGTAAGCTCCACAAAGGAAAAGGACTGATGTGAATGATGTATATAATGATGTATATCTCTGTAATGCACTACAGCATATGTAGGCACTATATAAATGAAAGATAATAATAATAATAATGATAGAAACTTACCAGTGAGGAAAGAATGGGTTGGAATATCGTAATCGTAGCGGGGTTGCTTGCAACTTCCGTCACCGAGGTCACAATCAGACACACAATAAATACAATGATCCAGCCTGGCAGACTACTGAGAGGTACCATCCTGTGCCCCACCCAGGTAGAGAGTCCTGACACCTGTAACGGAAGATTCCATTGAAGAGAATGCAGCTGGCAACGTGAGTTACTAAAGGCAGTGGGCTAAATGCAAAAAAAAGGCTGCAATTGGCCATCTTTTTGCACTTTGGCGACTGTGTGGGGCAAACAGCCTCAGGCCTCTGTGCTCTGTTTTGGAGAGTAGATGCAATGCTCCAAATCTAGCAGTGCCTTCATTAGGCCTCACTAGATTCAAAAGAGGCGGGGAAGCAATGTAAACGTCCAACCCTTCTGCTTCTACCTTGTACGTCATTATAAGACACAAGGTAGGAGCACCAGGACCAGTGTTGGACTCGGGTGCATCACCTCAGGGGTCCCCCACTCTGGTCATGAACCTCTCCCCTAAGGGGGCCCTGTAGTGCTGCACTTACTTCATTAGCTGGGCCCCCCTGCTGTCAGTGAGAAGCAGACTTGGGAAGGAAGGGGGGCTGAGAGCCCGGAACCCCAAGTGCCTGTATTTTCTTTCTACTACAAAGCTTTCTGGATGTTCATTTGTCACTTTAGTTTAAATCCACATAAAGCTGCACAGGAATTGGATAGATAAACTTTGAACTTTCCATCAAGCCCTATCCAATCCCCGTGGGGACCCAGAGCTCCCGCCCTCAGCTCAGGGGGGCCCAGTTAATCAACTAAGTGCAGCACGGCCAGACCCCCTAACACCCAAAAACCCACTGTTGCTGGTCCTGGGAGCGAGACTGGGCGTGGCCAACAAGGTGCAGAGGAACGCACAGGCCGCGTTGGGGCCCTGTCCTGTTCTTAGCCTATATACACTTTCTCCCTCAATAAAATAACAAAGTTGTTACAAACAACTTTAACTCTTTTACTTACTTCACACCCCTTGGCGAGGGCAAAGCCCCCTCCAACTAAGATGACAATATGCCAGGGTATACAGTCTTCAAATTCCTTCCACGTTATCATCGGAGTAGATTCTGCAGCTTGAGGAGTTCGGGACTTCCCTAAATAATAATAAATAGAAGACACAAGTGAATTTGGCAACTTCTGCAAAAATGAAGGCTAAATAGACACATTTCCTTACATGGACCAATGACAACACTACATGCAGATTTGGCTCTATGGCCATATGAGCAGGCAGTAGTCCATAATTCAGAGCTCCTTTTAATTACTCTTTGAGGTTTAATTGACTATGACCCTGTAAATGACTGCACACTGAAATCAACATGGCCATCAGCCAATGACAATACAAGGGACTCCTGCTGCAGCAGTTACCAATGTGGCTACAGGGAGAAAGGAGAGCTCCATGATTCCATGAGGTGGTAGGAACATGTTTCCCAATAAAAAACTTTAATCAAAACAACAACGATTTTAATGTGCTTACTCAACTCCCTGTTTCAGCACGGATTTAAAAATAGGCCATGGAACTCCTTATGTCTGTGACTCTACTACCATCAAGAGTTTAAATACCGGGGAATTCCCTACCAGTCATTTGAACTGAAGAAGCCACTCGGATGAGTGGTGAAACGTTTTCAAGAAAAAACTCAGAAAAGTCCAGTTGTTTTAGACTTAATTCTACTAGATACTGTATATCATGACCTGGATGAATGAGAATCTTCATAGACATCCTTATGAATGTTACTATATTTTTACAATAGGGGTCTAGGGGGTACATTACTCCTTATAATAATAATATCCTTATCATTTACAGTAGGGAGTACATTATCCCTTATAATACACAAGTGATATTCAGAGTTCCCTGTATAACTCAGCCTGCAGCCTTGTGCCTTTATATGGGCACAGAACCCCATTAGTGACTTCTAATATCCTTATCATTTACAGTAGGGGGGTACATTATCCCTTATAACACGAGTGATATTCAGAGTTCCCTGTATAACTCAGCCTGCAGCCTTGTGCCTTTATATGGGCACATGACCCCTCAGTGACTGCTAATATCCTTATCATTTACAGTAGGGGGTACATTCGCCCTTATAATACATGAGTGATACTCAGAGTTCCCTGTATAACTCAGCCTGCAGCCTTGTGCCTTTATATGGGCACAGAACCCCTCAGTGTCTGCTAATATCCTTATCATTTACAGTAGGGGGTACATTATCCCTTATAATACATAAGTGATACTCAGAGTTCCCTGTATTACTCAGCCTGCAGCCTTGTGCCTTTATATGGGCACAGAACCCCTCAGTGACTTCTAATATCCTTATCATTTACAGTAGGGGGGTACATTACCCCTTGTGATACTCAGAGTTCCCTGTATAACTCAGCCTGCAGCCTTGTGCCTTTATATGGTCACAGAACCCCTCAGTGACTTCTAATATCCTTATCATTTACAGTAGGGGGTACATTATCCCTTATAATACATGAGTGATACTCAGAGTTCCCTGTATAACTCAGCCTGCAGCCTTGTGCCTTTATATGGGCACAGAACCCCTCAGTGACTGCTAATATCCTTATCATTTACAGTAGGGGGTACATTATCCCTTATAATACATGAGTGATACTCAGAGTTCCCTGTATAACTCAGCCTGCAGCCTTGTGCCTTTATATGGGCACAGAACCCCTCAGTGACTTCTAATATCCTTATCATTTACAGTAGGGGGTACATTATCCCTTATAATACATGAGTGATACTCAGAGTTCCCTGTATAACTCAGCCTGCAGCCTTGTGCCTTTATATGGGCACAGAACCCCTCAGTGACTGCTAATATCCTTATCATTTACAGTAGGGGGTACATTATCCCTTATACATGAGTGATACTCAGAGTTCCCTGTATAACTCAGCCTGCATTCTTGTGCCTTTATATGGGCACAGAACCCCTCAGTGACTGCTAATATCCTTATCATTTACAGTAGGGGGTACATTATCCCTTATAATACATGAGTGATACTCAGAGTTCCCTGTATAACTCAGCCTGCAGCCTTGTGCCTTTATATGGGCACAGAACCCCTCAGTGACTGCTAATATCCTTATCATTTACAGTAGGGGGTACATTATCCCTTATACATGAGTGATACTCAGAGTTCCCTGTATAACTCAGCCTGCATTCTTGTGCCTTTATATGGGCACAGAACCCCTCAGTGACTGCTAATATCCTTATCATTTACAGTAGGGGGTACATTATCCCTTATACATGAGTGATACTCAGAGTTCCCTGTATAACTCAGCCTGCAGTCTTGTGCCTTTATATGGGCACAGAACCCCTCAGTGACTGCTAATATCCTTATCATTTACAGTAGGGGGTACATTATCCTTTATAATACATGAGTGATACTCAGAGATCCCTGTATAACTTAGCCTGCAGCCTTGTGCCTTTATATGGGCACAGAACCCCTCAGTGACTGCTAATATCCTTATCATTTACAGTAGGGGGTACATTATCCCTTATAATACATGAGTGATACTCAGAGATCCCTGTATAACTTAGCCTTGTGCCTTTATATGGTCACAGAACCACTCAGTCTACCTTTGACCGAATAGCTTTGTAATCTTATGTAGCAATGTCCTCTCATACTGATCAAAGGCCTTATAACAACAAATCAGACGCTACATAGGGGAAATATGAGTAAGTTGAGCAGCTTACCTTTAGATCTACAGCACAACCAGCCAGGCTTCCTTCCTGGGATAATAAATAATAAAAATCCAAAGAGAATGGCTGAGGTAGCATCAGATTTGTATCCTTTACTGTTAAAAAAAACCACAAAAGCTTCTTTAGAAATCATTACTATGCAATAAAACATCTATTTCTCACACAGCCATGGTTATAAGCATTAGAAATACTACAACGCCTCATTGGTGCAAAATAAAATCATAGCAACAAATAAATAGCAGGATATGGGGTAAATATTGAAAAGGGGTGGTAACCTTTAAATTAACTTTTAGTATGTTACAGACTGATCAAGTCTTCAGGCGCTCTCCTATTCATATTCCCATCTCCCCCTTATACCACTGCTTGGTTGCTAGGGTAATTTGGACCCTAACAACCAGATAGCTGGAGAGCCCCTGAACAAAAAGCTAAATTATTAAAAAAAAAACACACAATAAAAAATGAAGACCAATTGCAAATTGTCAAAGAATATCACTCTCTACATCATACTAAAAGTTACATTGAGAGGTGAACAACCCCTTTAATAAATAGAAATCCTTGAATGTGCAAAGCAAAAGGCGACAGAGTGGATACAGATTCCCCCCAGAGCATTAATGAAAACCCAGGTAGGAATAACAGGAGAGATGGGGAGTATGCAGGCTGCCAGCAGGGGGCAATAAACAGGGTAGGTCACATATCTCTGGGACATATATACAAATAGGATTCCCTTTTGATGTCAAGCCACCAATCAAAACGTCCAGAGAGAGATCGCCCTTAGGGCAGGGTTAATTACAACCCAAATACAGGTTTAAAACTAAGTATTACATTTTTCCCCATTACTATTTTATATGGGGGATTAAAGGGGATCATGAAGACCCACCCGAGCTGCATGGGGGAAAAAGGGAAGGAAGCTAATAATGAAATCGCTTAGTATAGTAATGCCCTGGGATACTGTGCCAAAAATCTGATCTTAAAGATGCAGCAGCGGGCATGCTGGGTAATGACCAGCACAGCATGAATATACATATTTAATATATGTCAATGGGATATGTACCAGAACAAAATGGAATGATGCAGAAAGGTTTTTTTCGAGGGGGGGGGAGCCTTTGAACTCAAAATATTAACTTCAACCACTGAACACACGTCAACTCACAGTCCAAACAGTGAATCCCAACCTGGGATAAATCCAGGGTCCCGAGTAAACCAAGACAGGGCCATCAGCAGGAAGATCACTAGCGTTACCACCTCTTGGTAGCTGTGAAGAAACAGGAAAGTGCTTTTGGTCAGAGAAAGGAACAGGATTGGCGTATAAACAATGAACCTGCACTGATACACAGAGCCATAGTCCCACTTTAAAGGGAAAGTAAGCAAAACAAACCACTGGTTTTGTTGTGTTATGATTATTCTGTGCACCCACCTGAGAGGTCCCATCTTGTCGTATTCTTGTTTCAGGATATTTCTTGAGTCCAGGTCAGTGGGCGACTTTGATTTTCCACAGCACTGCATGTCTTTATAACTGCAAATGAAGGAGTATTTTATAAATTTTTGATTTTTTTTTTATGTGACTGGTTCCAGACAGAGGTATTTATCTTCAAATTGTTCTCCTTTCTAAAGCAACATATCCCATCCCTGCTCACTGGTTGTTTCCATGTGCTACAATAAATTGCTTTATCTGCCCACTAGAAGAAACCATTTCATTTGTGTCTATGGAAGATGCCAGAACTATAGTGACTAGTACAGTGCTCCATCTGTTCTCTTTACTATTTTATTCTCATGGGTCTTTCTCATCTCCTTTACCCTACTTTTAATTCATTTTTCACTTATTTTGTATTTTCCTCTTCTCCCATTGCCCTTTTCTGTCCCTTTTTTCCCACTCATCCCCTTCTCTCCCCCCTTCTGCTCAGATAAAGGAATGAATCCTTATTGGCACTCAATAGTAAGAAATCCAAGTCCAGCTTGGGACTCCTCCAGTTACATGGGAGTAGGAGAAACTATAGGTTAGCTGAAAGCAGTTCTAATGTGTAGCGCTGGCTCCTTCTGAAAGCTCAGACTCAGGCACAATGCACTGAGATGGCGCCTATACACCAATATTACAGCTACAAATACATTTGTTGGTTAAAGAATAACATTTTAAATTGTAGAGTGAATTATTTGCTATGTAAACAGTGTTATTTAGAAATGAAAGACGTTAAAGTAACACATTGGGGAATACCCAAAATAAGAGCCCATAGACAATGTTCCCTCTTATTCCTTCTGAGCACATTTTAAACTTGTCAGGTCAGACAAAATTCTTTGTGTGCACGCCCACAAGTGCACACCTTAGAGGGAACATTGCCCATAGCCACTAATTACAATTTTAGTGAAAACAGTCTAAATGCAGTGGACCAATCATAAATAACAGTTGACTGGCCACTGAAAAGTACAATTGCTGTGTCCAGAATCACTTACAGACGTCTATACCCACCTACAGCCAAGGAAAAGCCAGTTGATCCACAACCAGGAAAGTATCAAGATGATAAAGGCGATGGGAAAGGAAAAGGCGATCCAAGATCCAAAGTTTACGAGCTGGCACCCAGGGTAGCGGCTGCATTATAACATATAGACAGAAAAATGTTACCTCACCATCAAACAACACAGCAAAGTCACTATTATCTGCAGGGCATTCAGCCTGAGATGGGTATAGCAATAAGTAATTAGACAAGACTAGCCCCATATGTGATTAAAAGCACTAAGTTTGCCCAGGAGCAGTAACCCATAGCAACCAATAAGATATTTGCTTTTAAACAAGTGACCAGGAAATTCTACCAGCTGATGGGTATTGCCTTTCATTACATAACCCCATTAATTTATATTGCCAACTATAAGGAAGATTTAATGGCTCAAATTCTCAGCTTTCTGCGACTATTGTCTCTGAGCAGAGACTCTGCGCCACCTCACCCATGTAACCCCCTCCTATGGATAAGCAGTGTTGCTGTGCTGGTATTTTCAGCTAGGCCTGTGCTTCTGAACTAGACCTGCCTGGCTCAGCTACTCTGTTTGGGAATTTATGTGCAGCTCTTTGCCAGTTTATTACTCATTTTATGTAGTATTGTGGGTCAGGGAGTTTGCCCTATCGTGCTGCATGGCTTGCAGCTGCCTGATGGCGGCATCTTGAGCCTCAGTCTCTGCAAACCATTGGATGTTCTTTTCCTTTTGGCTTGGCCTTAGCCCTAGGGTTACCACCCAGCCAGTAAATCACCAACTAGGGCCAAGGCCAGAATTACAAATTTAGCAGCTATGTAATTGCTGGTAAATTTGTAAAATCCTATGAATTCCCTTTCCTGAACCCTCCGCAGACGGATTACCCCATATTTTTTGCTATTGTATATTGATTCCCATACAAGGTGGGGCTCTTCCAGTATTTGCACCTGACACCCTTATGGGTGTATTAACAGAGGGTTGAGGTCCCCAATTATTACCCCATATTAGGCCAGACCCACCTATTCTCCATCCATTTCCCTGTCCACTCCACTCATTTACATGCCCCATACAACATCCCTGCCTATTTCCCTGACCTGACGGCCAGTATAAACCTGAAAAAAAGGTGGCAACTCCTTGGAGTTGAGGACATTGTCAGGAGAAAGAAAGAGGGCTGATTTGATAAAAAGTTTCCTAACCAGAAGAACATCAGATCAGCCTTCTTTCTTTCTCCTGACAACTTCCTTGACTACTTCATGTTCAGAAACTGACCACCAGGTGGCGCTGTTGTAACAAAATACATTCATATTAACAGTACTTTTAACCCTTAATATCTTGGAATAAGTAAAATAAATAAATAATGAATGTACATTTCAAAAGTGCTTAGAATAGCCCTCGCATCAATTTTACATCAACTTATATTAAAGGTTTACTTATCAAAGCATGAACTCAGCGTTACAGTGTAGCTACTTACGTTTCAAACTGTTCTATAAATATGAGGTTGGTAGATGTGCCAGTCAGCGTGGACATCCCACCGATGGTGGAAGAGTAGGCAATCCCCAGCGAGAAAGCTTTGCACATCATGTGATCGCGCTTAGTTTTGTAGAAGCGACCAGTTTTACCCTGTAGGTATAAGAAAGAGCAATGATGGTCTAAAGTACCGGGCAGAAACATACAGAGCAGGTTTTATTTTTTATATATGTTTAGCCTGCTGAAAATGGGGCCCTCTTTAGAAGCCCCCCAAGAAAATATTCTTGAGTAAGTTCAAACCTCTGGTACCATGTAGGCTCACAGACAGCTCTGGGGCCAAAAACTGCTGCCACATCTGCAAATTACCCTAGCAACCATCTTAACTGTGATGCTAGATTACTCTGCCACTTCACCTTTGAATTAATTTTTAATATGATGTAGACACTGATTCAATTTGCAATTGGTCTTCATTTCTTATCTTTAGGGGTTTTATATTACTTAGCTTTTTGTTCAGCAGCTCTCCACTTGGGTATTTCAGAAGCTATTTTGTTGCTAGGGTCTTATTTACCTTAGCAACCAGGCAGTTGTTTGAATGAGAGACTGTCATAAGAATAGGTGAGGGACCAAATAGGAAGATAAGCAATAAAAAGTAACAATAACAATAAAATTGTAGCTTTACAGAGAATCGTTTTTGGCTGCCAGGGTCAGTGACCCCCAACTGAAAGCTGGAAAGAGGAATGAAAAAATTACTAATGAAGACCAATTGCAAAGTTGGTAGGAACCACTCCTTTGTGCTTTAGGAACATTCTTTTTCAAAGTGGGCCCAGAACAAATGCCCCATTTGCCCAGTGCTTAGGCAGACAACAATTCCAGTACCTACAGTATATGTGGCTATGGGGTTTAACCATTATGTTGCTAGCCATGGCAAGCATTTGTTTTACAGACTGAGTAGGACAGCATTTCATACTGTTTCAGAGTAAATATATTGATTCTGCTACCTGTTTTGCATAGGCGCGGGCTGCGAATGTTGGCTCCTCCTGAAAAATACAGTTTTCAAATTAGTTACTTTGATAAATTAGGTAAAGCAATAAAGAAAGAACTATTAAAGAGACACTATCATCATAAATACATGGTCCACAATACAAGTCCACCCTGTATGAGGCTAGGCTGTACTCAAGTGCATGGGAAATACCAAAGTCCCATCAACTGTGTATTTCTTCTCCTAGTGTGCATTAAAGGATAAGTAAGCCTTTTATTTTAAATTTACTCTGTACAGTTCCCAAAATAACATACCTTTCTCCCTGCATTCAAATTTATTTTGTTTCTCTATTACAAGCAGCTGAACTGCAGCTCTTCTACTGACTTCCTGCCTGATTGATTTTAATTGGAGCAGAGGCAGTGAGCAGGTGCAGTTGGCACCTCTTTGAGGTCATCATAGAGAGAGAAGGCCAGAAGCAAAAGGGGCGGGGCTTCACTCTAGACAAAGAAGTCCGTTTACAGAGTACAGAGTGATTTTAGAGGTTTCAAAATATAAATGACTTGAGGTGGCCATACACGGGCCGATTGTAGCTGCCGATATCGGTCCCTTGGACCGATTCGGCAGCTTATCGGCCCATGTAGGGGCAGAAACGACGGCCATACTCGACCGATTTCTGGCCTGAAATTGGCCGTATATCAATCCGGCAGTTTAAAAGATTCAGTCGGATCGGGGACCGCATCGGCTCGTTGATGCGGCCCCCAAACCGACTGTGCCATTGCCGCCGTTAGAATTAGCCTACATTTTCCCAATATCGCCCACCTGTAGGTGGGGATATCAGGTGAAGATCCGCTCGCTTGGCAACCTCACCAAGCGAGCGGATCTTAAAGTTCTTTATTCTTTAACTTCCAGTATGTCCCAGATACAGGTAGTGTCTTGCTCGCATTAGCCACTAGTGCGTTGTAGTAGTATCTATGCTGAACATCACTGCTCATAGGATGAGCCCAAGGAAGTTGAAAAGACAACCCTATATCTCAGGCCTATGGCACAGGAGTATCTCGAACAACAAAAGCCCAATGTGCCATAGTCTCTGTTGAGATTGGGTGTGCAAACTGGGACATCCCATAACCATTCCGTTTCAATCACTGATACTAGGGCTCCCTAGCGTAATCAGATCTCAAAACAAAGGAACGAGTTAGGTTGCCTCCAATTATTATTATTCTGTTCCTCAAATATACTGAGCCTTATATAAACCTTCTGGGCAGTAGTTTCATTATTACCTTTCTTTATATCTGAAGGGGGATATTATTGGTGAATATATAATTATTTCCCTGTTCCCTTAGTATCTATAAAAGGGCTACAGAGTCATGCAGTTTCAGACTTGCGTCAGCTTCCTTTCCCTTTATTGTGTATGAGTCCCTTTATGAGAAGCCAGCATGGTGTTCGGCCTAGAAAATGGTGATGCCTTTTGATGTGATTTAAGGGGTTGGCCTGAGGCAAAAAATAGTATTATTACTGCAGACAAACCTCCCGTTCTTCTGTGTTTGCGATGCCATTATCCAACATGTTATTGCTGCGGATGAATAAAGAGAAGAAGAAATTAGAATTCTGCTTGCAATCAGGAACATAATTAGGTTTTCTTCTAATTTGCCTGCAATAATTACTAAAAACACTGCATTTTAATAAAATTACACTTTATATTTACAGAAGGGGAACAAGCTGGTAGAACAACGTGGTTAGCTTACCATAAATCAACACTCGGCCTTTCGCATATCCTTCACATATCTACCTAAAACAAGTACTGTACTGTGGCAAAGCAAACACTAAGGGGCATATTTATTATAGTGTGTAAGCCAACATCACCAGTAACAGCCAATAAGCAATTAGATTTTATCAGTCACCTATAAGTTAGAAAAAAAAAGCAAAGATTTGATTGGTTGCTATGGGCAGCTTCCCCAGTGTTGTTGGCTTACACACTATAATAAATATGCCCCGTCTGTGCAGATTAGTAGTCGCAGCCATGCTGCTTCTCCCATAGGGCTAATCAGTGATAGGAACGACAGTACTGAGTGCTTAGTGGATGCACATATAGTCAGCGCCACATATCACCGCCACTATCAGACACAACTACATTGGTCCATTCTGGGGGGTTCATTTTTGATGTAGATTGTGCTAATGGGGACACTGGGGATGATGCCATTAAAACGAACCATGCGGGCAAAAAGCCGACCTACACCCAACCCTAACCCACCCTCTCTCAACCAACACCCAACCTACCCATCTATGACCTCACCAGAGGGGGAGGGGTGGGCAGGCACCAGTATATAAATAGGCCAGAAGGCAGGAGGCTACTAAGGGCAAGGTAATGTCATGGGCAGGGTGGATCATGGGCAGAGTTTGGCCAGCCACCCATTCATGCCCCACTAAAGATGAGCTATGCCAGACTGAACCCATGTGTTTTTGGCCAACCCACACATCACTAATGCCTTTGTAGCAAGGGGCCTTCTAAATCTTTTTCCAATGCTGATTTTCTGCCTTTATTCTACAACACAAACTGTACTAATGTCGATATGAGAGAGCAGTGGATGTCTGGGAACCAGAACTCTGGTTGTAACAGGCTGCAAAGGGGTGGGGTAAAATGATTTTAAACAGTGCCATAGTCATGGGGGGCAGAGATGATGGGGGTTTTGAGTTGAAGGTGTTGAGGTATGAACAATGGGCTAACAGTGAAGAAGGGCAGAGACAGGGTATGTGGCCCACCAGAAAACCTCTGATTAAGGCCAAACCCCCAGCGAAGGGCCTCCTTCCTCACACCAACTGACGCCACCCTTCCTTCCTTTTTGCCGCCGATTATCGATTGCTTCGTTCCAGCCCCTCCCTCTCTCCACTACTGTGCTACATAGTCTGCTGCCCATGTGCCCAGATCATGGGGTCCAACCAGGGCCCACTGGGTTTTCTCCCGGTGCCCTAGCAGGCCATTCCGACACTGTGTGGACAGAACAGTCTACCAGGAGACCCTAGTATTTACTAAGGAGTCCCATTTTTCAACGACGGTTGACGTTACAGAAGGCTATAAAAAGCAGTAGTTACCAAAATTTGGGGCTGGCCCCCTTGGGGGTTTAAAGAAGTGCACCTGAAAGCCCAGCTTTAAAATAAGCTGGTGTGAGATTTAGGAGAATATGTATTTGATGTCCAAGATATTCTTGGAACCACTATGGCTGAACCACTGGTACACCATTGTTTTCCTTTCATGCGATAACATGGACCCCTATCAATGGCTGTAACTCCAAGTGGGGCTAAAACCGAAACGTCTGACAACCACTGCCTTTAAAGCATAATAGCTGCAAACACTGATCACAACACAATATATTTTATTTACCTTTCTGGAAAAGATGTTAAATCAATCTTTGTAGTATCTGTAAAAGAAGTAGCTGCAGTTATACTGTGTTCAACAACTTCCAACACAAAAATAGAAATATATGAACATTATGCCTTATCTTCAATGGTGTTCATCTGATAGAGACATAAAGGCTCATTTACAACCCTTGGGGGCACAAATGCAAGAGCGCTAAGGGGCACAAGTGCCACTACCACTGTGATCCTTGCCAGATGTGGAACTGTGGCTTCCACCTGAGTACATACCCTCGTTATTCTGAGATGTGCTGGTTTTAGAGTCGGTTAAGGCTTTCTCCTCTGGGGCGGCGCTATTGAGCTGACACAGCACAGCATCCACAATAGGCATTACCATAGCAGCGGTGGAAGTGTTGCTCAACCACATGGAGAGGAAAGAAGTGCAGCTCATGAAACCCAAAAGAAGCCTAAAAACATACAGAGAAAGCATACATGACTTCAGCACAGCAAGCAACCCTAAAAGATAGAGGTGTAAGGTAGAAGTCTGGGAGTATTTCCCATTGTCGTTCTGATGTTAGTTACCCCAGATTTCCCTAATGCCTAATGAATGCAAGGTAGAGAAGCAGGTTGATCATGCAATAAACAAAGGCCTGGTGGTATTGTACTCAATAGCTTATGTATAATGTACATGCATTGGTTTGTGGTGCTCCAGGCTTTCTTTTAAAGATCTGGAACATGTGGTGTCTAAGTTCCATCGGTGTCGAGACATGTCCCCACTTGTACAAGGCATGTTCAAGCCAAGACGGTGCTGGAATTCAACTTGGTATTTGCATTTCAGCTTTGGCCGCCCAGTAGGGAAACCATATACATGTATTAGCCATGCTGGGCAAGCACAAGAGTTGGAAGCTTATTACTTGCTGTAGAAGGGAAACTCTACTGGCCCTACCCTACCGGGAAACCCTATCTATCTGTAAGTAATATGAATGGCACACGCACTACCCTAGCCTACTGGGAAACTCTACTGATTTTTTGCACTTTAAGGGTTTCCTTTCTAATAATAAATAATTCCTAGTGGGTATGAACATGGGAGCAGGGGGTGCAACTGCACAAGGCCCGGCACCCCCAATGGGGCCCACAGGTAAGGAGAATGTGAGGCCCATGCACTGTGTGCTAAGCATATTTATTAGGCATGGATGTACTGATAACCTTGTCCATTGGTTAGAAAGTATATGGCCTTCTCTAACACAGGGATGGAAAACATGCAACCTTCTACATGATGTTGAACTACAACTACATTTTATATAAGCTGTCTCCTTAACTGTGAGTTATCTGAAAGCTGTATCCAATAGACAACCCACTGCACCCCAGATGAACTACTGATGATTTCCCTGAAGCTGCCTGGCTTTCATTAGTAAATTAGAGACTAAAGGCAGTGAGCAGAGAAACTACAGTTTGACTCCTGACTATTCCACAAAGAGAGCGTAACATGAAGTCACATTATAGCTCAGCCCCAGATATAAACATTTGCTCCCTTTCATTAAACTTGATTAAAACAATGATTCACTCAGAGCGCCCTTCTGCTACCTACATAAACCCCATGCTATGTGTTTTGGACTTCACAATAAATCTTTCTCTGTTAATGAACCACTAATTAAAAATCTAAATTATTTATATGCATTTATAGCAGCAGTTCCAAAACTGCAGGGCTGCACCCCCTACAGGGAGGAGCAAAGAAGGCCCTTGAGTATCCTGTATACACGGCAGTCACAGACTGGGCCTTTTCTATTTGTATTTACCACATCTCGGCATGGGAATGACCTCCTGCTGAGACCTGAGCCAAGCAGCCTATTTTAGAAGTGCTGTATATAACATATCTAATGCAGTACTGCTAGATAGGGGTTGTGGGAAATCTAAGTCCCAGGGTGCACAGAATAACTGCAGATTATACAAGAACCAGTTGGAGCGAGTACAACTAGAGCATGAGAATGGCCCTAGGATGTGACAGACTAGTATTACCAGCTGGGCTTGCTTCCAACAGACAGGACCATCCAAAGCGCTATCCGTTTGTGCAGGTTCCACTTCTGGATGGAGGCGGCCAAACACACAACGCCGAATAAGAGGAGATGAATGTCTTTAAAGTATTCAGATGCCACCTACAGCAGAGAAAGACAGTCAGACATCACCAGGCCCTGTGTGACCTAGTTGACAGGACTCTCTCTCCCACCTGGCTAGAATGGGGCTTCTCTCTCTAGAAGCCGAAGCTCATGTAAATTAGAACACAGCTTAACCAACCCCAGATCCAACCGACCATGTCTAGTTACTCCCAAACATGCCCAATCCCCCCACACCCCAAATGTACCCTGACAAGTTACATTCTCTTTTTTTTCAGTGAGTTAATTTGGCTAATTGTCCAGTCCTCTCACTGCAACTGGGCTCTTGGCTGGACTCCACCTGTCTACCCATGATGCAGGGGGATGCTATTAGCAGCTCAGTTACTGTCCATGACACTGCATATAAACTGCAACGTTTTCCTGACCTGACCAAAAAGCCATGTATCGAAGCAACCTTTGTGGTCAGTGGGTGCTGCGACTTGGACTTACAACTGGTCACAGGTTGGGCAACATAACTATATACATTTACATTACTGTTGCCATCTATCTCTATTCTTGCTTACAATCTCTGCCCTTTAGATGTCTCTGGGATAAACTCTGCATAGTCAGAGGAACAATGGGCCCCTAAACCATGCCAATATGAACACAAAGAGAACCAATGTCATCCAAATGTATAATTTTCACCTTCAACAGACAGACTAGTGTTTTAATATACGGATGCATCTGCTCCAGAGTTAACAACCAATAACTTAAAAATCTCTCTTAAAAGATCTTTGTTGGCACTTGAATGATGCCAGTGGAGAACCTGAAGTTGGAATGTTTCTACACCTTCTTGTCATCCAACTCATGGGTTGAGTGGTCACTTTGTGACAGTTCTGTCATGAATGTGTGAGGTCAACTCGCACGTGATCCAGACATTTAGAGTACGGCCAATGTGTACATTGGCACATAGGTTCTAACTCCAAGTTCTCCACTGACATCATACAGGCTACTTATGGCAGTGACCCTTAAGATCTCTTAAGGGTCACTGCCATAAGGAGCCATAAAAGGGTTTATACATGGAGAAGTTGAACGTGTAGCCCACTTTAGTTTGCAATATTGACCCCCAACTAATCAGACCTGGACAGGAGACCATACTAACCTCACTTGATTTCATGATGCCAAAGAGTGGGAATAAGAAGGCAGGAACCAAAGCGGCGGCACCGAGTGGGATGGCCTCTGATATCCAGTAAACGGCAGTGACCAATAAGATGTAAGCACATGCTGCTTCCTGAAACCCAGAAGAATTTGAATTACACACATCCTTATAACATTCTATAAAATGTTCTACATTCTGTATTAAAATATGTCCATATACCAAAAAACATGTAAAATGTGTTTTTAGCAGGTGTGAGGCAGAGCCTGTGCATAGTGCTACAATGGCTGGATGCTACAAAACATTCATTGAAATAAACGCTTTCAATGTTAACAGCAGATCCCATTTTGCTTTGGGAAGTAGTGAGAATACAAGTAGTCTTAGAAAATCATTTGAGGCACTTTTTAGATACCCAAAACTTAAGCGATGCAAAGCGGGCGTATGACTGCTCATATACACACACAGATTTGACTGGACAGTTTACCCGATTTTTACCAAAAGGCCTGAACATCTGGGCATGTATGGTGACTTATATGGCAGTTTGGACCAATAATTCTGTGATTTGGGTCCATTGCAGATTATCTGTCCTGCTGGAAATTTTCCATCGGGCAGCCAGAAGGAAGTAAAGAGAAGCCATATATCTGCAGCTTCTATTGACTTTCTTCTTCTCCAATCATTCACCCAAAAGGAAATATTTGACACAAAGGTGCGGCCCTATCACTTGGATACCATGCAATTCGGGCCTTTGTGTTGCCACCGTTAAGGCCATACACAGACCAATACATTAAAATTAGGATCCAATCATTGGTGCCCAGGCCAACAATCAAATTACCATGATTTGTCAAGGGTGGCCAAAATGGGCAAAGATCTGCCCATCATTTCTTGACATAGTCTGCAGCTTTTATCAGCCCGAGTATGGCCACCTTCAGTCCTGCAGAACTGCAAGATGCTGTAGGGGGTCAATTATAGCCACCCAAATACAGTTTTTTTTGCATAATAAAAGAAAATGTAAAGCTTTTAAAAGTTTCTGTATTTGTAAATGTAACCACTGTTCAAAGTAGGACTTTTGTCTGGTTGTTAATATTATCTGAATTTCTGTTTCTAACTTCTGTCCTCAGAGAATGATTGTACAAATGTATACATGAAAAAAATAAAATAAAGAGCAGGGTATCCTGACCGCATGTGTAACTCCTGCAAAAGCACAGCATGCAAGCTCTATAATATCCTGCACCAAATCCTGGTCTGGATTAATTACTTGTTCAACCACCTTCTCTAAGCCAGTGTATTTATTGCAGAGCAATTAAAGTAAATTTCTAAATATATACATATTCTGCCTCATTTTGCAAAAGGTTAGTTATCTTCTGAAGGGGGTTCCACCTGTTACTGTGCACATCTGCCTTATTATTATTTATATAGTGCCATCAATTTAGGCAGCACTTTATAGAATAGGGGGGTACAAAAGACAGAACAGTTAACATGTACATATAAACAATTCACAAAAATGGTTTGCAGTTACATTGGATGAGGATCGGAGACACTAGGGGGAGGGCCCTGTTCGCAAGAGCTTACATTCTAAAAGGGCCATGCACACCCAGATTTGGTCAGGCAATTTGGCCATTTTTGACCGTACTGTAAGGCCATTGGTGCATGTATGGCCAGTTTTGAAGCTAGTCGGACCAATAATCCTGCAATCAGACAATGGGCCAAGGGAACAAAACAAAAGTATAAACCCTCATATCTATATGTTTGGCCCATTGGCTGCCTGGTTAGATAAGGTGCAGGTCAGCTACGTTTATGGCATCTTCCCTCCTTAAAGCCCATGCTAAAGGTTAGTTAGGCTGAAATCTTGGGGGAACACTTATTACCTGCCTTAGATATTCTTGGAAGTAGGGTTGAACGGCTGATCCAGCAATATTTTTTTAAGCCATGTGGGCCCTGACAATGTTGGTCCTCCAAAGGGGCTTGAACTAGGAAAATCTGAAAACCTCTGCTGAATCACTCATTTTAATGTATGGTTCTTCAGACATTAACATTACCATAAACTATATTCATAAAATTCTTAATATATCTCTCGGCATCAGTCCTCTTGATCAATGAAGGCTTTGGCCGATAGAGGAAGCAAGACGCCAGACATGTCTCACCCTTCCAAAAGGCGATTTTATTTAATGTTTGCATTATTGCTACCAGAGGTACCCACTTCCTACTTGTCAGTTCACATTCACTCACATTTTCCCTTTTCTAATTTTTAACATGGATTTTTGCTGAGCCTTCTATCAATGGTGCCTTCTCAGGAGAAATGAATGAACAGCAGAAACACAGAGGCCCCACTGTATTCTAGAAAAGTTCTGTTATTCTTAGAGTGAATATAGTTCCCCTAAAAGAAACAGTGCTCAGACTTGATCTTACGCCACTGCCAGTGCAAGTTGCATCAGATTATGGACTCATACGAGTACCTTCTCATTGAGGGACGGAGTGAAATATCAGATACAACTTCAGGACAGCCTAATTATACACACATTGTGTAGAAGGTCTTAAAACTCTAGAACCTTTGAAAGTATCTCCCAAGGCCAAAGTTCCAGAAGAGGGGAAGAATTGCCACCTGGAAAGGCTAGGTCTGCATGTAGATCAGGGATGTCCACCCATCCAGCAGATGTAAATGGACACTATGAAACAGGTTGTACACAATGTAATAATATGTCTGGACTGCAGAGGTTCCCAAAATGTGATGGGAGGCCCAGCCTGAGCAGAAATTAGATTGAAATTTGGGTGAATGATTACTTGATGTTATGTAGCAAAAAAAAAAAAAAATTATGATGAAGGGAGGGCGCCCCCCCCCCCCCATATACAGGTAACCCTGCATGTCTGTATGTAAGGGGTCTGGTTTAAAGGAAAACTATATCCTAAAAAAAGTATGACCGTTAACAGTAATAAACCAGGCCTTCAAAGTCGCCCACAGCAGCACCCCATTTTGGATATGACTTGGCCATTTTTTAAATGTCAATGGCACTGCACGTGCTCAGAGGTTAGGCAAACATGAATGGAGATACAGGCCCTCAGTGGCAGGACCACATCAACTAGCCAATGTGGTCACTGCCCCGATGAGATTTTTAAAACTGTTCGAACGACATCTGCCTGATTTTCGGCCAGATTATCAGTTGAGTAGGTCCATCTGAGCGCCACATACATGGGCAGATAAGCTGCCTACTTGGACTTAAGAAGTCAAATTTGAAAGCTATAATATCTGCCCCTGTATGGCCACCTTTACACTTTTATGGGTCACAATAATAAAATCAAGTGCCTGTGTGAGTAGCAGGAAAGGCATGACTTGAAAAGACAACAGCTTCTTGTTTAGCCCTACATTTCCACTTGTACTCAACTATCCATTAAGTACTCTAGTTTTCTTAACATTCTGAATTCCTGCACCTACAGTCAGCTAGAGATGATGTTACAGCTTAATTTCATTTGTTGTGAATGGGGGGCCATTGATGAATAAATGAATGAAAAGTGACCCCTCTCGGTTCCAGTGCAGGATGATACCCCAGTGTCCTAATCCGCAATCATTTCTCCCTCACATTGTGGTTTCTTTATAACTGTTTTTTTACACTTTCTGTGAGGAATTAATTGGAGTCTGGGAGAAGGTGTTCCGGCCTGAGGTTAAGTTACATGATTAATAGGTGTTGAAAAATTAACTGTCTGTCATGTTTAACCCATCACTGACTGAATATGGCTCTGCTTTCACCAATGATATTTTCTGGCCAAAAAGGCCCATTGATTTTGTGGGCCCAGGGCAAATGCTCTTCTATACTACTCTAAAATCTATTTTTAGTCACCCTACTGACAGGTACTGTCAGATAAGGAGCCTTCATCATTAAATGTAGATTGTAGCCAATGGCAAAAATAATGAGGCCTAACACGTTTCGTGCCGATTGGGGCACTTACTCATAGGCCCCAATAGGCCTCACTTAGTAAGTGTCCCAATAGGCACGAAACACATTAGGCCCATATCCTTTGTCCTAATAAATTATTATCTTTGCTTTTAATTACTTCTCCTATCCTTTTGGGAGTCCCACAGTATCTTATTCTTTCATCTTTAACTTGTGGTTTATTAAATTAGATTTTACAGGTTAGATGCTCAGAATCCTTGTCATAATGCCTTTACTGGGGTCACAGGTTCAATTCCAGCCACTCTACATGAAGTATATGTGTATTCTCCAGTGTCTGTCTCCAAAACCATACAGGCGGGTTAATTGGCTCCTATGACCCTAGTGCGTGTAAATGTGGCAGGAACCTTAGATTGTAAGCTCCACTGGGACAGGGACTGATAGGAATGATGTATAATCTCTGTAAAGCAATGCGGAATATGCTGGCATGAAATAAAGAATAATATTTTTCTGCTGTTGCTTGAGTTGGAAATACAGTACACTTGTCCCTGGAGAATCTTATAATGGAACGGCAATGGGTTACTTCTAGGCTTAAATTAGGACAATCACATACTGCCTATTTATAGCTACTATCTACATCTGGTTAAAATAGGTTTTATTGTTTCCTAAGGGGCAAGTCACTCGGAGAACCAAAAGCAGCATCTATCAGCTGCAAAGTACGGTAAACAATGAAGCCCAGTGATGGTAGCTATAAATCGACCGAAAGCAAATAAGGCCTACAGCTCTGTTTGCTGTATTCTTAATTACAGTGAGAAATTCCTGTGCCGGCCTATTATGGACTGAGGTTTAAAAAGGTCTTTCAAATAAACTGAGGTTCATATAGCTTCCATGCACCCATTAAACCCGTTAGACTGGGGCAGTTGTCCGCAATCCCCTCTGACATCAGACTGAATATCTGGTTTGCCCCATGCAAAATGGGAAGGGTGCTATTTCTCTTGCTGTATATTATGATATCCCATAAAATCCAATGACTTGCATCTCACTGTGCTGATGAGTTTTGGTGACATCAAACAACATGGTGGACAAAATAGGTATTAAGTTGTAGACGTGGAATGTGGGTGCAGACCCCTTCATTGAGGAATACACCCATGGGCCATTGTGGTCCCCATTCAGTTTCCATGCAGCCTGGCCAATATCTAACCAAACCCTTTTTAGATATGTATATGTCATTGTTATAAACCCAAAACCAAGGCAAGTGGGCCAGTATATGTCTGTCTATGTATTCCTTTACCTGTAGTATCTAAAGAGCATTCGTATCTTAAACCATCCAGGCCATCCAACGCCTCTCATAGGCCGTTATTCTAAACCTGAGTTCTGTGTGCTGTTCAGAGTAGGTCCGCATTTTCCCCTT
Source organism: Xenopus tropicalis (assembly GCF_000004195.4). Taxonomy (NCBI): domain Eukaryota; kingdom Metazoa; phylum Chordata; class Amphibia; order Anura; family Pipidae; genus Xenopus; species Xenopus tropicalis. The sequence goes on along the minus strand of NC_030680.2, from coordinate 18,654,161 downwards.
TAATGCACAGCAAGACACAGTGGCAATTAAAAGGAGATAGGCTATTCATTCTATACCAAATCTAATTCCACGGATTCCGTCTCAAACTGGACCTGTAGGTTGTTACCAAACATGGTACAATGGTCTGGGGGTTACAAAATATGGGGCAATGTTCTGGGGTTACCAAACACAGGGCAATGGTGTGGGGGTTACCAAAAACAGGGCAATGGTCTGGGGGTTACCACAAAGAGGGCAATGGTCTGGGGTTACCAAACAAGAGGCAATGGTCTGGGGTTACCAAACAAGAGGCAATGGTCTGGGGTTACCAAACAAGGGGCAATGGATTTGGGTTACGAAGCAGGCAGGCACTCCGGATCACCAAAAACAGTAGCTGTAAAGCTCAGGTATGAAGTAAAATCATAGCAGTTTTACTAGCATATTCACATAAATGCTATAAAGCCTTACGCGTTTCGTATCTTGATGGGTACTTAATCATAGGCTATGATTAAGTACCCATCAAGGTACGAATTGCGTAAGGCTTTATAGCATTTATGTGTATATGCTAATAAAACTATTATGATTTTACTTCATACCTGAGCTTTACATCTACTGTTTTTGGTGATCCGGAGTGCCTGCCTGCTTTGTATTTTTGTTCTCCATTTGGGCTCCCCTATGCTGAGGGTCTGGGGCATGAGCACCTGGACCTACCTGGTACGCAGGTAAGTTTACTTTATACTAAAAATGCTTAGACCTATATACCTATTATAGATTTATTAATGGACTAGGGTTACCAAACATGGGGCAAAGGTCTGCCAATTCACTCAAAGATGACCGAACTGGTATAATGAGTTGGTCCTTTATGGTTCAGCTACACATTTATTTTTGAAAATGAAAAGATCATTAAAAAACACTCCTTTTTGGAAAGACAAGTCTCAGGGCTGTCACTGCTGTCAGTGCAATAAGTAATTAAATGTGTAATTAAATATACATATATTTTTAGCAATTGTGCACTTACTAACAATGATTAGTGAACTAAGTGGCTAATTACTTGCCTCTTGCTTCAATAATTTCTCCTCCTCCTCAAAATGCAAACTTTCAAAATTGGGCAGGGGATAAGGCAGTGTGACCACGGGGATCAAAGAACAGCCAGAGCTGGTTGGGGTGTGTCCAGAAAAAAATTAAATTACCACTGGTTGTTAATTGGCAACTGACCCCTGCCGCACCAGTATCTTAAAGTGACAAACAAGTCCTACAGGTTAGGTTACACAGACTGTTTCTCTTACTGTTTAGATGCTACAGTGATACACTACGGATCCATGTCTTTCAGGGTACTGGCCCTGGCATGGAAGAATTTGTTCTCTAAGCCACAACTGTTTTTAGGTGATGGCCATAGCAGGCACTGAGGTGGGAAACTCTGGGCATTTTGGTTCCACCTTTAAATGCCTGATATCACCTAGTGTAACCACAAACAGGAGTCAATAAGAAACCATGTGGGTGGATTAAAGGGACAGTAACACCAAAAAATGAAAGTGTATAAAAGTAATTACTATATAATGGAATGCTGCCCTGTACTGGTACAACTGGTGTGTTTTCCTTAGAAAGACTACTATAGTTTATATAATAAAGCTTCTGTGTAGCCACGGGGGCAGCCATTTACAGGAGAAAAGGCACAGGTTACTTAGCAGATAACAGATAAAACCCCATTATATTCTACAAATCTTATCTGTTATCTGCTATGTAACCTGTGCCTTTTCTCCTTTTTCCCAGCTTCAATGGCTGCCCCCGTGTTGACATAGCAGCTCATTTATATAAACTATAGTAGCGTTTCTGTTGCAAACTTACCCGTTTTACCAGCGCAGGGCAACTGTACATTATATTTTAATTACTTTAATACACTTTAATTTTTTTGTGTTACTGTTCCTTTAAGAAGTCAAATATATTTAGACTGGAATCAGCTGTGTATAGAGGGCCTACTAGGGCTCAAGTGATCCACTGTTACACTGTTAAGCCAATGAACCAATAGGGATTGGAATTTTCAGGCAGTCCCATTACTGGATTTCTGTAAATAAAAGCCATCCGTCCTGTAATAAAGATATCACAATGGAGTCACAGAGGAGTCACAGTTTGGGAGGCTCATTTCGTTCTCTTGTTAACATCCTTACAACATGGCAGGGACTTAAGTTACATAAGGGCTCTGGCACACGGGGAGATTAGTCGCCCGCGACAAATCTCCCTGTTCGCGGGCGACTAATCTCCCCGAATTGCCATCCCACCGGCGAAAATGTAAGTCGCTGGTGGGATGGCACACGCTGCGCAGGCGATTTCGTCAAATCGCTGAAGTTGCCTTTGCCGAAATCGCGCCGCCGCGTGTGCCATCCCACTGGCGACTAACATTTTCGCCGGTGGGATGGCAATTTGGGGAGATTAGTCGCCCGCGAACAGGGAGATTTGTGGCGGGCGACTAATCTCCCTTGTCACGGGCGACTAATCTCCCCGAACTACCATCCCACCGGCGAACATGTAAGTCGTCGGTGGGATGGTACACGATGCGCAGGCGATTTCGGCAAACCGCCGTCGCGTGTGCCACCCCACCGGCGACTGGAATGGCAACTAATGGCAACTCGGGGAGATTAGTCGCCCGCGAACAGGGAGATTTGTCGCAGGCAACTAATCTCCCCGTGTGCCAGAGCCCTTAGGGGAACCTACAATGCAGTTATGCATCACCTGCATAAGATGCACTCGTGGCATGGTTATCGCCACACACAGACCAACCAGATTGTACAGTTTCATTATTTTCAGCAAAACAGACACATTCCCAGTCCCAAGGTGAGTGATCCACACTCTTATGTACTCATGCATCAAAAGGTATAAAACACTCAAAACAAGAATGAAAAAAATAAAAAAAATGTTGTTTCTGCTAAATTTACGTAACAAAGGATTCCCAGCATGTTTCAACCATAGCGGCCTTCACTGGGTGCAAAAGATAACAAAAAAGTGGCATTGCCACCTTTACCCCTGGTGAAGACCGCTATGGTTGAAACGTGATCTTTTAATGTCAGTTTTGCAGAAATAAAAATTGTTCTACTCCTCATGACAGGACAGGGAATGTACAGAGGGGAATGTATGGATCTAAGGAGCATAACTACAGAGGAAGCAGACCCTGCAGTTGCCCAGGAGTGTAGGGGGTCCTGTAGGCCCCAATTAGTTAGTGTTTTTAATATATCTTGGTAGAACTGGTCAACTTACCAAAGTTTTGGGGCCCTAAATGAAATTTGCTGTGGGACCCAATAACCTCTAGTTACGCCACTGCCTGTTTCTATAGATGAACTCAATGCCCCGGCGCCGTGGGTAAGGTTATGTAACAGTTGTTGGACCGAAAATAATAAATGAGCAACCTAAAAACAGCACAGAAAATAGCATGGCTGCTGCAGCGCTTCTTGGAAAAGAACATTCCTTATTACTTCAAGATGCCCAATTCGGCTCTGAGCAAGGGGTCCCAGGGGGGTCTTCCGGCTCCTCAGAATTATGTTGTAATGATGTCAGGGCTGCCGTCCAACTGGCACAGGGCTGCCGTCCAACTGGCACAGGGCTACCATGGCGGCTTTATTGCCCCAAAGAAGTTCTGAGGCACCACTTTGGATCAGTCCATCCCTCTGTCTGTGTGTGTATATATTATAAATATACATGTCTACATATATATAGAGCAGTATGAATTCCTGAGGTACCAAATAGCACCTGGATTCCAGAGCCACTTTGCCCCATTTAGGCGGCAGAGCCCACTGGTGAGGTACTTACCTTGCTCTGAGTTGCCAGGGGCAGGGGCAGGAAGAGAAGAGGCAGCAGGAAAGTAATGAGCACATCCTTCTGCTGCCAGAGCTGGCGGAGAAATGACATGGCCATCTGCAGGCACAGCAAGCCCGGGATCCACACGGGTATGGGGCGCTCCAGAGGCGGCAGGTCCGGGGAATACATCCAGGGAATGCACAGGCTGGGGCAGGAGAAGGGCAAGGAGGCCCGGGCTGGGGCAGGAGAAGGGGCAAGGAGGCTGGGGCAGGAGAAGGGGCAAGGAGGCTGGGGCTGGGGCAGGAGAATGCACGGAAAGGCAGAAAAATGCAGTCAGTGCTGCAGGATGAGCCACCCCCCCTCCCCTGCAGCTTCTCTCCGGCTCACCTCAGCATGTCTGGGCTGTGTGCATCCCGTGCAGCACTAGCAATACGGCTGGGAGGGCTAGCAACCCTCCCCCTCAGTGACACAACCGGAGAGGGGGGGCTGGCGGCTCCACACAGACTGCTACTGCTCAGCATAACAAAGGGGCCTCTGTGTCCCTCTCTGCCCTCCTCACATTCATACTCACCCTGCCACGTCACTGGAAGTCCCCCCACCCCAAGCCCACTCCCCCCAACCCCACTCCGCTGTGCCCGGCATTGTGTGTCCGACATTGTGTCCCCCCAGCCCCACTCCGCTGTGCCCGGCATTGTGTGTCCCCCCAGCCCCACTCCGCTGTGCCCGGCATTGTTTGTCCCCCCCAGCCCCACTCCGCTGTGCCCGGCATTGTGTGTCCCCCCAGCCCCACTCCGCTGTGCCCGGCATTGTTTGTCCCCCCCAGCCCCACTCCGCTGTGCCCGGCATTGTGTGTCCCCCCAGCCCCACTCCGCTGTGCCCGGCATTGTGTGTCCCCCCAGCCCCACTCCGCTGTGCCCGGCATTGTTTGTCCCCCCCAGCCCCACTCCGCTGCGCCCGGCATTGTGTGTCCCCCCAGCCCCACTCCGCTGCGCCCGGCATTGTGTGTCCCCCCAGCCCCACTCCGCTGCGCCCGGCATTGTGTGTCCCCCCAGCCCCACTCCGCTGCGCCCGGCATTGTGTGTCCCCCCAGCCCCACTCCGCTGCGCCCGGCATTGTGTGTCCCCCCAGCCCCACTCCTCTGTGCCCGGCATTGTTTGTCCCCCCAGCCCCACTCCGCTGTGCCCGGCATTGTGTGTCCCCCCAGCCCCACTCTGCTGTGCCCGGCATTGTGTGTCCCCCCAGCCCCACTCCGCTGTGCCCGGCATTGTGTGTCCCCCCAGCCCCACTCCGCTGTGCCCGGCATTGTGTGTCCCCCCAGCCCACTCCGCTGTGCCCGGCATTGTGTGTCCCCCCAGCCCCACTCCGCTGTGCCCGGCATTGTGTGTCCCCCCAGCCCCACTCCGCTGTGCCGGGCATTGTGTGTCCCCCATCCCCACTCCGCTGTGCTCGGCATTGTGTGTCCCTCCAGCCCCACTCCGCTGTGCCTGGCACTGTGTCCCCCCCATCCCCACTCCACTGCGCCCGGCATTGTGTGTCCCCCCAGCCCCACTCCGCTGTGCCCGGCATTGTGTGTCCCCCCAGCCCCACTCCGCTGTGCCCGGCATTGTGTGTCCCCTCAGCCCCACTCCGCTGTGCCCGGCATTGTGTGTCCCCCCAGCCCCACTCCGCTGTGCCCGGCATTGTGTGTCCCCCCAGCCCCACTCCGCTGTGCCCGGCATTGTGTGTCCCCCCAGCCCCACTCCGCTGTGCCCGGCATTGTGTGTCCCCCCAGCCCCACTCCACTGTACTTGGCATTGTGTGTCCCCCCAGCCCCACTCCGCTGTGCCCGGCATTGTGTGTCCCCCCAGCCCCACTCCGCTGTGCCCGGCATTGTGTGTCCCCCAGCCCCACTCCGCTGTGCCCGGCATTGTGTGTCCCCCCCAGCCCCACTCCGCTGTGCCCGGCATTGTGTGTCCCCCCAGCCCCACTCCGCTGTGCCCAGCATTGTGTGTCCCCCCAGCCCCACTCCGCTGTGCCTGGCATTGTGTGTCCCCCCAGCCCCACTCCACTGTACTTGGCATTGTGTGTCCCCCCAGCCCCACTCCGCTGTGCCCGGCATTGTGTGTCCCCCCAGCCCCACTCCTCTGCGCCCGGCATTGTGTGTCCCCCCAGCCCCACTCCTCTGCGCCCGGCATTGTGTGTCCCCCCAGCCCCACTCCTCTGTGCCTGGCATTGTGTGTCCCCCCAGCCCCACTCCACTGTACTTGGCATTGTGTGTCCCCCCAGCCCCACTCCGCTGCGCCCGGCATTGTGTGTCCCCCCAGCCCCACTCCTCTGCGCCCGGCATTGTGTGTCCCCCCAGCCCCACTCCGCAGTGCCCACCATCCTGCCCCCCCCAGCCCCAAGGAACTGAGATGCCACCTACTACAACAATACCCACAGCTGGCCTGACTGGCAGCTCCCTCCCTACAGCTGACATGGCACATTGTGCTGCCCACAGCCCACCTGAGGCCGGGAAGCCATTTGCCTCAGCTCAGTACTCCCCTCTGCTTTTTTCAATGGAGTTGGGGGCGGTGTTGGAGGCAGGAATGAAGCGGCCCCTGCTATAGCCCCTGCTATATTGTATAAAGCAACCCCCCTCTTGCATTCATTACCTCATCCTATACTGAATAACATTGCCCCCTACATATATTTCATCATCCTAAACTAAATAATAGAACTGTATATACATTACATCATCCTATGCTACATAATATTAGTGCCCCCACACACACATCATTTTATACTGAATAATATACATTATACTAAACTTTACCTCCCCATATGTCACCATATACTGAATAAAGGGCACCCTCGCATACATTACATCATCTTATAGTAAATAAAGGTACCCCCTACAAACACTACGGGGTGTATATATTATAGCATGTAAGCCAACATCCAGCGCCAGAATTTCTGATCAGGGCACCCAGCACTGGATTTCATATGCGAGCGCCCCGAGGCCACCCCTACCCACTTTGTATGCGAGAACAGCACACCCTCCCCCCCCCCCCCACCGCGCACATGCACAAAAATTTACAGTCACATGCGGAGCAATGGGGAGAGGTCCCCATTGCTCCATATGGGAGCTACATTTCAAAGTTTTGGTTCAGCGGGGTGCCATGCCGCCCAGCGCCGGATTTCTGATCCAGGCGCCCCGAGGTTGCCCCCATTCTGCGCCCCCCTCCCTGCGCATGTGCGTTTGTGATATCACCGCGCACGTTTAAACTCATACGGAGCAGTGGGGAGAAAATTTTTGCCACCCTAGGCCCGTGCCTTTGTGGCCTCTCCACAAATTAGAGTCTGCGGGCACCCCGAGGCTGCCCCCCTGTCGCCACCCCACTCTTATGCGAATGTATGTATGTTCTTATTTATGAAGTGGTACTTTTGTATGCAGGGCAGTACAGTAGAACAATACATTACCAGAACAGGGTCAATACGGTAAGAGAATAAAAGAAATATAGTAACCAGGCCCATGGGACGAACAATTGGAACAGCCCAGTTTGGCTCAATTTTGACCCAGGTCTTTTCGGGTTAATGACCTTACCAAACAAGTGCATCTGGCTGTGTAAGGCAAGCTTAAGAGTGCTCTAAATGAAGTCTGAAGCTAGAAATCTTAAAATTTAAAATTACTGGATTTATGTATAAGCCAACCATGAAGACCTGCAATATTTCTCCTGAGGGCCTTGACACACGTGGAGATTAGTCACACCGCAACAAATCTCTGTTGTACTGGGTAACTAATCTCCCCGCAATGCCATCCCACCGGCTAGAATGTAAATCGGCAGTGGGATGGCATACGCGGCGCCGCAATTTGCCGATGTCACTGAAGTTTCCTCTCAAGGCAACCCAAGCGACTTCGGCAAATCGTGGCGCCGCGTATGCCATCCCACCATGGGCGTCCACAGAAGGGGGCAAGAGGGGGCACTTGCCCCCCCCTGGAAAAGTAGCAAAAAAACCAAAAACCTTACTCCGTTTCTGCACTTTCCCCTCAAGCCCGATTGGATCTTTCTTCTTGTGGATTCACCAATCAGAGCACAGCTTCCTTGACAGACAGTAAAATTGACCAATCAGAGCACAGATGCACACAGGGATCGGGAGATTTTGCAAACTGGAAACAGAAATAAAGACTGAAAAGATGAATCTGCAGCTGTAACTTTACCTGAGAACCAACTCTCAACTTTTGCTGCAGTTTTCATCCCACAGGTACTATACAGTTCTAAAGAATCACTAGCTGACATTAAATTGTTTAATTTATAATCTATCCCCTACCCTAACACATGGAGGGTAAGTTAACTCTTTCCCTCTGAAAAAGCTCATTGTGTGTTTATATACGTGTTGTTGTTTTTTGCACTTACTATTTTTTTTTTTTTTTGTCATTGTTTTGTTCATTTATAGTAAGTTACAGTGGGGCCAATGCTGTGTATCAGTGCCAGTGTTATAGTGCCAGGGCCTGAATATCTGCCATCAGTACCCACTGCTCCTCATGGCATATAATGTGCTGGGTTTGTAAATACGGACTGCATCTCACTGTATATAATGGGGAGTCAGTACCCACTGCCTTTCTTGCTATAAAACTAACATAAACACATCTAAAGGGGTGGTTCACTTTTAAATTAACCTTTAGTATGTTATAAAATGGCCTATTCCTAGCAACTTTGCAATTGGTCTTCCTAATTAATTTTTTTGAATAATTTGCCTTTCTCTTCTGCCTCTATACAGATTTCAAATGGGGGCCAAAAAATATTGCTCTGCGAGGCTACAATTTTATTATTATTATAATTTTGTATTACTTATTTTTCCAAGTAGGCCCCTTAACTATTCATATTCCCATCTCTTGTTTAAATCACTACCTGGTTGCTAGGGTAAATAAGACCCTAGCAACCAGATAGCTGCTGAAATACCAAATGGAGAGCTGCTGAACAAAAAGCTAAATAACTGAAAAACCATTAAAAATAAAAGTGAATTCGAATGCGAACTACCCCTTTAACTCTTTTACTGCCAAGCACGTATGGCATACGTGCTGGCAGTAAAAGGGCTTAAACGCCAACGACGTGTCTCATACGTCGTTGGCGTTTAAGCGCTGCCCTCTGCAGCGGCGGCATGTGCCGCCGCTGCAGAGGGCTTCTAACAATGACAGCCCCCCTGGGCAATGTGCCAGGGGGGCTGTCATCAGGGTCCTGCGAACCGATCGCTCGCAGGACCCTCCAGGAAGCAGCAGATGCGATCGCATCGCATCTGCTGCTTCCTGCTTCCTCCCTCTCCCCCAGCGCCGGCCCAAATGACGAAGGAGGCGATCGGTCTTCAGGAACAGGTAAGGAGTTTTTTTTTTTATTGCATTTACACACTTTTACACACTTATACACACATTTACATACATTTATACACACTTACATACATTTACACACACTTACAGCACACATTTTAGCATTTTTTTTTTTTTTTTTTTTTTTCATTTTTCACACTTTTATACACTTATTTACACTCATATACACACTTACACACTATCACACAACTTTTACACATGTACACACATGTATACACAAACACTTTGGTTTTTTTTTGTTTTGCTTTTTTTTTTTTTTTTTTTTCATATTACCACTTTGTTTTTATTTTCTTTTACCTAAAAACTGTTTATTTTGACAGCGTAACTATTGGATCAGATATTCTGGCCACTAATTACACTGTCATGTAACTTATTTTGTTGTTTCACTGATTTGCACAATTTTTGTGGTTTTATCACATTTTATCCCTATATAAGTGTTCCTGATCTGTTTTTAGCGTAGCTTTGCCAGGTGTAACTTTGGTGTACAAAAATAACTTTACCTATTTTGAATTCATCAGAATGTGTACTTTCCAAAAATATATGGTTTTCTGGGGGTCACTGTATAGTTAGGGGGGGGTTACTGCACATAATACACTGACGGGGCTCTGTGTGCAAAAGCTGAGCTGGCAGGCGAGAAATCCTTATGCGCTATTTTCATTTAGGGTTCAGTACATACCGCAGACTTTGGTATATCTATGCATATTGGGCATCAAACTGTTCAGTAGGCCTCTGGTGTTCCTATTTGGGGTGACTTGCCTTTGTACGCAAGAAATTGTGTGAGATAAATGCGGCAAATTGCAACATTTTTAGGCGATTTTCTGAAATCTCATAAAAACCGATAACTTTAGGAAAGCTTTGCGGCTTGGTACTTTGGTGTAGAAAGGACTCTTTACCCTTGTTGGATTTGTCAGAATGTGTACTTTCCAAAAATATATGGTTTTGTGGGGGTCTCTGTATAGTTAGGGGAAGTTTTGGCACATAATACACTGACAGGGGGCTCTGTGTGCAAAAGCTGAGCTGGCAGGCGAGAAATCCTTATGCGCTATTTTCATTTAGGGTTCAGTACATACTGCAGACTTTGGTATATCTATGCATATTGGGCATCAAACTGTTCAGTAGGCCTCTGGTGTTCCTATTTGGGGTGACTTGCCTTTGTACGCAAGAAATTGTGTGAGATAAATACGACAAATTGCAACATTTTTAGGCAATTTTCTGAAATGTCATAAAAACCAATAACTTTAGGAAAGCTCTGCAGATTGGTACTTTGGTGTAGAAAGGACTCTTTACCCTTGTTGGATTTGTCAGAATGTGTACTTTCCAAAAATATATGGTTTTGTGGGGGATCTGTATAGTTAGGGGAAGTTTTGGCACATTATACACTGACAGGGGGCTCTGTGTGCAAAAGCTGAGCTGGCAGGCGAGAAATCCTTATGCGCTATTTTCATTTAGGGTTCAGTACATACCGCAGACTTTGGTATATCTATGCATATTGGGCATCAAACTGTTCAGTAGGCCTCTGGTGTTCCTATTGGGGGTGATTTGCCTTTGTACGCAAGAAATTGTGTGAGATAAATGTGACAAATTGCAACATTTTTAGGCAATTTTCTGAAATGTCATAAAAACCAATAACTTTAGGAAAGCTCTGCAGATTGGTACTTTGGTGTAGAAAGGACTCTTTACCCTTGTTGGATTTGTCAGAATGTGTACTTTCCAAAAATATATGGTTTTGTGGGGGATCTGTATAGTTAGGGGAAGTTTTGGCACATAATACACTGACAGGGGGCTCTGTGTGCAAAAGCTGAGCTGGCAGGCGAGAAATCCTTATGCGCTATTTTCATTTAGGGTTCAGTACATACCGCAGACTTTGGTATATCTATGCATATTGGGCATCAAACTGTTCAGTAGGCCTCTGGTGTTCCTATTTGGGGTGACTTGCCTTTGTACGCAAGAAATTGTGTGAGATAAATGCGGCAAATTGCAACATTTTTAGGCGATTTTCTGAAATGTCATAAAAACCGATAACTTTAGGAAAGCTTTGCGGCTTGGTACTTTGGTGTAGAAAGGACTCTTTACCTTTGTTGGATTTGTCAGAATGTGTACTTTCCAAAAATATATGGTTTTGTGGGGGTCTCTGTATAGTTAGGGGAAGTTTTGGCACATAATACACTGACAGGGGGCTCTGTGTGCAAAAGCTGAGCTGGCAGGCGAGAAATCCTTATGCGCTATTTTCATTTAGGGTTCAGTACATACCGCAGACTTTGGTATATCTATGCATATTGGGCATCAAACTGTTCAGTAGGCCTCTGGTGTTCCTATTTGGGGTGACTTGCCTTTGTACGCAAGAAATTGTGTGAGATAAATGCGACAAATTGCAACATTTTTAGGCGATTTTCTGAAATGTCATAAAAACCAATAACTTTAGGAAAGCTCTGCAGATTGGTACTTTGGTGTAGAAAGAACTCTTTACCCTTGTTGGATTTGTCAGAATGTGTACTTTCCAAAAATATATGGTTTTGTGGGGGTCACTGTATGGTTAGGGGAAGTTTTGGCACATAATACACTGACAGGGGGCTCTGTGTGCAAAAGCTGAGCTGGCAGGCGAGAAATCCTTATGCGCTATTTTCATTTTGGGTTCAGTACATACCGCAGACTTTGGTATATCTATGCATATTGGGCATCAAACTGTTCAGTAGACCTCCGGTGTTCCTTTTTGGGGTGATTTGTCTTTATCTGATCTTTATCAAGAAATTGTGAGAGATAAATGCGGCAAATTGCAACATTTTTATGCGATTTTCGAAAATGTCATATAAATCTGCAAACTTAGGAAAGCTTTACAGCTTGGTACTTTGTAGCAATAAGAAATATTTACCCATTATAGATTCGGGGGGATGTGTATTTTCCAAAAATATATGGCTTTCTGGGGTGAATGTACTTTTTTTGTAGCATTATCCCAGATAAAGGATGTAAATGTGTTGATTTTGCAGGAGCTGAAATGATAGATCATATGGGGGTATGTTCCCATTGGGGCCCCTACATGCCACATACTTAGGTAAACCTATACATATTGGGCATCAAACTGTTCAGTGGACCCCTGGCGTTCAAATTTAGGGTGTTTTATCTTGGTACCTAACACTATGTGGGAGATAAGATGCTGCAAAGTGGAAGCTTTGAGGGGATTTTTGGAAATGTCATCAAAATTGCTAACTTTAGAAAAGCTGTGCGGCTTGGTACTTTGGAGTAGAAAGACATGGGTACCCATTTTAGATTCGGGGGAATGTGTACTTTCCAAAAATATATGACTTTCTGGGGTGAGCGTACTTTTTTGTAGCTTTATCCCACATATAATGATGTAAATGTGTTGATTTTGCATGAGCTGAAATGACAGAAATGACAGTATATATGGGGGTATGTTCACATTGGGGCCCCTACATGCCACATACTTAGGTAAACCTATACATATTGGGCATCAAACTGTTCAGTGGACCCCTGGCGTTCAAATTCAGGGTGTTTTATCTTGGTACCTAATGCTATGTGGGAGATAAGATGCTTCAAAATGGAAGCTTTGAGGGGATTTTGGAAATGTCATCAAAATTGCTAACTTTAGAAAAGCTGTGCGGCTTGGTACTTTGGAGTAGAAAGACATGGGTACCCATTTTAGATTCGGGGGAATGTGTACTTTCCAAAAATATATGGCTTTCTGGGGTGAGCGTACTTTTTTGTAGCTTTATCTCACATATAATGATGTAAATGTGTTGATTTTGCAGGAGCTGAAATGACAGAAATGACAGTATATATGGGGGTATGTTCACATTCGGGCCCCTACATGCCACATACTTGGGTAAACCTATACATATTGGGCATCAAACTGTTCAGTGGACCCCTGGTGTTCAAATTCAGGGTGTTTTATCTTGGTACCTAATGCTATGTGGGAGATAAGATGCTGCAAAGTGGAAGCTTTGAGGGGATTTTTGGAAATGTCATCAAAATTGCTAACTTTAGAAAAGCTGTGCGGCTTGGTACTTTGGAGTAGAAAGACATGGGTACCCATTTTAGATTCGGGGGAATGTGTACTTTCCAAAAATATATGACTTTCTGGGGTGAGCGTACTTTTTTGTAGCTTTATCCCACATATAATGATGTAAATGTGTTGATTTTGCAGGAGCTGAAATGACAGAAATGACAGTATATATGGGGGTATGTTCACATTGGGGCCCCTACATGCCACATACTTAGGTAAACCTATACATATTGGGCATCAAACTGTTCAGTGGACCCCTGGCGTTCAAATTCAGGGTGTTTTATCTTGGTACCTAATGCTATGTGGGAGATAAGATGCTTCAAAATGGAAGCTTTGAGGGGATTTTTGGAAATGTCATAAAAATTGCTAACTTTAGAAAAGCTGTGCGGCTTGGTACTTTGGAGTAGAAAGACATGGGTACCCATTTTAGATTCGGGGGAATGTGTACTTTCCAAAAATATATGGCTTTCTGGGGTGAGCGTACTTTTTTGTAGCTTTATCTCACATATAATGATGTAAATGTGTTGATTTTGCAGGAGCTGAAATGACAGAAATGACAGTATATATGGGGGTATGTTCACATTCGGGCCCCTACATGCCACATACTTGGGTAAACCTATACATATTGGGCATCAAACTGTTCAGTGGACCCCTGGTGTTCAAATTCAGGGTGTTTTATCTTGGTACCTAATGCTATGTGGGAGATAAGATGCTTCAAAGTGGAAGCTTTGAGGGGATTTTTGGAAATGTCATCAAAATTGCTAACTTTAGAAAAGCTGTGCGGCTTGGTACTTTGGAGTAGAAAGACATGGGTACCCATTTTAGATTCGGGGGAATGTGTACTTTCCAAAAATATATGACTTTCTGGGGTGAGCGTACTTTTTTGTAGCTTTATCCCACATATAATAATGTAAATGTGTTGATTTTGCAGGAGCTGAAATGACAGAAATGACAGTTCATATGGGGGTATGTTCACATTGGGGCCCCTACATGCCACATACTTAGGTAAACCTATACATATTGGGCATCAAACTGTTTAGTGGACCCCTGGCGTTCAAATTCAGGGTGTTTTATCTTGGTACCTAATGCTATGTGGGAGATAAGATGCTTCAAAGTGGAAGCTTTGAGGGGATTTTTGGAAATGTCATCAAAATTGCTAACTTTAGAAAAGCTGTGCGGCTTGGTACTTTGGAGTAGAAAGACATAGGTACCCATTTTAGATTCGGGGGAATGTGTACTTTCCAAAAATATATGACTTTCTGGGGTGAGCATACTTTTTACTAGCTTTATCCCACATATAATGATGTAAATGTGTTGATTTTGCAGAAGCTGAAATGACAGAAATGACAGTATATATGGGGGTATGTTCACATTCGGGCCCCTACATGCCACATACTTGGGTAAACCTATACATATTGGGCATCAAACTGTTCAGTGGACCCCTGGTGTTCAAATTCAGGGTGTTTTATCTTGGTACCTAATGCTATGTGGGAGATAAGATGCTTCAAATTGGAAGCTTTGAGGGGATTTTTGGAAATGTCATCAAAATTGCTAACTTTAGAAAAGCTGTGCGGCTTGGTACTTTGGAGTAGAAAGACATGGGTACCCATTTTAGATTCGGGGGAATGTGTACTTTCCAAAAATATATGACTTTCTGGGGTGAGCGTACTTTTTTGTAGCTTTATCCCACATATAATAATGTAAATGTGTTGATTTTGCAGGAGCTGAAATGACAGAAATGACAGTTCATATGGGGGTATGTTCACATTGGGGCCCCTACATGCCACATACTTAGGTAAACCTATACATATTGGGCATCAAACTGTTCAGTGGACCCCTGGCGTTCAAATTCAGGGTGTTTTATCTTGGTACCTAATGCTATGTGGGAGATAAGATGCTTCAAAGTGGAAGCTTTGAGGGGATTTTTGGAAATGTCATCAAAATTGCTAACTTTAGAAAAGCTGTGCGGCTTGGTACTTTGGAGTAGAAAGACATGGGTACCCATTTTAGATTCGGGGGAATGTGTACTTTCCAAAAATATATGACTTTCTGGGGTGAGCGTACTTTTTACTAGCTTCATCCCACATATAATGATGTAAATGTGTTGATTTTGCAGAAGCTGAAATGACAGAAATGACAGTTCATATGGGGTATGTTCACATTGGGGCCCCTACATGCCACATACTTTGGTAAACCTATACATATTGGGCATCAAACTGTTCAGTGGACCCCAGGCATTCATATTTAGGGTGTTTTATTTGGTTACTTTATGACCTGTAGGAGATAAGATACTATAGACTAGAAGCTTTGAAGCGATTTTTAAAAAAAATCACAAATTTTGATAAAAAACCAATAACTTTAGGAAAGCATTGCGACTTGATAGTTTGGAGTAGACAGACAGTTGTGCCTATTCTGTATTCCCCAGAATCTGTTCTTTCCAAAAATGTACAATTTTCTGGGATAAACCTTCTGTTAGTGGAATTTTGGCCTTGAAATCCAAAGTATGCAGTTTTTTTGGAGCAGTGCTTTGGGAATTTGGTAGTGTACTGCTGGGAGTTTTTGACCTATACAAGTGAGAAATCTCCATAAAACTATATATATTTGGTATTGGCACGTTCAGGAGACATGGGACTTTCCAAATCAGTTGTATATTCGTGCATAAAATAATTTTTGTTTCTAGTATGTGTGATTATATTATGGAAAATTTGATTTTTTTTGCATTTTTAGACATTTAGAAGCCTATATCTTGTTACAGAATTGGAATTACACAAAAATTCTACCATATTTTGAAAGCTTAGGTTGTTCTGAAAAAAACGATATATTGTTTTCCTTGGTAAACTAAAAGTCCCCCCGAGGAAAGGCCCCTAAAGTGAAACAGTGCAAAATGTTCAAAAACTGTCTGGCAATACAAGTTCCGCTTTGACCAAAATGGCTGGCAGTAAAAGGGTTAAGCTAACTGATCCCAAACACAAATGTTTGCAGATCCCCTAACAGAAGTGCGCGTATGAATACTTTTACTACTAATACTAAACATTTTAGGGTAAAAAAAAAAAGCACCCCCACCCGCACTTTTGTACAGTATCCCTGGGAGTCAGTGGGAACGGCAAGAGGTAGTTGGGAGGTTAACTTTTTACGTCAGCAGTGAATCCACTAAGTGTCACATTAGCTGTAGGTCAGTCTGTGTATGGGCCATATTTAGCCTCCCCTAGTATCATCCTGCAAAAAAAAAAAAATATATATATATTTATCTGTTGCAGGATGATGCTAGCTTACTTGCCCCCCCTTGGAAAATTTTCTGCGGACGCCCATGCATCCCACCGGCGATTTAAATTCTAGGCGGTGAGATGGCATTGCGGGGAGATTAGTCACCCGCAAGTCCCGCGACAACAGAGATTTGTTGCAGCGTGACTAATCTCCCCGTGTGTCACGGTCCTAAGAATTCTACTGCTTCAATATACATTTAACAAAGGGACTAAGTTTTAGGGCGCGGACTAATCTCCCCGCAATGCCATCCCACCGGCTAGAATGTAAATAGCCGATGGGATGGCATATGCGTCTCTGAGATGTCCCGCAGTCGCCCCAAGTCGCCTTGAGGGGTGACTGAGGGGCATCGCAGCGAAGCGTATGGCATTGCGGGGAGATTAGTCGTCAGCAACAACGAAGATTTGTTGCTGGGCGACTAATCTCCCCGTGTACCCCTGCCCTTAGGGTAAAGACACACGGAGCTACTAGTAGCAGCTACTTTTTCACAGCTACTAAACTCCAGAAAATACCCTGCCATAGACAATACTGAGAATTGCCTCTGCTAAAACACACGTAGACACTATTATCAGTAAATGATCAGCATTGTCTATTTTAGTAGCCCTGACAAGTAGCTGCTACTACTAGCTCTGTGTGTCTTCACCCTTACCTGCAACTTACTTACTTTCAAGGTCCAAAGCCACAAATGGTTGCCCTTTTATTGGCTCCACTGGGATCATCTGACTGTGGGTGGGAGTTGGCCACTGCTCCTGTATATATATATATATATATATGTATGTGTATATGTGTATGTGTGTGTGGCTTACAAAAAGAGACTCATAAAGGCTGATGTAGCCTGACCGTACTGTAGGTTCTGTTAATGCTATTAAGAGGGGCTTGGATGAGTTCTTGAACAAGCACAGTATCCAAGGCTATTGTGATACTAAAATCTACTGTTAGTATTGATGTTGGGATATATAGTTATGTATGTGAGTGTATAGTTAATTCGGTATGGCTCTATGTGTTTGTGATCACTAGAAAGAGTTGAACTTGATGAACTATTGTCTTTTTTTCAACATAACTATGTAGGATTTTACCAAGTTATCCCACGTGCCATATCTGGAAACTGCTACACAGGGACATCTAGTGACCACTTCTGGTAAAGCATCCTATGATGTGCCTAAAGTCAACATTGTTTTATTATAAATTAGGTTTCACTTATGCTTCTTCTCATGACTGAGTCCCAGTTTATGTTTTATTCCAGTCTCACATGATATTGGGTATATGAAGAATTAGCAAGCAGAGGAACTGACCCCCCACAGTGAGTAGCTGGCTCCCTTCCGTGATCCCCGAGAGGTCAGTATCAGTCACCCTCACGCTTTTTGGACATAAGAGTGTGCATAAAGATTAATTCCAATGTTTATTTTCTTTTAACTTATGCCTGTTCTTGCTGTACTAAAACTCCCAGAATCCTAGTAAGTTAAAGCATATGAGGAGCTGTACATGGGCAATAGCAATTGCAGGTGACCCATAAGGCTCCAGGTGGTTCTTGTTGTGATGACAAGATTCATGATACTGTGTATTTGGGAGTTTGAAGTATTTGCTCAGTGGTCTCACTGCTTTGCCAGTTTATATCTGTTCAAGCCTTGATCAGATATCAGTTATTACCTTGGCTTGGTACATGGGCCAGTAGGTTGCCCACTCAGTTAAGAAATGGCACATTAACATTATTAAGTATTGGCAGACATGTAAACTCATATTTTTTGGGAGTCATCCTGATTTAAGCCCCTCTTCCAGTCACCCACTAGTCAGTTATTTGGATCTGAAACCTAACTTATGACCTCCATTGCAATTCATAGAATCATCCAGACCTCAAAATAGACCTTAGTATTTTAAGTAAGAGGCCCAAACAGCCCGCCAGCAGCCCACTAAATAGTGACTTACAGCATCTTCCAGCAGCCCCTATGGCATTTGCCAGAGATTACAGATTGCCAGTCCGGGTCTGTCTGAAGCCCTCAGATATCCGTCCAAAGCACAGCAGGGGTAGGGCTGGGCAGAGCAGGTGGTTAAAGAAGACATATTGGATAAATGGGAAAACCCTCATTTTGTAGGCAATTATGAATAATATACGGTGCTGGTTTAACTTTGTACTAAAAATTAATCCTATCTGTAAAAAAAATGGCCCCTTTATTGGAGCTCCCTATAGATCCTATCACTTCTCTGTCTGAGTTTGAAATGGAGAGTGGGCGTGTCCTAATGGTCCCTGCCAGAAGCACAGTAGGAAGGGGAGAGCCAATCACAGCCCTGCACTCCCACAAGCAAAGACAGGCTTCAGTTCCCAATCAGGTCAGCCTAGCTGCTGATTGGTTCCTATCCTACAGTGCAGTGTACTGAGAGCCGCCGGCTCCCCAGCTCATCCAGAGAATTCAGCCAGCAGGAAGTGGAACTGATCGGCGGGGCTAGTGGGGTTTTGGTGGAATTTCTCAATAAATCAGTCTGAAATACAACTTTTTTAAGCACATTCCTTCTGTATCTAGAGGAGTATAATTCTCTGGTACATTCTTAATTTTTATAGAATATGTCTCCTTTAAGATGTACCCAGATCCCTTCTCTTTATGTTCATGGTCTGTCATCTGAGGCTCCCCCTAATGTCACTGAGAATTTCTGAATCTCTTTGCCTGATGTTTAACACAAGGGGGAGCTGCAGTTCTAAATGTTGCTCGCTCTCTATGGTTTTATCTCTTCCTGCATGTAACTGTACATAGTCACCCCAAGTTGGAGCCCTTACAAATGGGTTGTTTAAGCATTACCAGTTAGTTCATCACAACTACCACAGTGAACCCCACATTCCCACTTGTTCCTTTTTTTCAATTGCTTGTGTCCAATTTCTCAAAAAGTCAATTTACTATGATAAAAATGTAAATACTAATAAAGGGGATAGAAAGCCTCACACAAAAGGTAACATTTCTGGGGAGCCTTCTTACCCCCAACTAAACCGCACTCTTTAACTTCCACAAATCTACCAGTTTAATTACCTATTGAGAAAAATATTAATGCAATGGTGCCATCTTGGGCTCCTAGGGTTGCCAACTGGCTGCTAAAATACTAGCCAAGGCCAGGCCAGAATTACAACTTTACTGGCAATGCATTTGCAGGTAAATTTGTAGTCACCTCTTGTTCCGCCCAGGGTCAGACTGGGCTGGCAGAACACTGAAAAAAACCCCCGGTGGGCCCCGCCGGCCCAGACCTGATCCCAGCTGGCCTTCATCCCGCTCAAGTCTACTTATGCACGGTTGGGGGGAGGGATGGGGCTCCTGCAGGGGTAATTTGCGTGCATCTGTGATGTCAGTAAAGAAAGGAACATCACAGTGCAATGCATTGTGGGTTATGTAGTTCCTGCATGCTGTCTGTAAGCTGTGGGACTAAAACATTGATGTTACAATTCATAACATCAGCAGCATTTGTGAGATTTAGGGATTTTGGAAAGCAAGCATATCTCCTGTTGCTGAGCAGAACAAAGCCATGTCTGAGAGAAGTTTCTCTCAAAGAGCTTACACTTCAATTTGTGGGGTGATTTGGCCACTGAGACAGTGTTTCCTTAGAGAATATAAATTGTGTAAAGTGTGAGATAAAAAACTACTAATGATACCTCCATCCCTGTTGCGTTAATTAGCAGCTTCTGCTACATTGTTTCACAAGTCAGTACATATTGAAACTGCGCAAAAAAAAAAAAAAACACAGTTTGTGGGTGGAGTTGCCCTTTTTAAGGTCAGTTTTACTTTAAAACAATTAGGCATTCTGCTGGGAGATATAGCAGGTATCTGGCTACGTCACTGGCATTGCCCAACCCCATTCAGGAAGGTGTTTCTTCCTACTTGCCTGTGGGGAGGGACATGGTTTTTCTTTCAGAGTTTCTGACAGCGACTTCCAGACTGACAGTTTAACACTTGGAGGTAAGTTATATTAAAAGACTGGGATACAATAAGTACAGGCAGTTATTGCTGCCCACTGGACTTTGGTCTCTGCCTCGTCAGTTTCTGGTGATCTGATTCCAAGGTTTGTGAAGGATCAGTGAGATTTGTGAAGGATCAGCGAGACGATCATCAATGAATCTTCCCGAGGGAACCTCATGGCTCCTGGTTTAAGGTAAGTCATAACTTATATTTTAACAATTAGTTTCTAATACTTGTGGTATGGGAGTCTGAAATCTGATTACACCCACAGCTTTAAGAGGGGTGGGGACCTTTTTTGTCTCTGGGCAGTGGGTTATAGTGAGGAGGTAAGTACAGAGAGTTATTTATGATTCCTCCATAGAAAAGATGAAACAGATCATGCTCGCAAACATGGTGGTATTTATGTGGGTGTAGGGATTGAGCAACTTCCAGCAGTTAAAGGGATAGTTCACCTTAAAAATCAAACCATTCTATGATGTAGACAGAATATTTGCAACTGGTCTTTATTATATAATTGTTGTGGGGTTTTTTTTTAGAATTATTTACATTTTTTTTGTTGTTGTATAGCAATCAGGTTTGGAATTGCAATGTTGTTGCCGCTGCTTAATTATCCTAGCAACCAGGCAGCAGCTTGTAAGTTAGAATGGAAAAGGAATAGTAAGTAGTGATAGGCGAAATGTTTTGCCAGGCATGGATTCGTGGCAAATTTCCACGTTTCGCCAATGGCGGATTGTTTCACGAAACGGATGAAAAAATTCGCTGCGGAAAAATTTGTCGCACGTCCAAAAATTGTCACTGGCGTCAAAAAAGGAAT
This sequence comes from Xenopus tropicalis, assembly GCF_000004195.4. Lineage (NCBI taxonomy): Eukaryota > Metazoa > Chordata > Amphibia > Anura > Pipidae > Xenopus > Xenopus tropicalis. Next base: position 18,633,030 of record NC_030680.2, on the reverse strand, counting down.
AGTCGCGGGTGTCAAAAGAATAGCCGTGCAACAAAATATTAGCCACGGGCGACAAAATAATAGCTGCGTGACAAAATAATAGCCGCGGGTGACAAAAGAATAGCCGCGGGTGACAAAAGAATAGCCGCGGGTGACAAAAGAATAGCCGCGGGCAACAACAGAATAGTCGCGGGTGACAATTTTTTTTGTCGCACAACATTTTCGCCGTAGTTTCGCTGATCTTTTGAAAGATTTGCAAATTTTTCAGCGAAGCGAAACGGAACAGATTCGCTCATCACTAATAGCAAGCAATAATGAATAACAATAAATTTCAAGCCTTGCAGTCCATTTCTTTTTTTGGTTGCCAGGGTCAGTGACCCCCAACAATCAAATAGCATTATAAAGTTGCTGGCTGGAAGGATACAGCATTCAGCTTTAAGATGTCCTGTCAACCCAGTCTCCAGTGCAGGAACTGTCTTTTTATTAGTAGCCGTAGTAGCTGGGGGGAGCGGGATTTGAGGAGGGATGGAAGGGGGACACGAGTGAGTAGCCAATCTAAGGGACCTCCAAACAGAAATCAACCTTCTTGCCAGATGAATAGAGTAACAACCAGGCCTGGACTGGCAACAGGGCCGGAACTAGGGGAAGGTAAAGGAGGCACATGCCTAGGGTGCAACAGTGAGGGGGCGCTAGGCACTTACCTCTTCTTTTGCCTACCCCTAGTTTCAGGTCCTTTATCCCCCCCCCCCCCACGGTGGACTACCTTCCTGGGCAAGGAGGCAGCCAGGCACCATAGGTTACTGACTGGCAATCTGTGAATTCTGGTAAATGCCAGAGTGGCTGCTGTAAGATGCCACAGACAGTCACTATTTATTGGCCTTGTTGAGGCCTCTGTGTACTAGGGCCTATTTTGAATCACACTGCTAATAAGCCAGTGGTCAAGGTGGTTGCACAGCATTCAATGCATCTACAACAGCAAGAACGGCCCCCAATTTTTTCTTATAGCTTGTACCAAGAGAACATTAAACTATGCCAGCATAGGTATGTCACTTTGCTCAGCACAGTTCTACAGAAACAGCCTTCCCCAACGTTGTTTTTAGCCTTTACACAATAGCATTGTTTTGCTTCCAATAAAGTTTAATTACATCTAAATTAGGATTAAGTACAAAGTATGGTTTTATTATTACAGAGAAAAAGGAAATCATGTTTAAAAATACATTTATTTGCTTAAAATGAAGTCTATGGGAGTTGGCCATCCTGGAGGTTTCTCAATAAAGGGTTTCCAGGTAACAGATCCTATACATTTACTAGGGAGTTCAAATAAGAGAGTTTTAGGGAGGCATGCTAAGCATTTCTCAACCTTTGGGCCACAGACAGCCCCGTTCATCACCTTCTTTGCATCCACTGAAAGACCAAGATGAGAGCCTGACTGCCAGGGTTATTTTCCGGAGGTCACAAAGCGTTGCTGACCCTGGTCTTTTTTCCAGAACTGCTGGCTTTCTATAGACATCATTATTTGAAGTGGCTTGGTGCCTTGCAAGTTAGAACACAATTCAATAAAGTCTTGGCTCCAGAAGTGACTTGTACTACAACTGCCTTTTTTGGTACGGAGTTATAAGGCAAATGATTACCCCCTATACCAGTTAGGTTCTTCTTGTATAACATATTGAGACAATTGTGCAATTTTTTTTGCTAATATTACTGCAATGAAACTCCAGAAGGGTGGATATAGTGCTGTTATGGTTTCTGGAGACTTCCGGGGAACAAATGAAACCAGGAACAGGGCAGGCAGGATTCTTATTGGACAATCCTCTTGCATCAATTGGGCTGATGGCTCTGGAGGACAATATGCTGAAGAATGATGGAAGCTGGTACAGAAGGTTTATGTCCCCTTTAATGGTCTGTTAGATTGTAGCTTAAAGTGAAGCCAACATTCCTGATTAGAAAATGAGTAGCTCCCTCTACACTGGCTGCTCTGCTTTGCATTCATCCAGTCTCATCACCTAAAAAATGACCCCAAACCTGCCCTCTATCTCTAATAAAAAACAGGCCCTTCCAAGGTCTGCTGTTAAAGACTGCCCCACTAAAAAATGGGACAGCTGTAAATAATGACAGTGGGTGAATGTTTGAAGTTGCTTAATGTTACCCTAAAAATTGAAAGAGGAGAAGTAAGTGAAGGCTGTTCCTGGCTTATATAGAAGACATGCCGACTCTCTCACAATTTTGGAACTTTCTGTTGAAAACTCTCTCATATAAGTCTTCTAGATTTACTTGTTGGCTTTTAGCAGCAAAAGGAGAGTAAAAAGGCTGTATATGGGGATTGGCTGGGGTATAACTGGGCCATTATCAAAAGCCTTGTGGTAATCAGCTCCAGGAGGTTGATGTCTCGCAACAAATTGATCATCCCAGACTACCAAGGGTATATAGAAAGAAGCATATTATGGTGGGTATATGATATGTGAAGGGCATGAGGTTGAAGCTCCCTTGTTCCTTTGTTAACTCACTTGTTATCAAAGGAGTGCCCACCTTCCTGTAACAAAAGGTTGGTCCCTAGCAAGGGTTAGTTAATCAGTAGCTGCTTGTGGTGTTATAAAGGTACTTCTGTACCATAGGTCTGGTTTTTGTAGAGCAATATTACACAAACTGAGACCAGAATCTTGCATGCAATTCTATAAGACCCAACGGAACTATTTATCCTTTATACACATGTGACCTTTATACACAGGGACCCCATTTGAAAAAATGCTGGAAAAAACATCATTGTATAGGGAGTGACAGACGCTTTATATAATTGTATATTTAAGCCTCTTGTATAATGTATTTGTCGACATCATCATCTGTACACAAGCCAGATACTTTACTATGTAATCTCTCCCACTCTTTATGAACTAATACATTACACATTCCCTTAGTTTTAGGGTGAGATGATTGTATGAGTCTCTGGGATTTGATGGTCCTTTCTCAACCACATGACTAGTCAGTCTCTATTCACTAGAGCTCGCTTTAGATCATTAGCTGGTTCAATCTCATTGTCTCAGGAATTGCTTCATAGTCCCTGTCCTTCCCATAATGCATTTGGGCTAGGCGTGAATGGTGAATGATAAAATTATACAGCGTATGAGTGATATTGCTACATTAACTCCCTGGAGGCAAGCAGTACATTTTTTCACTATGTGGATTACATGTTGGATGATGTATGACACTGCGGTTGCATATTCTCAGCCAGAATGCATTCATGAGTCACTTTCTTTAAAGTGCCAGGACTTTGAAGAGAGGCATAAACCTTGCCTTAAAACCTCCTCCTAAAATAGGCTTCCCAGACTCAATTACAGTTGCAAATGGGTGCTCCAGAGAGAATTCCGAGGGCCATCTGATATTACCTAATGGTGCCATATTTCACAGGACAGTCCCCAATAGCTGACTTGAAAAAGGATCAGGGTTAGGGACAAATTGGGGATGTAGCTGGGCAGTCCAGGGCATGACTTACTTTGTTGGGATGTATACAGGTCTATACCAGCCTATTCAAAAGTTTGGGGCAGAAAATACAGTTTAAGCAAAAATGTTGTCATCACCAGGAAAACTTGATTAGTGAAGGATGAGAATGACAAGAAGGCATCAGGGAGAAAGTGCATTTTCACAATGTACGCTACTGACAGGACATGGTTCCATGGAGAGGTGGGGTCCAAAGCTGCTCTCGGAACATTGCAATGGGCTCCAAGATGATTCCTTGTCGTTCTAGAGCTCAGTGCAGTAAACAGACAGCACTGCCTAAATATCATCCAATAACAATGACACAAGCAATCACAGAGCAAGCAGGATTTTCATGGGAAGTCCTCTTTGCTTCCTTGTGCCATAAGCCCTGGAGAGCTGGGTCTCATGGTTTTACTGAGCAGTATAGCTTTAAGGGTCCAGTCCTTATTTTATTGGATTACAGCCTTCAGCAATGTGTTGGACATTTCTGGGAATCCTAGTTAAGCATTATTTAGGTAAGACATAATTGAAAAACAGCATTTGCATCCCCTCTAACACTCTTCTATTAATCTGCTTTAGGTACCAAACGTCTGTAGTGAATCTGGTGTTGGTCTGCCAATTAACTGTCGTGGTATATGGGTTTCCTCACTGCGCAATGAAAGCTGAAGAATCCATTCATGTGGGTGAAGAGAAAGGTATTATTATTTGTTGGTGCTAATTATACTCACTCTTTGAGACAGGTTTTCAGGCATAGTGAGTTCCTGAGCTTACAATCTAAGTTTTATGCCCTAGTCCTAGGGACTCTGGAGTCAACCTCCAGACATAAACCTCAATTTAAGCAACAAGGATTTAAGGACATCAATGAAACAGAAGCCCAAAGCAATGGGTCTGCTGTCCTATAAACCTTTTAATGTCCAAAACAGGCATTTTGTTGGAACCTTCATTTCATGGTAGACAGATGTGGTGCCAATGCACACAAACATTCATACATGTGGTATAGAGAGCACTGGAGTTACTTTTGGGGACTGCAACTTTCAGGCATGGTAGGAACATGGCCTGGCACTGGGAAATATTGTGCTCTGGCAGCTTGTACACTGTTCCTAAATGAGCCAGCATTACTAGTGCAAAGGAGTCATTAGAAGTCCTTGAAGAAGAGGTAACTGTATGATCAGCCATAGCGATATTGTGGCTCTGCATGATCAGCAATAGTGATCCTGTGGCTCTTCATAATCAGCCATAGTGATCCTGTGGTTCTATATGATCAGCCATAGTGATCCTGTGGATCTGCATGATAAGCCATAGTGATCTTATGGCTCTGCATGATCAGCAATAGTGATCTGTGGCTCTGCATAATCAGCCATAGTGATCCTGTGGTTCTATATGATCAGCCATAGTGATCTTATGGCTCTGCATGATCAGCCATAGTGATCTTATGGCTCTGCATGATCAGCCATAGTGATCTTATGGCTCTGCATGATCAGCCATAGTGATCTTATGGCTGTGCATGATCAGCCATAGTGATCTTATGGCTCTGCATGATCAGCCATAGTAATTTTGTAGCTCTGCATGATAAGCCACACTGATCGTGTGGCTCTGCATGATCAGCCAGAGTGATTTAGTGGTTCTGTGTGATCAGCAATAGTGATCTCATGGTTCTGCGTGATCAGCCATAGTGATCTTGTGGTTCTGCATGGTCAGCCTAGTGATCTTGTGGTTCTGTTTTCAGTGTTCACTAACAAGGAAGATGCCAGCCAATTTATTGGGCGACGTTTACTCTACAACCAGTTCGATTTTGAAATGTTTGTCCCTGGCAATCTGGAGAGGGAATGTTACGAGGAAGTCTGCAACTATGAAGAGGCACGGGAAATCTTTGAGGATCCAGATGCAGTGGTAATGTCTAACTTATGCCAGTAATAGAATCTTAGATGCATACATACTATAGATATGGGTCCATGTCAGCTGTTTACCAATGCATTTCCTGTTCAGATTCAGAAGAATGTATTGAAAAAACACCCAAAAGTTCACCCAGCTTGTGCATGTTTGCAGAACAGGGTGAACAGGGCACTATTTGACTCACAGTTAGCTTTTAATTTACATTTGCCTTGAGCAGTATGGTAGTTCCCACATGTAAATATTCAGCCAAAAGTATCCAGACACTTTAAAGTGTCTAAAGTGAAATGACCTCAGGTAGAACACTGATGAGTTCTGAACTGTCTCCAAAAGCAATGTCAGCACAAGAACAATTTGTAGCAAGTGTGTGTTTTGATGGGTAAGTGTCTGCTGGTGTGGCATAAAAGTCATGCTATTGGAGTAGTGGAGATGCGTTCCTATGATATGACAAGGGCCCCTGCTTCCATTGAAAGCACACCTTAAGGCTACATCATACATCGACATTCTTGACAACATCTACTTTGCAGCAATTGTTTAGGGAAAGCCCCATGCACAAAGCAAGGTCCATACGGAATGGGCTGGAAGAAGGTGGGAGTAGAAGATGTTGTCTAGCCTGCACAAAGCCCTCACCTCAACCCAACAGAACATCTATGAGATACATTGGAATAGATATGCAAGCCAGGCCTGATACCCAACATCAGTGTCTAACCTCATTGATGCACTTATGGCTGAATGGAAGCAAATCCAGGTACAAACAATCTGTAACAGCACCTCTTGTATTTTCAATTAAAATGCCTTTATTGCAAATTTTAGGGGCATACAGCAAATCCCAACAATGGTCCATCATCTGGCAGCAAAGGGGTCTGCACAATGCCTTTACCTCAACCCAAGTGTACATCTATAGCAGGGATCCCCAACCTTTCTTACTTGTGAGCCTCAGTCAAATGTATAAAGACTTGGAGAGCAACACAAGCACCATAAAAGTTCATGGAGGAGCCAAATAAGGGCTGTGATTGGCTATAAATCCTGTTTTACTCAACCAAAACTTGCCATCAAGTCAGGAATTCAAAAATAACTACCTGGTTTGGGGGCACTGAGAGCAACATCCAAGGGGTTGGTGAGCAACATGTTGCCCCTGACCCACTGGTTGGGGATCACTGATCTATGAGATACATTGGAATGGATATGCAAGCCAGGCCTGATACCCAACATCAGTGTCCAACCTCAGTAATGCTTTTATGGCTGAATTGAAGCAAATGCCAACAATGGTCCATCATCTGGTGGAAAGCCTTTCCAGAAGAGTAGAGGCTGTGATAGCAGCAAAGGGGTCTGCATAAAGACCTTACTTCAACCCAAGTGAACATCTATGAGGTGCACTGGAATGGATATGCAAGCCAGGGCTAATACCCACCTACAGTGTCAAACCTCAGTAATGGTCTTATGGCTGAATTGAAGCAATCCCCAACACCTAGCGGAAATCCTTTCCAGAAGAGTAGAGGACCAACTGGATATTAATATCATTGGTTTGGGAATAGAATGGTAGATAGGCAGGTAACATAGTAACATAGTAACATAGTAAGTTGGGTTGAAAAAAGACATACGTCCATCAAGTTCAACCATAATGCCTATACCTAACCTGCCTAACTACAAGTTGATCCAGAGGAAGGCAAAAAACCCCATCTGAAGCCTCTCTAATTTGCCTCAGAGGGGAAAAAATTCCTTCCTGACTCCAAGATGGCAATCGGACCAGTCCCTGTATCAACTTGTACTAAGAGCTATCTCCCATAACCGTGTATTCCCTCACTTGCTAAGAATCCATCCAGCCCCTTCTTAAAGCTATATAATGTATCAGCCAGTACGACTGATTCGGGGAGGGAATTCCAGAACTTCACAGCTCTCACTGTAAAAAATCCTTTCCGAATATTTAAATGGAACCTCCCTTCTTCTAAACGGAGTGGGTGCCCTCGTGTCCGTTGGAAGGACCTACTGGTAAATAAAACATTAGAGAGGTTATTATATGATCCCCTTATATATTTATACATAGTTATCATGTCACCTCTTAAGCGCCTCTTCTCCAGTGTAAACAGACCCAACTTGGCCAGTCTTTCTTCATAACCGAGACTTTCCATACCCTTTACCAGCTTAGTTGCCCTTCTCTGGACCCTCTCTAGCTCAATAATGTCCCGTTTGAGCACTGGAGACCAAAACTGAACAGCATATTCTAGATGGGGCCTTACCAGTGCTCTGTAAAGGGGAAGAATAACCCCCTCCTCCCGTGAATCTATACCCCTTTTAATACAGCTCAGAACCTTGTTTGCCCTTGCAGCTGCTGCCTGGCATTGCTTGCTACAGCCAAGTTTATTATCTACAAGGACTCCAAGATCCTTCTCCATTATGGATTTGCCTAGTGCAGTCCCATTAAGGTTATACGGGGCTTGCATATTTTTACATCCCAGGTGCATGACCTTACATTTATCCACATTAAATCTCATCTGCCACTTAGCTGCCCAGATTGCCAGTTGGTCAAGATCCTGCTGCAGGGATGTCACATCCTGGATAGAATTGACTGGTCTGCAGAGTTTTGTGTCATCTGCAAACACTGATACATTACTCATAATACCCTCCCCTAAGTCATTTATGAACAAATTAAACAAAAGTGGACCCAGTACAGAACCCTGAGGGACCCCACTGAGAACCTTACTCCAAGTAGAGAATGTGCCATTAACAACCACCCTCTGTACCCGATCCTGTAGCCAGTTTTCTATCCATGTGCAAACGACTTCACTAAGACCAATAGACCTTAGCTTAGAAAGCAGTCGTTTGTGGGGAACGGTATCAAATGCTTTGGCAAAATCCAAATAGATTATATCTACTGCATCCCCACTGTCCAGCTTCTTACTTACCTCATCATAAAAAGCAATTAAATTGGTCTGACATGACCTGTCCTTCATAAAGCCATGCTGATTACTGCTCATAATGCCATTCTCCACTACATAATTTTGAATGTGATCCCTTAACAAGCCTTCAAATAACTTGCCCACCACGGATGTCAAACTTACAGGCCTATAATTGCCAGGCTGAGATCTTATTCCCTTTTTAAATATGGGAGTGACATTCGCCTTCTTCCAATCACTAGGTACCATACCTGATGAAAGAGAGTCTGAGAATATCAGAAACAAGGGCCACTGCAATTCTGCCCCTAGCTCTCTCAGTACCCGAGGGTGTATTCCATCTGGCCCAGGTGCCTTGTTTACATTTATCGTGTGTAACCCTTTAAGCACCATATCCTGTGCCAACCACTGTGTAGTTGGAGCTGAGGCAACAGTGAAGCTATTGGGTGAGACTTGGCCCACTGGCTCCTCTACTGTATACACAGAAGAAAAGAACTGGTTAAGCACATCTGCCTTTTCTGTATCCGCTGTAACCATATTGTTATTATAACTCAATGGGGCCACACCCTCAACCTGCATCTTTTTACTATTAATATACTTAAAAAACTTTTTGGGGTTAGTCTTGGCCTCGGCCGCGATGCGCTCCTCATTTTCTATCTTTGCCTTCCGGATTGCTGTTTTACAACACTTGTTATAGTGTTTATATTCATTAAACGCAGCTACTGTCCCCTCTGACTTATATTTCTTAAAAGCTTTCCTTTTTTTCCCTATTAACTTCTTTACCTCAGAGTTAAGCCACATGGGGTGATTCTTAACACTTCTACTTTTTCTTATTAATGGAATGAATTGAGAACAGTAATGATTTAATATCATTTTAAATGACAACCATTTCTGCTCTGTATTTTTATCAGAAAACATAATGCCCCAATCTATGCCCTGAAGCGCTGCCCTTAAGGAGCTAAAATTTGCCTTCCTGTTTGGTTACTTTTGGCAATATAGTGTATATATATATATATATATAAAGAACTTTTATTTATCTACTTACAATGTAAGCATTTTAGTTCAGTCAACTCACTTTAGCACTATTAAAGAATGAAGTTAGAAAACGCACTGCACAAAAAATGCATGAAATATTAAACAGAAACCACATGTATCCATACAAACATCTGAGCACAAGACCTTACCATGCCGTGTGTTTAATAGGAGCCATGTGTTTGAGCGTTAGCGCAGTGATACAACATACATGCCGAAATATGCAAGGCCGTGAAATATTCTCCCTTTCAGCATCTGCAGAGGATTAGCTTGTCATTTTGCTAATAAAAGAAATCAGTGTTTATGGGCTGAGAACACAACAATAGGCGGCACAAATACTCCCAGGCTTAGGTTTTGCTCTCAGCTAACAATGATCTATAAGGGATCCTTTAGGATGGTCAGGGGCTAGCGTTCTGGAGCAGTAAGGGGAACAATGCTGGTTATGAATTGAGATTGAGGTGTAGGGGAGCAGGCTTAATGGTTTGCCATTGGCTACATTGTCTAGCTCATATATGTCAAACACAAGGCCCGGGGGCCAAATCCTGCCCACCTGGCTGTTTTATGTGGCCCTTGGTGACTGTGTCTGACCATCCAGCCTGATCAATTTCCATTTTCCTCACATAGTAACTAAGACTAAGGGGTATATTTATCATGCTGTGTAAAAAGTGGAGTGAAGCATTACCAGTAATGTTGCCCAAAGCATCCAATCAGTAATCAGATTTCAACAGTAGCAAAGCATCTATTGGCTGCTATGAGCAACATACACATTGTGATAAATATACCCCTTAGTATCTTACTAAGTATATTAATAAAAAATAAAAAATTTGGCCTGTGACTTAGCCTGTGTTTTAGCTTTCGGCCCCCTTATGTGATTGAGTTTGACACCCCTGGTCTAGCTCCTGGGTGTCAAATAGTACCAACTTGGTAAACAAATAGTGACTCGCAAGGTCTAGATCTAGGATGGAAAGCCAAAGAGAGATGAATTCAGTGGTCTCTTGCACACAGTTCTATCTGGAGCACATTCATTATATCTGGCTTTGGTTGAGAAACCTTGGTCTCAATTAATGATGGTGCTTGAAGTTTAATTACAAGGCATGGTATGCAACACAGCAGAACAGAGATTAGAAAGGGATTCCCTTAGACATTGCTATTCTGTGGCAGTTTGCAGTTGGCCTTCATGTTTTATTGTTTTATGGTCTTCAGTTATTTAGCATTTTGTTTAGCAGCTCTCCAGTTTGGTATTTCAGCAACTGGTTGTTAGGGTCTTATTTGCCCTAGCAACCAGGCAGTGGTTTAAATGAGAGATGTCAATTTGAACAGGAGAGGGCCTGCATAGGAAAATACAGTCAGTAATAAAAAGTAACAATAACATTATAGCCTCATACAGCAATGCTGGATTAATGCAATGGTCTTCCAGAGGAGGCAGATTGGTCAGCCTTGCAGGAACCAATTCTAAGAGATGTCTAGCCATGCCCATAGCATCAGCAGCTTACTGCATTGTGATTAAAAAAAATGGCAATTTTCATCCTGAATTTGCCCAAAGCATAGCAAAGTAAATAACCCATTAATGCAACATTCAAATTTGCTTTAATGACCCAGCATTGTATATTTAGAATTATTTGCCTTCCTCTCCTGCCTCATTCTAGCTTTTACATGGGGGAGGAGGGGGGGTCACTCACCCCAGCAGCAACAACAACAAAAAATGATTACTCTGCAAGGCTACAATTTTATTGTTACTTTTCATCACTTATCTTTCTACACAGGTGGAAATTAAAAAACAAATGTGACTAGGAAGGAATTAAAAATTTAACTCTGTGATTGACTGTCATTCAGTCATCCAATCGCTTGCCAGGCATTCCTCTCTCCTGACTCAGGCCCTCATTAACCAATCATCAATTAGCTCTCATGTGTCTACTGCAATTAGACAATAAAAGCAAATGTCTGCCCTGTCAATGAAAGCTCTGCAGCAATATTAAGCTGTATCAGTAAGTGGGCCGCTCCTATCCCCTTGTAAGGAATGGTAGAACCCAAGCCAAGCACTGCTAATAACCCTTTCCTAATCCCGCTCCAGTAGCCAAGTCATTTTCAGCGCTGGTGCCACGAGTGCCATACTTTGGCTTATGCACACAATAGCAACATGATTGCCTGAATGCTTGGGAAATGAGAGCTGACACACCAGTAATGTTTATTGGAACAGGTTAAGCTTGTTTGAAATAACCACCAAACCTGGCACGGAATTCAGCGCTCATAAAACTTAATACAGACAGTACTATGCGTGGAAGATGACAATGTGGCTGATGTAGGGGGTAATAAACTGCTACAGACTTAAAAGACTTAAAGCAACAGGAACACCAAAAAATGAAAATGTTCTAAAGTAATTAAAATATAATGTACTGCTGCCCTACACTGGTAAAAATTGTGTGCTTCAGAAACGCTACTATAGTTTATATAAATACCCTGCTGTGTAACCATGGGGGCAGCCATTCCTGCACTGGTACAGCTGGGGTATTTGCTTCAGAAACGCTACTATAGTTTATATAAATACCCCGCTGTGTAACCATGGGGCCAAGCATTCAAGCTAGAAAATGAAAAGGCACAGGTTACATAGCAGATAACAGATCTCTCTGTAGAATAAAATGGGAATCTATGCAACTTATCTGCTATGTAACCTGTGCCCTATTATCTTTTTTTCAATAGCTTCCCCCAGGGCTACACAGCAACTTTGTTTATATAAACTATATTACCAGTGCAAGGAAATAGTACATAATATATTAATTACTTTGATACACTTACATTTTTTGGTGTTACTGATACTTTAAGTGCCCCACCCCCTCACAAAATGGAAAAACATGAGATTTTCCAAATTCAAGATGTTTTCTAGTTAGTAATTACAGGGATATATTTCCAGATAGTGTCAGAAAGCCCCTGTTTTGACTGGTACCTACACTTATGATGTAAGCGTGGCTGATTTGTATTTGTCCAATTGAGAACCACCTACTCACTTTTCTCCCCATACTTCCCCAGTTACAGAGCTCTTTTTACTATGATCAGGCAGGGGTGCCTCCTGGCTCAGGCTAACACCAGTAGGGGTCTCTCATTGTATTAGTCTGTTCGGAACTGCAAAACAGCAGCTGAAAGCAGCAATTTTTGGATATGTATATTCATATAATTATAGTCTAATAATCTACTCTTTTAGCATTCCCACTCCTCACCCTATGTCAGCAGCTTAAGGTGGCCATACACGGGCCGACTGTAGCTGCTGATATCGGTCCCTTAGACCGATTCGGCAGCTTATCGGCCCGTGTAGGGGCACAAATGAGAGGCCTGCCCAACTGACATCGGGCAGGTTAAAAAATCTAGTCGGATCAGGGACTGCATCAGCACGTTGATGTGGTCACCGAACCAATTGTGCCTTTTACCGGCGTTCTAATTCGATTGTTTGGCCCCAGGGCCAAACGACCGAATTAGCCTGAATTCACCCGATATCGCCCACCCGTAGGTGGGGGATATCGGGAGAAGATCTGCTCGCATGGCAACCTCACCAGGCAAGAGGATCTTAACGTGTATGGCACCTTTGGATACAGGCCTAGACTAGGATTCAAAATAGGCCCAGGCATTCCAAGTACACAGAGGCCCAAACAGCCACCCCCAGGCCCAATAACTAGTGACTGTCTATGGCATCTTACAGCAGCCCCTCTGGCATTTGCCAGAACCCACAGATTGCCAGTCCGGGCCTCCTTAGAGATTAGACTCTGTGGGTCATTTTTCTGAAATGGTCAGCCTAAGCCATCCTTTGGTCTTCCCCAGGGGGGTTATGAAAAGGTAAGTGTTAATAAGGCCCCATCAACCACTACCTTTGGTGGGGGGGTGACATCCATTGAGGTCCAGAAACCCCAAACCTTGCCCTCAGTTCTGACTGCTTTTTGTATTTTGTGGGTTCACAACCTGATGAAGGGCTCAATATATATTGCACCAATAAACAACATCCCTAATGGAGGGGGAAGTAGATCTTATGATTGTGCTGGGTCTTTATCCCCTATAGTAGGGGAGGAACCAAGGAGGACCACTTTGACCCCTTATTTCTACAGCTTTGATCAACAAAATGTTTTTAGCTTTACCAAAAAAACAGATTAAGCTCTCAATCCTCTCTGATCAGAGATGCTCCTAAAATAATTGAAAAGAAGGGAAACGTCAAAATGAAGCAATATCCTACTACATAGAAGGGAGTGCCCATATATTGCTCTCCCTGTTTATATAGCGTGTGCATAGGGCAATCTGATCAGTAACTAAAGTTATTACAGTGCTAAGCTACTACAGCTCCACCTGGGTGCACAATATTCTACTGTATGCCAATTTAAAGGCTAATGGTTAAAAGACATATAAAGATGGTTAATTATCCCTTCTAGTAACACCTATTCTTTAACAATTAATATTAAAGGGAAAGAACTGCAGATAGTAAGACAAAGTCTTTATAGGCACTGACAGCCTAGTAATGTAGCGTGTTGGCTTCACTACACTGACTGTATGGTCAACTAATAGTTACTCATAGCATCCGAAATGCCACCCAGCGGGGTTCCTATCTCATCCCTTAAATTACAGACCCATTAAAGAAAGGATTGTGCAGAAAGATGTTTCCGTAATTAAAGGGATGAGTAGACAGTCCTTTCACCGTGCAAAAATGTTGGTTGACTCAAACCTGGCATTACACTGTTACCCGATATGTAAACACGTTTCTAGTTATTAATGTCCTCTACCATAATAAAACCATACTAATGTGCTGGCAGACACATCTGTACATTAAGGGGAATATTTATTATAGTGTGTAAGCCAACATTACCAGTGATGTTGCCCATTGCAACCAATCAGATATTTGCTTTTGTTTTCTAACTTGAAAGTGGCTGCTATGAGCAGCATCACTGGTATTATTGGTTTACACACTATAATAAATAAGCCCCTCAGTGTTTGCTAAAATGAGTTTTGGCAAATTCCAAATGATTAAAATTGGCTTTTCTTCTTTAGATGGCATTTTGGCAAAAATACACCAGTAAAGGGACCATCTCCAAAGAAGGTAAGTGTGAATTTGCTGGGCAAAACAGTTGGATAACATGACATAAAGGAGTTGGTACGGTACATAAAAACTGGGGCTAGTTTTGTGGATTCATATAGCATGCATTAAATATAGCCCCCTATATTGGCTTTGTCTGCCAGAGCGAGATGAACATTGTCAGTAAAATCCTTTGCACCAATGGGAACCACAGGTCAGGCAAAGGGCTACTGATTCTGCCACCCATCCCTGCTTTGTTGGCAGCAGACACCTTCAGCTACTAATTTAGTGTTGCAAGTGTGCAATGTGAAAAAACATGGTGCACTGCGCCAAATTTTTTCGCTTTGAACTTTTACCCTGCCTTGCATAAATTAAATGTACCTTATAAAGGTCTAATCAGGACCTGCAACAGTCTAATCAGACCTGCTCTTGTCTGTACTTAAGGCAGGCCCTGGCCTTTCAATTGCTCAAAGGCCCAAACAGCCCCCACAGATACAATAAATAGTGACTGTCCATAGCATTGTACAGCAGCCCCTCTGGCATTTGCCAGAATCTATAGATTGCCAGTCTGGGCCTGGCCTGAACCCGAAACCTTTGTTTTACCTGCTCATACTGCTACGTGACCCATCTGCAACACATTTACTCTCAATCCAACCCAGTGTCCACTCTAAAACACATAAGTAATGTCATCAAAGGAAAATTATCTACTGGACCAAATTATGACCCACGACCCACATTTAGCTATCACTGTCACGTACCTGCATTGTACTCAACTCTATTGATACTCAGGAATACCCAAATACACTGCCACATGTTACCTATATGTTGGTGCACATTTACAGCTGTCACTTAGGGTATTATATGGAATGGTTTATGGGGACCTACATATACATTATTGTGTCCTTTCTCTTTTCTACCTACCTCTCCTCTTCTGCCTTCTTTTGCACTCTTCCCAAATATTTCTTTTTTCTTCTTTCCTTTTTTTCTTTTCCGATTCCAGTTCCGTTACTTTGACCTTACTATGAGCTAGGGGCAGGGTCCCCTTAAGGTGCAAAAGGAGGCATAAATGAGTAAGTCTGCAACATCTGGGGCCCATCCTCGGCACGATAGGCAAGTGCACCCACATTTAAAGGTCATTTCCATACAAGTGAATGGGGGGTATTAAAAGGAATTTGCCCTCCACCTATTGTGCTACTATTTGCCTGTCTGACATATGCAATACAATTACTTTCTTCTGTTCTCTTCATGTGTCTAGGACCTTTCTGCACATAGTACGATTTTGCATTTGCTCATTTGGCTTTCTCTTTCTGTGGCAGTTGTAAAGCTTGATGTTGTCGGCTTACTCACTGGCATTATTTCTGGTGGGACGTTACTGGTAATACTGGGTCTTCTCGCATACTATTGGTATATGGTCTACTGTGGTTCACGAAGGCATCGTACTGTGTAAGTATTAAAATATTGAACACTTTACTAGAGATCTTGGGCTAGAGTTACTGAAGTGTTATAAATTATATTATAAAATAACTTGCGCTTTTTGAAAAGAAAACATAATTTCAAGCAACTTTGCAATATAAATCAATTAAAAAGCAGCCTTTTTATGATTAATATAATAATATGGTTTGGCACAGTTCCCTAAGCCCCGCCCCCTGTTTCCCTGCTGATCTGGCTGACTACTTTGTGACTCAAATAAAATGTAACAGTAGTCGCCTGTCCTCAGCCTGCCTTCAGCCTGCATCCTCCCAATCCCACAATCCCCTGCATATGTGATGTCAATAAGGAAAGGAACATCACAGTGCAATGCATTGTGGGGTATGTAGTTCCTGCATGAGTTGTTACAATTTGTAACATCAATCTTTTAGTCCCTCCTCCCCTGCCAGGATTTCAAATGATGCAGAAAGAGCAGAACTGTTTTGCAGCTGGATTTCAGCATATAAAAATGGTATTTATTCATACAGATTACAGTAATTTCTGTGGGGCTCTTTAACAAATTTTGGTTCAGAAGCCAGAGTTCCCCTTTAACATTGCATTCCCCTGGAAACTTGATTTACTACACAGCTGTAACTGTGGTTATGGTAAAATGGATGCAAATTGTGTGTATTACCACCAGTTATTAGAGGTGTTAAAAGATGCTTCCATGTAGCTGCACACAGTTCCAGTCCATCCATCCTGCCTCTTCTTCTAAATTGTATGCAATTGCGCCTATTGACGCAGGGGAACCCTGGAGCTGATGATATGACGCGGCGATTGGCCAACTGCTTTGTCAATCTTACAGAATCCTGCCTGGTTTTCCAAATTGGGAAAACCGGCCAGGTAGTTTTGACCCGGACAGGTAGTAACCCTACTCTGCAGGCTGCATCAATGGACACAGCAGACTTGCACCCATTAGGGGACAACATCATTATGCACTGGTTAGTATATATTTTACAGTTTATTATGAAAATACACAAGAACCTTATCTAACAACTGAACTACATCCGTGTATTGAGTTTCCTGTTTCATTTCTAAGACTGATAAATATCCCCATTCATATTGTCAGCAAAAGATCTGCTTTCGTACACATGGTATAATGAGACTGTTCACAGCTTTATAATTATGTCCTGTCTGGCACAGCACTTTAAGTATGCAATTATCCCTATTTAATTACATAGCCCAAATCAACCTCAGTCATATCTGGTAACTTCCGTCATATTCATCACCCCCAGCCAGGGGCTTTAGTTGAGCTGACATGCTGACAAGCCCTGGAGCATTAACTACATGCTCTATGAGTATATCTGGCACTGCAGACCCTCCGGTTTTATAGATTCAGTGAAATACATTCTAGACTTAATATTAAAGAAGCGTTAATATTATTATTCTTACACTTCACCCATAGCCGACCCTGTGAGAGGCTAAATACAGGTGGAATATTGGGGCAGATGAGTTCTGTCCTGGCACAACATGGAGCAGAGAGACCTGTGTTTGCCCCATAGCGCTGTATTCATGGGAAGCAGGTGGGGGAAGGCGCATAGGCACCCCCTCGCCCCCTAACTTGCACATCATTCAGACACGCAGCGGACAGAGTTGCATATTGGTCCTATGCTGCCCTAGGCATGGGACCTCTGTGTGCCCATTGGCAGATGCATAATGGCACTGCCAGAAGTGATGGCATGATGTGACCCACAAGCTGCACTCCTACCCTTCACCCCTCGCTTAGTAGGAAAGAATATGGCACCAGCATTTTTTTTTTTGTAGAAAATGTTTTATTTAACCTATAGGCACCTGATGGTCGCACCCTAAAGATGCCACCCTCGGCACGGGCCCTCAAATGCCTATATGGTAAATATGCCCCTGGCACCTGGTCTTGCACCTACCATAGCTGTAACCTGCACCTTGAGCTGGATTACTTTTTTGCACAAGGTGCAAAGCGCAGCAACAACTCTGATGAAACTGCTTTTTAAATGAGGTGTACTTTGGCACTCCTTAGAGCTTTTGCCAGGCAGGCAGACATACAAAATCACTAAGGGGCACAAAAGCCTATGTGCCTTCCCCTGCCTGCCCATCTTGAATAGAGATGCCAAATCCAGATAGAGCTCTATTCATGGGGGTAGCTGTAGCACCTGAGGCCTAAAGCTACATTTAGGTGTCAAAGTATAAGATAAGTATAAGATCCTATGGAGGAAATGTTAGTAGCCACGCTTGGCACACATAGGCTTGCTGGTAAAAGATCCATCAGACACAATATGGCTGCAGAGCTTGTAGGTTCAATACCTACTTTTCAGACATTGCCTCTGCAGCCAATACTAGAAACCTACATAGGGGTAATTGTGATGAATGCATATTTGTCGGTTACTTGAACTTTCTTTTTCTTTATTTTAAGCCAAGAGGGAAGCATTGAAGGCAGAAACATATCAGTCAGCTCCAGGAGCTCAGAGGAACTCCCACTGCAACCTACAGCCCCGTCTCTGCCTCCCCCTCCATACGAAGAAGTTGTACTGGATGCAAGAAACGATGAGCCCCCACCTCCTTACCCTGGGACGCACAAAAAGTCCTTTAAAAAATCTTTATCAATCCCTGCTCATCAAAAGTATCAACTATAGCAGTGCCGTCCAATCTTACTCCCAGCAGTGGGTTAATAATCTGTTATACCACTTGACAGTGGGTTGGATTATATTACAATGATGGTGTCATACCAAGAAGCTTATGGATGCCGCAAGTGGGATGGGAACACAAATAATGCCATGGTGGGACCATATCTGGACCAGTGGGTCTCCAGTTGAACCATCATACACTATAGGAATACCATATCCTGATTAAGAACATGTGAATGGGATAAGGAGAACTTTATGTAATAATGGAAGTGAACTTTGTGCCCAAGGACCAGGGGTATGGACTAGTATCTTACATAGTATTAAAATGGCATAGTTTTTGGGGTATCTACTGTGCCACGTGATCACTGCTTGCACTTATTTTTGGCCTAACACATTAATGTTATATGAGTGAAAACCATACTCCCATACCTGATTTGCCTTCTTCCATACAGTCCTTTGTTGAGGCACTGCTTGTAATGAATGGGAAGAGCTGCTGCCATTCCAGATCCAGCAGTCGACTGACCTCAGCCTGCCTTTCAGCCTGTATCATCCAGATCCCATAATTCCCTGCAAATGATGTAAATGTGGGTTATTTAGTTCCTGTATGCTGTCTGTAATCTGTGGGGAAGTTGTTACAATTTGTAACATTAATGTTTTAGTCCCTCTTCCCCTGCCAGGATTTCAAATGAAAGAGAAGAACTGCTTTGCAGCCAGATTTCAGCATATAAAAATGGTATTTATTCATACTTTTGAAGGAACAAATTTAGGTTTCTGAAGCCGGAGTTCCCCTAAAATATATATCAAGATGGTTGGGGGTAATCATTTTTATTCTAGGAATCAAGCCAAAATACACAAATGTGTTACAAGTATTTTAATGTAAATCGTTTTTTGTTTTGTTATTTTTGAGCTTGTGGCTCGCTACCACGACACCGAGATGCAGGAATCAACTGTAAGTCGTGCACTTGGTAATATAAACTAAATTCATTTTTACGTCAGCACTTGTGTAAATAGAAAACATTTTGGGAAGAAAATGGGTGGGGGGGGGGAGGTGGATGGGATGAAATGGAAAAGTTTTTTTTTTAAAAATATTTACATAACACTGTTGTTGCCGTATATATATTTGATACATTGCTTTCTACAAAATAAAGGCATTTTGCAGTAGCCATTACAAGTGTCATCAGTATAAATAATGCAAAAGATAAAAATCATTGAAGCTGATGAACATTAATGATTTATCACTTCTCGGAGTACAGACTTGATTCTCACAAATGTGGTGTCCTGCTGTATCTCAGGAAGTCCTCTATATGGCGACTGAACCATAGGGCTCCCATATGCCCCAGGTCCCCCTTTTTAAATCTGTGAGACAGTGTCCCTGCAGTTTGCTTACAGGTTGCTCATCCTGTGTTTCTCAGTTGGCAAGTACATTGGGTTTGGGGAGGCTAATTACAGACATAAGGGGTCAATTACTACCTACAGAGAAGGGGGCAAAGTGCAAACTGCCACAATCCACCCGGATTTTTATCAATTTGCACCCTGCCCTGCAGGTAAAAAAAAAAAGTGCTGCAGGTCTCTGCACAGAAGCTTTCACCCAATGAATACAGCACCGGCTGCTTTCTTCAGCCCTGTATTCATGAGCAGGGGGCAGAGGTTTGCAGGCATTCCCCCTCACACCACATAACTTGTGCATGTTTGGGAGTGTCAGTGGGCATATGCTGTGCTGGGCCAAGCTGGCTAGGGGTCCCCAACCTTTCTTACTCATGAGCCCCAGTCAAATGTAAAACGACTTGGAGAGCAACACAAGCACCATAAAAGTTCATGGAGGTGCCAAATAAGGGCTGTGATTGGCTATTAGGCAGCCTCTATGCACCCTATCAGCTTACAGGGGGCTTTATTTGGTAGGAAATCTTGTTTTTATTCAACCAAAACTTGCCCCCAAGTCAGAAATTCAAAAATAACTACCTGGTTTGGGGGCACTGAGAGCAACATCCAAGGGGTTGGTGAGCAACATGTTGCCCCCAGGCCACTGGTTGGGAATCACTGCCTTAGGCAAACCAGCCAGCCACCTTCCTGACATCCTTTATGTATATACTAAAAATATATAAGAATTGCTACATAAGAGGCACTTCTCATGCCTGTGCTCTGCAGGTTTGTGTTTTCCCTCTGTCACCATTTTTTCTATCCAGAATTGTGAGCTTCATACTTAGTTTCTAGAAGCATCATGTCATCTTATGTTGCATGTATTCCTTCCCTTAATCAAACTCATTTAGATTTTGCCCTAAAAATACGCCTTGTGACCTAATGAAAACAGCTCAGTGTCTGTCAGCTTTCTACTGAGAATGCTGGAACAACTTAATTACCTGGAATGTTTTTGTCCATAAACAAATGGCATGCATAGACTTGCCGTACAACCAGTTCCGCAGTTCAGAAATAAGACTTTCCAGCATAATCTGCTGGCTTAGGAAGTATTGCTATCCCCTTGAGGTAACCTGTTTTTTTTGTAAATGTACGGCAATTAAGTCTCTATTTTATTCCACTAGCAATTTACTTATTATGTGAGCTACGATGCTTTGCCTAAGCATTTTTAGGGCAAGGCACGATGTCATGTTTTCTTGAAAGGGGTTAACTTTTAGCATTTTATTGAATGACCTATTCTTAGCAACTTTTCAACTGGTCTTCATTTTTTATTTGCTATAGTTTTTGAATTATTTGCCTTCCTCTTCTGACTCTTTCCAGCTTTCAATGGGGGTCACGGACCCCAGCATCCAAAGAACTATTGCTCTGTGAGGCTACAGTTTTATTGTCATTGTTACTTGTTATTACTTATCTTTCTATTTCGCCCCTCCTCTATTCATATTCCTGTCTCTCTTTCAAACCACTGCCTGGTTGCTAGGTTAAATTGGACCCTAGCAAACAGATAGCTGCTGAAATTCTAAACTGGAGAGCTGCTGAAGAAAAAACAAAATAATTAAAAAAAAAATCCACAAATAATAAAAAATGAAGACCAACTGCAATTTGTTTTAGCATAGTACTCTCTAAACAATACTAACAGTTATTTTAAAGGTAAACTACTGCTTTATCAGCATACGGTCATATTAATTTACTGATTGAATAAATCGATTGGATCGAAGATTGCATTTCTTGACACCATTCATTAAAGATTCCAAACACGCTCCTTGCACTTCTATATAATTGTGCCACTGTGTCTGTTCTGCCTCTTCTGCTAGATTATGCAAAAGTGATGCTGTGGAACCCCGGAGCAACTGCCACCTTGCACCTTGATAAGTGCAGGGGACCTCATGTCTTTGTCTGACAGTTCCAGGCTTCCCGCCTCAAGTTGCATCAATAGGTGCAATTGATTTGCACCCAAAGAAGGGAACACAACTGCTTGGCCCACCGAGCACAGTCCTAATAGCAAAAAGTCCTCTTGCTCAGCTAATTGGGTCTATCACTGATTAAATAATAGGTAAAAATACTGTTTCTAAAGATGCTGGGAATGAACACATTGGACCAATTATGGGTAAAGGTGGCCATACATGTTGCGATCCACTCCTTTGGTGAGGTCGTCAAACAAGTGGATCTTCTCCCAATATGCCCATCTAAGGTGGCCAATATCAGACTATTTGATAATTTGGCCGTAGGGTCCCAATGCGGTCCCACCGGGAAAAATGAGATCTGTCCAATTTTCGGCCATGTTGGTCGGGTAGGCTCATTAGAGGTGCCCATATACGCAGTGCCGGACTGGCCCACAGGGATACCAGGAAAATTCCCAGTGGGCCCAGGTGTCAGTGGCCCCTCTTGCTTTTAGCTATTTGGCCCAATTCATGGTAATTACTTATTTTTCTATGGGAACAAAGCAACTAAATATATAGAATAATATATCATAGTTAGTAAAGATAAAAAAAACTAAGAAAATATAGAGACGGAGTTAGAAGTGGATGAAAAATAGTTTAGAGGTTGGGCCCATGGTCTAAGGTTTTCTGGTGGGCCCCTGGCATCCCAGTCCGAAACTGCATATACGGGCAGATAAGCTGCCAAATCGCTCTAAAGGACTCAAAACGGCAAATCCTGCAGCAAACCTTAAAGGAAAGATGCTCTGACGGGTGCTACAGTGATAGCTTCAGCTTTTGCAAACAGTGTCAAATGTCCTGCTAAAATTAGCCATACTAAATCTAAGCCTTCATTCTGACCGGGTGCAGCAGTCCCTTCAGAGAGAACCAAAGCAGTCAGTAGCTAGTAGCTTATTCCTATACACTTTCTAAGACAGACAGGCACATAGGGTGAGTGTCAGGAGGCACATAAAGTATCCAAAAGTATCCAGTCACCTGCCTGTCCAACATCTCATCCCAAAACAGAGGCTATTAATATCAAGGTGGTCTTCCCTTTGCCGATACCCATCTGAGAAGGCTTTCCTCTAGACCTACTAATTACAAATCTGCACTCATACAACCACAAGAGCATAAGTGATGCTGGCCATTGGTGGTGTGGATCAGGCCTGGCTCACAGTGGGCATTCCAGTTCATCCCACAGGGTTCAGTTGGGTTGAGGTCAGAGCTCTGTGCCGGTCGGGCCAAGTTCTTTTACCCTTGTAGGAACCTTTTGTTGAACGTGGGCTGTATTGTACTGAAACAGAAATATGTCTTTGCTTCCTTGCTTTCAATGGCATTAGGGTTCCAGGCTCAAATCATGGTAATCAATCTCAGACCATCATTCCTTCTCCACTAAAATTTACAGCCAGAAGTATGAATTCAGGAAGGTTCTCATGGTGCACAAACTCACTTCCAGTTCTGTGTATTAATTCTATTGGTGGAGCTGTATAAGCAATAGATCCTTATGATCCAATGCAGTTTCTGCATGCTTGCAGTTTCTCTGCAGCCAGAGTAGGACACTCATCAAGAATCCCTCATGTTAAGGTGGCCATACATGGTAAGATCCGCTCGCTTGGAGAGGTCACCAAGTGAGCAGATTTTCTCCCAATATCCCCACCTACGGGTGGGCGATATCAGGCAAATTTGGGCCAAGAAATTGAATTAGAACGGCGGGTATAGGCACCGTCGGTTCGGGGACCGCTTCAAGGAGCCAATGCGGTCCCAAATCCGACAGAGAAATCAAACCTGCCCAATCTAGATCTGTTGGGCAGGCCCGTCATTTGTGCCCATATACGAGCAGATAAGCTGTCGAATCAGTGTAAAGGACTGATATTGCAGGCTAGAATCAGCCTGTGTATGGCCACCATAAGTGCAAAGGGGTGTGGACAGGTCTTACTTTTAAAATTGACAAATTGATGATATTCCCTTTCGCGATGTATTGATGTTATTGCAGTTCATATTCCTGTCTGCTCCCTAATGTGAGACATATTTTATCTGTTGGAAAACAAACACCTTGGCTCCTTCATGGTTGCGGGTGCTAAGTACAGGTGCTCCGGAAGCCCATCACGCCTGTAGATGTTCTTGCAATTCACTCATGACGCCTAATATGACAGGTGCCAGATGTGCCTGCCAGGGTACAATATGCCATCACATAATAGCATCTTCATTAATACAGGGGACATCTGGCTTTGCCTCCAGATTCACAGACTATTTACAAAATCTCCATACTGCTGTTCTTTTGTATTATTCTATTTTTCCTCCATGTTTTATAGACTTCTCCAAAGTTGTTTTGGCTTTGCTTCTAGCCCAGCTTGTATAACTGTAGAAATACCTTTCTATGGTTCCTCCTGTTATTTGTCTGTAGCTTTATCTTTAATTATTATCCCTTATTTATATGGCTAAAAAACATATTCTGCAGCTCTTTTTAAAGACATTATACATGCTCAAGGTCTAAAACGTCTGCAATATATCACCTTGGCTTTCTAACTGAAGTACACGTGGTGCTGGGTAGTGGTGGGACCAGCACCCTTCTTACCATTAGTCTAAAAAAGAAACCGGAACACAAGCAAAATTTGCTGGGAAACCCTGCAAAGTCTACAGCATGAAGGGCAACATTTTCAAGCATATAGGTATGTGGTACTTGCACAACATAAAAAGGGGACAACTGTGCAGAATTAATCGAATCAGTTATGTAATTTAACCCCAAAGGGTCTATATGCATGTCCAAAAAAAGTTCAATTGCTCTATCAGTGAAAATATTATCAATGAAAGAAATTGTTTATAAGTGGGCAGAAAGCCTTAGTCACATCATTAGGCCAGTGTGAAATGGATAACATAGAGATTATAGGTTGGATCAGGAGAATGTAAGTTTGACTCCTACTGTGTTTGTTTGCTGTTTTGGCCTTGGAAAAGCAGTGGCCTAAATGAGCATAAAGAAGCCATACAGAAATACCAACCCTCCATGGTGGCAAAGGTATGCAATTGTCTTTGGTTGCCCACATAATAATAGAACGAACTGGTGCTCAGTTATAAACAAATCTAACAGGCTGAATGCACACAATGGAGTTGACAGAGTAACTTTTTATGTAAGCGAAAAGATGCAGAGCCGAACAACTGATCATCAGAAGAAAGGTCCATGCATTCTCTCTATATTGCAGTAGTTTTCTTACACCTTTGGCTCAAGCACATCGTCACATTGTTATTTATTTGTTCAGTAAATAAGAAATGACATAGTAGTTAACAGTGTTATATGAGTCACTGCTGCCATTTACTATATTCAGGGCGGAACTGTGGGTAGACAGAAGACGCACCTGCCTAAGGCACAACAATGGTGGAATGCCAAACTGGTACCTCTTCTGCCTACCCTTAGTCCACATTACCCTGCGAGGGCAAGGTGGCAGGCCGGGTCGCTCAGGGTACCCGCAAGGGGGCAGACCGGGTCACCCAGGGTACCCAGTTGGCATGGCCTGCCTCTGACTATACCTACTATTCATCACTTTTTCTACTTACAACTGCTGCCCAGTGGGTCACCACTATGTGTTGCCCCTAGTTGCACTCCATTCTAGGTTTCTATGAGAGACAAAAGTGGAAGGAGTGAAGAAGGGCATAGATAAATCAGTAGGTTTGACTTCCTAACAGTTCCATTGCTACTATCACCATGATGGCTCTGGTAACTTAGAAGCACCTTGCAACTTTAGTTTTATATGGCCACAACACTAGTATAAGACCCTTGTGCAGCTGATGGTTTCTAATTATACCTTGTCCAACATCTGCTTCCTCCCAGATTTGTCATACTCATTTTTGTAAACTGTGCTTGCAAACAGGATATATATTCTTTTTAGAATTTTCAAAAAAGAGAAAGAAAACCCAAACTTTTAGATTCAAAATGTTCCATTTACATCCAGTCTTGTACCTCTTCTATTTCAAATTCATTTTGACATAAGGGTGACTAATGCATTTCTAAGTGTAATATAACACAATTATTGAAGCTGAAAAAAGACTCATGTCGCTCATGTTCAAATCCCTTGTAAACAAGATTCCTACTTAGCAGTTAGATGATCCAGAGGCAGACAATAAAAAAAACCATCTAAAGTCACCTTGAGTTTGTCTCAAATAGTGAAGAAATTATTTTATTATTCAAAAATGGCACAGAGCAGACACTGCATCAATAGAATACAATACGTATTAATACAAGTGATCTTATTTTTTTAATTTATTAAAAAGTAATCTAACTAATCCTTGGAAGTACCACATCTACTAAATAGGAGATTGTCAAACTGTGGGCCTGACCAATCAACGGGAGCTTAAAGTGTCCACACAATAATGTAAAAACGCCACCTTACAGGATTGCCTTTTGGTGGCTCCAAATGTTTTAATAATGGCCAATATATTCTGTAATAAGACTGCATGATGCATCTTCCTTCTATAAGCAGAACAGCACTATTTCATGGTCCTAAAAATATTGTGTTTTATATGTTTTTATTTGTGCAGGGGAACAAAACAAATGTCTTGCCCTAACATGCGTGCACTAAGGTAGGCTATAACAGGCCCGGACAGGCAATATGCAGATTCTGGCAAATGCCAGAGGGGCTGCTGTAAGATCTAATATAGTTATTAATGTGCTGGAGTTCATTTTAAAAGAGACATATCATCTAAAAATTATGAATGTACCAGAGAATTATACTCCTCTAGATATAGAAGGAATGTGCTTAAAAAAGTTGTGTTTCGGACTGATTTATTGAGAAATTCCACCAAAACCCCACTAGTCCCGCCCATCTGTTCCCATTCCTGCTGGCTGAATTCTCTGGTTGCACGGGGGGTGCGGTGGCTCTCAGTAAACTGCACTGTAGGATAGGAACCAATCAGCAGCTAGACTGACCTGATAGGGAACTGAAGCTTGTCTTTGCTTGTGTGACTGCAGGGCTGTGATTGGCTATCCCCCTCCTGCTGTGCTTCTGGCAGGGACCATTAGGACACGCCCACCCTTAATTTCAAACACAGACAGAGAACTAATAGGATCTACAGGGAGCTGCAATAAAGGGGCCATTGTTACAGATAGGATTAATGTTTAGCCCAAAGGGAAACCAGCACCGTATATTATTCCTAATTGCCTAAAAAATTAGGGTTTTTCCCCATTTATCCAATATGTCTCCTTTAAGGAGACCTTCATAACCGCCAGCTCTTGAGGTAATTAATGATCCCACATCCCATCATAAGGGCAACCATCCCATACTTTTCTTTGGGTGGGTACCATTATCAAAATAAGAAATGGCATTGAAACCTTTAGCCCCTTCCCTCCCTACTTGTTAGTGGGCTAAGAGTTTAGGACCATATTCTCAATTTTTCAGTCATCCAAAGGCCTTGGTCTTATTTTTGCTCCCTAAAAGAACAAAGGCCCCTTAAAATAAATACAAACTGAATGTACATTCCAACTTAAGCCAATCAGAAAAGAATCTCCAGTATGATTACTGTAATTCTGCAGCCAATCATAAGGTAGGATGTGACTGCAGCCAATCGCAGAGGAACATCGAAACCTTCCATAAAGCCAGCACCATGATAATATAAACAGCAAAGCGATTGGCTCCTAACAAGTAAACCAAAAATATTATGTTTGCAGATTTGGGAGATAGGAAGTGTTGGCGCACTGTTTATTATTACATTTAAAATGGTACCTGACCACAAGGACGTGTTTTGCATCTATTCAGCCACAATGTTATTTTATTCCTTATTGTTCCACCTTCCATTTGCCGTTGTTGGGCTAAAAGAATGTTGTGTTGCCTCTGTAACGTCATGGTGCTTCACACAGACGGAAGAGACAGAGATGTAGGATTTCTGTTCTAACACCTTCACTTTTCAACAAGACATTTTCCCACGGTAGTTTTGCTTTTTCTTTATTTTCTTGTCAAGTGAGAAAGAAAGTGTGAGTGCTAATGAGTCAAACTGTATAAATATTACTGCCATGCCGATCGCACCCTTTGAAGTCAAACAGACAAATGTAATTCAGTTTTATCTCCTGGCATGGGGGTGTGTGCGATTATTATATTTAGAGTGTCTACTCACTGTCTGGGTCCAACGAGACTGCTGGGAGCTGGGTTCCTTATCAGCTTCAGGGTTCAAGGTTGAATGCCCCTGCTCTGCACACTGTCTTTCCTTCTGCACACACTGAGAAAAATAGTTAATACAGGGAAGAATGGTTGATGCAGGGAATAATGCACCCCTATTACAAAATACAATATAAGTGGTGTTTTATGACTATATCCTCTAAAAGCAAAAGTACTAAGGCTCAGAACATATACAGGTCACAGAACGCCAATGTGACTATTAATAATTATACAATTTATACAAATTACATCGCTAATCAGCTATTAGAACTAATGACATAATTAAGCACCATTTCTAAAGCCGCCCGACTTGATTGTCTTACATCTGTATATACACACATAACCAAAAAAAAACACAGAAAACCAGACATTATAAGTAGATATTATGAATATTGTTAATATAATATCAAATGTTATTTACTCCCAGGTAAAAAATAAATACTTTCTAAGTTTTTACATTGTAGATGGGCATATACTTGTTCAAGATCTATCTTGTCTATGTAATCACATAACATAGGTACCTTAAGGGACACATTTACTAATCCATGAACGTCCGAAAAGCGTCCGAATGTGTTTTTTTCGTTATGATCGTTTTTTTTCGATTTTTTCATCGCCGTCGCGACTTTTTTGCATATTGTCGCGACTTTTTCACACTGTCGTGCCGAGTACGAAAGTTTCGGATTCATTCAAGCTTCAGTATCGTGACTTTCCTTGGGCCGGGTTGGAGTTGCAGAGTGCCATTGAGCCCTATGGGAGACTTTCTTTGGGCCGGGTTGGAGCTGCAGAGTGCCATTGAGCCCTATGGGAGACTTTCCTTGGGCCGGGTTGGAGCTGCAGAGTGCCATTGAGCCCTATGGGAGACTTTCCTTGGGCCGGGTTGGAGCTGCAGAGTGCCATTGAGCCCTATGGGAGACTTTCCTTGGGCCGGGTTGGAGCTGCAGAGTGCCATTGAGCTCTATGGGAGACTTTCCTTGGGCCGGGTTGGAGCTGCAGAGTGCCATTGAGCCCTATGGGAGACTTTCCTTGGGCCGGGTTGGAGCTGCAGAGTGCCATTGAGCCCTATGGGAGACTTTCCTTGGGCCAGGTTGGAGCTGCAGAGTGCCATTGAGCCCTATGGGAGGCTTTCCTTGGGCCGGGTTGGAGCTGCAGAGTGCCATTGAGCCCTATGGGAGGCTTTCCTTGGGCCGGGTTGGAGCTGCAGAGTGCCATTGAGCCCTATGGGAGACTTTCCTTGGGCCAGGTTGGAGCTGCAGAGTGCCATTGAGCCCTATGGGAGACTTTCCTTGGGCCGGGTTGGAGCTGCAGAGTGCCATTGAGCCCTATGGGAGACTTTCCTTGGGCCGGGTTGGAGCTGCAGAGTGCCATTGAGCCCTATGGGAGACTTTCCTTGGGCCGGGTTGGAGCTGTAGAGTGCCATTGAGCCCTATGGGAGACTTTCTGTGAGGAGTGCCGGGAGACCGGCGCGCGTTCTTACCTTCAGGCGCGCCGGTCCCCGGTCTCCCCCTGTACAGCGCGCTCCTGCGCGCACCTCTTCTCGGCGCGTCCCGACGCGCAATGGCAAGGGGCGCGCGCGCGCATGCGCAATAGCTTTAGGTTCTCTGGGCGCTGCCGCTGACGTCACTATGGCGCCAAATTCAAACCTTAAAAGCGGTTCTTTGCTTGTTTTCCTTGCCCAAGCTGGTCCTGATTTCCTGGTGCCTTGCTAAGCTGTATTACATCTGATTCTCTGGTTTTTGACTTCCTGCCTGACTTTCTACTACGATCCTTGCCGCCTGACACTGACCTTTGCCTGACTTTCTACTACGATCCTTGCCGCCTGCCACTGACCTTTGCCTGACTTTCTACTACGATCCTTGCCGCCTGACACTGACCTTTGCCTGACTTTCTACTACGATCCTTGCCGCCTGCCACTGACCCTTGCCTGACCACGACTCCGATTTCTTCTTTACCCTTGGTACCGCGTTGAATAACCTTGGCCGTAAGTAGGATCCCTGCCTCTCCCGCCGCAGAAAGTCCGGGGCCCCAAAAGGGCGTCGGTGAACACCGGGGTTGGCAGGGTTCTCCTGCCTACCTAAGGGGTTATTCCAGGCAGTTACCGGGCTCCTAAGCATACAGACTGTAACACTTTCCTTGGGCCGGGTTGGAGCTGCAGAGTGCCATTGAGCCCTATGGGAGACTTCCCTTGGGCCAGGTTGGAGCTGCAGAGTGCCATTGAGCCCTATGGGAGACTTCCCTTGGGCCAGGTTGGAGCTGCAGAGTGCCATTGAGCCCTATGGGAGACTTCCCTTGGGCCGGGTTGGAGCTGCAGAGTGCCATTGAGCCCTATGGGAGACTTTCCTTGGGCCGGGTTGGAGCTGCAGAGTGCCATTGAGCCCTATGGGAGACTTTCCTTGGGCCGGGTTGGAGCTGCAGAGTGCCATTGAGCCCTATGGGAGACTTTCCTTGGGCCGGGTTGGAGCTGCAGAGTGCCATTGAGCCCTATGGGAGACTTTCCTTGGGCCGGGTTGGAGCTGCAGAGTGCCATTGAGCCCTATGGGAGACTTTCCTTGGGCCAGGTTGGAGCTGCAGAGTGCCATTGAGCCCTATGGGAGACTTTCCTTGGGCCAGGTTGGAGCTGCAGAGTGCCATTGAGCCCTATGGGAGGCTTTCCTTGGGCCGGGTTGGAGCTGCAGAGTGCCATTGAGCCCTATGGGAGACTTTCCTTGGGCCAGGTTGGAGCTGCAGAGTGCCATTGAGCCCTATGGGAGACTTTCCTTGGGCCAGGTTGGAGCTGCAGAGTGCCATTGAGCCCTATGGGAGACTTTCCTTGGGCCGGGTTGGAGCTGCAGAGTGCCATTGAGCCCTATGGGACACTTGCCTTGGGCCGGGTTGGAGCTGCAGAGTGCCATTGAGCCCTATGGGAGACTTTCCTTGGGCCGGGTTGGAGCTGCAGAGTGCCATTGAGTCCTATGGGAGGCTTCCAAAATCATGCAAAGTCGCAAAGGTTTGCCCGCTGTTTACGAGCGCTCAATACAAAAAAGTTGCGACAATTCGCGAAAAAGTCGTAACGGCAACGAAAAAGTCGCAAAAAAAACGCGAAAAAATTACGAAAAAGTCGTAGAATGTTCGTTCCCAATCCGATTTTTTCCCATTCGGGATTCGGATTCGTGGATTAGTAAATGTGCCCCTAAGCGTACATATCAACTAAGGCCGCACATGACAAATGCAAGTTTAAATGCCCATTGGAACATACCTCAAACATGTCTACCTTAATATTTAGGCAGTCACCCTGATTTGTCCCCCCGATCCGCTGTTTTTTTCTCCCTAATTTTACTTAACCACTGCCATTGAAACTCACCCTAAACTTGAAACAGGATGTGCAGAAAGCATGGTTTGGGCGTGGCTTGGGCTATATACAGGGCGATCAGGTATGCCCTCCAATCAACCGTCCAGAAATCATGGAAGGTGTATGAGGGACCACATTATGGCCTCCTTTTTATGGTTCCTAGCACCATGCACTGGCTGACAAGGTTTACAGTAATTTTTTATCTATAAATCTATAACTTTGTAAAGTAGCGGGATCCAGGACAGACACTTTCTTGGCTTTAAGGCAGTTTATTTATACAGGGGTGCCCATTGCAGCATACAAAACAAATCACAAAAATAAATCCTACCTTCACACATTAGATTAGTTCCCTCACTAACCTGGGCCCCTTGTGGACTACCAGTGGGAAAACACAAATGTTTGGGTCACCCCTGTACTCACAACACTTCTGGGGGATTAGCTCAGCCTTCTGGCTTTCCTTTCAGCTCCTTAGACCCTCAGTCTCTTGGTAGCTTTCTCAAGTCTGGGCTCCCTCTGCTCCGTGCAGTGGCAGGATGCACCCCCAGCCCCTCTGGGAGTCCTAACACAGAGAGGTGTCCTTCCTGCTCTGTGCCCTGCTCTGAAAGACTGTCTCACACATTTCCATACAATTAAATACCTTTTCACAGGACAACCTTCCTGTGGAAGGTAAGCTCCAATAGGTGAGCTGGAGTACTGGAATGGATCGCCTGATCCGCTTGTTCTATCCAGAACCCTATAGCTTCCAGGGCCAGACAGCACAACCTTTTAAACAGAGCAAACCTTCTCTGTTTATCAACCTCTCCCTTAAAGGTTACATCTCCCACTATGGAGAACTTGAAGGAAAAACTCACCTTTTCTCTCATTTGTTGGGCCATTCTACCACACTCTTTTAGAGCATTATCAAACACTGGGAACCAATGTTCGATAATGGGGTCATTTTTGACAATTCCCATGGGAGACCTCAAGCACACCCCAAATATTCCCCTTGTCCCACCCCTGCCAACGGTATCAATTTGGGTGACTACTGAAAAATCTAGAAGGGTCAACAGGTGCAATAAAGATCATCTCTACTAGTCAATTAATCAATTTGTCAACTAACAGATTGACCAAGCACTAACTTGTGGGCATAGCTTGCCGTATACCATTCCCGTTCTGCATATTTTCATATGTCTGGCCGCTGCTACACTGCAGTTTGCATAAACATACTTTGTAGGTATACGGATCAGTTACAAATTTTGACAACCATCACATATATTAAGCTTTGTTGGTCGTTAAAACAAGTTAATCTCCTGTCTGAGAGGTGCTGCCTTCTAATGTAATTGCTGTGCAAACGAGGGTCATTTCACATTGGCGTTTTTATGCAGAAACCTGGAAAAAAATCAGAAATGTTAGAGGGCATTTACTGTCAACGGGCACTGAAAAATGCACTGCAAATTAGGCACACTGCACACTGAAATCTATAATGTTTTGATATGCACATTATATAAAAAAACGCAATGTCATATCTCTTATCTTTGCTAATGCAGGCTCAACACATGATGAGTAAAAGACAGCTACAGCAGGGAACAAGCCTTGCAGTTGCTCCTCCCCTTAGTGGCCTGCTATTAAATATTTGAAAATATTTTAAACCAATGAAAGCAGCCAAAGTATATTAGGGCATTTGAAGATTAAAAAGAAACCCACTTTATTTTTTTCTTTTGCCTAATGAAAAAAAAAATGTAATTCTAAACAAATTTCCATTATACATTAAATACTTTTTAGAGTTACAGGTATGGGACCCATTATCCAGAATGCTCGGAACCTGGGGTTTTCTGGATAAGGGGTCTCCTATCTTAAGTCTATTAAAAAAAAAATTTAAATCAAGTATTAGAGCAGGGCAGATGGTATAGATAATATAGTAAGCCAGTTCAGCACCACTGTGGAGGAACTAGGGAAAATAGTTGTTAATTCCTTAGGATTTTACTCTTATTGGACTGGATCCCAAACGGCCGATGATGGTTCAGGGATTTACACTGACCTGCAACCTGTCAACCAATCTAAACCGTGGTCCCTACAATAAGGTAACAGTGCCTGTAAAGGGGAACTACTCCACTATCCTCCTAGATGGAGCCAGAAACTGCTCTTACTAAATAAGCTGTCTATCTCACGTGGTTACACGTGCTATGACACAAGATAGTCTTCCTAACTATTCCCTTCATTCACAGGGTCCCTGCTCCCCGACTTCTCTAAGGATGCTGGTCTCCCTTAGGGCCTAAACTTCTGGATCCCAGGCTTCATAGAGCACCCACAGCGTGATAGGAAGTGGTCTTCTTTTGGGCCTATAACAGGGCATATGTTAATCCCAAATATGATACATGGGTCTTTGCCCAGTAACAGGAAAAGAAGTAGTGTAGGGCTTAAAGCAGGGGTCCTTAAACTAAGGCCCACGGGCCGGATACGCCCCCCCCCCCCAAGGTCATTTAACCACCCCTTGCTATTACCTGCCTGCCTCAGCATGGTCCTCGGCCCCAGCGTGTTGCGTCCAGGAAGAGAAGTAGTGAAGGGCTTAAAGCAGGGGTCCTCAAAGCCCACGGGCCGGATACGACCCCAAAGGTCCTTCTGACGTTCTTCCAACCCTAGTTCGCGCCTTCATCACATCACGACTGGACTATTGCAATGCCCTCTAATCAGGCCTTCCAAATAAAGACCTACACCGCCTGCAGCTAGTACAGAATGCTGCGGCAAGATTGCTAACAAGCCAACCCCGCCATTGCCACATAACACCAATCCTTTACTCACTAAACTGGCTACCCATAAAACGGAGAATCCTTTTCAAAATTGGCATGCTAACATTCAAATCCCTACATGGCCTAGACCCCGGATACCTGAAGGACTTGTTGCAACTACATCACACCTCCCACAACCTTAGATCAAATGGATCCAATAACCTGACCACCCCTAGAGTTCAACTGAAAACCTTTGGATCCAGAGCTCTCTGTCATGCTGCCCCTACCCTGTGGAATGCCTTCCCAAACGGGATCAAGACAGCTCCAACCCTGGACACATTTAAATCAAAACTGAAAAGCCACCTGTTTAGTCTGGCATTTATGTCCACATAACTTTTCCTCTGCACACATAGATATGTACTGATCTGAGACAAGCTTATGCGCTTTGGGTCCCACAGGAGAAAAGCGCTTTACAAATGTTTTGTTGTTGTTGTTGATTTACCAGCCCCATGCTATTACCTGTCTGCCTCAGCGTGATCCTCGGCCCCAGCATGTTGCGTCCAGGAAAAGAGGTAGTGTAGGGCTTAAAGCAGGGGTCCTCAAACTAAAGGTGGCCATACACGCACCGATAATATCGTACGAAACCTCATCGGTGCGTGTATGGTATGTCGGTGAGTCGACCGATATCGCAGGAAGCTGCTCATATCGGCCGACTCGCCGATCGGACCAGTTTGAAAATTTTGATCGGGCGCCATAGAAGGCGCCTGACCAAAATCTCCCTTCAGCGCTGAATCGGCAGGAGGTAGAAATCCTATTGTTTCTACCTCCTTACCTGCCGATTCAGCCCTGAATGGTGTGTGGCGGATCTGACGATGTTTCGTGCGACCGATCGTCAGATCACCACGTGTATGGCCAGCTTAAGGCCCACGGGCTGGATACGACCCCCAATGTCATTTAACCGCCCCATGCTATAACCTGTCTGCCTCAGGGTGGTCCTCAGCCCCAGCGTGTTGCGTCCATCGTTATTAGAGTTTCCCCGTATGACACAGTGACAGGCAGACAGGCAGTAGCCAGGGGGTGAGGATACAGTGGGGGCAGGGGTCAAAGTTTAAGGACTATATATAGTCCAGTCTGAGGGACCATGAACTGGCCCCCTGTTTAAAAAGTTTAAGGCGCCCTGGTTTAAAGCCATAGGGCATATTAACCCTATGAGTCTCTACAAAAACTTGTTTCATTTTCATACAACTTTTTCCAAAACATTAACCAATGTTATAGAGGTCCCATGAGAGCTTAGTTTATTTTTGCTTTTGTTATATCTCCACAGATATAGTTCTACATGTTATATAAAGATATATCTGTATATAGATATATATCTACACACACACAGGAGCTTAATGTAGCCGTATTATAGTGGGTGCTTAGAGAGCAGATGACGTGAGGCCAGATGTTGTTGCCCCCAGAGGGACCGCTGCTGCATTTCAGGCCTAGCTCAGCCCGCTGTGTGTTGGGCCTCAGCTCCCAGCAGAAGGGGGAGAGGGGAGGAGGCGCCGCCATGAGCGATGCATCCTGGGAAATAAAGCAACATGGGGGAGCAGCTTGAGGCTCAGCATGCACTTCCATGATCCCACGGAGTGTGAAAGTCTGAGGTAACCCCCACCCCGCCGTCCGTCCCTCCCTCCGCGTCACCGCCGCCGCCTCCTCCTCCCGGGGACGATGTGAGGGGCTGGCAGGAGGCGAGAAAGCGAGGAAATTGCAGGCCCCTAGTATCCGGGAGGATGGACAGAAACTACCCGACCCCCACCTTTACCGACCCGCTGGCTTCGGCTTCCCCCGCCGCCTGGGCCTACGAACGGAGCGCCGCCGGGATCAAACCCAGGTAAGGGTGGGAGCGGGCCCGAAGGAAAGTCCTAGGACTGAGGCCTTTTCTCTCCAAACAAGCGGATAGTGCGGGGAGCGGCTGCAAAGAGTGCGGCGGCATGAACAGTTACTACAGGCCGGGGATCCTCCCTCACTTGCAGGCCCAAGCACCCTGCCAGGCGCTCCCTGTCACCCGATCCGGGCGTGTGAGTGTGGCCCTCCGGCCATTGTGGCACTTTCACATGCACAGGCTGTGGGGCAGCTTTGGGGGTAGTTATTAAAGTGCAGCTGGAAGGCTACAGGTTGGACACCTTGCTCTGTATTAACATATGTTGTCAGAGTTTTGACACAGTTGTTTTCTGCCTCCTGTGTGTGGCTTGTCATTGCTTTTTGTTTAGTATATAATGTGTGTATGTTGTGAGGGTGTTATATGTGTGTGGTGTGTGTGTGTGTGTATATAATGTGTGTATGTTGTGAGGGTGTTATATGTGTGTTGTGTGTGTGTATGTTGTGAGGGTGTTATATGTGTGTTGTGTGTGTATAATGTGTGTATGTTGTGAGGGTGTTATATGTGTGTTGTGTGTATAATGTGTGTATGTTGTGAGGGTGTTATATGTGTGTTGTGTGGGTGTAATATATATGTGTATATAATGTGTGTATATAATGTGTGTATGTTGTGAGGGTGTTATATGTGTGTTGTGTGGGTGTAGTATCTGTGTGTAGTGTGTATATAATGGGTGTATGATGTGAGGGTGTTATATGTATATAATGTGTGTTGTGGGTTTAGTATATATGTGTGTAGTGTGTGTATGTTGTGAGGGTGTTATATGTGTGGGTGTAGTATCTATGCATGTAGTGTGTATATAATGTGTGTATTTGTGAGGGTGTTATATGTATATAATGTGTGTGTAGTATATCTGTGTTGTGTGTGTGTATATATATAATGTGAGTATAATGTGAGGGTGTTATATGTATTATGTGGGTGTAGTATATGTGTGTAGTGTGTATATAATGTGTGTTTTGTGGGGTTCACGTAGTGTATGTTGTGAGGGTATTCTGTATGTGTGTGGTGCATATAAGACAGGGGTGGGCAAACTACGGCCCGCGGGCCACATCCGGCCCCTTGGCCTTTTTAATCCGGCTCGCCGACGACGCCAAGTCTCATCACGCGAGACTTGGTGTCATTGGCGGGCCGGAATTAAAGAGCCGAAGGGGGCATAACGCTGGCCTGGCCCTGCCCGCCCTGGCCCGGTCCATCCCGGGGGTGAGTAAATGTGGCCCGTGAGCCAAAAAGTTTGCCCACCCCTGATATAAGATGTATTGAACGTGGGGTGGGTATGTATGTATATCTTTATTATAAAGTGCTATGTATGTACGCAAGCGCTGTACAGTAGAATAGATTAATACGAACAGGGGGTTATTAAAATAATACATACAAAATATAACAATAAATACAAGGTACAGTTGCAGAAAGTTAAGAGTCAAGCAGACAAAAGGGTGGAGGTCCCTGCCCTATAGAGCTTACAATCTAGATCAGTGATCCCCAACCAGTGACTCAGGGCAACATGTTGCTCCCCAACCCCTTGGATGTTGCTCTCAGTGCCCCCAAACCAGGTAGTTATTATTGAATTCCTGACTTGGGGGCAAGTTTTGGTTGAATAAAAACAAGATTTCCTACCAAATAAAGCCCCCTGTAAGCTGATAGTGTGCATAGAGGCTGCCTAATAGCCAATCACAGCCCTTATTTGGCACCTCCATGAACTTTTATGGTGCTTGTGTTGCTCCCCAAGTCTTTTTACACTTGACTGTGGCTCACGAATAAGAAAGGTTGGGGATATATATTATAATATATATATATTGGAGCTCTGCTGTACTCTTCTTTGGGGAACACCGTAAACCATTTTTGGTTTGTTTTATATATCTCTATCGTATGGGGAGGATGCATATAATACATGTGTGTTGTGGGGTATATAACATATATGTATATGGGGGTAAATGTACCTATAAAATATGTGTATGTTGTGTTGGGTGGGTGCATATCGTATGAGTATAATAATATTTCCTCTGTTGAAATAGTAAAGTACTTAACTAAGTTGGAAGAGATGTTTAGTTGAAGGATGCTGGACCTACCAACATCCTGTGATTATTGAACTACAACACACAGCTGAGGGGGATGCAGAATTCTGCTTAACTTTGTAAAGTAATGGAAATGTTGTGACTTGTGCACTGCAGCAGCTCCTAGCCTTTGGCTGATACGGATGCTTGCCATTCCTTATTATAAAATTAAGTTACATTTTTTTGGGAAAACGCTACAATGTATACTTTAACTTTTAGCCAAAGACCTAGTTCATCCAACACATTATTTGTTAATTCTAAACATCAGTCTAAAGTTACAGCCATATATGTGTTTATATGTTAACATTGTTTCCAACTTGGTGTATCAGTTTATCACTTCCTTGTTGGCTAGTGCATAATATGGGAATCACATGGGTTCATACACACAGTTATCTGCCTATTGGATCCCACTAGGAATTGTATTCATGCTCTGTAGGGAGTTTGTGTGTTTTTATGTTTATGATCCAACAACAAGTATCTGGGAAGAGGTTGCAGCACTTCAACTTTTATGCATCATACCGAAATCAGAATCCTATTCATCTCTATGAAGTCATGTGGAAATTGCAAGCGTGTAGACCCGACTAGTCAGACTTACTGGCATAGCTTTTCTGAGACATTTGAATCAGTCCAGGTGTTTACACAAGGTGATACCTTTTAGCTGAACTAGAATTCCTGGCAAATCTTTGCAACAGTGTAGTAAGTGTATACTCCTACTGATGCTTTCAGTAGTGCGGGAAGTTCCAAGAATTCAGTGACATGCAATGAAAGCTTTCTTACCACGGTGCCAGTAGTTACATTGGGAAAGTGAAAGTCTGTATCTGTGTTAAACTTGCTTAATCACACATTTGCAGCGTCCTGGCTAGCTGGCACAGGTGCCAAGTTTATTTTGCAGTCACTGAGCACACGTATCCTATTTACAGTTGCTCATACCAGGCCCTGGGATCAGTGCACATTGATGCTGTATGGTTTTTTTTGCACCTTGGAATGTGCTGTGTCTCAACTACAGCTACATTTTGCACAGGTAGGGGAACCCATACTATAGCGGCCCCATCATGGTACCCAAGATTAAGAATAAAATGTATGGCCTTTTTAATATTACGGGTTTGGGAGCTGTTATCAAAATGCTCGGGACCTGGGGTTTTCCGGATAAGGGATCTTTCTGTATTTTGGATCTCCATACCTTGTCTGCTAAAAAATGATTTAAACTTTAAACCCAATAGGATGTTTTTGCTATGTTAAAGGGGTTGTTCATCTTTGTGTTAACTTTTAGAATCATGTAGAGAGCAATAGTCTGAAACAATTTGCAATTGGTCTTCATTTTTTATTTGTGGTTTTTAACAATTTTCTTTTTTACTAGTTCACTTTGTTTAGCAGTTCTCCAGTTTGCAGTATTGGTAGTTATATGTTTGCTACGGTTCAGATTTCCTATAGGAGAGGACCCAAGTATAAAAAGTAACAATAACAATAAAATTGTAGCCTCACAGAGTAATAGTTTTTTTGGCATCTGGGGTCAGTGACCCCTATTTGAAAGTTGGAAATGGTTAGAAGAAGGCAAATAATTTAAAAACTATAAGAAATAATGATGACCAATTGAAGTTGCTTAGAATTGGCCATTCTATTACATACTATAAATTAACATAAAGGTGAACCACCCGTTAAAGGATTAATTATATTTTAGGCTCAAGTACAGGTATGGGATCCCTTATCCGGAACCCGTTATCCAGAAATTTTGAATTACAGAAAGGTCATCTCCCATAGACTCCATTATAAGCAAATAATTCTAATTTTTAAAAATAATTTTCTTTTTCTCTGTAATAATAAAACAGTCCCTGTACTTGATCCCAACTAAGATATAATTACCCCTTATTGGGGCAGAACAGCCCTATTGGGTTTATTTAATGGTTAAATGATTCCCTTTTCTCTGTAATAATAAAACAGTCCCTGTACTTGATCCCAACTAAGATATAATTACCCCTTATTGGGGCAGAACAGCCCTATTGGGTTTATTTAATGGTTAAATGATTCCCTTTTCTCTGTAATAATAAAACAGTACCTGTACTTGATCCCAACTAAGATATAATTACCCCTTATTGGGGGCAGAACAGCCCTATTGGGTTTATTTAATGGTTAAATGATTCGCTTTTCTCTGCAATAATAAAACAGTACCTGTACTTGATCCCAACTAAGATATAATTACCCCTTATTGGGGCAGAACAGCCCTATTGGGTTTATTTAATGGTTAAATGATTCCCTTTTCTCTGTAATAATAAAACAGTACCTGTACTTGATCCCAACTAATATATAATTAACCCTTATTGTTGGTAAAACAAGCCTACTGGGTTTATTCAATACTGTACTTAAATAATTTTTAGCAGACTTAAGTCACGGAGATCCAAATTACAGAAAGATCCCTTATCCGGAAAACCCCAGGTCCCAAGCATTCTGGATAACAGGTCCCATACCTGTACTAGGTAATGTCATAACGAGAAAAAGGAAATCATTTTTTAAAATTTTGAATTATTTGATTAAATAGACTATTGGAAACGGTCTGTCCGTAATTCAGAGCTTTCTGGATAACCGTTCCAATAACTGTATAGGCATTTGTAGAAGGAAATGTGTATGTGTGAGGGAATCACGTGGGCCCAATTCTGGGTTCTGACCCTGAGGTTTAGTATCGCTGGTATAGCCGAAAAAGTGTCTAATTTTTCAGGTTGATATCTGGACTTGGCTGCTTAAGCACATATATTTATTGAACGTGGTGGAAAAATCTTTGACAAAAGACCCTATTAGTCTGTGTAGGTGCTATGCTGCTGTATGCTGCTATTCTCCTTGTGATTTGATTGTTGGCCCACAGTATAAATATTTCAGTTGCTTTGATTTTGCCTGCCAGGAGGATAGCCAAATGGTTGGCAAAGGAACAGATCTTTCCGAATATGTCCAGCTAAATTTCTCATGTTCTTGGAACTGTTTTGACCGGAGACAGTAGAATCTGAAAGATATAGCTGGTAATGTAATGTCTTGCACTTTTCATTATACAACTTTGCTCCACCTTTGTGTGTGCCATAGAACATTGTTTGGTCTGAGCCGTGCCAAAAACACACACAAACACTGATCGGCTGTATGTGGTACTGCTCCTGTAATGTAGGAAGGGAAACCATCCAGTCCAAACCATTTTGGAAAAGTTATAGGACCCCTTATCTGGAAATCCATTATCCAGAAAGTTCCAAATTATGTGAAGGCTATCTCCCATAGACTCCATTTTAAACCTATATTTCTAATTTTAAACATGATTTCCTTTCCCTCTATATTATTAAAACAGTACCTTGTGCTTAATCCTAACTAAGAGATCATTAATTTTTATTTGAGGCAAAATTATGCTATTGGGGTTATTTAAAGGGGTTGTTCACCTCAATTAACTTTTATTATGATGTAGAGGGTGCTATTCTGAGATAACTTGCAATTGGTCATTAGTTTTTTTATTTGCGTTTTTTTAACTATTTCGCTTTTTGGTCAGTGCCTGAAATTCTAAACTGAAGAGCAGCTGTCTGGTTGCTAGGATCCAATTTAACCTAGCAACTAGGCAGTGGTTTGAAAGAGAGTCAGGAATATGAATAGAGGAGGACCTAATTAGAAAGATAAGTACAGGTATAGGACCTTTTATCCAGAATGCTTGGTCCTGGGGTTTTCCAGATAAGGGATCTTTCTCTAATTTGTATCTCCTGCTTAAAATCATTTTAAATATCGAATAAACCCAATAGGACTGTTCTGCCCCCAATAAGGGGTAATTATATCTTAGTTGGGATCAAGTACAGGTACTGTTTTATTATTACAGAGAAAAAGTGAATTATTTAATAAAATTTAAATTATTTTCTTATAATGGAGTCTATGGGAGATGGCCTTTCCATAATTCTGAACTTTCTGGTTGACGGGTTTCCAGATAAGGGATCCTATACCTGTAAAATAATAAATAAAAAGTAACAATAACATTGTAGCCTCACAGAGGCAGTAGTTTTTTTTGCTGCCGGGGGCATTTGAAAGCTGAAAAGAGTCAAAAGAGAGGCAAATAATTAAAAAACTATTACAAATAAAAAATGAAGACCAATAAGTCTCTTTCTTTTTTAGTAAAAAGTATAAAGATCTAAATTATGGAAAGATGCTTTACCTAGAAAACCCCAGGTCCCAAGCATTCTGAATAACCGGTCCCATACCTGTACTGTTTAATTTTAGTTTTTATCTTAATGTTTTTTCATTTCCCTCTTTGTACAGTATGCAGCACATGTAACTTTATAGCTGGTAATAAAAAATAGCAGTAAAGCAATGCTTAGTAATGGAAGGATAATGGCACAGCCTTTTTATGGTGTTGTTACAACTATCGCTTGGTAAAATATCATAAAAGCCTGTGTATGACCCCCCTCCCTGTACTTGGCTTCCCATAAATGCATCTGAGCTTGTGTGCAGCATTTAACATTATAGTGTGAAGGGCGCAAATTCCTCCGTTCTGTATAACGCGCTAAATTGGGCGACAGTCTCGTAACAAACAACAGGGAATCTTTTTAATTTTGTAGTCAGTGACTCTAAAAATAGCAGGGTTTTGGCAGGGCTGCCCTACGGTTCAATAGTTCAGGCTTGTCCCACAGGAGTTGAGCAAGCTGGATCTGTTTCCTTCCGATTGCCGAGGCAGGATTGATCCTAATAAAATACGAAGGGATATAAGGTGCCCTGAAGGTGGGGCCAGATGTTGTTTGGCAGCTGAGATAAACACTGATATTTAGAACAATGCATGCATATTGGTGCCTCCAGTCTGCTCACTTGGGTTGTGTATGATTAAAGCCTTGCCGTGTAGCACTGACTGTGCATAAATAGGTGTGTTTCCTGAGAGAGAAATATAACT
Source organism: Xenopus tropicalis (assembly GCF_000004195.4). Taxonomy (NCBI): domain Eukaryota; kingdom Metazoa; phylum Chordata; class Amphibia; order Anura; family Pipidae; genus Xenopus; species Xenopus tropicalis. The sequence continues at coordinate 18,590,297 of NC_030680.2, read as the reverse complement.
CGAGCATATTAGTTATGGTAAAATAATGCCAGTTCAAAGCTCAGCATGGAAAAATAAACCATTTTCTGCTCCTCCTCTATTATTCCGACGTGTCATGTAACCTGTTTATTTATAGGGAGTGCGAATATCCTGTAGCTGAGACTAAACTATTCTGTAGAAAAAAAAAAATACGGTGTGTGGATATAGATATAGATATATGATTTAAAAAAAACTTCTCGAGTAAACAATATTTGGCTGAAGGTTTGTCCTATAAGGACAATGGCACAAAAGCTGATTTAAGGTATTTGGTTACCAGCAAGCAACACAATGCCTGATATCATGCCCCATTCGTTATGGCTTTTGGTTGGACCTGCGTGGCTCAGAGAATTGATGCTTGCTTGTGCCTTTTTGAGTCACGTGAAACATACAAAAAGCCAAACTACAAGGGCTGGGTTAATTGGATTATGCCCAGTAATTATCCTTTGTTGAAAGTATTCCTGATTTTTCAAGTGATTTAGTATCCTTGTATAATAAAACTTTTTTTTGGTTTTACTTGGCCTTCCTTTTCAAACAAGCCTAAAGGTGGCTAGACATTAAAGGAACAGTAACACCAAAAAATTAAAGTGTATAAAAGTAATACCCAATATAATGTACTGTTGCCCTGCACTGGCACAACTGGTGTGTTTGCCTCAGAAAGACTACTATAGTTTATATAAGTAAGCTGCTGTGTAGCCATGGGGGCAGCCATTCAAAGGAGAAAAGGCACAGGTTACTTAGCAGATAACAGATAAACCCCCATTATATGGGGCTTATCTACTAGTTATCTGCTATGTAACCTGTGCCTTTTCTCATTTTTTCCAGCTTGAATGGCTGCCCCCGTGGCTACACAGCAGCTTATTTATATAGTAGCTTTTCTGTAGCAAAAACACCAGTTTTTTTGCAGAGCAACAGCACATTATATTTGAATTACTTTAAAACACTTTAATTTTTTGATGTTACTGTTCCTTTAAAAGATCCGCACATTTGGCAAGGTCGCTTGATTCTTCCCTGATATGCCAACCTGGCCATACAGGGGCTCATAAAAACTGCTGACTTTGGCCCCCTCCAGACCAAGTCAGAATCTGATTGTATTGCCCCCATATATTAGTGGGGAATTAAAAAATCTTTTTAGAACTTTTTAAAAAATGACTGCTTTTGGACCTTTGCCTCATTTTTGCATTTATCTTTCCGAAAGGACAATATTGGGGGGGGGGGGGGAAGTAAAAGCTTCTGCTTTCAGGAAAGACTTTAAAGGGGTAGTGGCAAATGACATGCTAGAAAGTTAAATAATTTACATCATCTGCTTTTTTTTTTTTACATGATTTTTTTTAAAAGGCTTTACGGGCAATGGTACATATGTTATTATGTTGACTGCGTGATTTTCAGCTTGGCACGCAGTTGGCAAAAAGCTCTTTGGTTGCCCTAAAAGATTATCCCTCAGAAACACTCACTGCCGCATACCTTAATACATAACCTTAATAATGTCCTGTACTTTATCAGGAAGATTATTAGTCAACTATAATATATAATTTCCTGTATGCTAAGATTATAATGATTGAGTTGGTTCTCCTCTGCTTTCTGCCAATAAAACTGGTTGATAAATAACTTTCAGCATTGCGGTAACCTTTCATTTCAAAATGTTTATTCCTGATCCTTATGGAACATGTGTAGGTTAAGGGCCTTTTGGCTTGCTACGCTCTGTCAAAACACTCCAGACTTGGACTTAGTGACCCTAATGTTCTCGGGCATTGTAATTGGTTCTGCCAACCATTGCTGCTTCTGTGAACCCCCTGCCCACAGTATAGCCAGACTGTCCTTCAATCCCTTTGTCTAGACAGATAATCTGATCTGTCAGTGCTTTTTCTTGATTCGTGTATGAGGTTCTGGGAGGTCCAAATCTGCTTGTTAAGTCTATCAACATTCTGATCAATGCTATTTAGCCAAATTAGACAATATATGATTATATGGCCTGCCAGCCATCAGTTCAGTATCCCACCATTATTCAGGCTACTCTGTTTGAATGTTGCATTCTTTGCCATTTAAGTCACTTCCTGGGTTTTTTATACGCTTTATATAATAGAAGGTCTTAGACCAGCAAAATGAATGTAGTTGTTTTGTTATTGATCAGTCTGCCTGTTTCCAGGCTCCCATTGCTTGTTTCATATTTCAGATTCATCATTTGAACGAAAATTGACGGTTCATCAACATTTTCTGCCTTATTTAGTGTACACAATTAATGCTTTCATACAGAATATTGTTATTATATATATAATATATGTATATACTTGACTATTTCATCCTCTTATAGGGAAACCTTCAGCTCTAATCTGAATTGATGGTCCTTTGCCAGAACTGACCCGGGCCCAACTCTGATTTGTGGCTTTTGTTATCACATTTGACATTTCCAAGATGAGCAGCATTTTCATTGTTTTGCCTTGGGGAGATGCTGTATTGTGTGCACTGAGCCTAAATATATTATATAAATATTGGCATGTTATCGCTTTTAGGGGTGCACTGAATTGAGGATTCCATGCAATCCATGGCCTTATTATTTACAACAGCAAGTAACTTTAAATAATGCAGTTTTAAGTTTTGCTCATATTTTTATGGTTTTAACATGGTGCGTCACTTATTTCATTGGCCTTTTTTGTTCAGTAAAAAGTTCTTTATTTATAAAGCAAAGTATTAATTCAAAAGTCATTTTGTTTTTCTAGTTTATACAACTGATGTTTTACTATTTCGAACCCTGAAAGCCTAATTTGGAAGTTTATGAATAAACAGATCCGTTCTTGCTTCTGATGCAGTGCTAATAACAACTTTGGCTAAACATGAACTCCTTCATTCGCTTCATGGTCCTGTTTGGATGCATCGGAATACTTTAGTTTTGTCATAGGTTTTCCCTGCATCTGTGTTTATTCTTTATACTTTTGTTAGACAACCAAAAAGCCCAGTTGTAAGTTATGATTGTGTGTTTGTGTTTCTCAATGGAATGTGGATCTTTCCCCAATATGGCCACCTTGTGGTACTAGTAGCAGCTTCTTTTTCACGGCCACTAAATGCCATAGACAATACTGAGCATTGCCTCTGCTATGACACACACAGAGACAGTTATCAGTAAGGGCTCTGGCACACGGGGGAGATTAGTCGCCCGCGATAAAACTCCCTGTTCGCGGGCGACTAATCTCCCCGAGTTGCCTACCCCTGCCATGAACATGTAAGTCGCCGGCGGGATGGCACACGCGGCGGGGCGATTTCCGGAAATCGCCGAAAAAGACTCGCGAGTCTTTTTCGGCGATTTGCGCGAAAAAGGGAAATCGCGCCGCCGCGTGTGCCATCCCGCCGGCGACTTACATGTTCGATGGCGGGTCATGGCAACTCGGGGAGATTAGTCGCCCACGAACAGGGAGTTTTGTCACGGGCGACTAATCTCCCCTGTGTGCCAGAGCCCTAAAAGATCCGCATTGTTTATTTTAGTAGCCACAACAAGTAGCTGCTACTAGTAGCTCTGTGTGTCTTCACCCTTAGTCAAGAGAAGCTAAAGAAAGAAAGAGTCAGTAGCTGATATTGCTTAAGTATAAACCCCTTAAAGGAACAGTAACACTAAAAACTCAAGGCTTTGGATGCATGATTTGTTACCCTGCAATTGTAAAAAAAAGTTTTCTACAGAAACACTTTTATAGTTTGTATAAATAGGCTTCTGCATAGCAATGCGGGGCAACCAATTAAGATGAATAGGGCAAAAAAGGCATAGGTTACAGAATAGCTAACAGATTAACCTCTGAAGATAAACAGGAATAAAATTTCAATCAGGGCTCTCTACATAACTATAGAATGAAACCTCTAGCATGTAAATAAGATGTTTATTGCACAAAAATAGTTTGTAGGTGCTCAGCAAAATATATTTAGTGTAGTGATGTGTGGGTTGGATTGCTGGCCCAAAGGGGAGGGGTGGGGGCTTAAATTTTGACAACGTTATCTCCCCAAAAAGTAGTTGAAGTGGGGGCACAAAGGCATGCTAAAGTACACTGAGGTTGGCCAGGCTTACCTGTATGCCATTTTTTGTGGCCAGATCGTCCGTCTCTTAATAGCCTGCCTGCCTTGTTCTGTTACCCTTCCACTGATTTTATGCTGAGTATTATTGTCATTTTTTTAATGAAAAGAAAGGAACTGCACACATGAAAATCAAAGACAAACAGCTCTTTTTCAGCTGCTGTATTTCATCTGGCTGAACAGTGCCAGTGCCCCCTCAGTTCACGTTGAGTTTAATGCATAACTTCACAAAAATTCTAATTACTAGTTTTAAAAAAAGTAGTGTAAATAATGAATAGATTTACATACAAAACAAGAATGTGTGGTACAACCATGCTAGTACAGGTATAGGATCCTTTATCTGGAAACTCATTACCCAGAAAGCTCTGAATTGTGGTAAGGCCATCTCCCATAGACTCTATTTTAATCAAATAATTCACACTTTCAAAAGGGATTTTCTTTTTGTAATAAACTACCATGTGCTTGATCCCAAAATATAATTAATCATTATCGGAGACAAAACAATCCTGTTGGGTTTATTTATGAGTATCCAAATTACGGACTTCTTATTTAGAAAACCCCAGGTCCCAAGCATCCTAGATGAGAAGTCCCATTCCTGGATAGGTGTTTATCTAATAGGGCACACATTTTAGAGAAACTAGTTAAATGAAAACTGCTTATAGTAGCACTTTTAGATTGTAAGCTCTTTTGGGCAGGGCCCTCCTTGCCTCTTGTATCAATTATTTGATGCTTTCTATGTGATTCTGTATGTTCCGTGTATAAATCCATTTATTGTACAGTGCTGCTGAATATGTTGGTCCTTTATAAATATATAATGATGATAATGGTTGTCTGTATCAGATGATTGTATCTAGTATTTCCTTCTCCAGCTGAAGAGGCAGTGTCGGAGTGGATACCAGTATGGCAGCAGCAAGTACAAGTAGTTCATCTCCATGAATGTCAGTTAATAGCCCTCCAGGGAGGCAATACACATGTCATTGTGGTTGCCTGCTTGCAAACTGAGCCGCAGACAGCAAGTGCTCCTGTCTTCCTTGTTAACTCAAAACACATAATGCCTTGGAATAGAGCTTTTCACCCTCTCCCAGCTGGTATTTTATGCGGGGTCGGGTGGTAAACTTTGTCAAGTGTGCTGTCTCTGGGTGGCACTTGCTTCTGACAGATAGGGTCTGCTGGCTAAATCATGCAGTGCCTCCCCCCTTGAATCCCATTGGTGCTTTTGGGCACTGCTTAAGTCTTAGTACTCGGTTTAATACAATGGTGATCAGAGAGAGAAACAAAAGTACTGGTAGAGGGTATAATGCTTATTATAAGCACACTGCTATTAGTGCCTTTGTGCATGGGATGGCTTTACTGTGCCCTGCTGGCACCCCTTCACCTTGTGGCTATGTGCCGGAATAGCTGATATGGATCCAAAAAAAGTTGTCATGGGCAGAGCGGGTGGAACCAGCGATTGGCACAGGAGGTAAGAGCATGGAAAAGAGATTTGTGAGATGGAAGTGAAGAGCTGTATGTCTGTCAGCAGAATGAGGTGATTGTAACGTATGTGTGTGTGCCTTTGTCTGCCGCTGTCAGAATGCCAAAAGCAGCAAGCGCAGGACTTACAGGCTTTTATGAGTAGTTTTAGCACCAACTGTCTGGAGTCGGTAAATGAAAACAAACAAGCAGTCTTCCCCTGTAATGCACTTAATGACATTGTACAAACGACAAGCCTGTCTCTCCATGCAGGCTCACTTCATACATTGTAAAAATCACCCCATGCTTCCTTGCTGTCTCTGTAAAAACTCTTTATTTACTCTTCTCTGGGCTGTTATTAGGGACTTCATAGCCACAAAGAGATCATCACCACTCAAGGACCAGGCACTGTACATAAAGGCTAATGGCTTAGAGGCATTCTTGACACCCAGCTTGTTCTACCAGATAGAGAGATAAATAGATAGAGATAGATCTAGAAAAATATATATACAGGTATTGGACCCGTTATCCAGAATGCTTGGGACCAAGGCTATTCTGGATAAGTGGTCTTTCCGTAATTTGGATATCCATACCTTAAGTCTACTAAAAAATCAATTAAACATGAATTAAACCCAATAGGGCTGTTCTGCCTCCAATAAGGGGTAATTATATCTTAGTTGGGATCAAGTACAGGTACTGTTTTATTATTACAGAGAAAAGGGAATCATTTAACCATTTAATAAAAACAATAGGGCAATAGGGAATCATTTGTAAAAATTAGAATGATTTGCTTATAATGGAGTCTATAGGAGATGGCCTTTCCTTAATTCGGAGCTTTCTGGATAACGGGTTTCCGGATAAGGGATCCCATATATTATATATGTGTGTGTGTATATATATATATATATATAATGTATATATAATATAGCGAACCCAGGGTGGCACTTTGCTTCAGCTCTTAGCTCGGGTGCAAGGTAAATGATTTAAATATCCAAAAAAGACCAGCAACACCGAGTTATGTTCCAAAAACAATCAATTGTGTATTAAAAACGCATGAACAGCCAACGTTACGTTTCGGTCCCCATCGGGACCTTTCTCAAGGCGTTTTTAATACACAATTGATTGTTTTTGGAACATAACTCGGTGTTGCTGGTCTTTTTAGGATATATATATATTGTAGATACAATTCTGTAAGTAAAATAAAATTTTGTTTTTCTTAAGTCCTGTGAGTGCGGTACCTTTCATTTTTGGATAGATAGATAGATAGATAGATATATATGTATGTATGTAATATTTATATTATAATATATATTAAAGGTCCAGGAATGGTGCACACAGAGAACTCCAGGTACTGCCTGGGTGCATGGTTAACATAACAACATATTTAGTAAGCACAAACAAACCACACTCACAGGACTTGTATGAAGCAAAAAAAAAAAAAAAAAAAGGTGTTTAATTCAACATTTTGGCTTAGGCTCAAGTCATCTTCAGGACTGAACGCTGCGTCTTCATCCAGCGAGAAAAAGTCTGATGTGGTCTGAGGTTTTTCTGTTGTTGAAATACATTGTCAGATGTGGAAATCAGATTTTATAGGATCCTACAGAATCTTGTGCTGTTTGCATGACAAGATCAGATAAAATCTGACCCACAAAATCTGATCAAAACCTCTTTAACATGGGCTGTTAAAATTTTAAATGTAACTTTTAGTATGGTGTGGACAGCAGAATTTTTGTTCTATAGCTAGCAATTATACTGGTATTTAGTTGTTATATTCTAGGGGAGCGCTTAAAGGACAAGTCAACCCAAAATATATTTTTTTTTTTCGCCTAATAAATGAAAACCTAATTCTAAGCAATATACATTCATTACAAATTTGCAATGTTTTTTTTACTTATTTGTATATTTGTTATATAAATGTTATTGGAAGTAGTGTGTGTCTGTCCTTTTCTTTTCTCTGCCCTGGGGGCTCTGGCATTTGAAACAATGTAACACAAGGCAGCAGCCTGACAGACCTGTCTTGTTGGAGGAGACTGTCCTTTGCAACATTGGTTTCAATGGCAATTACAGTTTTAAATAAAGCGCTAAAGATTTTCTAAACAATTCATATTGGAAAGTTGCTTGGAATTATGTTTTCTTTTAATAGGCAAAAATTATTTTTTGGGGTTGACATGTCCTTGTAATCCATTTGGATTCAGATTAATCAAAATGCCTGGCTGAACCAAATCTGAACCCTTAAATTACAACATTTTTTCCCCTGCCTTATCCTAATTTGTGTATGCAACTTAGTGTTCGGATTTGGTTTGAGATTTGGCCAAACCCGACAAAGTGAGTTTGGTTACATCCCTAATAATTGTTGCAACCAGGGAGCAGTTTTGAAATCAAATAGAAGATCAATAGTAGAGGGTCTGAAAAGGTAAAAATACACTTATTTAAAAAGACATAAAAATTGCAGCCTATCTCTAAGTTTTTTCTCTAATTAAGTTGCTGGGGTCAGTGACCCCCAAACAACCAGACAGGATTTTGAGCCACAGGCTGGTGAGATAAAATAAAGAACCAACTGAAATGTTACATAGAGTAGGTCCTTCAATAATATAAACTATTGCATAACAACCTCTTCAGTTGTCTGTAGAGCCCCCCCCATGGTGCATAAGCCACAGCCGATGGGTAGGGGGTAATAAGGCAGCCTTTGGTTTTCACCTTATTATAGAGGTGCTCAAATGCCTTAGTGACTATTTATTACCATTACTTCTCTGGCTCCTTAATGGGTTTTGGCTGTTACGTTTATGTATCTGTGCATCTCTTTACTGATCCACAAAACAGATGCATTTGGTTCTTTAATCGTCTTTCTCTCTGCAACAGATTTATATTTTATTATTATGCCTTTTTACAAGATATATGCCGAGCTTAATAATGTATTCAGCTTTAAGTACCAGTGTGGGAAAACAGAAGCAAATCAGATGCATTACAGTAAATTGCCTGAAGGCATTAGGAAGATGTTTAGGCAGAACAAACGAAAGGACAAGCTATTCTGCATTTCAGATGTATAGTGGTAGGGATGTGTGTGTGTGTGTGTGTGTGTGTAGCAAATGTGTGTGCTATCGCTTATTTACAACATAAGAAAGAATTAAAAAGCTATTTATCTTGTTCCCCAGCCACGGTTCAGCTTTGGGAAGGGCCAGGGAGCAAACCTACATTCCCCAACCTCAGTGTGTGCATTTGCTTTTGGATTGTGCATTTTCTTTGCTTTGGTCCTTAGACTTACTGGCATTGATAAAAATTTGTATTTTCATTTTATACTCAAGGTTGACTTTTTACTTTTAATGTGTTCCAGACAATAGCGGTATAAAGTCTAACCCCCCTTGTCTGTTATTATTTAATGTAAGAAAAGACACTGTGTGCCCTTGCCCTACCCTCTCCCTCATACACGGCCCGTGTATGGGCACTTCCGACAGGCCTGCTGGCCTATCTGGCCTGAAATCGGCTAGATCTCGATCGGACAGGTTAGAAAATCTAGTCCGATCGGGGACCGCATCGGCTCATTGATGCGGTCCCCGGTATGCCCGTCATTATAATTCGATCGATCGTTTAGCCCCAGGGCCAGAATTACCCTGGATTCTCCTGATATTGCCCACCCGTAGGTGGGGGATATCGGGAGAAGATCTGCTCACTTGGCGACATCGCCAAGTGAGTGGATCTGCCAGTGTATGGGGACCTTAAGCAGCAGCCTTTGAGCAGCTCATTATCAGGGGCTTCTCAGTGGACCGGTAATTTTGTTTTTATCAGCTCCTTTGAAGTTTTTTGGGATAGTTTAGTGGCGGAAATCACAAACGATCACCATAGATATTTCCTAATCAAAACAGGCATAACGTATGTTCAGGTATATCCAGGTATATTCATTGGGCTCACGTTGTATATTTTACAGGGCAGTCAGTGGTGTAGTGTCTACTGATATGCAGATAACAGGGCACACTTCTGCCATTTACAGGGCAAACAGATGTTGTTATGACCTATACAGGGGAATATACCACCAATTTAGTAAGTGTTTTTGTATAGTGCCCCAGGGATTTGTAGTTCTGCAAGATCAGGTATGCAGCAGGTTGGAGGTGCATGCATGGATTCAGAGTTGAGATTGAGAGTGCTACCAGACTGCACCGGAAGCTCCGTCTCGCCACCACTGCAATACATTTGCATTTTCAGAAACATCTCATTAATTCTATTCTCGTCTCAGAGCATAGCAATATAATTAGAACGAGAAGCTAGCTGTGCTGACTACCAGTGGAAATCTTGGGCTTCATTGCTTGTCGGCCATCATCTTGGGGTATAAGAAGTGGATTCTTATGATGTTCTGGATTTGGGAGAACTGATGTCCCAATAAACTATCATTTAATGGGATATGGCTCAGTAAATAAAGAAGTGTTTACCTTTTTTACCTGCAAGCGATGTGTTATTGTATATATTGTCACTCCTTATACCAGCATGGAGGAATCCATTTCCTCATACTCGCAGCAAGGATTCTGGATCAACTCTTCTTTGACTCGCAAGAGTATGATCAGCCACGTATAAATTGACTTCACTGCTGCTTGGAGATGCCTGTGGCTGAACTATGGCCCAAAATAGTGGCACTCCTTTCGGTGCATGAAATATAAGTTTAATAGGAAGGGGGTTATTTAATTTTTTTCCTGCCGATCAGTGTGGCTCTTTGGTTATTCTTGTTTATTAGTGATGTTAGTAAAGTGCAGTTCACCAAAGTGTTGTATCTGCAGTGGCAGAACTTGGCACCCACTGGCCCACCTTGCATGTTGCCCGGGGTCAGAGCCAGCATGATGATACTTGGTGTCACAGGGTTCATGTATATTGGAAGATAAGATTACTGAGTATTCTGTTCTTCCAGCCTATGTATGTATGGCAGTTCCTTATTGTGAGATGGCATGGAAGGAAGTGGTTTGCTTTGTTCATGAATCTCTGCTGGACTATCTAGGCCAGTGATCCCCAACCAGTGGCTTGTGAGCAACATGTTGCTCTCCATCCCCTTGGATGTTGCTCCCAGTGGCCTTCAAACAGGTGCTTATTTTTGAATTATTGGCTTGGGGGCAAGTTTTGGTTGCAAAAAAACAGATGTACTGCCAAACAGACCCTCCTGTAAGCTTCCAGTCCATACAGGGGCTTCCAAATAGGCAATCTTAGCCCTTATTTGGCACCTCCATTAACTTTTATGGTGCTTGTGTTGCTCCCCAAGTCTTTTTACATTTTAATGTGGCTCACAGGTAAAAAAGCTTGGGGATCCCTGATCTATGCTGTGAAGACCTTTAAGCTTCAACTCGGGTGTGTTCAGAAGACCATATTGTCATGCTGCCACAATCTCACCCTAAATGATACCACGGAGCCCAGTCCCACCATTTGGGAAGCTTAGGTGGCCATACATAAGATTCGATCGTTTGGCAAGGTCAGCAGCCAATCAAGTGAACTTTTTCCTCAATATGCCCACCTTGGGTGTGTGATATTTTGCTAATCTGATTGTTTGGCCCTAGATCGCATTACAATAGACTGGATACGAAGTTGGAGCAAGACTGCATCAATGACCTGATGTGGTCCCTAATCTGAAAGGAAAATCAAACCTGCCCGTTGGACACCTGGCCAATTTTTGGCCAGATATTGGTCAGGGAGGTGATTTTAAGGGCCCCATACACAGGCAAAGAGCTGCTGAATCGTTCTGAAGGATCTGAATTGGCAGCGTAAGTCTGCCCGTGTATGGCCACCTTTAGGCACTTTCCAACAATGTTTAAGTTGGTTCTCGGCCTCCCTTTATTGGGTAATTGGATGGTGTTATGCTTATTTTGCACCCACCAGTGTACCAATGTAGCCTTTAAAGTCTATGTTAAATCCAGATCCTGTGTGTGACTGGTTTAGGTCATAGGGGTGATTCACATCAGAGTTTTAAACAGCGTTAAATGTCACTGGGGCATAATATTTTATTTGGAGCAATTAGAATAGCCTGTAAATTATATCCTTAAACGGTGTTTATTAATATCAGTTATAATCTGTGATTAGCCATATCATTTGTCACATGACTCACAAACTTATTGCATTATAATAATGTAATATCCTTAAATTTTACAACAGGGGGTATAAGTCAACAAGGTATTCCATGACCTGTATAAAAGCATTTTGCCTTCAGCCTTGTGCTTTTATTTGTTTGTGGAACTCCTCAGTGACTCATAATATCCTTGTATTTGACAACAGTGGGGGCATTATGCACTATATAGTCAACATAACTCACCCATTACCTGGAGGAAAAAGCTATAATAAACCCAAAAGTGATGAGAAACTGGCCCTGGGTGAATGCACTGGGTTTATAAATCTTTTTTTAGACTGGTAAAACCCTTCTCAGGATTTCCCTTGTATATTATATACACCGCCTAAGAATGTCCCAAAGCCCCTCAACAGTAAGATAGTAAAAATGCTACTGCTATGTTAGTATGTTAGTAATGCTAAAAATTACTGGAAGGCAGCTCCCTTGGGTCAGATGATCCTCTCCTTTATCTGGGATTTCCGTTTCTCAGTCAGATTTTTTCCAAGACTGGTCTTCCCCAAGGACTTTTTGGGGCTTGTATAAGAGTAAACGCACCTAGATACCAACCACAGCCAAGGGTTTCGCTTGGGTCAAAGAATTTTTCTTTTTCTGCTTATGGAATTTGTGGTTACTAATGGTCTAAAGAGTCGATCATTTTGTGGTTTAGTAAGAATTTCATCTGGAAAGATGTCCAGAATTCAGTTTTAGTTTATTGAAGCCGCTATTGGCTAAAAAATAGGCTACCTTGTTACATGTGTTTGAATGTGCCCTTGATTTTCTTATGCATTATAGGACCCACATTGCCTGACATCTTGGCCTAATATTGTTTCTATTGAATGACTGTTCCTTTCCTCTTATTCATGGTGATTGCTTCATGGGCCTTAAAAGCCATGGAAAACAGCTTTACCTTGTGAAGCAGATAACGTTCTGGTTTAACAGGTTTTGACTATGTATATATCACGGTGACACATTTTCCTATGTATATGCTGCCGATTGTGTGCTTCTGTTTTCTGTAGTGACAGGTGGGGGTGTTGTTTGTGGGAGATAAATCTCTCATTGTGCAGGGCATGCCTCAATAGGGGAGAGCAATATGATAGCTCCCACTCATATGTCAATGCAAATACGCAATATACTGTATGCTCTAATGCTGCTCTCTTTAGTTCCAGGGATTATGCCACTGCAAATCCTGCAAATTCCCTTCCCCTCATTTCCTTCATTACTGGTAGTGATAACAAGCCGTCGTTTTATTAAAGGAACAGTAACACCAAAGAATGAAAGTGTATAAAAGTAACTAAAATATAATGTGCTGCTGCCTGCACTGGTAAAAGTTGTGTGTTTACTTCAGAAAGTCTACTATAATTTATATAAATAAGCTGCTATATAGCCATGGGGGCAGCCATTCAAAGGGGAAAAGGCACAGGCACATAGCAGATAACAGATAAAACACTATTGTATTCTACAGAACTTGTCTGTTATCTGCTAAGCAAACCTGTGCCTTTTCTCCTTTTTTCCAGCTTGAATGGCTGCCCCCGTGGCTACACAGCAGCTTATTATATAAATTATAGTAGTGTTACTGTAGCAAACACACCAGTTTTACCAGTGCAGGGCAACAGTGCATTATATTTTTATTACTTTAAAGCTTTCATTTTTTGGTGTTACTGTTCCTTTAAGGGAGCACAGCATTTGGCAGCCAGGGGCCGCTTCTTTAGCCATTGTGGGGGGGGGGTACCTTGGGAGCCCTGAGTGTGTGTGGAGCGGGGGGGTACCTTGGGAGCCCTGAGTGGGTGTGGAGCGGGGGGGTACCTTGGGAGCCCTGAGTGGGTGTGGAGCGGGGGGGTACCTTGGGAGCCCTGAGTGGGTGTGGAGCGGGGGGGTACCTTGGGAGCCCTGAGTGGGTGTGGAGCGGGGGGGGTACCTTGGGAGCCCCAGCGATCTACTTTTGATCATCCCCTCGTACATATGCGAGGCAGAGTATGTATGCATACCCAATAAATGCGCCGCTCTTCTACATTTCCCGGGTTCAACACTGTCCACCAGAAATCCATGGCGGATTGACTGGTGGACCTCGATCGACATTTTGGCCACCCCTGGTTTAAGTAGTGCACTACAGACAACTGGTTTTCGCATAGTAGAACTATAACAGCCAAGGAAGGGACATCTTTTCATACTACAGCACATACTACTTTTCATACTACAGCACAGGTTCCTCCCATATGTTATTAGTTACTGTTTTTCCTTCTGAAGCCTATGCTGTTGAATTGCCATTCTACAGAAGAAGCTTTTGTGTATTTCAGATTTTGGCTGAGCTTCAGAAAAGGGGAAAATACAGGTCTATTGTGAGAGGCTTTGCAAATAGGCAGGTGTATTGTTTGCTAGTTTGTTCCCTGTTCAGATATGTAAGGCACTGAGCAAGAGCTGGAAACCGTCCCAGCAGAGCGGCATTAAGTCTATAATGGCACTCGCCATACGGACAGAGGAGCGGGATGCATAGCAGATATTTATGGGGTGGCACATAATGATAATGGGAGCCGCCTGACTTCATATGCAGGGCTTCCCTCAGAATGTGATTATACAGTTATAGCCGCGGGCTAAATTACCTGCTTGTTTTCCTTGCCTCTCTTTCGTAATACTAGCTTATGGCATGGCGGTATTGTAACGTGCAAGTTTGTTTTCTTATCCTTTATTTCTATAGCACAAGCATAGTCTGCAGGATTGGTTGCCATTCAGATCAGTCCCTGCCCTAGAGCTTCAACAGTGTACTATCCCTTGAAAATATATATAAATTTAATAAACACAATCTATTTACCTGCTCTTGCTCTAATATAAAGATAGCTGGTGGGGAGCAAGAGCACATGGTCTTTTCTGTTTTCCTGCAGAATAATTTTATGTATAATTTTAAACGTAATAGCAGACTGTCTGTCACACCGTTGTTTTTTTTTTTTTATTAGCCTCTACGGCAGCCTGATCAAATATTGGTCTGCAGAAGTGTCCTGAAAGTTGAAATGTTTCTTCTTCTTGGTAGTAGTGTATTTAACAAATATTTACTTATTTTTGTTTGTTTAGTTTGAGCTATGGAGCGGGACATCCTACCCATTCAGAAACAGAACTTTTGCACAGACAGACCTATGCAGCCACTCATCAGCTCCCTGGATACGCAACCGCACACCACCCCACAGGTACGTCTAGGCAGTATATTAAAGGTATATGTTCTAGAAACGCTGGAAGCTTTTGTTCAGTGTTTCTTCTTTTTGTATAGTTTTCCTGGTGGATGTAGGGGGTACATTTGCTATTGTTGCACCCCTACCACTTTAATGATGGTTTTGGCAACAAGTGTCATTGGGCAGACAGGGAGGGTAACTTTTAGTATTATGTAGAGCAGGGGTGGCCAAGACTTCGATCGCAGTCCACCAGTCGATCCCGTTTGGATTTCCAAGGGCCCCTCCTGGATCTGCTGCCATAGGTTGCCTGTATGGAAAATATCACCCAATTGGCAGTGGATTTATATGGGTCCCATTAAATTTTAACCTTGCAAAATACAGCTGTGTTCAACTTTATGTAAATTTGTTGTGGGAAAAAGAGAAATGTAATCAAATTACCCTTTTCAGTTATTATAAAAGATAGACACCTACAGCCACTCCAGAAAGATGAGGCTTGTTTATACAGAGCTCATTATCCCTTAAATGCATGATTTCAGGTGATTGGAGGGGAAGGTAGTTTGGATAAAAGCCCAGCAATCCTTTGGTATTATAAAAATAATTTAAAAAAAGTAAAGCAGCTGTATTTTATTCCATTAAAAGAACAGATTCAGTGATGTATAACAGGCACCCTTATAATTCACAGGCATATGCTTTTGCATATTTTTAAATAAGAGCCTTTCAGATACAAAATAATCTGCTACAATTGCACAGTGGGAGCTAGAAACATGAGGCACATACTTATAACTCTAAGAGAATCTCAGCGGTGCCACTTTATTTGCTTTTGTTTTAAACCCCTTTTAAAGTGATTAATATCTGCTTGCATGTGGGGCAGGTGAGTGGCATTTTAAAGGAATGCGTGGTGTTAAATCCCAGTCGATTATTATCGGTTCGACGTGAAACAGAGTAGAAAGTATCAGGAGCAAGGAAGGCTTTATTCCATAGGACAGCTAATACATACGGAGAATATAAGTTTGGCTCAAAGTCCCAAGAGTTCAATGGTTGCAAAGTCTTTCTTACGTTGTTTCTGGACACAGGAGATCTTTGATGTTCCGTAGCGTGGAAAGTGATGTTAGCAGGCTTCCATGAAATTCATCCACGTGAGATCTGCCCTGTCTTAGGACAGCTGGTTTATATACCTTTTTCTATCCATTACCACATATAGGAACTATATTTACTCTCAATTACGTATATTTCTCCGCCCTGTGTCTCCAATCATCTTATTTTACCCTTATAAAGCGTTACATTACATCATTCTGTCATAATGTAAGAAATCCGCATGATGTCGCCCAAGACCGTGAAATGGATTTCTCATAGGCGTTACATATACACATATTCCATATGATATTTAAAATAGCGTACAATTCCTACTCCTGAATATTAAATATATAACTTAAATATGATTAAATATAATTCACAACACACAAGCATGCTTAACATAATATCTTAGAACAAAACGAGGTATTTTGTATTATTCGGTGCATGCATATAGTTTACATTTAAACGGACCGAAACTATAAGATCACTTTTTCTATGCATCTGTTCTGTCACTCACACATACGCTGGCTAGCTGATATCTGAGACTAATCCTTTTGAAAGGTCATGGTTAAATGCGATGCAGATACTGTATGTCTATAACTTTGTTATTAACTCCTTCTCTGCCTAACTGTATTTGACATCAGAAGATCTTACACGTGGGTTTTATTTTGTTTGTTATTCATGAAAATTAGTAAGAAATTCAAAATATTCCTATTAGAATAGCAGGTATATTGTGCAACTTTTGAAGATTTACATTTGGCCTGTCATTGGTGTGGGCTTTTGTGCTTTTGTTGCTTCAGCGTTGTACTGTGCGCATTCCGAACATTTCTGTTGCAAAAATAAATATAATTTTTTTTTTGTCGCTGTTTGGTTTTAGGTCTGTCTGGAATTTTTGACACAAGCCTCCACGTGGCTGGCAGCAACACTACAGAAACGTCAGTGATGAATTTCCTCTCGGCAATAGAGTCCCGGACAGCCCAGGCAGCTTCATCGGGGACAACCCTCCTGCCACAGTTTAGGGCTCCATCTTGGCAAACTGGTATGCAACTTTCGGAACGCCTACGGTGACCGTTCTCATTTACATGAATAACTTTGCCAGAGCAATTGATTCTGCTGAATAAACACAATATAAAAGTCATTTTAAGTATGAAGACCCATAAAGGCAGAAAAACTTTGCATTTTTTATGTGACGAACTCATTTAAGCTCTTGTCAGACAACACAAATGGAAGCCAGTGGGGCAATTTCAGGCGCTTTTGGGCGCTTAGGGTGCTGTGAACACTTAATTAGCCTGAAATTGTCTTATTTGCTACCACCTTTTTATTTTATTAGGTTAGTAGCACACGCTGCATTTCTACACCTGGTATTAAAACACCAGTCAAGAAATGGCCAATCAGTAGTGATGAGCGAATCACCTAAAAATTCGCAAGATGGCGAAAAATTAGTGAAAATTGTTTGTCGCATGTTTTTGACGCGCAATTAATTTTTCGGCTGCAAAATGTGAAAATTTGCTCCGAATCTATGCCTGCCCAGAAATTTGCTCATCACTACCAATCAGTCTGTGAATACATGGGAGGGCCACTTTATTCATATTCAATTTATTCATAAGAAAATCCAGTTATGTGTATTATTATTCTTCTAGATAAGTCATATCCCATTATAATGTGTCCTCTCTACAATTTTCCACTCACACCCTCTCATTTTTCCCTGCTGTATACAATGTTAAGTGAGTAAAGCAATTCATTACCTTAATTTACTTAACCTGCATATGCTTAGTCTTGCACTGGAACACATGGAAAGGATTTCATTGGATTGTATGTGTTGTTTTATATTCATAAATGTATATTCTTTTAAACTCTGCATCTTATTAGACCAAGAACAGATTCTGACTGTGTATTTGCTCTTTTCAGGCATGCATTCCTCGGCAGCAACCGAACTGTTTGTCACTGGAGCATTGCAAACCTCTGGAACATTTCCAACATCCGCTCTTACAGCGTATCAGCACCCGAATACATTTAGCTCGAGAAACTTTGCCACAACCCCATCCCTTGCCCTTCAAGATGGAACTTTCAGCGCCACCACTAACGGCCTGCTGTCCCCCCATGATCCCCTGCTGCAGATTAAAACATCACAAACCCCAACTGCTTTGACTTTTGAACGCATTGGTAGTGCTGTTTTAAGTACCAGCATACCACAATCTTCAACATATCGCTCAGCCCAGGAGTCTGCTCCCCATCTCTTGCAGCCTCAGTTCAGCTTGTTGCCTACAGCTCTTGGAGGGACTCAGCAGCCTGCACAGCCATACAGCACGTCAGTCTTTACAGGTTCTACCGCCTCCATTGAAAGAGCGCTTCAGCGGGAATGTAGTGTTATTAAACACCATCAGAGGCCTTCCAGTACACAGTCAGTTCAGGCACAGCTATCTGGTACTCAGCATTCCTTACCTAACTATTTAACGAGCGTAAGTGGAGTGTCATTGCAGGACGCATCCAGACAGTCACTTTTGTGCGCTCCCCTAGGAGCTCTTACTCAGGTGAGCAATGGTGGGCCGGTGCAGAAGACCTCTCAAGTTTCAGTGGAATTATCCCAGTCTTATCCATCAGTCATACCATCTCCTGGCTACCCTCCATCCTCAACAAAATCAAAAAATTGCCCTACAAAGGCACCTCCAAGGTCCTCAAAAACCCCCAAATCTCAGAGTGTAGTGTCTCCTGAGCAGACACAAAGCTACACTAAGTCTCCGCAGAACCAGAGTTCTGTCAATTCAAGCCAAGCACAAGCTTTCTCCACAGCACAGCTACCTAGTCTTCTTTCTGTAAGCCAATCTCCTATTTACGTTTCAACACAGTCACCAAATTTGCCATCTGCCAGTCAATCACAAGTCTTTTCTACAATCAAAACAGAAAAGCTGCCTCCATTGTATAAACCACTGACTGCATTTTCTAGCCAGTCGCAAACCATCACCTCTGGCAGCCAGACACTAAGTTACTCATCCGATCAGTCACTTTCCCTTTCTTCAGTGTCAAGTGAGACGTATTCTGATCAAACGAGAGATCTGTCTTCGGCTAACCAGTCACAAAGTTATTCTTCCAATAACTCTCAGGGTTTAACTTCAGTTAGTCAATCGCAGGTTAGCTATTCATCTCAGTCACAGGTAATGTCTCCAGTAAGCCCCTCAGACAGCTATACTTCAGGACAAAACCTAACACTGGCATCACCTTCCCTTCCATTTTCTGCTTCCTCACGCGGTCAGAATTTGTCCGCTTCAAGTCCAACCCAAAATTTCATTTCTATGCATCCAACGCCAAATACGCAAGACTCAACCTCGCCGCAGTCTCAAAAGTTTTTGCCAAGTGTTCAGCCCTCGTCCTTTGCTTCGCCCCCGCACTCGCAATCAATGCAGAACAGTAGAACTACGGCCGACTCCAAATCCTATGTAAAGCGGAAATCTGACACCAACCTATACTCTTCTGCGAAACAAGAAGAGAAATTTCAAATACAGGACTTGCAGGCATTACAGCAGACTACTTTAGAAACCGCAACCCCTGGTCTAAGTGAAGGTGAGCTCAGCACCCAGGAAACTGCCTACAGTGTTTCAAAGGCTGATGACAGATATTCTCAGAGTGTTATTAAAAGTAATTCTCGGATGGAGGACCAGGTTCTAGGACTTCAAGGAACTAAAAAAGATGAACGCTTGATAAGTCCTGTTGGCCATATGTCCCAGCATGTTAGCCATCTAAATAATTCTGCTAGTCATGATGGGAAAAAGAATACAGACTTGATACAATCCACACAAGTAAGTGCTAAAGACCTAAGTCAGCATACTATGCTGCACAAAGTCCTTGACACAAAGATGCAGGAGCAGCCAAGCACGTCCCCACAAATTCAAGCTGCCATGAGGCATTCTCAGCATCTTCAACTTCCGGGGGCCCAAGTGCTTCTGGATTCAGGATGCGACTTGCAGATGTTTCAGCAGTCTATTTTGCAGTCAAACATGGGACAAGCGAAGACCCCTGCACAAATGCAGCGAATCCAGAGCCCGCCCCAAGTAGCGCATCAGTTTCTTCAGATGGATGGGCAAATCATACAGAGCAATGGAGCGCAGCCTCAGCAGTCTCTTCATGCCCAGGGTTCAGAAGTCATAAAAATGGACACGTCCGATGGCAAACATTTGCAGCAACACTTGCACACAAAAGATCATTTCAGTCAGAGAGGTCGACTTGACTCCAAAAATCAATTTGACTCTCTAAATCCAATGTGTTTCACAGAGTCCATGCTGCTGAGTGATGAAAGGAACTTTTTGTCTCATGTTGATGACATACTAGCAGCTACAGCGGCTCAAGAATTTGCCAAGTCTTCTAATGAAGAAAATCTGTCTGTCAAAAACCAAGATGCTAAATCTCGATTTCAGTCTCTAAATGTTAGACACATGTCCCCAAACTTTACACCCCCAAAGCCGCAAAACATGAATAGCCTTTCCTTAAATGGTAGCCAAACAGCAATAAACCTTTCCACAGTTTCTACAACTCAGCCCAAAAACGTAAGTCTTGATCAGACACACATTCAGCCAATGGAGCAAGACCTACCGAGCGGAATGCGGTCACCAGTACTTGGGGCAAACCAGGAGGATCATGAAAAGAATTCCGAGAAAATCAAGAAGTCAAACATTAATCAGGAACCAAAGGAGAGTGGGAATATTCCAGAGGAGGTCAGGGATGCAGAGTTTCTTTCCAATAACAAAACCCTCAGTGAGGAAAATACGACATCTGAAGGGGATTTTATTATGGGCGGTGATGAAAACTCATCTCTTGGTCAAGTTCAGGGCCAGCAGTTGTCCAAAATAGATCCTCAGGCAGGTGGCAGCTCCACTAGCCAAATGGAAGAGGACTGCCCAGATCTCTCCCAAGATGGCCTTCAAAAGGGAAAAGACAAGATGCCAATAAAACAATTCACAGAAGATGAAAATGCAAATCTCAAGCAAATAAAGCGAAACATGCCATTGAAGAGGCCCATCAGCAAGGGTCCAGACGTGCCAGGCGTGCAATATTCCTCACATGTTTCCGAGGGTTATTACGATTCGTACCAGCACCAGGAAAGAATGAGGCAAAAAATCAAGGAAGTCGAGGAGAAACAGCCTGAAGTAAAGACTGGATTTATTGCGTCTTTCTTAGACTTCTTAAAAACTGGACCAAAACAGCAGTTTTCTGCTCCTGCAGTCCGCGTGCCCAACCGGGTCCGAAGGCCATGCACCCCAGTGATAAGGGCTCCATGCCCCGGGCCCGTTTCCCAGCAGTCTGTAGCAGGAGCGCCTGTGTCGGACAGTGGCAGCACAAGCCCTCCCAAAAAGGCGGAGGAAGATTTGAAGAAGAACCTGGAGACTCTACCTTCCTTTTCTTCAGATGAAGATGATGCCACTGTGGGCAATAATGACCTTCAGAAGAGCATATCCACTGCACTTTCTGCCTTGGATGATAACTCAGAAAAAAAGATCAAAAGTGGTAAAATTAGATTCTTTTTTTCTCTATTAGTACATTCTTTTGTCGCAACAGTCACATAAGCTATATCCTGTCTTTTGTTGTGCAAGAGGGATCTACACTGGCTGTTGTTTTGCACATTGCAACAGCAGTACATCAATGATGGTTATAATATAACTTTTAGTCTGTTATAGAATTACCTATTCTTGGCAACTTTTCAATTGGTTTTCATTTTAATAGTTATTTACCTTCCTCTTCTGATTCTTTCCAGCTTTCAAATGGGTTCACTGATCCCAGCAGTCAAAAATTATTGCTGTGTGAGGCTGCAATTTGTATTGTTATTGTTAGTTTTTATTATTTATCTTCAGGCCCTCTCCTTTTTACATTCCAGCTTCTTATTCAAACCACTACCTGGTTGCTAGGGTAGTTTGGACGCTGCAGAACAAAAAGCTAAACGGCTCAAAAACCAATTGCAAATTGTCTCAGAATAGCACTCTACAGCATACTAAAGGTTAATTAAAAGCTGAATAAGTTTCTATATTTTGGGCAAACAGCATTTTCGTGCTAAACTAAAGATGTGACCCCCCTTTAAAAATAACATATATATAATTTTCGAATCCGCAAAGTATTGCTGTTGAAAGCAGTATCTGTTTCCTCCTGTGTCTTTCAATATATATATCGGTAAATATTGCCCTTTTATACATCCTTTTCCTTGATCCACTATTTGTAACTAACTGTAACAGGAAGTAGTGTGGGAGTAAAAGACAGAACTGCCTATTCATTGGCTGATGGGGCCTAGCATGTATGTGTGCCCTTGGTTTGTGTGCACTGTGAATCCTGTGATCCCAGGAGGCAGCACTTAATTCTTAAAATGGCAGCTTTCTATTTAGGATTACCCAATAGCACATACCACTAAAAAAGTATATTTTTATGAAAATAGTTTATTTAGATGAAGCAGGGGTTTACCTATGAGCTGGTTTATGTAATATATTTTATAGAGGCCTACATTATATGGGGGTATAGTTTTCCTTTAACTATGCACCGTTCAGGAAAGATTCCATTTGCAAAAGTCCGATGCATTTTGTGTGATTAACAGCCCTGTAAAAAGAGTTTTAGGCTAGTGCCACACTGAGCTGTGTGTTTCAGCCTGCATATAAAAAAAAAAAGAAAATACTGCTTTCAATAGTGCTTGCATACACAAATAACTTTAAAATAAACACAACTTTTTAATGTATGTTGGAAGGTTGCTTGGAATTACATTTGCTGCAAACTTTTATATTTGTTTACATCTCATTTGAGAACAGGAAATTAAACAGAAACTAACTTTGCCGGCCAGTTGGGTGATTTCTATCTGAGCTGGTAAATCTTTAGCCAAGTTTTAGGCCCTCTGCACGTATGTTTCAGCTTACCAAACTTGAAGGCATTTGCTCCAGAATGGATTGCTCAAAATGGAATATTTGGATAAACATTTTGTAGTGGGGAGATTGACGGGGCTGCTGGTAGGATGAGGCTGTTGGACTGATGTTCAACCTTTGGGTCAGTTAGATATCAAATTCATTTCTTCGTGTCAAATAGGGATGCTTTCTTCGAAATATCTTGATTCATGCTATACTGGTTTCTTTCATTGCGGTATTAATTGCCACAGAAAGGTTATTAATGTTGTCTACCTTATAGATCAATAATGCCTATGGACAATAAATTCTATGGACTAATCATTACAAATTTTCCAGCAACTACGTTTGTAACATTGGCCCTACCTTGGCTGCTATTTTATTGGCAAGGCCGATGAACTACTAGCCAGATGGCAGCCCTATGCCTATGGCAGCCATTAAGGAATAGTTCCAAAATTATGTAGGACAACAAATAGATTTTCATCTCGTTGCAATTGACTTTCCAATAGGCTTTCTCCCCGGTTCACCTTTAAGTTAGCTTTTATAGAATGTTATAGAATGTAACTTCATGTTTCAGTGATCCCAGCAGCCAAAAAACTAATGCTTTGTGAGGCTTAAGTTTTATTGTTGTTGTTACTCTTTGTAACTTTTTTTCTGTTCAGGCCCTTTCCTAATCATATACCAGTCTCTCATCTAGACCACTCCCTGGTTGCTAAGGTAACTTGGACTCTAGCAACCAAATAGCTGCTGAAACTTCAGTGGGAGAGATCCTGTACTGAAAATAAAACAATGAAGACCAATTGCAAATTCTCAGAATATTACTCTGTACATCATACTAAAAGTTAACATAAAGGTGTACAACCCCTTTAATGCATAGATAATACACTTGCATGTCCAGAAGTCAGTTGGGCTGTTGCTGAATCACCTGAGGGCCAAACAATAAGAAAGATACATGCTATTGAGGAGCCAATATAGGCAATGATCTGATGGGAAAATCATACCTGTCCTATCGACATGTAGCCAATTTTTGGCCAGATATTGGTCGGGTAGGCCCGTCGACGACCTCATACACTGACAGATAAGCTGCTGAATCGGCAGCATAAATATGCCCACATATGGCTGCCTTAGCCAGTTTAGTTTATACTTATTCATCTAATGAGCTAATGATTCTTGTAATCCAGTATATTTATGAAAACAGCTCTGACTCAGAAGAATATCCCTTTAGTGTGACATTTACCAGAAGTCGGGGGATTTTCTTTCTGGGAGTGTTAAATGATGGCGTTGTATATCAAACTCTTTGGACTTGAAATGTGTAATTTTTAATGAAGTAGTGCTTTGGGGGATTTGCTCACATTTTCTTAGAATGACCGATCCTCTATAAAAAGGAAACATTTTTTACAGGCTGGAGTGACCTTAATAGTAATTAGTGACATGCTTGACATAAGAAACTCATAAAGCTAAAGGTGGGCAGATTTCAGTTGCTGAGTTGCGTCCTTTAGACCAGTTTGGCAGCATATCTGCCCATAAATGGGGACCCCTGACTGGCCTACCTGACCGATATTTGGCTTAAAATTGCCCAGATGTCAAATTGGGCAGGTTTGATTTTCCCCTAGGATCAGGACCCCCATTGGCTCATTGATGTGATCCTCCCTCCAACGGGTCCTATTCCTGTTGTTATAATTTTATAGATCATTTGGCCTGAGGGGCAAACAATAGAACTACTCAGATATCAGCCAGCCTAGGTGGGCATACCTGTGGAAAGATGTGCTTGTTTGGCAAGGTCACTTATGCTGTATGGCCACCTTAGGAGTTAGTGTAGTGGCAAATAGGAACCTATCCCCCCCTACTTATTTACACTTGGAGAGGTTGTCACTATAGATTTTTGGGCATTACCGGTTTTGTTAATCTTTGCAATGAGTAATGAGCTCAAAATGCTATGTGTGCCATAGTCCAACTGCTTTCTGGCACTGATGTGTCAAGGCTTGTGCTAGGGAGATTAGATTGTAAGCTCCACAGGTTAAGAACTGGTATGAATGACTGGTTTTCTGTAAAGTCCCTTGTAATAAATCGGCCAAAATATAAAGATATTAGTCACTATTAGAGTTTCATGGCCATATATGGCCATATAAAGCAGGTATTATTAACCTATAGTTCCAGAATTATACGAGTCTCCAAATTGCTTTATAACCTCCCTGAATATGGATTACTTCTCTCCTACAACAGGTAATAATCATTAAACTAGGGTCACAAAATTATTTCTAGGAATACAGGGAATAATAGGAGTTGCCGGGGGAAAGCCCTTTGCATAGCTTCGATATTCTGAAGTCTTGTAAAGTTTCCTCCTGCAGGCAACTTTCAGCATCTTGCTTTTTGCTGACTCCTCTGGGGATAATTTACCAAAAGGAAATTACTTACTGGCTAATACAGTCTAGATCTTGCACGTGCCATGATATCATACAGGAGGCATGTGTTGCAGTGTTTCATCAGCCTAATTACTTTTATTGTATACTTTGTATAATATTCGTAAGCAGCCTGGCAATGTAACAATTGAAATGTCTGTTAACAGATTTTTTTTTTTTCTTTCTCCTAGAAGGTGATAAGGCAGTCGTTTCCGCCAAACAGGATCCGTCTGCATCCTCCACCCCAAGAAATGGCCAGGACAAGACTAAAGCTCAAGAATCGCTCAAACCCAGCCAGCCTGAGCCTACCCAGCCAGAGCAGCTCGCTAAGTCACAAGAGGCCATTGCAATTGAGGGTTTCACAGATGAGGAAAATGCAGAAAGTGGAGGCGAGGGGATTTACCGGGAGCGAGACGAATTTGTGGTGAAGATAGAAGACATAGAAATGCTGAAGGTAATGGTTTCATTCATGAACACCTAATCATCTATACTGTTTTATGGAAGGAACTAATATTTATCTTGTAATATATTATTTAAAAAAAATTGGCTGATATTCTCTTTTGTACCAGACTTGAGAATTACAAGGGACACAAACAATATAAAAGTTCTGCTGCAAACTAGAATTCTGGTGTGGCACTCTGACTGCCAAAGTGACATTTAATGGCCAAATACTCCACTTAAAACCAGTGCCTTTTACCCTTATCCTTTTTTTTTTGTTTTGTTTTTGTTTTTTTACCTTTTTTAGCTCCCCAGCTATTTCTAAGCAAATGCCAGAAAAAAAACCTTCAAAAAACAGCTGTTGCTTGTCCAAAACCATTTTCTGTTCTTCTCTGCAGCTGTTGCCTGCTTACACTTTCAGTGTGTGCCACCATGTGTCACTGGGAGAAAATAAGCAAGCAGTAAAAAATGTTAGTGATGTACAGGTCGGCCTAAACCTGCCCGACCTGTGGGTTTCAGGCCGACCTGCACATCACTAACATTCTTTGTTTGTGGGTGGGTTAGTGATTTTGCGAGTGGTGGGTTGGTTGAGGCTGAGCTCTTTCATATCCCTCCCCACTTGTGACCTTATGATGCCCTACTTCCGCCTCTATGTATACGTGCCTGCCTACTCTGCCCTGCCCCCTTCATGATGTCAGAGATGGGGTGGGTCTATAAATAGAAGTGGCTTCCTGAGTCGACCAGCACATCACTACTACATATGGATTACTAAGTACCATTTGTGCCCATGAACACGGCTTTATATGTACTGGTCTTGACGAGTGACCATCTGAGGCATTCTGCAACCTGGACCAGCTTTGCCTGCACCCCCTCAGCTCTCTTGCATCCCCCCCCAGGCATGGCAGGAGTCACTCATGGAAAGACTGTTCTGCCTGAGGCAATGGCATTTCTAAATTACTACTGGTAGATACATTTCACTAAATGCACTTGGTTTTACACAGGAGGGACTAAAGGTGGCCATACACTGAAAGATCCACTTGTTTGGTGACATCACTGAACGAGCAGATCTTTTCCCCATATCACATTGACTGCCTGCATCAGCAAGCCTATGCATTCCTTGCCTCTACGGGATTTTTAAATCTGCCTGATCAACATCTGGCTAATTTTCAACCAAATAATGGTTTGCTAGGCACGTCCAAGGCCCCCCAGTACATGGGCCAGTAAGCTGCTGACTTGGCCCGTCAGCAGCTTTTATTGGCCTGTGTATGGCTACCTTAAGATAAATATGTTTTTGTTTTTTAAGAAAAGCCATACCGTTTCATTGTGCAACAAACATTATCGAGCTCATGTGTAACATTTGCTATAACATAGAAATGCAGGTTGTACTATAAGAGTGATGACCTAACACATCTGCCTCTAATTGTGCTTATTGCAGGAAGCATTACGTAGCGGAAAGGAGCCTCCAGCTATTTGGAAAGTCCAAAAGGCCTTGCTGCAGAAATTCATCCCTGAAATAAGAGATGGACAAAGATCGTTTGCTGCTACAAACAGTGTAAGTTTTTCCCAGTAAGGCTTGTGGGGCAGTACAGAATTGTGTTTTAACATCTGCCACCTACGGTATGTGTTTCATTTGATTTCATGTTATAACATTTCTGCAACTGGCTGGACTTCCTTAGAACCAATCTGTCTGTCATTCCTCATTTATTCATTATGAGTAAGTCTTAATGACTCACTATTAAGTCACTACGTAGGCCTCTTGTTTCAGTTATGTGACAGCTCCACTCCTTAAGGATATTAATGAGCTGGAAAGAGTGCAGAGACTGCAACTAAACTGGTAAAGGGTATATAAGATTTAAACTATGACGTTAGACTGTCAGGTTTTCTCTGGAAAAGAGGCACTTGCAAGGGGACATGATTACTCTGTACAAGTACATTAGAGGGGATTACAGGCAGATAGGGGATGTTCTTTTTTCCCATAAAAACAATCCGCGCACCAGAGGCCCCCCCTTTAGATTAGAGGAACGGAGCTTCCATTTGAAGCGGCATAGGGGTTTTTTCACGGTGAGGGCAGTGAGGTTGGGGAATGCCCTTCCTAGTGATGGGGTAATGGCAGATTCTGTTAATGCCTATAAGAGGGGCCTGGATGAGTTTTTGAACAAGCATAGTATCTAAGGCTATTGTGATACTAAAATCTACAGTTAGTACTGATGATGGTATATATAGTTTATGTATGTGAGTGTATTGATCGGTCAGTATGGGTCTGTATGTGAGTGTATAGATAGGTCAGTGTGGGTCTGTATGGGAGTGGATAGATAGGTCAGTGTGGGTCTGTATGGGAGTGGATAGATAGGTCAGTGTGGGTCTGTATGTGAGTGGATAGATAGGTCAGTGTGGGTCTGTATGTGAGTGGATAGATAGGTCTGTATGTGAGTGGATAGATAGGTCAGTGTGGGTCTGTATGTGAGTGGATAGATAGGTCTGTATGTGAGTGGATAGATAGGTCAGTATGGGTCTGTATGTGAGTGAATAGATAGGTCAGTATGGGTCTGTATGTGAGAGGATAGGTCAGTATGGGTCTGTATGTGAGTGGATAGATAGGTCAGTGTGGGTCTGTATGGGAGTGGATAGATAGGTCAGTGTGGGTCTGTATGGGAGTGGATAGATAGGTTAGTATGGGTTTGTGTGTGCTGGGTTTACTTGGAAGGGTTAAACTTGATGGACTTTGGTCTTTCAACCCAACTTAACCAATTAACATTATAATAATATTTTATTTGTGTCTTGAATTTCTCAGCTTGTTCCCTTGTTTCCAGACCGTCTTAGTAGATTGCAGCTGGCATTCTCTCATTGTTGTAAGTGTTCTTGTACGGGGTGAGAAAGTAACTTTTTCATTTCTTTCACATTTTGCAGTACCTGGGATACTTTGGAGATGCAAAAACAAAGTACAAGAGAGTGTACGTTAAGTTTGTTGAAAATGCAAACAAGAAGGAATATGTGCGTGTTTGCTCTCGGAAACCCAAGAGCAAAATATTACCACCTGCAAGGTACTTCACAGAGATGTGATTTACTCATTTACACATTTTAGGAAAATAGCTATAGTCTGGGGTGAAGTTCAGCAGTAATGAGAAGCAAAAGTCTTTTTGAATTTACGGCTGTGACACACGGGGAGATTAGTTGCCATGCGCTTAAGCTCTCCCCCCTCCCATATGGCCATAGAGTATTTAAGCTTATCAGCCCCATCGTGGTGAATGTACCTGGTAAGTCCTGACTACATGGTTCATGTCACACAGTGGGTGGGACTGCTGAAAGCTGCACTTTACCCAGATACCCAGGCAGGTTACCCGCAGATCACCCACACAGTTGGTAAACTTCTGCCTGAAGCCTAACATCTTTGTGGGTATTCCACTGTTACCCAACCTGCTCTAGGTCTCTAGTTTCTAGCATTACAACCATACTTGGTAAGGCATCAGTTCAGTCCCACTATTACAGTACCAGAGTGGGGACTTTGCCAAGACCCGCTTTGTCAGAATAACCAATAAGTAGAACATCTGCTTGTTTTCCACACTATGGCAGCCACTTTCAGGGTGAACCAGTAGGATCAAGTAAATTTGTACTTTGTATTGTTGAGAATTTAGGCAGCAAATGTTATGTTCTGTCATCTACAGAACCACTCACACAAAGGCGAGTGGGGGCAGCAAAGTGTCTGAGACTCCTCCCCCTAAGAGCGCACCACCAAAAGTAGTGTCTGCGAAACCCAAAGCCAAACAGCAGAAGACCAAGGCTGAGCCCCCACCAAAGAAAAGGAAACAATGGAAAGAAGAGTTTTCGTCTTCCCAGTCTGACTCCTCACCAGACATGCAAAGTGATGAGGAAGGTGAGCTTCATGACTCCATGTTATTAACTATTGAAGCAGAACTCCCCCTTCTGGCTGACTGGGGGTATTATTTTATTTAGCTAAGCTGTTGCCATGAAGGCAAATGTGACTATTATATATGCAGTTGATTTACTCCCAGAACATTTCCTTCTGGTCACTGACCCTGGCAAATACTATTTAGACCCTTGCCTGGTTGCTAGGGTAAATTAGCTGTTAAAGTTCCAAACTGGAGAGTTGCTGAAGTATATTGCTGTATATGATGTTTGCTGTGCCGCATTTTGGTTATAAAAGTACAAATATGTTTTTGCTAATTTTTATTCTTAGAGTTCGAGCCTCCGCCTCCCCCCATTGTCACAAGATTTTTGAACACAAGAGCGATGAAAGAGACCTTTAAGGGATATATTGAGCTACTTGTCAGCCTCACATTGGATGGGGATATGATGCAAAACCTGGAAAAAGAAAATGGTGAGTTTTTTCTTATTTTCTTTTTTTTTATCTGCCTCACCTGCTTATGTTAAGACGATCTGCTTTGTCCTGAACCCTGTCTTTCCTCTGTTGCCTGTCTGTGGTTAATAGTAGGCAAAGTGGCTCTTTTGGCTATGATCTCCTACCTGTGGGTGGATAGTATACAGATTATAGTTCTTGAGAACTACATTGCCTCTGTGCCAGCGCAATGTTATCAGTCATCAGAAGCGTACTCATCCAAACATTGATTATTCCTTCTTGTGTTGGGTTCAGAATGCTGATACTAGCTGAGGGTAACTGAAAGGGAAGTGCTTGTGGTCAGCCATGACCTACGATTAGTGGTCGTGTGATACACTGATGCCACGTTGCGCAGTCCTCAGCTCAGCAGTTTCAGTGGCTGATATGAGGAACAGCAGCAATCAAAATGCCACATGTACCATAGCATTAAATATTTTTCTGAGCAGTTACCAATTTTAAAAGCCTGAATTTGTGGGAAGTGCTGCAGACTATTTATCCCATCTGCATCATCATTTCCCTGTTACTGCAGTGGGTGCTTATCAGGCACATCTTTAATGCGGTTGGTCAAATTCCATTCTGTTAAAATTCTTTTTATTAAAGGATAAGTAAACCTTAAAAAAAAAAATGTAAAATCAGTAAGGGTTCTAAGCACTTTTGAATTCATTAATTTTTTACAGTTTTAGAGAGTTTCAGAGAAGTTTTGTAGCAACAGCCCCACCTTTTGGTCAGTTCCTGTAACTTGTACAGTCAATGAAATGCAAGGAAAATGGAGAAGTGTTCTGATGTTACTCTGCTCAGGAAAGAGATCAGAAGCCTCAGATGCCCTTTCCCATCTGCTTTTTGAGCAGAGCAGCATCAGAACACTTCTGTTTTTTCTAGGGATGCACCAAATCCAGGATTCAGTTTAGGATTTGCCCTTTTCCAGCAGTATTCAGCCAAATCCACGCTCCTGGCTGAACTGAATCCTTAAAATCACCTTTTGTCACATTATTATTATTATTATTATTAACATTTATTTATAAAGCGCCAACATATTCTGCAGCGCTGTACAATAAATGGGTTTCATACATTGGACATACAGAGTAACATATAAAGCAATCAATAACCGATACAAGAGGTGAAGAGAGCATAACACAGAAGTCGCATAAACACAGAAGTTAAAAATGTATCACCACATGCTGCACATGCGGTTCTCTTTAGCCCTTTCGTGTCCTCGTTAGCATGTGCAAATTTAGATTTGGTTTGGTATTTGCCTGAATCTCTTACAAAGGATTCGCCCAAGTACGAAAATAGTGGATTTCGGTGCATCTCTAATTTTTTTCTTCTGAAGGTATATATTTCACTGTCTTCAGTTGTACAATTACATGAATTGACCAGCAGGTGGTGCTGTTACAAATTCGTTGTATTGGAAGTTAATAACCTTTTATAGCTCTGAAAGTGATAAATCTAAATTGAAAAAAGTGCTTACAAAAGCCCCCCGAGCAACGTTACAATAATTTTTTAAGGTTCACTTGTCCTTTAAATGCTTTGCCGCTCTGTATTCCGAAGGCACATATTGTTATATATTATATCTCTGGCTTATTCTGTACCCCATTTGGTATTAATTCTTAACTCCATATGGATCCTGTGTTCTTCTTTCCAGATGATGTTCTCCTGCCACACATGAGGAAAATCGAAGGCATGCTAAATGAGAACAGGCGAAGGCTGCTTACAAAATTACAGCTAGAACAGCCGCTAAAGGTACACATCAATTAGGGTTTTGCCATAGCTGACTAAAATATAGCCATGAAAAATGTTTAGTTGGGACATCAGGAATGACAGCAGGAAAGGAACCAGTATTCATTTAAAGGAGATCTATTTCAATAACTTAGACCCCCCCTGCAGAGGCTTCCCTTCCCTATCCTTATTTGCGCCAGGTACAACCCCCTAGTACTTCCCCGTGTATCTGTATTTGTTAATAAAATGAACAGCATATTGGTGGATACCATCTCTGGCCATTTGACGTTCATTTCCCTGCGCTGTAGGTAAGTGGCAGGCATGGTTGAGGTCAGTACCAGAAATCTTGGATAAGTATATGGAGCAAGCTAGAGCTTTATCTATTCTCTCTTTACTACTGTTTTGTTGTTTTCAGGTAAACAGGCCAGTATTGGGGGGGTTTGTGTCCTACTGGGGTGGCCTCTGCAAGGACAATAAAAACTGTCCTTCTGTACTGAGTCAGCAGCTTAATTGCCTGTTTATATTGCCTGACCGATATCTGGCCAGATAAGTCAGACAGGTTTAACTTTCCCTCTTGGGGCAATAAGTGCATAGCATGTTGACGTGGCCCTTAATGGGGGACATTATTATAATAATGTTCTGCATTCGCTTAGGGTGGGCATGTCTGAGAGAGATCCACTTCTTTGGCAGTTCTTTAGTTGTATTGCAAGTTATCTAAATGGGTTTCATTCTTCCTCTGACTACCAGAATACCAAGCAACGTCAGTTCCAGGTTCTTTTTTACTCTATGGAAATCATTGGTAGTGAAAGGATTAAATATTTAGAAAAGTCTATATTCATGACAAAACATGGGCATTTTTTTTAATATAAGAGGAATGTTTGTGTAGTAACTACTGCTTTTTTCTCTCTGTTTATTGGGGTAATAGGTATTTTTACCATGTCTATTAACCCTCAGCAATAAAACAGCAGATAGTAGTTATTGATCACCTGCTAAAAAGCAAACATCTCGTTGGTTGCAATCTGATGCAAACATGTTTGGTTTTTTTATACGAAACTCGGCAACAGAGAGTAAATCAATGTCCAGATATTGCTGAGATTGCACGTATTGATGGAATACTCGTTTCTCTTTTATCTGTGATATTTTTATTTAGTAGTAGTGGTTTAACGCCATTTTTGCTTTTATTACTACCCTCCCCCCCGCCACTTCAAGAATGCTCTGGAAAATTACCCAGATTTTGCAATCATTACCCGAGAGACAAAAGGCAAATCTGGAGGAGCTGCGGCTTGCAAAATAAAAGTCAATGGCAAGTGGTATAACAAGAAAACTCTGCGGCCTGCCAAGAACCCATCAAAGCAATCACAGGTACGTTCTGACAATATATATCTATATATCCCCAAAGATATACTTGTTGTATGTTTTTAAAGCGGGTGATTCACCTTTAAGTTAACGTTTAGTATGTTATAGAATGTCCTATTCCTATCAATCTTGCAATTGGTCTTTATTTATTTTTTTTTATAGCTTTTGAAATATTTGCCTTCCTCTTCTACATCTCTCCAGCTTTTAAATGGGGGTCACTGACCCCAGCTGCCAAAAAAACTATTGCTCACATGGCTTACAGTTTTAATGTTATTGTTACTTTTTATTATCCCTTATTTTTCTATTCAGTCCCTCTCCGATTCAGATTCCTGTCTATCATACAAACCATTTTTTGGTTTCTAAAGTAAATAATTCAAACTTGATAGCTGCCGAACAAAAAGCTAAATAACAAACACCGCAAAAATAAAAATTGAAAACCAATTACAAATTGTCTCAGAATATCAATGTCATTCATATGTCATAACAGGTCATTTTAAAGGTGAACAATCCCTTTAAAATATTTACAGCATTTAATTTATTGCATACCTTGCCATACCTGATTATATATCTGTGCCCTAATAATTATTTATGCTTTTTATGATAGGAGTTTCCTGTAGAGCCTGAAAAATCCCAGCTGTGCTCACTGTATCATGCACTCCACCATTACAAGTATCATATATATCTCATATGCAAAGAAGAGGTAAGGATGTGTTCTTGGATTCTCACTCGCACTCTCTCTTCAACAATGCCAGGGGTCCTCTTAGATCAGTGTTGAGCTGTGGCACCGAATCAGTTAAATCACATTTGTCATATTAGAGGTTAACATTTCATATGTTTCTTGATTGGTTGTTCTTGCTCAAAATAGTCTTACCTTAGGGTGAGGAGATCACCTGAAAATTCGGGGACACCTCTAAAAAACAAAATCCAGCTAGCAGGGCTGAACCAATTGCATATTCTATTTAATGCAATCAGTGCTGCCCTGCAACTTGTAATTATTAGATATGTCCCTGAATTTTCAAGTGATCTGGTCACCCTATCTTATCAACCTTCATAAATAAGCCATCTAAAGGTTTCTCCAGGCAGCAGCGTCATAAGCATAAAGAATGTAGCATGGTGATACATGCCAGAATATATACAGACTGATCCTTATCTCTAATGCAACATGGCTGCTTTTTTCATTTACCAGATATCATATGGGCAGATTTGAAAATCCTGTTGGATAAGGAGCACATTGGCACACTGATGCAGCCCTCATCCAACAGATCTCAGTAGACTCCACTAATGATCCGTTCACTGGTTCTAGGGCCAGTGTTCAAAACAGCCTAGTTTGGCCCAGCATGTGAGTGGCCTAGTCAGGCCCAAATCCACTCGCTTAGCGAGGCTGTGGCCTTGTAAGGACACCATTAATATATTAAGATCTTTCAGTTCTGTTAAGTAGACCCATGTTCATAAATTAGTAACAGGACACTAGGTGGCAGTATTACACCATTGTTACTTGATATCTTATACTTATCTGCTGGGTTTCTGCTATTTTATTCTGTGTTGGTTAAAAATCCCTTTACTTTCCTCTGTCTGTTGCATAGCTGGCAGTACCCAGGCCAGTGTTTGGACTCCATGGGGTGGGGGAAGCCAGTTGCCGTTGCTCTTGACTCACTCCTTTTGCATCGTTTTACAGGTTTCCTCCGTTCAGAAGGCCAACAGAGACCTGAAGCATGAGGAGCTGGTCAACCACTGTCTGAAAAATATGAAGTGGGTGGAGGACCTCTTTGAGAAGTTTGGTGAACTTTTGAGTCGTGTGCAGCAGACATGTTCTTAGGCCCAAGCTTTTTTTTTTTTTTTTTTTTCTTTTCCCCCCTTCCCACCCCTCCGCTCTTCTTACAGTATATCCCTCCCCCCATCAGCACTAACATACTGGAAGAGACAGCTAAAGACTCCAAACGAGAGGCAGACTGTTAGCAGTAGACTGAAGAAGCTGCTCTGGCGAGAGCCTGGCCCCGGGAATGACTGGGGAAGCAAACAGCACGTTTTATCATGGCCATTTTTTTTTTTTTTTTTTTTTTTTTTTTTTTTCTTCTCCAATAAGACTTTTTTTTTCTCTTTTGTAAACTATTGGGTAATGCTTTATTTTTATTTTAAAGGAATTTTTTTTCTGCAAAATGATACAGCATGCACTAAATATAGAGTTACTTTCTTTATTATCTATAGCGATAACACTTAAATGCTTTACTACATTTTGGGGTTTTTTTTTTTTTCTCTCCTGCCTCTGTAAAGAAAATACAAAAAAAAAAACAAAAAAAACAAACCTCTGTATTCCCGTGAAAGATTTTAAGGCTGAGGTACAAGAACAATACTTGCATTTATCATTTCCGCATCCCTGCATTTAGCCTACTAGTATACTGTACATTTTGTAAAACAAGAGAGTTCCGCGGGGGACGCCCTAAAGAAATAACCACCATGATTAAAAAGAAAATCGTAGAAAAATCATTTACGCTTTACGGACTCCTTTTACGAATGATTATTGTTCAGGAGACTGAACGTGGAGTTGGTGCAATTCTATGACTGCTTTTTTTTTTTTGTGTCAAATTATATTATAACGGATAAAAAAAAACAAAAACAGAAAAAAAAAACAAATTTACCTTTAACTATTTTCCCTGTTTTGAAGAAAACTATTTTCCTTTATACTGTGTCTTTTCTTTAAAAAAAAAAACAAAACAAAAATCAATTGTACATTTTATCTCACTAATAGTTGTATTTTTCACAAGAGAAAATATTGTGGTTAAAATTATGTTTCATGGATCTTTGTAATACACTTCCCATTGTTTTCAGCAAAATCCCTATTCATTTCTATGTTGATTTCGCATTGTATGCAATATTATCTCCAGCTCCTCCTCCCCCCCACCCCTAGATGTCCGATACAGTGTTAAGCAGCACCTGTATAGCGGGTTACTTTACATGTAGATCATAGACACTGCAACCATTTTCTGATCCTTAAAAATAAATTCCTTACTAAAGTTGCACTTGATCAGTGAAGTGTTGTTTAGCCAAATATCAGGCCACAGTCTCTCCGATCTCACTAAAGCTCCTCAGCGGCACAGAGTGTATGTCCTAACGCTATTTGCCCAGTGCCGGAGACACTTGGTTAGTGTGTTGTGCCTTCACAATCTCTAGAGATGCTCAAGGAGGCCATACACGTTACTATTCTAGCTGCCGATATCGTTCCTTAAGACCTATTCAGCAGCTTATCGGCCCATGTATTGGCACTAATGACAGGCTTGACTGACATCTGGGCTGAAATTGACCAGATCTCAATCGGGCAGGTTTCATTTTGTTGGATCGGGACTGCATTAGCTCTGCAGCCTCTGAACCTATGGGCGCCTACACCCGTTGTTCTAATTTCAAATTAGCCCGATATCCCCCACCCGTAGGTGGGGATATCTGGAGAAGATCTGCTCGCTTGGTGACCTCACCAAGCAACGGATCTTACTGTGTATGGCCACCTTTAGTGACTGCCTTGTGCTCACTTACTAAGCGTCTCTAGATGCTTGGCTTGGCTCTAGAGATACTTGGCAGGTGTATTGTGCCTCCAACGTCTGTTCACTTGCTTATATCCCAAGTATATACAGAGCTATGTTGTGGCATCACCATCTCTGACTTGCTAAGCTGCAGTGATACTTAAGGTGGCCATACACGGGCCATTGTCGATTTGAGGCCTTCAAACCCTAGGGCCCAATGATTGAATTAGCCAGATATTGCTTGCTCCAGGGCTACCTAAGAGATTAAGATGGCATAGCACACTGCCTAAGTATCTAAGTTGAGCAAGATGTTGGTGCCACACCACCTATGCAGCTTACAAAGTCAGAGAATGTGGTGGCACAGCATCTTTACAAAGTTCCTGGACCCGTGCCACCACAAACCTCTTAATTTGCTAATCAAACAGATTGTTGAGACACAATACACTTGCTGACTTGCTCAGCACCATAGAATATTGGCTTTGTACCAACGCAATGTGTTCACTTGCTCATCTCTGTTGCTTCTTTGAGTGTTTGTGGCACCACAATCTCTCTGGATTTGCTTAGTTACACAAATACTTAATAGAAATTGTGCAGGTATAACCCACTTGCTGACACTTCACTTCAGAGGTTCTTGATGTGGGTTGTTCCACCACAATGTCTCTTGACTTGCAGAGCTCCAGAGATACTTTGTGAGTATTGTGGCACCAACATTTAAAGTATCCAGAGTACCGCCCTAAATCTTTCCTGATTTTCTTAGCACCAGAGTGTTTGTGATGCCACAGTCCCTGTCCGCTTTATCTGCCGTTGTCATGTCTAGAAGATCTAGAGAGTGTAAAATTCAGAGAGGCCTAATTTACCCCTTTATTTGAGGAGGTTCAGAAAGAAGCCATTGTACCCGACCCATCTGTCTCCAACTGCCCTTTGTTTTGGTTTTTGTGTGTGTGTGTGTTTCTTTTGTACCTTTTTATTAAAGTCCTAATCACAGCAGGCAGCCAGGAGAGAATTGTCCTATGTTCTTTCTGTAGAATGCATGCCGTCTCTCTTTGGAATGTTCTGGATTCTTTTTGAACGTTCGGGTATGGGATGGACTTTACACACAATGCTTGAAATATGAACTTCCCCGTGGCAGCATCTTTATACTTTGAGCATCTTTGTGTAGGAGCGAGGTGGGGGTAGCCCTGCAAGGTACATGACCTGAAACTTGTCTGTAACGTCCAACCTGCTATGGGTGCCCGTGTAGGCCATATTAAGGCGCTGTGGCTTTTTTTTTTTGAACAGAACGTTGAGAATTTTGACCCCTGTTGGGTTCATTCTGGCATTATCCTTTGCTTACTGGATGCCCATGAATGTTGTGGGTATGCTTATAATGGTAATTAGAATTCCACTGGCATCCAGCTCTGGCATTGCATCAGGCACCCATGGGTGCCATTGGTCACATGCAATTTACATCCATTATTTTTTAATTCCAAAATATTAAGGGTTAAAAATACTGTTAATATGAATGCTTTTTGTTGTTGCTGGTTGATCTGATGATGTTCTGGTCAAATCATTAGGAACCTCAACTTTTCTCATGTTTTCCCTAGAAGAACATCAGATCAGCCCTCTTTCTTTCTCCTGGCAACTTCCTTGACTACTTCATGTTTGGAAAGTGACCAGCAGGTGGAGCTGTTGTAACAAAATGCATTCCTGTTAACTGTACTTCATGCCTTAATATCTTGGATTGAAAAAAATAAATAATGAATGCACATTTCAAAAGTGCTTAGAATAGCCCTCTCATCAATTTTTCATCTACTTATTGTAAAGGTTTCCGTTTGGATAGCCTAGCCCTAAATAATATGTCTGCCCTGCCCAGGCCTGGCACTGTTGGTACCCACAGCAGCTCAGCCTTAATGCCATATGCCCATCTGTCCATGTTGTTCACCTGGAGGTTCCTCTTTAAAGAGTCATTTGAGTTCATTATAAATATAATTTCTCCACTTTTTTTTTTTTTTAGACATGAATGATTGGTGTATCACCCCCGTGCCAATTGAAAGTACTGTTTCATGGAAAGTGGGCACTACCTCTGCCCGGGTTAGCCATACGGCTGCAATGGTTCATATGACCGTTCTGTACACACCGTATTTCCCAGTAATCCTGCTGTACGTTTAACCAGCCAGTCATAGGCTGTTACATGCCTTTAGGGAAATAGAAATCCAATGGTATTTCCTGTATATTCATATTCAATTATCCATGCAAAATACAAAGGCTGTGCTTTATAATACCAATAAATAGATGTACATTTGGATGCAAGTTCACCTTTATTATAGGGAATAATGTAACTTTTTAAAAGCAAGAGAGTGTAAGATCCATCTTCTGAGCACTTATTTATTGTTTCCATGCTATTCAACAGCGTGGATGAATGATTGGTGTTACACGAGCGCCCCCTGCTGTTCTGCCTGGGCGGCTGGCCTGATAACACGGTAAAAACCGAAATTGCTGATAAAGGCAGCATCTCCTGTCGCTTTCTGGCTCACTTTCATGGCTCCTCTTCTGCGTCAGTTTCTGTTGCTGTGTCCAGAAAGAACGTCAGGGGGCGCTCATGTTACACTTTTGTTATTGGCAGTTTGCAAAAGTGCTCAGAACTGTGGAATTTTACTTTTGATTGTCTGGATGGAGATGGGGAAAATATCCAATTTAAACAGTACAATGTGTATGTAGATATCTGTACGTGTGAGTGAGGGCTGCCATATCGCTTGCCTCGGCTACAGAGCTGCTGATGAGACATTGATGTTGGCACCTCCTGCCTGTATCAGTACCAACCTGCAGGGCAACCTAAAAGGAAGATATGTGTTATAACTTGTTTATTTTGCCTTTAAAGCTTCCACTCTATTCCATGGAGACTCCCAGTAATAAAAAGCAGGGAAAATAACCTATTTTATGCTGAATTTAGTGTAGGTAGACATCAATACGGTCTTTGTTCTCCTTGTTGACTGCCCTCCCTTGTTATAGAGATGCCGGCCTCCTCTAGCCCACTCAGTGCCCAGGTCCCCGGTGAAGGGTAAAGACTGACAATGCTTTGCTTTATAATGCGCTCCAACACAATCATGTGTTTATCCAAAGAGATTGACTCCCGCCACATAAAGAGCTGCCAAATGCACGGCAAAGCAGATCCCAATAAGCACACAATGGGCGGCATTCACTCAGCCCCCTGTCTGTGGGCCATTACCCTGCTCGGTGGCACGTGCCAGGGCTATTGTGTAGCCAGGGATTGTAACTGAGCAGGTTCACCTTGCTATTATTATCGCTAGAGCCGGACCTGGGTGTTCTCAAGGGGTTAATATCTATTTAGATACCTATGAGAGGTGACTACCTGCCTGTGCTCCTCTGTCTCTGTCTTACTGCCCCCTGCTGGCTGCAGGCTGATTAAAATTGGGCCTCCTTGCTCCACTCAGTTTATAAAGGTCCCCATATATGGGCCGATTCTAGCTGCCAATATCGGTCTCTTGGACCGATTCGGCAGCTTATCGGCCCCTGTAGGGGCAGAAACGAGGGGCCTGCCCGACCAATATCTGGCCTGAAATTGGCCAGATGTCGATTGTCCAGGTTAAAAGATTCAGTCTGATAGTGGACCGCATTGACTTGTTGATGTGCTCCCCGAACCAACTTCCCCATTGCCGCCTATATAATTTAATTGTTTGGCCCCAGGGCCAAACGATCGAATTTAGCCTGCATGTTCCCTAATATCGCCCACCCCGTAGGTGGGGATATCGGGTGAAGATCCGCTCACTTGGTGATCTTGCAAAGCGAGCGAATCTTAACGTGTATGGGGACCTTAAGGCTCCACAGCAGGCTGTTATTTTTTGCGTGGCGAGACAACAGCAAATAGCCACTTACCCTCCCCAAATATTGTAGCTCAGCATTATATGCCTCAGTTGGGCTCATTTATAAACACTGGGCACATTTGCACATGGGTGGTAACCCATAGCAACCAATCAGCATGCAAAAGCAAAAATATTTTTGGTTGCTATGAGTTACTGCCCAAGGCAAATTTACCCAATGTTTATAAATGACTATGTTTATGTTTGTGTATCTTTAATACAAATCCCCCCCATCATCATTGGTTTGCAATGTACAATTCCTACAGTAACTGTGCAGACAACTGGGCCGACTGTCCAGGGTCCCGTTCATATTAGGGTGATTTAGCAGCATTGTTGCAATATACATAGGGTGAAGGCACACAGAGCTACTTAGTAGCAGCTACTTGTCACAACTTCTAAACCAGAAAAATCCCCTGCCATAGACAATACTGAGGATTGCCTCTGCTAAAACACACGTAGAGACAATTATCAGTAAATGATCAGCACTGTCTGTTTTAGTAGCCGTAACAAGTAGCTGCTACTAAGTAGGTGTCAACATCTGTTAAAGTCGCTAATATTTCTATTATATTCTGAAGGTGCAGCTTCCCCTTGTCGCCGGGTCCTTCATTTATTTCCCCCCCATCAAAATGTATGTAAATGTAAATAAGGGTTTGTATTATAAGTTGCTGTTACTGAACACATTAAAATGGAAAAACTTTTCATTGGGATAAAAAAAGTGAATTATTGCAAAAAAAAAAAAAATTGCTGTTATTTAGTTAAGTCTGTAAGTGGAACGTATTCAGACTTCTTGTTTGACTCCATTGTTCCTGGAGAGACTGCCCCGGAGAATGATGAGTCTCGGCGTGATGTCACGGCTTGGCTTCCGACGCGCGGACAGACGGCAGCCGTTTAGGAAAGCCAGTGGCTAAAAATAGTCTTTGGTAGAAATGGTTAGCAAGTCCCAAGGTGAACTGGAAAAAATAGCAGCGGCCAGAAAACAACTCCGAAGCAGCTGGATTACGCAGAGTAAATAGTTCAGCCCAGGGGCCTCAGTATGTGAGTCAGTCGCCCTGCCGCTATGTATATATACGGCTATTTTGGGCTGGAAACAGTCATTTCATGGAAACATTATATGGACAATGTCCTGTAAAGATTCAGTTTGTAAACCTGGAAAAAGGAATGTTCAAAGCCGAAACTGTGTGTTATTCACTAATGGAACATTCCCTCTCAGCCTGTTTGTCTCTATGGGTGGGAGATGCCATGCTGCTTGCTCACATACAGTGCCTATTCAAGCCTAAAGCTGCCCATACACACACACACACACCAACGTAATCATACAAACCGATTGTGTGCAGTCAGTCGTTTAGTCAATTGGGCAGGTTAGAAAATTTCAGTCGTATAAGGATAAAATCTGCGCATGTATTGGGTATATCCTTGGGGGCCTGTGATGTATTCCAGGGAAATCACTTCTGTACGATGGTTTTCTGCCAGTTATTTTATGTTCGGAACATCCTCAGATTTGTTACTTAATCCTACAAATTCGGTCTCAATGTTGGATATTATTAGATCGTTGCGTCTAAAAATACGATTGATATCCCGAATGTTTGTGGGAAGAAAACCAAAGTCTGAATGTGTATGGCCGGCTTTAGGGGCACGTACGTGGGCTGAAAAGGAAATTTTATAGTGTGTAAAGTTATACATAATAGTAGGATAGAAACAGGTTTCAGTTATACAGTACTATATATATATATATATATATATATATATATATACATATATATACATTTATTTATTTATTTATTTATTTACAGGCTATCCATGCCTTATTTGTATAATAGGAGGGTGCTAAGAATCCCCCTGAAGTAGGGTTTGTACCCAACCGGTAATTTGCTGGTTCAACTGGTAAATCACCTGCTAGGACTGGGCCGGTGGTGGGGTAATAGAGTTGCTGCTAAATTTGCTGCTAAATTTGTAAATTTGTACCGCCATCAGCGGTACGGGTTATTAGAGCCTGCGCTCCGGTTGGGGGAAACAATAGTGGGTTGTTTTATTAAAAAAAAAATAGCCCACCTACAGTGCTAGGCTGAGGGGCTCCCAGTGCAGGCAGCCATGTTGTATGCGCATAGCGAGCATGTGATGTAGGCGGGTGAGTCCCATCCCGATCTCCTACATCAAATACATGCGCATAATGGGGGCGCGAGGGTCTCACTCGTTATGCACATACAGGTTAAATAACATGGCTGCTAGAGGGGATTGTTTTCTCCAACCCGAGTGCAGACTCTATTAGCCCACACGTCTGATGGGGGAAGCAATTTCTGGGTAATAGTTTCTCCCCCTGCAGCACTTCTAATCATTCCAGCCCCTTCTTTATGACCTGGATCTCCCCGTAGACCAGACACACAATTCCCGCCCCCAACACGGTTTCTTCTTGCCCCTATGAGAACACCCCTCCCCTGACACCGCCCAGCAGGGCCGGAACTAGGGGTAGGCAGAAGAGGCAGCTGCCTAGGGCACAACAATTGAGGGGCGCCAGGCAGGAGCCTCTCCTGCATACCCCTAGTGCTACTTTGTCATTGCCTCCGCCGCTTGTCATTAGCGGATTTGTCATTAGCGGAAAAAGGCTGGATTTGCCCCGTATCCCAAACCAAATCCGGGATTCGGTGCTTCCCTAGTTGTTACAAGATGGCCGGGGGAAATTCTAGTACTGAGCTGCCCCCCAGCACTAACCTTTCCTCTTTAGGCTCTTAAAGTTGCCATAAGTGCCTTTTTGCTGTCCATGGTACTTTGGGGGGGCCCTGCTGCCCGAGGCAAGGTTCGCACATTGCAGGGGTGCCCCCAAGGTTGGCAGCTTTACCTTCCTCTAAATAGGGAAATTATAGATCTATAAGGGGTTAAAATATCTTTCTCAGTTGTCGGCAAGCAACTATGTGTAGTATGTTTGTATTGGTGTTTATCAGATGCGGCTGAACACACACACCTACAAAAATATCCTACACTCTACACCTCCCCTTCTCACTGACTGAGGCTCATATCTGCCCTATAACTTCTACCCAGGTAACCTGGGGCCCTTTCAAGGGGTTGTCACCTTTAAATTAACTTTTAGTATAATGTACTGGGCCAGTGATCCCCAACCAGTGGCTCGGGGTCAACATGTTGCTCACCAACCCCTTGGGTGTTGCTCCCAGTGGCCATAAGGTAGGTGCTTATTTTTGAATTCCTGGCTTTTGGGCAAGTTTTAGTTGCATAAAAACCAAGTGTACTGCCAAACAGAGCCTCGTGTAGGCTGCCAGTCCATATAGAGGCTACCAAATAGCCAATAACCATTATTACTTGGTAACCCCCGCGAACATGTTTCATGCTTGTGTTGCTCCCCAAGTCTTTTTACATATGAATGTGGCTCAGGGATATAAAAGGTTGGGGATCCCTGATGTAGACAATGATATTCTGAGACAATTTGCAATTGCTTTTCAGTTTCTTTTATTTTTTTGTGGTTTTTTTTCTCTGTTATTTAGCTCTTTTGTTCAGCATGTCTACAATTTGGAATTTTAACAGCTATCTGGTTGCTAGGGCCTTGTTTGGCTTAGCAACCAGCCAGTGGTTTAAATGTGAGACTGGAATATGAATAGGATGAATAGAAAGATAAGGAATCAAAAGTAACAACAATAAAATTCTAAGCTCACAGAGCAAGTTTTTTTTAACTGCTGCAATCAGTGCCCCCCCCCATCTGAAACATTATATAGTACATATGTTTA
This sequence comes from Xenopus tropicalis, assembly GCF_000004195.4. Classification (NCBI taxonomy): domain Eukaryota; kingdom Metazoa; phylum Chordata; class Amphibia; order Anura; family Pipidae; genus Xenopus; species Xenopus tropicalis. Next base: position 18,546,249 of record NC_030680.2, on the reverse strand, counting down.
AAGGTCAATGCCCCCTGTAAGAAACCCTAAGGCTTCTCTATATTAGGGGTGACCAAAGGGCAAATTGTAATCTACCAAGAACAGGAGACTGATAGAGTGCAGCAACCCATTATTGGCCAACACTCAATGAGGTCCATACATGTCTGGTCCATCCTTGGAGGTCTGGGCCATGTTGCCTAAGCTAGAACTCAACACATACGCACATATATGTATGTATATACACAACACGCTTTTGGGGAGCAGAGGGGATATATTTCCATGTAAGTTACAGGTGCCTATACATAAACAATTGGCTAGGAGCACATATTGGGCTGACAAACCCGCTGTATAGGAGAGTTTGTGTGATCCACAAAGTGTTTAATCAGCACGTTCCTACCTCTCCCATAAATCCCCAGGACCAGTAACACGGAATTGGGTCAGGCCTTGCTATGGGAAGGGAATTCATTGGTGCTGGGAGTAGTTTTGAAAAGAGGGAGGAGAAAACATTCTAGTATTTGTTTAAAATAATCGCCCAGGGCACATACAGGACTGACGAGGTGCGGCCAGCATTCTCCAGCCCTGAAGAATGTATATGGAATGCATAATTATCACTGTCAGTCTATGTGTTTGTACAAATAATAAACTGTGTACATTGACTTGTTGCATGAAGTTCAATTTGACCAAACCTGAGAATGGCCTAGTCAAACTGAGTCAGCCGAGATGCTAACTGGCTGAGCCCCCACAGGTAAGTGTGCAGGAAGATCTTTCACCAGGAACAGACTGCCCCATACCCCCCAGCTCCATCTTGCATCTGAGGAGGGTCACGATATGGAGCCTTTGCCCTATAGAAAAGAGTTCATATTAATCACATGCAATAGAAGATCCAAGTTTGCTGTTTGATATATTTGGCTAGTGCTGACCAAGCCAACAGTAGCCTTTGCACAGGGCCAAACAACAAAAGCCCAACTAACCAATATTTGGACAAGGGAAGGCCAGATATCTAATTGGCAGTGCCACCATGCAGGGACCCTATTGCACTGCTGATGCAGTCCTTTCCTAACCAGTCGGATTATGACTATGATGTGATCATTGGACAGGGGTCAAACTATCTGCTGGATTTGGCCTACTGCTTGGGTGGACAAATTAGACATGTCTTCTCCAAACGAGAGCATGTTGCCAGTGATACCACATAATGTAGTTATGGGACCTGTTAAGTCTCTAAACAGTCCCTAAATTTTATGCAATTTTTGGGCAGCACACAGCATAGCGGGATTATTGCAATCTTCTCAAATAAGCCCAAAAGCAAACAAAAACATCTTAAACCACTTGCCGCTCCATCCCATTTTACACTAGGGATAAATGGATGGATAAATGGATAGATCTCAGCGAGAAGGTTCCTACAGAAGCAAGAAGGTTGACTGCAAATAATAAACCACAATACACTTCTGCTTAGGGCCGTGACACACAGGGAGATTAGTCGCCACGTGACAAATCTACCTTGTCGTGGGCAACTAATCTCCCCGCAATGCCATCCCACTGGCTAGAATGTAAATCACCGGTGGGATGGCATACGCGGCGCCGCGATTTGCCGAAGTCGCTGAAGTTTCCTCTTGTGCCAGGACCAATCTCCCCCGTGTGTCACTGCCCTTGGAGAAAGAGGTGGACACTTGGATCCTGTGTTTATTATAAGTAGAGGCTTAGGAAAATATCCTTCCTCCGGTACCCCGGGTCTGTGATACCCAGTAGCGCTAAATGAGGTGGGGGTGCATAGCCATTCCTACCCAAAGGGACATCAGGCAAAGGAAGAGTAGCCAGGCAGCGGGTTGCACAACAGGTGCCCCCACCCATGTATTTCTTAAACCCACATGCATTGAGCTCTGGTTGCAAGTATAGAAGAAAGATCAGCATGTCGCCGGCAACACCACTCGTCATAGAGGGGGAGTGAGCGCCATGTCTAGTTCAGACTAAACCATACCTGAACCAGGACGGGTATAAGGTAAGCGATTATAATCACTGGGTGTTAGGCACCCATCCAATTAGGAACAGCACCCCAAATTTCATCTTCTTAAAACCTCCTTTATTCACATAATTGGCACATACCAGGATAGCTACGTGTCAGGTATATATCGCATTTAGAGCTGACACATTGCTATCCCAGTCTGTGCCAATTATGTGAATAAAGGCAGTTTTAAGAAGATGAAATTTGAAGTGCTGTTCCTAATTGGATGATTGCTGGTCCTGTGAGGTGAACACAGAGGAACGTGCAGCCAGAGAAAGAGAGAAATCCGGCTTACAGTCTGCTTAACATTATGGCACCCCCCCACCCCCAGTGAATGGACCTTTCCTTCTCCTTTAAAAGGAGAAGGAACCAAAATTTGAGAAAAAGCCCCACACAACATAGAAACCCCTAATATATCACTGTCATCTGTTCCTTCAAAAAGTATGAATAAATACCATTTTTTATACATTATATTATATATTTTGCACAGTAATATATACACTTTATTATATATTATTATGTATTGTGGTGACACATTGGAAATCCAAATTGTATTACTGTTTTTTTTACATTGAATTCACTGTGTAAGTAGCTGCTGCTGCCCCTGGATACTGTATAGGAGCGTATGAGAGAGAGGGGGCGCCTCCGCAGACGGACATTGTTTCAGTTCATTCCAGTTTATTCTGTTGTTATTAAGAGAGCGACTTTCATACATATTCATATAAATCACATATCTGTAGCTGTGGGCAGCCGAAACCCTTTGGCGCCACAGACTGATGCAGAACAAGGCTGCCATTGACTAACTCTTTGTTTTACTGGTTATAAGTAATCCATACATTTCTGTTTAAAGGAACAGTAACACCAAAAAAATGAAAGTGTATCAAAGTAATTAATGTATTAGGTACTATTGCCCTGCACTGGTACAACTGGGGTGTTTGCTACAGAAACACTACTATAATTTGTATAAATAAGCTGCCGTGTAACCATGGTGGCAGCCATTCAAGCTGGAATAAAGGCGAAAAGGCACAGATTACATAGCAGATAACAGATAAAACACCATTGTACTCTACAGAGTTAAGCACCCATCACATTTAGCTTTTTCAAAACAGAGGGGGGTGAGGAGGGGCCACATCGCTAGATGAGACGAAATTCCAATTTAAACTGTAGGGCTGTCCCCCACTCTGGGGGCCTTGGAGCAGTGGCTGGGGCTCACAGGAGCAGCCAGGGTGGCTGGGTACCCTAGTAAACCCGACTGGCCACCTCACAGCGCACCCCCCACGCCATGCACAAGCACACCAAAAAGCATGCATAAGCGTGGTGACATTTGGGGGGGTGGCAGAGGTAGCGAGAAGTGGGGGGGCAATGGACTAAGGACAGGCAGAAGGGGTACCTACCTACCCCTATTGTTGCACCACAGACAGGTCTCTCTTTTCTTTATTACAAAAATTGGGGAGAATACTCATTTGCTCTCCCAGATACACCTGAAAGCCCAGCCTGTAGGCCCATTAGGGTGAGACTTGGGGTATGTAATAGCTGCCCTAGAACTATGGCTGCACGACTGATACACTGATATATTCCTATATCTTTTTAATGAGCTAAGTTGGGCCCAGACCAAAGGCCTGTGTATAGCCCTGTACCTGGGCACAGCAATTCTGTCAGGTCATACTGGGATATAATATCCTTTTAACTGGGCTCCCCCTTCAGATCTGTGCTTGTTATTATTTAGGACTGTACAAATACAACCTCTTAAGGTCCCCATACACTATAAGATCCGCTCACTTGGCGATGTCGCCAAGCGAGCGGATCTTTACCCGATATCCCCACCTACGGGTGGGCGATATCGGGTAGCAAGTTGCTTTAAAAAAAAATAATCTGATCGTTTGGCCCTGGGGCCAAACGATCGGATTACATTTGCGGCCATGGGCAGTCGGTTCGGGGACCACATCAACGAGCCGATGCGGTCCCCGATCCGACTGGATTTTCTAACCTGGCCAATCGATATCTGGCCAATTTCAGGCCAGGCCGCTCGTTTCTTCCCATACACGGGCCGATTAGCTGCCGAGTCGGTCCAAGGGACTGATTTCGGCAGCTTCTATCGGCCCGTGTATGGGGGCCTTCACTAACAAAAAAGCCTTTTTTTCCCCTATTTTTTGGTAATGTGGGAATGTGGCGCTCAGGTTTTATTGCAGCTTTCCCTCTTATCTAGCAGTGTGAATGAGAAAGGCAAACCCACTTATCTGTATTTTTGTGTGTGTGTCCCCCACCTGCCCCCAAAGAACAAAAGGCTGCATTGGCTTATGCTAAAGTGATTAGGAGACCAGTTTGTGTATATGTCTGCCCCATGCAACTCAGGCTCAGCAAGTAAATGAGATGCTGGACGGTCGCTATCACATTCTGATAATTGAGTAATTGTCACAAAAAGTCTGATCAGTTCCCAGGTGAAGTGTATGATTGTCTGAATGATCAGTTTGGCCAATCAGCTTCTGGCACACCAGAGCAGACTTAAGCTGGCCATACACGCACCGATAATATCGTACGAAACCTTGTTTCGTACAATATTCGGTGCTTGTATGGCAAGTCGGCGAGTCGACCGATATCGCAGGAGGCTGCTGATATCGGTCGACTCGCCGATCGGGTGGGTTAAAAGATTTTGATCGGGCGCCATAGAAGGCGCCTGAGCAAAATCTGCCTTCAGGGCTGAATTGGCAGAAGGAGGTAGAAATCCTATTGTTTCTACCTCCTTATCTGCTGTTTCAGCCCTGAACGTTAGTGGCCGATTGAATGATCTTTCGTGCGACCGGTGGCCATACATGTGGTGATTTTCGATCTTTCCTTCCAATCCGCCATTAACGTTCAGGGCTGAATGGTCAGATATGGAAGTAGAAACAATAGGATTTCTACCTCCTTCTGCCGATTCAGCCCTGAAGGCAGATTTTGCTCAGGCCCTTCTATGGCGCCCGATCAAAATCTTTTAACCCACCCGATCGGCGAGTCGACCGATATCAGCAGCCTTCTCGGCTCGCCGAGTTGCCATACATGCACCGAATATTGTACAAAACAAGGTTTCGTACAATATTATCGGCACGTGTATGGCCATCTTAAAGGGCCGATTGTAGCTGCCGATATTGGTCCCTTAGACCGATTCGGCAGCTTATCTGCCCGTGTATGTGCACAAACGACAGGCCTGCCCCACCGACATCTGGCCTGAGATCGGCCACATATCAATCAGGCAGGTTAAAAAATGTAGTCAGATCAGGGACCGCATCGACTCGTTGATACGGTCCCCAAACCAACTGCGCCTATTATCGGCGTTCTAATTCGATCGTTTGGCCCCAGGGCCAAAGACCGAATTAGCCTAAATTCACCCGATATCGCCCACCCGTAGGTGGGGATATTTCCGTAATTTGGATCTCCATAACTTAAGTCTACTAAAAGTCGTTTAACTATTGAATAAACCCAATAGGGCTGTTCTGCCCCCAATAAGGGGTAATTATATCTTAGTTGGGATCAAGTACAGGTACTGTTTTATTATTACAGAGAAAAGGGAATCATTTAACCATTAAATAAACCCAATAGGGCTGTTCTGCCCCAATAAGGGGTAATTATATCTTAGTTGGGATCAAGTACAGGTACTGTTTTATTATTACAGAGAAAAGGGAATCATTTAACCATTAAATAAACCCAATAGGGCTGTTCTGCCCCCAATAAGGGGTAATTATATCTTAGTTGGGATCAAGTACAGATACTGTTTTATTATTACAGAGAAAAGGGAATCATTTAACCATTAAATAAACCCAATAGGGCTGTTCTGCCCCCAATAAGGGGTAATTATATCTTAGTTGGGATCAAGTACAGGTACTGTTTTATTATTACAGAGAAAAGGGAATCATTTAACCATTAAATAAACCCAATAGGGCTATTCTGCCCCCAATAAGGGGTAATTATATCTTAGTTGGGATCAAGTACAGATACTGTTTTATTATTACAGAGAAAAGGGAATAATTTAACCATTAAATAAACCCAATAGGGCTGTTCTGCCCCCAATAAGGGGTAATTATATCTTAGTTGGGATCAAGTACAGGTACTGTTTTATTATTACAGAGAAAAGGGAATCATTTAACCATTAAATAAACCCAATAGGGCTGTTCTGCCCCCAATAAGGGGTAATTATATCTTAGTTGGGATCAAGTACAGATACTGTTTTATTATTACAGAGAAAAGGGAATCATTTAACCATTAAATAAACCCAATAGGGCTGTTCTGCCCCCAATAAGGGGTAATTATATCTTAGTTGGGATCAAGTACAGGTACTGTTTTATTATTACAGAGAAAAGGGAATCATTTAACCATTAAATAAACCCAATAGGGCTATTCTGCCCCCAATAAGGGGTAATTATATCTTAGTTGGGATCAAGTACAGATACTGTTTTATTATTACAGAGAAAAGGGAATAATTTAACCATTAAATAAACCCAATAGGGCTGTTCTGCCCCCAATAAGGGGTAATTATATCTTAGTTGGGATCAAGTACAGGTACTGTTTTATTATTACAGAGAAAAGGGAATCATTTAACCATTAAATAAACCCAATAGGGCTGTTCTGCCCCCAATAAGGGGTAATTATATCTTAGTTGGGATCAAGTACAGGTACTGTTTTATTATTACAGAGAAAAAGGGAATCATTTTTAAAAATTAGAATTATTTGCTTATAATGGAGTCTATGGGAGATGGCCTTTCCGTAATTTGGAGCTTTCTGGATAATGGGATTCCGGATAAGGGATCCCATACCTGTACCAGTGTATATAGCAGATATTAATGTCAGTGGATCAGTGCACGAGCTATGAGTAGTAGTTGGTACAGGAAGCCGCCGCTGCACAGGAGATGGGGAGTGTTTCACTACAATGGTCACAAAGTGTCACCTGGGTGTGAAGTGGCAACTGACAGACCGTGCTCTGAGAACACAAACCCTCGCTCACAAGGGAATTTAGATGTCAAAGAACCGGTTTTGCTGCAGAATCCCCACATCAGGCCAACGTGTGTTTGTTGCCGTGGTTCCTATAGTACAAAAAAAAAAAAGAAAGTACATTAATAGAAAGCTATAAAAATAAAAAAATGATGATGACATGACTTTCTCAGCGTCATTAGGTCACATTTGGAAAGGGAAAATATTTCTATGAACCAAACGTACAGCAAGGTGCAGCGTGAGAATAACCGCATGTAATATACAGGAGTGATGTTGCACTGACTTGCCTGGAAAATATGCCCCGTTACATAATCCATTTGTCCTACATGGAGCCACATCACGTGAGATAAGTCATTTGTCCCCTGCTGTGGCTTTATCGCATGTACACAGTCTCTGTGGGCAGAAAGGGGGTGGCTGAGGCTGCAGGGCACCTTGGCCGTAGGAAGGCTTACAGCGATAAGTGCCAGTGATTCCAAAGCCTACATGCCCAGCACTGGGCAAAGGACAAAAAAAGATTTACAAAGGGGCAGCATGGTGCAAAGTGCACAAAGCAGGTTGACAGGTTTCCAAGAAGCTCTGTAATTGGCCAGGGGTGTCAGGTGTCCATTAAGAAGAGAAGTCAAAATGTGTTCTGTTTCTTTGGACCCCACTTGTTAGAGGAGGAGGGGGGTGCAGTAGAGGCTGAGGTGGAGGTAGGCCTTAGTAGTAGTAGCTGGTGCCAGGATAGGTTCTGTAATAACTCCCTCTAGGGTTGTTAGTAGAGCAGCTTGAGGCTCCAACAAGGAGAGTAGAAGGGTTAGTACCTGCAGTGTCACCCACCAGTGTAGGGCATCATGTGCTCAGTATCAGGGATAGAGATCAATTGAAGGGCACCCCTGTGAGTAAGTCTCCAAGCCAGGGACTAGTTTACTGACAGTAATACCTCCGAGTGCAGCTAACGCTGTGCCTGTGGCCAATACTACCCAGTACCATGAAGGGAAGTAATTATCTGTATCTGTGATGGGATTATATACTGTACCTTTTGTGAAGTAACACTGCATGTGATCCAGCAAATACAGAGTTAACCCAGGTTTTCAAGTAACACTGGCAACTGGGTGGGTAAAGTCAGCATGGTTAACCCTTCCTCCACCCTACAGCAAGGGCCCACCTCAGAGAAAGGGCATGCTCTACAGGGAGTTGCAGGGAGTTGGGTAAGGACTAAGCAACATTACACATCCATACCCCTCTGGGCTGTATTAGTTTAAATTGATGCAAATGTCTATGGAGCCCATTGATAAACAGGGGGAACTATTTTTTTGGGGGGGGTCACATTGTTCCGGTGTGCAAGGTGCATCACTTTTGTATGTGCAAAAAATATTGTTTTGTTTCAAAGGTCTAAATAATAGAAAATACAACATAAAATAAGTGTTAATAATGTTCCTTGCAACACGCAGCCACTAAAGCGACATTGGTCCGGGGCACAGAACCGGTTCCTCAGGTCTCTTACCGCAGAACAAGACTTTGATGTGGGCTCCGGCAGAACTACCCAGGTACTTCATGTGCTCTCTCTTTGCTTCAGGTGACGCTGGCACCCTTACATGTGGCATGGAACCCATTTTGTCTTTTTAGTTTGGTGACTTTGATCTCTTGCTGCATCTGCATTTATAGCCAATACCCCCCATATAAACACACAATAGCCAATACAATGTGAGCTGGACCTGAGACATGCATCACGTCAAGTAACCCACAAAGTTGTTGGGCTTTGGGGAAAAGGGCAATCGCAGGTACCCTGCTTGGGCACCTGGTTAAAGTACATCTGTGCCTTGCGAGTCTTTTTCGGCGATTTGCGCGAAATCGCACCGCTGCGTCTGCCATCCCGCCGGCGACTTACATGTTCGCCGGTGGGATGGCAGGGGGAAGGCAACTCAGGGAGATTAGTCGCCCGCGAGCAGGGAGTTTTGCCGCGGGCGACTAATCTCCCCGTGTACCAGAGCCCTTAAGCTGGCCATACACACACCAATAATATCGTACGAAACCTCGTTTCGTACAATATTCGGTGCGTGTATGGCATGTCGGTGAGTCGACCGATATCGCAGGAGGCTGCTGATATCGGCCGACTCGCAATCGGACCGGTTAAAAGATTTTGATCAGGCGCCATAGAAGGCGCCTGACCAAAATCTGCCGTCAGGGCTGAATCGGCAGAAGGAGGTAGAAATCCTATTGTTTCTACCTCCATATCTGCCGTTTCAGCCCTGAACGGTGTGTGGCGGATCTGACGATGTTTCGTGCGACCGATGGTCACATGAAAGATCATCAGATCGCCACATGTGTGGCCACCTTTAGGGTGAAGACACACAGAGCTACTAGTAGCAGCTACTTGTAGTGGCTACTAAAATAGACAGTGCTGATCATTTACTGATAATTGTCTCTACATGTGTTTTAGCAGAGGCAATTCTCAGTATTGTCTATGGCAGGGGATTTTTTGGTGTTTAGTTGCCGTGAAAAAGTAGCTGCTACTAGTAGCTCTGTGTGTCTTCACCCTTATAAAGCTGATGTCTACATACAAGTTCAACATTTAGTTAATGGCCAGAAAGCAAATCATTTGAGCAAAACAGCTCCCCCAGCTCTTCACTAAATCACTATCTTTTCCCACAGTGATTTATTGCCCAGTATTAGAATTTAGGCCTCCAGTAGGGTTGTCACCTTTATGGGGGGCAGTGACAGTGACACAAGGGGGCAGGGCTGGGACATAAGTAATAGGTGCACCGTGGGCTAATTCTGGACTGATTGGGTATGGGGGAAGAATTCGGGCGAATTGGGGCTTAAATGCACAGAACAGGGTGGCAAGTACTTTGCTGGTTAATTTGTAATATCAGCCCCTGCCTTGGCAAGTACCAGCTTTTCCAATAAAATACCAACCTGGTGGCAACCCAAGCTTCCAGTGATACATTACATTACATTAACATTTATTTATAAAGCGCCAACATATCCCGCAGCGCTGTACAATAAGTGGGTTTCATACATTGGACATACAGAGTAACATATAAAGCAATCAATAACCGATACAAGAGGTGAAGAGGTCCCTGCCCAAAAGAGCTTACAATCTACAAAGGCAGAATAGGGAATAATAGGGAATAATAGGGAATAATAGGGAATAATAGGGAATAATAGGGAATAATAGGGAATAATAGGGAATAATAGGAAACAGCCCCATCCAATTGGCCAGACAGGGCACAAGCGAGTCCCAAATTCTCCTTTATTGACAAGCATGTCCGTGACGTCACTAGCCCCGCCCCCGCTGTAGTAGAAGAGGCCAGGCGGCCCCGCCCCCGGCTCAGTGCAGCAGTAGGAGAGCGGAATGGCCACAGTGCGGGAGAAAGCGGTGTCTTTGAATCTATGTGCGACTTACAGCCCCGCACAGCGACCCCCAGGTACGGTAGGGACAGGGACGGGCTCTGGGACTGGGAAGAGAGTCCGTACTTTTCCCATTAGTGATAGTAACTTCCATGTGGTGGGACTGAGTTACCGCTTCATTCACTCTATGGGGAAAGTGAGTGACTTCTATACAAACTGCTCTGTGTCCCGTCACTGAATCTCCGGTAGGGTTACATTGTTCTGCATGGAGGGGAGAGGGTTAAATCGCACATCGGACTGTCTCACTGGCTAATTGGCTAATTGCATTGTGCATGGCGTCTCTGATACTGTCTCAGTCTGCAGCATGTATCTCATTTGTTTGCTAATTAGTTATCAAGGGTGTGAGCTAAATGGGATTACACGGTGGGGGTGTAGGGAGAGACCAGCAGTCTCTATGGGAAGGGTTTCTGGTGCCCCCCCATACAGTTCTGGGTGTCTTTGGTTTAGGCTACTGTGGGTGCCCCCCCTTGCCCCAAATGGTCCGTTCTGGGGTGTAACATTTTCACATGGAACCGACCCACTGAGTTTGTGTGATTTCTGGGGGCAAGTTTGGGGGCAGGTACTGATCAGAGCAATGGAGCTGGCTATGGGCTAAGGGTATTGATCCATGTTTGCCCAGGGAAGAAATATTTACCCCTCTCTAATTGCCCTCTGCACCCCAGGGTGCCAGTATACTGCGCATCATGTCTGATGTTGCCATTGAGCCTGACCTTATGAGTCTGGTATTACAGCCAGGCTTTGCTTAATTGTTGCAGCTACTAAAACAGACAGTGCTGATCATTTACTGATAACAGTCTCTATGTGTGTTTTAGCAGAGGCAATTCTCAGTATTGTCTATGGCAGAATATAGTAGCTGTGAAAAAGTAGCCACTACTAGTAGCTCAGTACAGTCTATGGCAGGGGATTTTCTGTGGTTAAGGGTGAAAACACATGGAGCTACTTAGTAGCAGCTACTTATTGTGGCTTCTAAAATAGACAATGCTGATCATTTATTGATAACTGTCTCTATGTGTGTTTTAGCAGAGGCAATTCTCAGTATTGTCTATGGCAGAATATAGTAGCCGTGAAAAAGTAGCCACTACTAGTAGCTCAGTGTGTCTTCACCCTTAGTAGCCGTGAGAAGTAGATATAAGTTTATATAGACATCTGACTTTCATTCTATCACCAAAGGAATACGACTAATGACACTTGGATCAGAACCTGCCCTGTGACCCGAGGGTGAGAGTCGGACGCTGCCATTGCTGTACTGATACAGAGTAATCCTGTATATATAATGTATATCTTCCATACTGATCACTGCCCCCCTATTGGGGTATACTAGGGGGCTGCATGTTGTAGTGCCCGCTGCGCTTTCCCGGTGGCCCCATGTCTGGGCGGCTGAACAGGCTCAGACGTTTGTTTTCAAATTGTAGCTCGTTTCCTCCTCTGCTGCATTTTTCCCCTCGTCAGCTTCTTCCACTGAATCATTTCGACTGCAATTTAGGGGAAAAAAATTCAGTTGAGCCAATTTGCCTGTACATTCCCCATTCCTTTCCTTCTGCCCCTGGGGCTCTCTGTCTGGTTTAACTGCCTGTCTGAGGGCAATTACTGAAGCTAAAGAGGTCTTATTACCCCCTGGTCTGAGAATTAACCCCCTGTGTGCTAAAGGCACGTATGTTCATGTGACCTGTGGAATTAAATGTAATTATGCCGTTTGTCACGGGGACGCGCGCCTGTTCGGTCGCTGCTGCCTCATTAGTAGCTGAATTCCTTGTGGCCGGGATATTTGCTGTAGGTATGTGGCTTTCCCTGAATGCTCTTGGGGAATGTCATTATTATCCCTGGAATGGCAGCGTTTTTCTCGCTTTTGTTTGTATTTTAGGAGTTGCTGCAGTGTAACCAGATGTCAGGGCTGTAAGGTCTTTTGTTTTGTCCAAGTGAACCCTCCTCCCCAAAACAAACGGTCTCTACCTGCAGCCTCTTGTACCGACCCTCTACATGGAGCAGTCTAGCGCTCTAGGCCAGTCATAAACCCAAAAGCAGTGTTTGTCTGTACATGTTTGTTCTCTGCACTGCTGGTTCTGACTCTTAAATCAATGTAGCAGAAGCTGGCTGAGCATTGTGGAGTCTACAGTATTCTGGCAGAGAGCTGACTGCCATTACTTCATATCAAGAGTCTGAACCGACAGTGCCAAAAAGGACAAATGGTGCTTTACTTTTTTACATAACGTTAAAGCCAGTGATAAATATCCTGTTGCCCATATGCAGATGCCAAACTGCTCATTAACTCCACACATCTGTCCCTTGAGTATTAAAGGGGTGGTTAACCTTTCAGCTAACGTTTAAAATGTTATAGAATGGCCAGTCCTTAGCAACTTTTTAATTGGTCTTGATTTTTATTTTGCTTTCCTCCTGACTCTTTCCAGCTTTCAAAAAAAGGGGTTCAAAAACACAGGCCATTTAGGCTCTCTCCTACTTATTTTCCAGTTTCTCATTCAAACTACTGCCTGGTTGCTAAGGCTGCTAATTTAGACCCTAGCAACCAGATAGCAGCTCTCCAGATTGGAATTTCAGCCACTAAATAATTCAAAAACATTATAAAAAAAAAAAAGGAAGACCACTTGCAAATTGTTTCAGAATAGCGCTCTCTCATACTAAAGCTTAGTTAAAAGGAGACCTATCCCTTTAAGCCACGTGCAATGAAGCAGATGTCTGTTTTTTGGTTGAGTGGGTGCTGTGCTAAAAGTAAATATTCACTGTGGAGGCTTTACTTTCCCTTTAGTAGAGCATAATACATGTTAGACTAAGTGCTTTTCTTGTGTATAACCCCTTTATCTGGCTCTGGGGTGCTGCATTCTTTATCACTGATATCTGCCCCCATTTCCCTCTTGGTCCCACTATGGGCTTTATTTCTATTTCTGTCAGTACTGTGCATTTTTCTGATGCACCCCAAGAAGAATGTGCAAGTTGCGCAAAATCGGCCTGATATTTCCCACTCATGTACAGACAAACCTCTGCGGGTAGAGAATGTTCTGATCCGATAAACTTTGCCTTTATACCTGTCAAATGGAAACAAGTTCCCCTTTATGATTTATCCTTATCAGGCTTCCGGCACAAGAGCGGATGAATTTTGGCATAAAAATAAAAACGTGACCCTGAAATAATATGGGGGTGAGGGCGCGGCAGGGTCTACATGTTAAACCAATACCCGGCGCACGCCGCGCTAAGCTTTTCCGATAAGGCCAGATAACCTTGTTTAAGGTATTGAAAGGATCTAAGGAATGTGGGAAATCGAGCCTTAGGGACCTTTGTACTGTAGGAGGGCAGGGAAACCGAGGTATTTATTGCCGGATCTTATTGTGACTTTGCCTGGTGCCGGCTAACTCTGCTCGTTCCTAATGCTTTACCCGTGCCCGAGGTTTCCATGTATAAAATGAATTTATTGACATTGTTTGACTTTCATGCTGTACATTTTATATGAAGATAATAGGAAGACAAACACCTATAAAAAGGCTACATCCTATTGGTGCATGTTATACGGCTGCCGGTTATAAAGGGAATGTGGCCCTTGTGTATTCAGTACATTTATAGGTTTATAATCGGCAGCTGTCATAGGGTATATTTTCCATTTATGAATGTATTGTGCTTAAATAGCACTGGATTCCAAATTAGATATTAACGTAAAGGCCCCGGCCATATACAAGCTGAGCCAAAGGTAGGTCCATTCACTTGACTTGCCCAAGTTAAACCACGGGTCCTGTATTTAGTACATTGTTTTTTCATCCCAGCAATTTGCTTGGAGCTGTGTTTTGGAACATTTTTTGTGTCAAGACTTGAGTCAAGTCTCCTTTATTGGCTTCTCCTGACTGCCATCTTGGCTTCTTCATCATTCAGCCTGCTATGGTTTATATCCGTGTTGGCGAGCCCTTTGAGATTCATGACTTGGAAGGTACATTGCCCATCAAAATACCTGTAGGTCATATTTTAACAGATGCCAAATGAAATCATTATTAAGTGTAACGTCCACTTTAGGTCACTGATTTATCTCCAATTTCCCTTACCAGGTCCAAATGGAAGCCATAGACCATTCCGAGCCACCTATATCTGGAGCAGCATCATCCAAGCTCTCACACAGGTAGAAGTGAAGAAGAGGCGGCACCACCTGAAGTACCACCATGACTGCTTTATCGGCTCTGAGGCCGTGGACGTTGTGTTTGCCCACCTGGTGCAGCACAAGTACTTTGGGGATACGGAGATTCCCCGCTCCAAGGTTGTGCGAGTGTGCCAGGCTCTCATGGACTGCAAAGTGTTTGAACCCATCGTGACGGCCTGCATGTTTGGGAGGGAGAAGAAGAGGACGGTGTTCGAGGATAGTAGCTGCAGCCTGTACCGATTTATAAACAATTCAAGCCATCTTGGTGCCCAGGTGGAGAAAAGCAATGGACGTTGTACCCCTCAGAGGTATGGAGGCCCTCTGTCTGTGGCTACTGAGCAAATGTTTTTGGCTGACATCTGGGTTCTTTTCAGCTGCCATGGAATGTTGTTGGCCAACCTTGGGTGGGATGATTTCATTCATTCGCGATACCTTGTAGGTTTTCAGTGTGGGATAACTGGGTCATTCAATGGCTTGCTACAGTTCTACATTGGGTGTTTGGCCATGATTTGCTGGACAGCTTTGGAGTGTAGCAGCACTGGGTTAGGGGCCCAGCTCATTGGGTTAGGGGCCCAGCTCATTGGGTTAGGGGCCCAGCTCATTGGGTTAGGGGCCCAGCTCATTGGGTTAGGGGCCTGTACAAAAAAATGTAATCATGCAGTTTGACCTATATTCATACTCTGCCCCACAATCCTTTCCTTGAAGCCCTTTGATAGACTAATTGTACTATCCGACCACATGAACCAGATACAGGGTACAGCTTGTACACAGACCTGCATGGCAAAACCTTGCTAGTTCAAATGGGTCTAGTTAGTCAGATCAGTTTGGAAATGAGGCCCCAACCTATTGGCTAATGGCCCCATACAAGAGTTTTGGTGGTCAGTGGCCAACTGGACTTTTGCTTTGCATCTTGCTCCATGGTTTGGAGCGTTTGTCAAATGTGAGACCCTGACTGACCCGCGTGGGCAAGTGTAAAGGTATCCGTTGCTATTGGTCACTATATATCCGGATAGTATCCATTTAAATTCCTTCACAGATGGTTTCCCTGGGTGCACAAACAAACACACACGTATTTTCTGTAGAATCTTCTTGTCATCTCAGGCCTGCAATTATCTAGCCGAGGCGGTTTAACTTGTCTTCTAGAGCTCCGGGTTATGGGAATGTCACGTCCTTGCAGTTGGTGCCAATTACTGTAATCCAGTTCCTGGGCAGCAAAGTCTCCATGTTTTACCCAGGCTGAATTGGCAGGACCCAGTTGCATTCTGGGCTGGAAGGGCTTCTTCACAGGCCCAAACCATAAAGCTTGAAGCAGATAAAACTACAGTCTTAAGGGATTCTAATGTTAATTGGGAATTTTGTTTCTTTGCCTTCTAAGGGTGAAGACTGACAGGGCGATAGCTGCCATGATTTTTCAAAACCCCAGTCACGGTGTCAGAAAACGGTCACGGCAGCTAATGTCCATGCACAAATATACAAGTCTCCGTGTGGGACGTGTAACACGCAGGGACTAGTTGTCGTGACTGGACTTTAAAAATCACAGGGACTAATCACCCGGTTTGTCTTTGCCCTTAATTGGTTTAAGCACAACCCCTGGTGTATAATATATAGTTGCATACTGGTTCCCGTAATATCATTTATATTTTTTTATTCAGTTTTGTGGTATTGATACTTTTTGGCACAGGGCTTGTTCCTTCTGTTAATAAGCAACTGTGGGAACTAGAAAGTTATAAACTGTAACTGATTGGAGTCACTTGGCACCTTATCCTTCCCATTGTTTCTCATTCTCCATAACAGGCTATGCCGGCAGCTCATTGGCCAGTTTATAGGTCAGTAACAATGCCCCCCCCCCCCCCCCCATTGATACCTGTGTTTTGAATTTCCCATTGATGAGGCCCCAGTTTGGGCTCCAGTCTGGCCGGATGTTTGTTTAAAGCCACTGCCACTGGCCTCGGGGCCAGAGATGCTCCTCAGAAGCTGCTGTTGCTATGGCACATAAGGCATTTTGATCACTGCAAGGATTGTGGTATTTAAGAGGCATAATCTCTTCCATGTTTCCCCCATCCCCGAGAATAATGGCAATTATCTGGCGCCTCTCTCTTCTCCCACAGACCCAAACACTCAAGCTTCCAATCTGCGCCACTTAAGTCTCCGAGCCTGGAAGATCTGTGGGATAACCTCAGTCTGACAGCTGCAGACCCAACGCACATAAACCTCACAGCCAACCTACCTCCCAAAGGTAAGTTCCCCCCAAGCTGCTGTTTCTCCTGGATACATTCCATGTCATGGGCAGCCCAAGCCACTTGCCTGGAGCGTCCCATACCAGTAGCAGCCACCATATTGCTATGCTCTGTTCTTCTCTAGCCCTATTCACAATATTGTGTATTAAAGGGGTAGTTTACCTTTAAATTAACCTTTAGGGTGACATTGACATTTGTATTCTGAGACAATTTGCAGTTGGTCATTATTTTTTGTTATTTAGCAGGACTGTTTGAAATGTCAGCAGCAATTTGGTTTCTAGGGTCTTGTTTGCCTTAGCAACTAGGCAGTGGTTTGAATAAGGCTGTAATATGAATAGAAGACTGACTGAATAGAAAAGGAATAAAAATTAACTAATGTAGCCTCAGAGCAATAGCTTCTTTTTTTTTTTGGGGGGGGGGGGGGGAAATGAAGACCAATTGCAAAGTTGCTATGAATAGGATATTCTATAACATACTAAGATATTTAAAGACAGATGGCCTATGTGGAATATAGATATTCAAAAGTTGGACGTACGTCCCCTTTACTCAACTCTCCTCACTCTGGGGCAGTTTGCACACTAATGGTTAAGCGCGGTGTAGTTGCATAAACAGCAGTCTGGTTAGGTAGGAAAATGCAAGGACGCTTCGCTATTTGCCCCAAGGCGCATTGTGGCCCAGTAACAAAACACGCCTCCCGAGCGCAGCACGGATTAAAGCATTGTTCAGAGATAATTCTCATTTATTAAACACTGTAATAACAGCCTCGCTGCACTTGTCTCATGTATAATTCACATGAGTTCTGACTATGTTGCCCTTTTCTATTGTAGCGGAGGAAAATGTTGCTTTGTGTTCGGCGACTCCCCTCGCTGCTATGGAATTAACATCCCTTTGACAAATTGCCCAGGGGTAGTAGAGACTGGGAAAGGCAGCCTTTAGCTTAACCTTGGGTTGGTTAGTAGGTTTCTCAATTGCTCTGGGGTAGAGTCCTGCCCTCGGGTCAGGTATCCAAGGGTTACTCGCAATAAAAGCGGGTCCCGAGCAGGTTGTGGGTCTTATCTATTTTATATTTATATTTTACAGCAACGACACTGCTTGTTTAATGGTGGTCAGTGGGTTTTGGATCGGGTTAGTGGGCCCAAGCAGGTAAAAATGCAGCTTTTGGGCAGCAGATCCGGGTCAGGTTTGGGTAAATTGGTTCCTTGTTGGACTCTGGGGTTCAGCCCACAAGTTGAGCAGACTGATAAACTGCAGTTGGAGCCACTCCATGTTGCCTTAAAGGGATACTGTTAGCTTTTAGGATAGACTTTTATTCTATGTGGAATATTGCTGGGGAACAAAATGTTTTACTGGGACAGTAATTACCTTTAATGCCGCCAGTACTCTCATAACTCACAAACAGAAGCCCTATCATGCTTTATGGCTGGGAATCTCCATACTCGCGGGAGCAGAGCCAGCGTCCCAAAGGGCAGAGCAGAATCAATTACCCTTTATATGAATTGCTCATTTATGTTGGTGGCGCCCAGGGTCAGAGCCGGGCCACGTGCTATTGGTGCCCAAGGCAGGGCCTAACCCCTAACCAAGTAACTCACTTTGAAACTTATGTTAAAATGAAAGAAAATAGTAATTGTGACAACAGTGTCCATTTAGCTGGTCTGATCTAGGCTTGTATTGTCAGAGGGAGCTCTCGCAGCATTGCAGTAAGTCTTGGCCTTGAATGGTCACCTCCATGGGAGAGGGGTTGCCTCTAATTGTGCTGCTTGCCCCCCATGCAAACGATCTGGCTATTACAGAAGTGCATCTGCCTCGGGCAAGTGTTGTCCATTCACTGCTCATGTCTCTCCACTAACTGTCTCTTTCCAACTCTCTAGTTGTCGGTGAAGTTTGGCAAGAACAGACCATCCGCCGACTTCTGCAGCTTGTAGACCTACCTCTGCTCGATTCCTTGTTGGAGTACACTCCTGTCGCTCCCAGAATTCCACAAGTGAAGGAAGAGGAGCTAAACCTCACCAGTAACTACCTGGACCGGGAGATCCTTAAAGCCTTCAGTGATGCTCAGTATGTGTCTCCGCTCAGTGCTCTGATTCTTGCATTGTTGACTGCTGGTCAGGATGTTGGAGGTTGCCCCCTAGCAAACTGATAATGGCTTGGTCTCTATTCTCCTGCTACCTGCCTAAAGCATGCCCAAATGGCAGCCCTTCTGTGGCTGGTTAAATTAGTCCCATCGCCCTCAGCCAGTCCATTCTATGATGGATGTGGCTTAATCTGGCCATAAACACTAATTCCCATATGTAATAAAAGGAACTGAGTTTGCCCAAAAGCAGTAACCTATACCATAGTTTGTTTTTAAACGGCTGACCAGTACATTCTACCTGCTGATTGGTTGCTATGGATTACTGCTTCTGGGCAAACTTAGTGCCTTTTATTACATAACCCCATAAGGCTGCACAACAAATGGCTTGTATGGGTTTAATACATTTGAATTCATTATTCTCTTCTTCCCCTTAATGAGGAGCCACACAGCCCTCACTACCCAGTCCCGATTGCTCTTCTCTGGCTTTAGTGCATTTATTCAATTTATAAGCAGGTGAAGCCCTGGTCCTGTTGGCTCTCAGCATGGCAACCCTCATGTTCTCTGTGTGTTCTGTTCATAGGGCAGATGAGTGGGTCTCAGCCGCGGTGGATTGCTTGGATTTTCTGCCGGACCACATGGTGGTAGACGTGAGCCGGAACCTCCCAGAGCAGCAGGCGCCAGACAGTAAATGGAAGCTGCTCCTGTTTGATACTATCGGCAAACACTACCAGAACCGGTCCCCGCTGCTCAGAAACCAGCTGTTCGATATTCATACTGGCATCGCCGAGCTGCTTGGTAGGTTTCAGTGTGATTCACACTCAGGTTGACTATTGGTATGTTATAGAATGGCCTATTCTTAGCAACTTTTCAATTGGTCTTTAATGTTTAATTGTTTTATATATAGTTTTATTCTCGACACTTCCCAACTTTCAAATGGGGGTCACTGACTTCAGCAACCAAAAACTATTGTTCTCTTAGGCTACAATTGTTGGTGTTACTTCTTACTACGTATCTTTTTATTTAGACTCTCCTCTATTCATATATTCATTTTTTTTTATTTTTTTTTTTAACCACTGTGGTTGCTAGGTTAAATTGAGACCTAGCAACCAGATACTAGCTGAAATTCCAAACTGAAGAGCTGCTAAATAATTAAACCAAAAAAAAAAAACCCCACATAATAAAAAATGAAGACCAATTGCAAATGTCTCAAGATAGCATTCTCTACATCATATAAGTTAAAGTTGAACAACTCCTATAACTGTAGCTGCCCGGGCAGTGTTTATGGCTGTTGGGTACAGTTTACAGCCATTGCTTTGTACAGATTCTTGGAATATTTCTAAGATCGTGCCTTCCCTGTACACTGTGTCCTGTGTGGGACTTACCCGCCTGTTTAAATTCACCTTCACTTTTATCATATGTAGCAAAGCAGTGATATCGACTGGCAGGGTTGGACCGTGTTGCAATGGGGCTAAAGTACAGGGCTTGTGGCAAAACAGACTGTGTCAATAAACTCCTGGGAATGTGAGTGATCTGAGTGAGTTGGAATGAAGAATACCGGTACAAATATTCCATAGATGGTGGGATATTCAGTAGGGGGCAAAGGAGGAATGTCCAGCTTATTGGCCACTGTACCCGTGGGCACTGCCTGTACATGTGCTGCAGCTGCTCTGTGTTGCTTTTTGGTTGAATAAATGTGTTACTTTGTTCTGACTCCGGACAGACACTCAGGTTTAGGCCAGTTCAGTTCTGGTACTGGTCACACAGTCCAGTCGCATCGGCGGCAGCTTGGGTACAACCTGTATTATGACATTCCTTTGGTGCTTCAAGTTCAGTTTCTCTCTTTTCAGCACCTCTCTCTGTAGGAGGAGTGTCGGTTTCTGCCAAGATGGTAATTTCTGTACTTTGTGGCCAAAACTGCTCCAAACGCACAGGGATTGGCCAATGCACATTCGCTGGCCCCGTGTGTTACTGGGGACTTTATTCTGCCTTTACATCTCCAAACGCACCTAAGGGCATTAAAGGGATGGGTTTGGAGCTGCAGCCACTGTAGTAGAACAGCTAATTTTAGTTGCTGATCCGGCCAACGTCGCTACAAGTTATGCTTAAATTGCTTTGAATCCTCTTGAATAATTGGGGGAGATTAGAGGCTTTTAGGAGGGTGGGTTGGAATAGGAGACTAATCTCCATATTGTTCTACAGTGGGAGCGCTAATTGGCTGCAAGTTTACCGGATGTTTAGTATGTATGTATATATATATGTATGTATGTATAACTTTATTTATAAAGTGCCACAAGGGTACGCAGCGCTGTACAATCTTACAGAATACAAAATTACACACAGGGAGGACAAGTGATATAATAAATAAATACAATAAGTGTGTGTGTGTGAGACACAGTAGGAAGGAGGTCCCTGCCCCGTAGAGCTTACAATCGTAGTTCAGCATGTTCTGCTGTAAAGCCCAACTACCAGTGCAGCCCCTACAGCCGGCCCCGTATTAGTGCATAAGTAAGGGGGTATTTGTAGATGGGATGCTTATACTTTTGCTTGTGTTACCCCCTTGCCTTGAGAAATAAGGGTCGGACAATGTCCAAGTCAGGTGATGTTTGGTTGAGCTCTATTTTGCATCCTATGAGGGATAAGCTTTAATGTCCCTGTTAAAGGGGCAAAATATCAGGTGTCCTGGCATTGAGAATCTAAACCTTATTGCTGTGGTGCCCAATTAGCTCTGGATATGCCACGGGGCAGAATAAGTGCATTGGAGTCTACTGGACCAGGTTTTAAAACTGAAATTCCCTAGGGTTTCTCATTGCTTGTATGGATAGGAACCATAGAGATGGAGCACATTCAGGTCTTGATTTATGGGCTGAGCCAACGGAGATTCTAGGTGAAACCCCCCCCCAGGAATTTAACTGGTACATCCATTGCCCTAGTGCTCCATCTGTAACTCTGTATTTCTCTGCAGTAACTGCAGGTCCCTTTAAGAAGCCAAATACAATTTGCAGCAATAACTTAATTTTTTTTTTAATTTCCCTTGTTTCTTGCACCCTGCCCTGTGAGTGCTTGCAGCCCTGGGTCCCAGCCAGCGATTTCATGCTTAACTTGCTCTGCGGCTTTGTTGCTACCTGCCCACCATCCCTCTCTTTAAATCCAACATTTTTTATTCCAGTGAATGGAAAGAATGAACCCGCTCTGGAGGCGACCCAGCTCTGCCTGAAGCTGTTGGACTCCCCGAGCCGCGAGGAGTTCAGACGCCTCCTGTATTTTATGGCTCTTGCGGCAG
The DNA here is from genome assembly GCF_000004195.4 of Xenopus tropicalis. NCBI lineage: Eukaryota > Metazoa > Chordata > Amphibia > Anura > Pipidae > Xenopus > Xenopus tropicalis. The sequence continues at coordinate 18,524,196 of NC_030680.2, read as the reverse complement.
ATCCTTCAGAGTTCCGACTGCACGAAGAGGTAAGCGGTTATTAATGAGCAGGGATGGGGGGGGGGGGGAGTACACATACTTGTTGGTGGGGAATAGGCCTCTCTGTGCTGCTTGAGCATAAGGAAATGTAATAATAAATGGGTGAGTTTTCCCAAACTGACTGCTTGGGTTCTGTCCCAGACTGACAACAGGATGACTGTGAAAAGAATGTTCTCTAGAGCCGTCGTCTGCAATAAGAACCTGTCCAAGGGCAAGTGCGACCTGCTGGTATTATTCATACTGGACCATCACAAGGATGTGTTTAAGGTAAGATAAAGACCTCTAGTTGTGTTAAATGTAGTGTACCCCTGTGAAAACTGGAAAGGGAGGGGATGGTTTAAAGGTAATACTGGTTAATGGTCGGAATAAGGGCTCGATGTAAGTCACTGGTAGGCTAGTCCATCTATATGTATTACAAGGGATAATGTACCCCCTACTGTAAATGATAAGGATATTAGCAGTCACTGAGGGGTTCTGTGACCATATAAAGGCACAAGGCTGCAGGCTGAGTTATACAGGGAACTCTGAGTATCACTCATGTATTATAAGGGATAATGTACCCCCTACTGTAAATGATAAGGATATTAGCAGTCACTGAGGGGTTCTGTGCCCATATAAAGGCACAAGGCTGCAGGCTGAGTTATACAGGGAACTCTGAGTATCACTCATGTATTATAAGGGATAATGTACCCCCTACTGTAAATAAGGATTTTAGAAGTCACTGAGGGGTTCTGTGCCCATATAAAGCCAACCCCATAGCAGTAGAAGTACAGTGCATGTATCTCTCCACTCATTTCTTTGTATTTATTTTAGATACCCGGCTCCTTGCACAAGATGGTCAGCGATAAACTGGTAGCAATTCAGCAAGGCAGCGATCCAGACCGAGACACAGGTAACCGAATGACTGCAATGCTTAGATGTGTGGCTTTCAGTATATCCCTTTTCTGAAAATCCTTTTCCCCACAAACATATTTTATTTATTTTTCTTAATGCAAAAGTAATTTTTAAGCAAGTTTAGTTACAGCTTTTAGATTGCTACTTTTAGTATTAGTTTTATTCCTGTTTTCTGGTTCTGACTCGTTAAACAATGTAGCAGAAGTCAGGTCTGTTAATCGGCTGTTTTCTGCTACATTGCACTCCTGGTTCTGACTCCTGGAGCTGCCATTTACAATTCTGACAGACAGCAGTGACTTAACCCCTTCCCTCTCGTGTCACTGCAGGTTATACTTTCTGCCAAAGGGTGGACAAACGGGAATTTGATTCAGCCACGCAGAACAACACTCGGACGGAACTCTGCGCTTTGCTGAAGACCATTTACGAGAACACCAGCCTCTCCCCCAAAGAGAAGAAACGGCTCCTGGGCCAGTTCTACAAGAGCCACCCAGAGACTTTTATCCAGTACTTCGGAGACCGCGTGAGCAGCGTCTACACGTAGCGACCTCAGCCCCTCTGTGTATAGATCTGTACAATGTCTTTGTAAATATGAATTTGTTAATATATTGAATAACTAATTGTTTTTGCACATTTAATAAACTTTCAAATATTTCCTAACTTTAATGCTTACCTGTGGTGCCGCTGGATAGACCGGCTACAGAAATGTATCATTTTTCTATGGTCCCTTATGGAAATAGTAACTCTCCCTTTTAGTAGGAAATGTACAATATTCACCCCGACCCAACCTGCCTCTTTCCAGCTTGAAATGTAAAATACTATTTGTTTGAATGGAGTCACTGACCCCAGCAGCCAATCTATACTCTAGCTACTGCCTAGGGGGCAGCCTGACTCTCAAGCTGACTTGAGAGGGTTGAATGGAAGCAGGTTGGCTAATGGGCTGTCGGTGATACCATTGCTGGAGGTGAGAGTTGCACGCACGCTTTTCCTTCCAGTCCAGTCTTGTTTGGATCTACTAAACCCTGAATAACTGCATCACTGTAGCTTGGCCCAGTCTTGTGGCCTGACAACCAATCAGATCTCTTAAAACCATGGCAGCAGTGATAACTCGCCCAGCTTCACCCAATCCCAGGCTACTGGTACCTACTAAGGATAACTGTAGGTGTCCAGGGTGGCACTGCCCTTCAGTATAACTGCTGTATGTTTTTAAGAAGGATTAGAAACTTTAGACCCCCTGAAAAACTGCCAAACGTGATGTGAATTTCCTGGGAAATCCTGCTGCTCTCAGTTGGCTGCCGTAACTCTGCCACTAAAAGAAAAAAAAAAAAAGAGATTTAAATGCAGGATTCTGCTGGAGAAGCTCTATTAACTGATGCATTTTGAGGAAAAACATGTTTTCCCATGACAATCCATTCATATTAAAGGAATACTGTTACACCAGCACCACCTGCTGGTCACTTTCCAAACATAGTAGTTGATGGTGTCAGATGTTCTGGTTGGATATTCACCCCATATCATAGCTAGGCATTCTGGTGTCTATGAAAGCAAATAGCCATCCTCCCTAATTCTCACCCTGTGGCCCTCAGACCGAGTACCCTGTGCCAGTGTATTTCTCCCTTGTTTGGAACCAGTGCCTTTTTGATAATATTACTAGACCTATAGTAGGACATGGCATTTGCAGAGGCTCCAATGATGTCCCATTTGGTACTTGGTGGGGAAAATACATTTTGGTCTCATACTTACTTCTGGAACCCTGGGCCAATATAAATGAGGTTTGGGCAAAACATTTATTTGAAACTTTGCCCCTACAAAACCATCTTATAAGCCCCTGTATGGTGCCCCCCACTTGGCCTGCCCAACTGATATCCAAATAGATTTTGAGATCTGACACATTTGCTTTGCCAGTAGGCATCAGGATTCCCTAAGGTTCCAGCTGTCCCCTATCCTCCCAGTGAGGTTTGTTCTAATATCCAGGCTGCCTTTATATAGCCATGTGGGGGTTTTCAAAGTGTCTGAGCTTCAGTCTGCCAGTCATTTGCCCCGAAGTTACAGACCTGCCTACCTGACTGGTCATCTTCCATAGTATCAGAGGGGCATCATATTTGCAAAGGAATAAGTACATATTTGGATTTAAGGGTGCAGAGCTTGGTTATTAATCTATTTACCTGCAAACCTGATTTTCCAGGCAATGAAGGGTCCCCCCAAACTATCTGAGCAAATGTATGTTGCATACAGGAAAATAATACATTAATATGAAATGTGATATTCCAAATGACTATATATAATTTATTTAACAAATGAATATGCTAAAGCATAGCCTGCAAGCCTTGTGCCTTTATATGGGCACAGAACCCCTCAGTGACTGCTAATATCCTTATCATTTACAGTAGGGGGTACATTATCCCTTATAATACATGAGTGATACTCAGAGTTCCCTGTATAACTCAGCCTGCAGCTTTGTGCCTTTATACGGTCACAGAACCCCTCAGTGACTGCTAATATCCTTATCATTTACAGTAGGGGGTACATTATCCCTTATAATACATGAGTGATACTCAGAGTTCCCTGTATAACTCAGCCTGCAGCCTTGTGCCTTTATATGGGCACAGAACCCCTCGGTGACTTCTAATATCCTTATCATTTACAGTAGGGGGTACATTATCCCTTATAATACATGAGTGATACTCAGAGTTCCCTGTATAACTCAGCCTGCAGCTTTGTGCTTATTTATATTTATTTATATATAGCAATAAATATTCTGTGGCCGGCACACCCTTAAAATTTGTCAAAAGTTTATTCAAGACATATTGTTATATATATATATAAATATATATATATATATATATATATTAATATACTTGCGTACATAAGTAGTGCTTTATAAATACATACAAATAGACACGGAACTCCTCATCATTTCTAATATCCTTATATTTTACAATAGGGGCTACATTATTCCCTATATAATATCATAATGACACAGTATTCCACCCCTTTTCTTGCTGGTTTCTTCTGAAGGTTTCAGGGCTAAATATTCCTGCGCTGAACAAAAGCCGCATTAATATTTCAGTAGCCAGTTAAGAGCCCCGGCAGGAGGAAAGTAACAGTGGAAATGATGACAGTTGCTAGTGAGTCCCCAGCAGCCAATCACAGAGAGGAGTACATTACAGATCTCGGGCTATTGGCTCCTGAGGGCTTGCAGAAAGAAAAAAAAGCCCTTTGTCATCCTTCCGTGCAAACAAGGCAGCACATTGTGTGTTTAAACTACATTTCCCAGCATGCCCCAGCCCAGCTTCCGTAAATAGAGCCCGCAGCAGCCCAGAGTGAGCTTCACCCGAGCGAGTGTTGCAACATCTCCTGTCTCCTTGCTCTAAAAATCCATTTAACAGGCACGTGAATAACCAGCCCAGCGGCCAGTAAGGGCCCGAGGCTCGCACTCCGGCCTACAGCACATTTGCCCTTTATGGTGCCTAAAGCCATTGCTTAAACACAGTTTCATGTTTGTTGCTGCCGGACTGGGAAGGCTGGTCACGCTTGGCCTTTAACGTATTCCGATCAACCGCCACTGATTGTAATTTGACTCGGCGCTGACAGGGGGCCGGTGAGTAACGTTTCCCGAGGGTTCTGTATATACAGGGTGTTAGTGTCTGCCATTGGGCACTACAGTCTGGCCTGAGAATTCATTTAAAGGCCAAGTAACACTTCCAAAGCAGAATTAATCACAGTCTCTTGAAGCAGGATCAGTAAGACTCACGCTGATTTATTTCTTTCCAATGTCAGTGGAAGCTGCCATGTTTCTTGTTCTACTGAGCTTTGCTTTATATGAAAACTTATATAAGCAATAATCTCTTAATCTTTCATGTACTGTCATTTGTATTTATTATTGTACTGACCATTTTTTACTCTTTTGCTGTACAGCGCTGAGTACATAAGTAGCTCCATATAGATAAAGATATACATTCAGTGTTAATAAAATGACTTCATTCATGTAGAATGTTACATAAACAAAAATATCTACACCCAGATATTGCTGGACTACAACCCCCAGCATACTCCTACATGTTACCAAGGGTTAAATCATGCTGGGAGCTGTAGTTCAGATATGTGCACTAACCTATAAAATTAGCTTGTGGGGCAAGGTTTGGGCAGATAGTGGGCAGGGCTGGGTGGGCCAGGAGGTGGGGCAAGATTTGGGCAGGTAGTGGGCAGGGCTGGGAAGCGGGGCAAGGCTTGAGCAGGTAGTGGGCAGGGCTGGGAAGCGGGGCAAGGCTTGAGCAGGTAGTGGGCAGGGCTGGGTGGGATAGGAGGCGGGGCAAGGTGAATGAACAGCGCCTTATGGCTTATTACAGAAACTTTGCTTGTTAATACAGGTAAGAAACCTGTTATCTAGACTGTATAGGACCTGGGGTTTTCTGGATAAGGGATCTTTGGGTAATTTGGATCCCCATACCTGAAGTCTACTAAAAAATCTTTTAAATATTCATTAAACCCAATAGGGCTGTTCTGCCCCCAATAAGGGGTAATTATATCTTAGTTGGGATCAAGTACAGGTACTGTTTTATTATTACAGAGAAAAGGGAATCATTTAACCATTAAATAAACCCAATAGGGCTGTTCTGCCCCAATAAGGGGTAATTATATCTTAGTTGGGATCAAGTACAGGTACTGTTTTATTATTACAGAGAAAAGGGAATCATTTAACCATTAAATAAACCCAATAGGGCTGTTCTGCCCCCAATAAGGGGTAATTATATCTTAGTTGGGATCAAGTGCAAGGTACTGTTTTATTATTACAGAGAAAAAGGGAGTTGTTTTTAAAAATTTGAATTATTAGATGAAAATTGAGTCTAAGGGAGATGGTCTTGCTGTAATTTGTAACTTTCTGCATAACGGGTTTCCAGGTAGAAGATCCCATATCTGTATTACACTGTAATCAACCTTTAGAAAGAATAAATGTAATCTGCGGCCATTGTATGTAACCGAGACTAGAGAATCAGGTGTAAACAAAGCTGCTTGGATTCTGATTGGAGGATCCTATTGGAATTGGGCCATAGGCCCTGGAGTGCAGTGTTGCTTTAAGAATCCATCTCTGTGGGTGCTAGACATGCTGGGAATGCTGTAGTCTGGAAACTTAGGTAGAAAGTTTATATCCCCTTTAAATCACAGCAGGGTTTTCAGTCCTAGACAAGATTAATAATCACCAGAGAGGCTGAAATAAAAACGTAGCCTTTCCATGCTTTCAGCTCTTTTTATTATCAACCTGTTTCAAACTGTAATTGTTTTCTTTGTCTTTTGAAAAATGCAATAAAATACAAATAAAAAAGAAAGAAATAAGGGGGCTTAGTAAGGCAAAGGAAACTAGCCCTCAGCACTGTCATCTTGGGAGAACTGCCCATTTAACCCCTTCTATGACAGAACATGTGGAATTTATGTACTGTATTGTGCCGGTGCCAATGATGCCTCAGTCTGTGGCAGTTAAATGTTTAACCATTGGGCATGATGGTGTCCCTTTGGGCAGGGTGCCAGTGCATAGTAACTACAGCGCGGGGGGATTCAATGAAATTCAATGTAATTGCTGCTGAGCTGATCTCATTACACACTGCCTGACCCAGACTGTCTGGAGCCCAAAGTCACATTTACACAGAACCACCCGGAATGTGCCCGTCCCTTTACGGCTGATTTCAGCATTTCTAATCTTATATTCTGTACAGTACATTGCATGATTAGCCCTGCATCTCTATGGTTACCATTAATATAGCAATGCTCTACGTTCCTCTGGTTGCTGCTGAACAGTGACGCCATCCGGCATAATCTGTTCCTTCAATAAGTATGAATAAATACAATTTTTATATGCTGAAATCCAGCTGCAAAACAGCTCTTCTCTTTCTGAATCGTTTGAAATCCTGGCAGGGGAGGAGGGACTAAAACACTGATGTTACAAATTGTAACAACTTCTCCACAGCTTACAGACAGCATGCAGGAACTACATAACCCACAATGCATTGCACTGTGATGTTCCTTTCCTTATTGACATCACGTGTGCAGGGAATTGTGGGATTGGGAAGGATGCAGGCTGAAGGCAGGCTGAGGACAGGCAACTACTGTTACATTTATTTGAGTCAAAAGTAGTCAGCCAGATCAGCAGGGGAACAGGGGGCGGGGCTTAGGGAACTGTTCCAAACCATAGTATTACATTAAAAATCATGAAAAGGCTGCATATTTTTTTAGTTGATGTATATTGTTGTTATATGTTGTTTTTGGGTGGAGTTACCCTTTAAATAGCACAGAACAAAGCTCCTTTTGGTCTGTTAACTATCACTGTATTAGATATGAGATTTGGGCTCTGTGAATACCGTGCTGCTCTAGCACAAATAAAGGGATGTTTTCTACAATGTCTCAGACAGTCTGATGTCGGATTGGTTACCTGAGTGACCTCTTTCTGTCTCAACCCCAGGACCATGCCACTGGATCCCGATAAGCCCGGTACTGGCGAGGGAGCGCCCAGCGATCCCAACAGAGAGAGAAATGTAGAGAACCCCGTAGAGGAATCTGTAAGAAAGAGAATTCGGCAGAGCACCCCAAGCCCTCACAGAGGAAACACTCCCCAGGGTAAGTGTCTCCCCTCACTGGAACCTGCTTCTAATGGCACCGGCTGTTCTACCCAAGCACTCACATGGCTTAAAGTAAACCTTGAAAACAAAATGATGTAAACTTCATGAGGGCTATTTTATTTGACTACTGCATGTTCAGAAAGTGACCAGCAGGTGGCGCTGTTGTAACTAAATGCATTCATATTAACAGCACTTTAACCTTAGATCCACAATATAGATATTAATCATCCATGCAAAATATACACAGTCAAAACCACTGACATGACTGTAAATAACAGAACCTGAGACTTGGGGCGATTGGCAAGAGAATAAAGATAGAAGCACCTATGTGGGTTATGTAATAAAAGACACAATGTTTCCCCAGGAGCAGTAACCCATAGCAACCAATCATTGCATTTACTGTCACCTGTTTAAAACCAAACATCTTTTTGGTTGCTATGGGTTACTGCACCTGGGGAAACATTGCATATTTTATTACATATGGGGGTATGTGTTCTGTTTCCAGTATGTAAAGGCTTTACTTACATAAAGCAGCAGTAACTTACTCACAAGAGAAGAGAGCCTTTAGATGAGTTTCTGTACTACAGGACTGATCCATGATATTATTATACAAAGGTTATTTCTTTGAAGTAAAAACAGAGCTCATCCCAGGATTTGGCTTAAAAGAGACTAAAAAGGCAAAGATAAATGCCTGATAAGCCCATTGTGGCAGGTGGTTTTCAGCCTGAAAATGTTCATGTGCAGAGTTGGTCTAAAATCTGATATTCACAGCGCTGAAATAAGGCAGAGAAACACGTGTACCATTAGCCTTACAGCCATATGGGTTATTGGCTATGTAAACCCAGGCCCGGAGTCAAAATAGGCCCCGGCATTTCAAGCACACAGAGGCCCAAACAGCCCCCCACAAGCCCAATAAATAGTGACTGTCTATGGGATCTTACAGCAGCCCCTCTGGCATAAACTCACCACCATTTTAGTCAGAAATAAGCCCAATTCATGTAATTAAGGTATAATCCGTGCCGCCTATTTGCGATCAATTTAATACAGTTACTTTCACGTTGCAGCAAGTCCCCCCCGGTTTGTTTCTGTGGAAGAACTGATGGAGGCTGCAAAAGGTGTAACTAACATGGCACTGGCACACGAGATTGTACTCAACGGAGGTTTCCAGATCAAACCCAAGGAACCCCCAGAAGGAAGGTAGGAAGTGTGAGATGCACATCACGTCTGCTCTTGGTAGTAACTGGCAGAAGGCAATATAACTAGGGAGTTTGGGCGCCTAATTCTTACTACTCATACTACTCGGTTATTTTCCAAACAAACAGCTTGGCCATCGGTACTGTGTGATTTGGCCTGTCATACTGGTACACAAAACTTGATTGGCCATAATGAAAGAAATGCTGGCCAGCATGTAGAGGAGTTGAAAGAACAAGAGTATGGCCTGCATGTAGTTATCTTTACAGAACAAAATCGATTCATTGCTAATATTTCCTGTTCCATTTGTCTCATTTTCATACCTACATATTATTATTTTTATCTACAGTAGCATCAGAAGGGACAGTCATGAGTGACATCTATGAATGTCACCAAATTCGCAAAAACATATCAGTAAATATTGCCCTATATACCTTTTACTTTGAGCCGCCATTTTATGGTCTGTGAGTCACTCCTTGGTCACATGACAGGAAATAATTCAGCTTGTAGGTGTAACAGGAAGTGTGGGAGTGAGAGACACCCCTCTGTCCATTCATTGGATGATACAACCTAGCATGTATGTGTGCTTTTGGTATGTGTGTGACTGCAGTGCCTCATGCAATAATAATAAGGGATTATTCTAAGACATAACTATGTCCTATGTTCAATAACACAACATTTCTTGTATTAAATGGGATATTTCTTGTCCTTTTCATGCAAAGCCTGGAGAAGCATGTACGGGACATTGTACACAAGGCATTCTGGGATTGCTTCGAAGCACAGTTCCGGGAAGACCCCCCAGTGTATGACCATGCCATTATACTGCTGGCAGAAATTAAAGAGGTAAGTACCATGTTCGGCAGCACAAGAGCAGGATGCAAGTAATATGAACACAAGTGACTGTTGCACATAGAGTTGGTAATTCACCAGTTAGGGCCGGCACTGGTATTACAAATTTACTGATAATATACTTGCTGGTAAATATGTAATGGCCTTACTAGCCTCAGCAGGTCCCTGCCCTTTGGAAAAAAACAAGACCAAATGGCAGAGAGACATCCCAACCCTAGATGATGAGATGTGGTCTGACGCTGTCAGGCTGGTCCCGATTTATCTGTTTCCATAAGGGACAGATATATACAAAGTTTTTAAACAGAGCATATCTGACCCCTTATAAAATGTATAATAATGTGTCTGACCAATGCCCCAAATGTAGAGCAGACAATGGCACTATGCTTCATGTATTTTGCACCTGTCCGGTAATTCAGAGATTCTGGGGTGAGGTGTTACAAGTTATTAATGAGAAGCTAGCACATTAAAATATCTGCTCCCCTGAGGTGTGTCTGCTAGGAGTAATTGGAGATCTACTCCCAGCCCTACTCCAGATTATGCTATTTGCAGTTGCTTTGCTATGTAAAAAAGCCTATCTCAATGCACTGGAAATCGCTATATCTTCAACCCCTATTATTCTGGCAAAAGTTGATAAATGATGCCCTTCCAAGTCAAAAATTGACATATCTAGCAAGAGGCTGTCCAGAGAAATTTAATGCCATATGGGGTACCTGGCTTGATTTACAAATTATCTGACTGTATAATATACGTTATCTTTGTATTTGCCATGTGGTGCCTTAACCTCAATGTCTTCTTCATCCTCTTTCTCTGTCTTTTGTTATTGTTTGTAATGAAAATATGCAAAAAAAAAAAAATCTTTAAAAAACAGATGTAATGGCCTATAAATCCGTTCCCTGGCCTTCTACCCCAGCCAATCCTTATAAATATAGGCCCACCTCTTCTCTGCCTATAACCCCACCCAGTCTGCCCATTTCCCTGCCCCATCCACCTTTCCCCCTGCCAATTTCCCCACTCCTTATGTGATAACCCTGCCCCCAAATGACATCCCGCCCCCAACCCGAAGGCTGGGATTAGTCACAGAAAAAGGTGGCAACCCTTGTTATATGTTCCTTCTTATATGAAACAATATAATCTATAAGTAATAAGAGGCAGCTGCCATATTGCTTTGCTCAGCGGATGCATTCTCCACCATCTGCTTAGGCAAAAGAATTAGCCTATGGCGCACACAGCTTGTTTTATGGGCATTCCAGCTGCAAACATGCATATACTCCAGGTTTCCAAATGTCTATAACCCCTGTTATTGGCTTGAACCTAAATAGTATTGAAATCACTCATTTTTGCTTGTTCTTTTCAGGCACTTTCTTCCTTCCTGCTCCCTGGCCACACTCGGTTAAAGAACCAAATTAACGAGGTTCTAGACTTGGACCTCATCAAGCAAGAAGCGGAGAATGGAGCTCTGAACATCCCCCGGCTGGCTGAATTTATCATTGGGATGATGGGGACCCTGTGTGCCCCAGCCAGGGATGAGGAGATCAGAAAGCTCAGGCACATTAAAGAGCCCATAGCTTTATTCAGGTGAGGGGGCTGACACGATGACCCCAATATTTGAAAAATCTATATTTTAAAGGGGTAGTTCTTTACATTAACTTTAAATATGTTGTCGACATTGATATTCAGAGACAATTAGCAATTGGTCTTCATTTTTTTCAGTTATTTAGCTTTTTGCCCAGCAGCTCCCTATTTGATATTTAGCAGGTTGCTAGGGTCTAGGGTTTTAACCTAGTAACCAGGCAGTGGTTTAAACGAGGGGTGGGAAAATGAATAGTAGAGGGGCCTGCACAGAAATAAGTAACTCAAATTAACTATAAGATAAGATTCTAATAAGATAGTGTTTGCTAATAATGGAAGAAGGAAGCATGTAGAGTTCAACAGAGTAGACTAGAGGTCCCTTAAATGGCCATGGTCACGTGGACATCCCCCCAGTAATATCTGCCCATGTTGCCAGGTCCTCTAAGCTTGAGGGCTATGGCAGGTAACAGGGAAGGCAAAGGCAGCTTCAACCTGAGTCAGTACCTCACTGTGTTATATGATCTGCCTAAACGGGCAACTGAACCAGCAAGCCCAACCCCATACAATTTACTGACATGACGTTCCAGGAGTTAACATCCTTCAGCGACAGAAAGTGCAGGTTACTCCTAAAACCTTGTCCAACCTCCACATCAATAAATATCTGGGGGTCACCTTCAATAGAGCCTAGAATTCCGCTACTCATTGAGTAGAACTATAGGTAGTTATTCCATGGCCCCTGTTCCCTTAATGCCTTCATGGTCAGGAGTCGGCTTTGCTTCAATAACCTCCTTCCTTTTGCAGAGCCATCTTCTCGGTTCTAGACCTTATGAAGGTGGACATGGCCAACTTTGCTATCAGTAGCGTTCGGCCGCACTTGATGCAGCAGTCTGTGGAATACGAAAGGAAGAAATTCCAGGATTTCCTTGAGAAGCAACAAGGTTTGTGGCATACTGACCCGTCATATTGGCTTCTGGATTTGCCCTGAATGCTAGAACTTGCTTGTTTTGAGACATTAAAATATTTGTTAACTTGGACGTTGAGATTTGGCTTTGACAACATCTCCAGTGTGTAGTAAAATAGATAGGGGGGCAGGAATGGGTTTAGGGGTTGGCCAAATCCTTGGACTTTTTACATACAGCGACATTTATCAAATATTGTGGCAACTTTGCAGCTTTTTCTGTAATTGGCAAAAATGACCAATTTCTTTATCCCTGCTGCTTTAAGCAAGTTGATAAAACTCCAATGGCTCAAAACTGGTGATTATCAACTGGTGAAGAAACACTTGCCATTAACTACACAGAATTTCAACAGATCTTAGGTGGCATCATTTTTATTTCGGATTTATTGCGATTTTTAAAAAAAAGCCGACCCCACCCAGTGACCTCATCACTGATGTCATCTAAGGGGCAGGTCAGACTGAGGTCTTCAGCTGAACTGAATCCAAAGTCTTAAAAAAATGTTGCATTCAGTTGTCCTAAGCTTTAAATTCACAAGACTCTAAGGGGCAGATTTATCAAAATGTGAGTTTAGCGCTTAATACATAAAACCTCACCCACATCCTATTCATTCCTATGGGACATTTATCAATGGGTGAAAGTAAATCACATAGGAATGAATAGGATGTGGGTGAGGTTTTATGTATTAAGCGCTAAACTCACATTTTGATAAATGTGCCCCTTAGAGTCTTGTGAATTTAAAGCTTAGAACAACTGAATGCAACAATTTTTTGGTTCAAAACTAATTTTTTCAAATCTGAATTTATCAGAAATTAGAGGTTTGGCTCATTGCGGTATTTAGCCTCCTATTCTTTGGTTGAAGGTTCAGTATTTGGATGAATCTAAAAATTATGAATTAATTGTATCCCTAAATATGGTGATGATTTTTTAAGCTTTTTTCTTAAATTGGATTTCTGAATATGTCTATTTTTTTAACCATTTCTGCCGCAGATTCACTTGATATTGTCACCCAGTGGCTGCAGGAGGCTGCCGATGCCCTGGCTCCATCACGGCCTGAAGACGCTGGCCCGGTGGCTGCAGAAGCGGCTGATAGAACCCTGTGTCCTGTTACGGTGCTGAACCAGGCGTACGTGAAACTGCTGTCATGGGATCATAGGCACAAGCCATTCCCAGAGGTACGGGCAGGCCTGGGAGAATGGAAAGCATTGCCAGCGGGTGCTATAAAAGAGGCATTACTGTATAGGTTCCACCTATGTATTAGAACAGCTATCTATATACATTATATTCTTGTATTCAAACCTTTCAGGCAAGAGGTCTGACACAGACTGATGTTATAAAGGAAGTAGATGTTTATGTAAAGACCAAGGACTGAGTATGAATTATGAACTGAAAGACCTAGACCTGCCTCCCAAAGCCCAGTCGTGGGCCTGAGGGCATGTATAGCCGGTGTAGGGTTTGTAACCAGTGTGGATTATCTATCGTAGCCTGAGATTTCCTCTTTTTCCCCCCTAGACTCTCTTAATGGACCAAATTCGTTTCCAAGAAATGCAGGTGGAGCTTGCCCAGCTTACTCTTCTGGGAACCTTGCTCTTAATAACCCACAATTCCGCCGGCCCTGCCCTTTCTGGGCACCAAGAATTCCAGGACAGGATAAAGAACATCATTAAAGTGCTGTTACAGGACGTGGGCTCTGCGTAAGTCTAAATGGTTATTATTTCACAGGGTAGGATGGCATCATACATGGGAACCTAGTTTTATACTACCTACTCCTGAATAATAATGTGCTAAAGCTAGAATAATGAGCTCTGAATAAACAAACAAACAAGGGCTCGCATCCTGTAAGTCAGTGATCCCCAACCAGTAGCTCGTGAGCAACATGTTGCTCACCAACCCCTTGGATGTTGCTCCCAGTGGCGTCAAGGTAGGTGCTCATTTTTTGAATACTTGGCTTGGAGGCAAGTTTTGGATGCATAAAACCCAGTGTAAAGCCAAACAGAGCCTTCTGTAGGCTGCAAGTCCACATAGGGGCTACCAAATAGCCATTCATAGCCCTTATTTGGCACCTCCAGGTACCTTTTTCATGCTTGTGTTGCTCCCCAACACTTTTTACATTTGAATGTTGCTCACAGGTAAAAAAGGTTGGGGATCCCTGCTGTAAGTGTTGACTGTATTTCAGGTTTACAGATAAGGAGGAGTTTAAAACCCTGAGGCTGTGCTGCTCTTTAAAGCCTGACTTTTGCTTTAGAAAGAGGTAGCTAACTGTTGGGGTCCCTGGTTACAGGGTGTTATATAAAGTCTATGGAATGCTTTCTGTTTCTTGATAGGCCCATCAGTACAAATGACGTGTTGGCGACTGTGAGCGAGAAGATTTGCTTAGAGCTGAACAGTTCACTCGCTCAGTACGGCTTCACTCCATTCTCAGCAGAGAGAGAGGCGGCACTGAAAGGGCAGATTCAGAGCGCAGGAAGCCCCTCCAATCAAATTTACCGGCTAATAGGTAATTGTAAAATTGACTTGGACGTTAAACAGAAAGGGGAAAGAGAGGGTGATTTTCAAGGCTTTGTTTCCCTTCCGTGGCACAACAGAATGCTTGGAATTGCCCTGTGAGCTATTAGTCCATAAACGTGCTGCAAACGTTGGAATGATCCAACTGTATGGCCTGGGAGAGAACCCAGTTACTATGTAACTACGGTCCTCACTACTGTGCCAGGCCAAATGGCAAGGGCACCTAAAGCAAGTCTCAGCCTTCAGCTACCCAACCCCAAAGGTGGTGAGTAGGGGGCTTTTGACAATGACCATGATTATTGGTTGCAACAAATACCCCCCTCTCAGCTGAAATTACCAAACTTGGGGTAGGTACATAGAAGTGCCTACCACCCCCTACAAATGTGCACTAAGAAACAGGGTGGACTGGGCCAGCGGGACACTGGGAAAAACCTGGTGGACTCCAGACCTTGTGGGCACCACTAACCTAGACCCACTCTCCGCCAGAAACCATGGGTGCTCCCCCCTGACCCAATCGGACCCCTGAGGGGGACCCTGAGATGGCAGACCTGGTGACCCCCAAATCCCCAGTCCAAGACTGCTGGGAAATGTATATAAGTTTTATCTGGATGTATCTATAATAAATGCTTTTTTATCTTCTCTGCAGACAACAGAATACAAACCTTTCTGCTAAACTCTCTGGGCTCCAGCAGCCTCCGGTCTCTTCCAACATTGCCAAGTGGATTGGGCCCAATTCAGAAAGAACTTGAGGAGACTACGGTGAAATTTGTCCGTCTCGTCAACTACAACAAAATGGTGTTCAGTCCGTATTATGACTCGGCCCTAAGCAAAATCCTGAATATCGCAGGAACCCGTGCTTAAGGGCAGAATCATTAAATAATAGGATAAACTTGAGGAATGGACCAATGGTAATTTTCGGAATGCAGTTTTGCATATACAACGATTTACCTTGGGGGCTACCAGTAAAGAAGTACCCCCAAATCAACGTATTAATCATAATACCAGTATGTATTTCATAGGAATATTATATGCGTCTCTACACCTGAACATTACATCATAGTTGAAGGGGCATATTTATTAAATGGAAAATATACCAACACACAACAATGTAAAGATGCCCTGAGTGCCCTTTTGCAATTAAATTTATTTTAGATTTCGTTATATCAGCAGTTTTTACACTGCTTCTGTTATGAAAGTGTTACAGGAGCACCCCCTGCTGGTCCGTCCAGACGGGGGATAAAGGATTCCCTTACTGATGTAGGAAGCATCTCCAGGAGTTTCCCTGCTCAGTCCTATCACTCCTGTCTCACTAAGTGATCAGGAGATGCTTCCTGCAGGAATAGCTTGTTGCCTTTGTGTCTAGTCCCAACCCAGAGAGAACAGCAGGGGGCGCTCCTGTACCACCTTCATGTCGCCCATCTTTAAACAGGGGACTGACATTTCAAGGCAAAAACACAGTTAAATGCTTTTTACCTGTTTTTCATTTGCTTCCCTTGGGCCAAAATATATATCACAAAAATATCACAATGCAGAAATATTATTTTCTATCAGTTTAAATTTGTATTTTTTTTTTGGAGCAAAAAGAAGGGAATTTTATAAAAGTGCCATTTAGTTTACCACAAAATTAGACTAATTTAAAAGCTTTATAATATTTGTAAAGAGATTTTAGAGGTAACATTTCTTTATATCATATACATTTATTGTATAAATTATGAGTCTTAAATTATTTGTAGGACTGTATACGGAGTGTTTACAAATGCGAGGAGATGGGGTTGTTTACCTTTCAGTTAACTTTTATTATGATGAAGAAGACAATTTGCAATTGGTTTTCTTTTCTTCTTTAATTATTAAGCATTTTGTTCAGCAGCTTTCCAGTTTTGAATTTTAGCAGCTATCTGGTTGCTAGGGTCTTGTTTACCTTAGCAACCGGCAATTGATTCGAAAACTGGAAAGATGTAGCAGAGGAAAACAATTAATTCAAAAACTATTAAAAGAATGGATAAAGAAACAATGAAGACCAACTGCAAAGTTGCTAGGAATAGGACATTCCATAACGTACTAAAAGTTAATTGAAAGGTGACCCGCCCTTATAAACATGGAGTACCTTACTGATGATTCCAGCCAATAGGAACACTAAAGTGGAAAGTAAATAAAACACTTGCATTTTGCCACTTAAATATTATTGGTCTCCTATGGTTTCTCTATTTATAATAAACGAGGGAACTGGGGAATCCAACTGCTGCGAGTTGTGAATTCATTTTCTATAGGGTGCTCAGGGGAGTGCTCAGGGCAGCAGCGCCGAACACTAACACCTATCGGGAGCCTATATTCTAAGCAATTTTTCAATATGCATTATATTCATGGTGATGATTCTTTACTAACTGGATTCTCTGCCATGAACTAGACTTTACTGGGGTTTCTGGAACACAGTGGAGGGCCAAAGAGAAGGAACTAGGCCCCCCTCCGCCGTTTAATATAATCCCTGAATCTTTGGCACAAAGTGCTGAGCCAAATACGGGTGCTCCTTTATTTTGGCTTAGTGCAGCTGAGTGGATAGCCAATATTGGCCAGCTGTAGGCACTCCCACGCAGGAACTTACATCATATCACTGGGGAGCATTAGTAATGATGATGATGATGAAGATGATGATGAAGTAAAGGAAGGAAGTTGATGTGAAGAAAAGACATCACTAGTGGTGCAGGTGGGGCTAAGGATGAGGCAATAATATGAAGCAGAGAAGCCTTCTGGGATGGGACTATTGGAATCAGTCAGATGATCTAAAAAGGAGGCCCTGCTGGGGAGGCATGTACATGGGAAACATCAGCGGTTGTTTGTTGGTGGGGGGACTACAGACAAGATGGTGATTTCAGTGGGGTGACCAGAGGGGGCTGCTGTCAAAGGGAGATATGTGGGATATTGTGGGGGCACCAATGAGGGTACATGGCAGTGCGGGGTGGGGGGGTGTCAAGATCAGAAAATAAAGCTGATATGAAGAAGAACTATTTGGGATGGAATATTTGAAAGTAAGATATTAAATTCCTATTGTAACTGAGCGGTAGAGACTGTATTCCAACTGGTTTTTATTGGGTTTGGGCACAACAGCTACTTGAGCTAAAATGGATTCAAAGTTCCCAGTTACCATTTGCTCAAATAGCATGCCAATTTGGTAGCCCGTGGCAACCCACCAACCGTGAGCTTTAAATGGACTCAATGCAATTAGAATAGTGGAAGCAGGCCTTTCAATATCCCACATTTTACTGGCTATTACTTTACATTGGAGGTGCAATATTGTCTTTTTCTCTGCATTTTATGCCCTTATTTGAGAGGCAGATTTGAGAGTATAGTGGATTAAACAGTCAGAAGGGATGAAGTGTGTGTTATTGTACCTCATATATTATTGTTTGAGGAGGGGACACTGTCCGGAAACCACTCGGCTGAATTCAGTCCTCACCTGTTGCAATGGGTTGAACCAGAGTCACTCAGGGAGCAGGGAGAGACAGGTTGGCTTCTCTCGGTGTGACTGCCAGTATCTGTAAGGCACCTATGCCGGGGGCCTCCATGAAGAATGATGCTCCACTTTGATGCTCTCATGGAATCACCTGAATTCACAGTATCCCTGGCAAATCTTCCCCAGTAGGACCCACTGTAACACGCATTTAGGGCAGTTACTCTCTCTGCCCACCTCTCAGCACAAAGTTGCCACAGGGATTCCTGCCTGCCCCAACAATACAGCTGCAGTGACTGGGAATAACCAGCAGCACAGAAATGAAGTGCAGGTTACTGGGCCCACACTCTATAAGGAGTAACCCTCATGTAACTCTGCCACTATCCCTCCAGCAGGGAGTGCACACACGTTTATCATTACAATAAATACAGGGCAGGGACACACACACACACAAACCCAGGGGCAATTAAACCTACATGTAAGGTAGACACCATCCATGGGCCCAACAATACAGACAAGTGATGGGGGCCCAGGAATAGGTAAAGGGGCAAACTCTAAGAAAGTCTATCCTCAGACTAGCTACAGCTAGTGAGGTACTGAGGCCTACCTACACCCTCCAGCAGAAGGGACCCAAAGAGATTGAGGGCACGGCACCTTATAAAAACCAGGGAACACTGACACCTCCTGGCCAATATAGGAAACTGCCGGCTAACCCCTATACCAGTAAGGGCAAATAAGTTTAGCCCTTTGTTTGGATTAACCCCTCATGGGAGTTTTCTAGACAACATAGCACCTGAACTATTTCACCTCCCTGCACAGAAGATATGTTCTTACTTTGTCAGCTCTGGACTAGTCATTTATTTAATAGCCCCTGCGGAGCACCTAGAAACTGCACCACACCACAAATATTATTAGGATCCTTATTACTGCCACAAACACCGCCCTTTTTCTACTACTTATTCCTTCCACTCTCTCTCACAGGCAGCCAATCAGAGACAACCTCTTGCAGACTATATGACGGAACTTCCTTTAACTGGAGCCAATAGCATTCATGCAGTCTGTGTGGGAGCGGGCTTTTCTCAAGTGCAGAAAATGGGAGGGAAAATGGAAAAGTCAGAAAGCAACCCCATTGGACAGGAGGTGCAGCGAGGGGGGCATTAATGGGTAAAAAGAGACAACAGGGCATTTAGACCTTTTCTCTTTGTAAACCATAAAACCCCCACACTAAGTTTCAGCCCAGCTGCCCTGTGGACCACTGGTGTGGCTTGTACCACAAATCTCCATAGACTTCTACATGCTGTTACAATACAAACCTCACTATAGCCCTCTGCATGTGCTTTAACTATAACTCCCAAAAGCCCCTGTGATCAGATATCTGAAATCCATCATTCTAGCACCACTGTACACCGTTTTGCTTTAGAGGTGGGGGAGGGGTAGATATCTCCCACATCTTGCTTTGGAACTTTGGTCAAATGAGACCAAGATGGAGCTTTATGGCCACTTTCAGATTGTCTCACAGAATTTCAGCTGCTTTGAGAAAGAGTGTTTGAATGGGCCGTTGTGGGACATAAATCTTTGTCTCCCCACTGTTACTTTGCATTGTGTTGGAATTCATTTTCCTGCTGAAAGATGAGCTTTTTCCCACAATTCAGTGTTATAAATTTCACAGTTAAAATTTGCCTTCTTCAGATTCTTTCCAACTTTCAAAAGGGGGTCACTGACCCCGGCAGCCAGAAATCTATTGCTCTGTGTGACTACAATTTCATTGCTATTGTTACTTTTTATTACTTATCTTTCTATTCAGTCCCTCTCCTAAAAACATATTAGTCTCTCATTCAAACCACTGCCTGGCTGCTAAGGTAAATTGAACCCTAGCAACCAAATAACTTCTGAAATTTCAAACTGTCGTTGCCGATAAACTGAAATGAAGACCATTTGCAAATTTTCTCAGAATATCATTTTCTACATCATATTAAAAGTGAACAACCCCCATGTATTTCCAAGCAGTGGATAGCAGTCTTTGAGTTGGGCCGAGGAAGCAGTGCTGATGCTGGAAGTGGGTCTATGCAGGTCATATGGTGGGGGTTGCATCGCCAAGATTTTGAAATTGGACCTACGTTCTTAAGTCAAAAGAACTGTGTCAGAGGGCACCTAGAGCATAAGAGTAACCTAGATATAATGTGGGAAATGTTCATGGTCAGATGAGGCCAAGATAGAGACATAATGTGGCCATACATGCTAAGATACACTCGCTTGGCGTGGTGGCCAGGTGAGCGGATCTTCTCCCGAGATCCCTACCTACGGGTGGGTGATATTGGGCTAATTCGAATGTTTGGACCTGGGGTCAAACTGTCGAATTAGAACGACTGGTATAGGTGGGTTTCAGGCCAGATGTCAGTCGGGCAGGCCCGTCGTTAGTGCCCATACACGGGCCAATAAGCTGCCAAATTGGTCTAAGGGACCGATATTGGCAGCTAGAATCAGCCAGTGTATGGCCACCTTTAGGCTACTGCCTCTAGGCTAGCATCAGCCTTCCCGTGTGGGTGCCAGGAGCCATTGCGTTGGGCCGGTTGCAGACACACAAATCACTGGACAGAGAAGACTGACACTATAATAGGGGCCTGCACTTATCCACAGGCCGAGAATCAGCCCCATGTGGCAGTAGCCTTCCAGATGGATCCGCTTGGCAAGGTCTTACCATGTATGCCCCCAGCTATACTCCCTTCTTTAGAACAAAAGGTGTATTTGGGCAAATGGAAGGCAGGCTGGGGTCAGTGGGGGATGAATTAGCCAGTGAGATCAAGGATAACATAATTAAGACTGGTGTAACTATAAAGGAAGAAGACCCCTTTGTCACAGGGGGGCCCAGACTGTGGGGTCTGCTTCCTATATAGTTGTAAAGAAATCCCCTGCTTCCTAGCTGCCCTCCTACCTACGGACATGGGCAGGCATGGGGCAGTGGGTGGGCATTCTGGGTAGTTGCGCCACTGATCATAAAGGCTCTGACACAGTGCGATGTTTGGCATCTACCAACTCCGGCCTCAGAACCGCCAACCCAAATTGCAATCCCTACCCTTGTACCTTTTGTGGCTTCCATAAATCTATCCCTCTGCCCCAGACCCGGCCAGGCCCATTGGGTACCTCTCTGGTCCAGTCTGGCTGAAAAGTGGATTCTTTTTCCAGAAATCTCATATTTTATTTTTTTGCCAATATACTAAACATAACATTTCATCTTTCTTTTTCTTTTTGTTGTCTCAAGGCTAAAAATAAAGCAGAGAAAACGGGGTAAAGGGCAAATAAAACAAGACTCGGGAATTGCTGCAATATATATTTTAATTCAAAGTGAATTTAGACAATAATACACCATAAATTCTTAATTTTTTATTTTTTTTGACACTCACCAAAATAGTAACCTGGAAAACCCGCTTTTTGTGACAAAGTCCAGAAAACCTTGGTCACATTGAAATCACTGAGAACTAGAGAGAAATACTATCGCAAACTGTAACAAGACATACATCCATAAAAATGTTTCCCAGTCCTCATATTAGAATATTGCACAGTGCAATTGCTACATGGCAAACTAGTGTAGCAGAGAAATCAAAAGCCGATTTTTTTTTTCTCATTTTTTTTTTTTTTAAACAAATACAAAATAATAATAATAATAATAATAATAATAAAAAGCCACAATTCTAAAAATGGTGAAAACAGTAACAATTCCAAAAAAAACTCTCATCATCAAATGAAACAAAACAGTCCTACAACTTGCAGTGTGAGTTAACTTTTCATTGGCGCAAGCCGAAATAACAATTAGCAGTAAATACGGAGTCATTAACAACCCCTAACGAATCAGTTAGTACAGTAGCATATTTAACCCCCTGAATGTTAGAAGCCAAATAAAGAGGAAAAGAAGAGGAGCAAATTAGGGGTGTGGGTTGTGCACATTAGTGCCATGCAGTGTTTTATTTAAAATAATAATTAAAAAAAGACAAGGAAGGGCACTTTCGGGGTAATGATTCTGAGGATAAGGAAGGACTGTGATTGGCTCCTTGTGTCGGAGCTTTTAATAAAGGAGAAGACTTTAGATTGTCTTGTGTGATCCCCCAGTTATAAAGAAAATCAACTACATTTTCATTTTTCTTAGGTGGCCGAAGGAACTTGAACTCAAACATCATTATATACCCCAAGGGTAATGAGAGGCTGACCCCCTGGATCCATTGAAATTGCCACATGTAGATGCAGTAACCCCAGATAACCGCACAAAAACGTGAATGCATGTGGCGGCTTCAATGGATCCTGATAGGAAGGTACTTATGAGCGATTTGTCGCCCTCGGGAGAGGCGGGGAATATCCGAGCGAGCACCTATCTATTGCCTGAGCCTGCTCTCACTGGATTCCTGAGCATATTTGCGATACTGATAGCCCTACTACCATGTCCAGTGCACTCATATGGATATTTGTATCCTAACTGCCCAAGGACCTAAGGCCGTTCCATGAATCCAATTGACAAGTGTGTTATATTTCAGCGTAACCTCGTTCTTTGGAACTTGCCCATAAAACTCAGAGTCAGACAACTAAAACCTCGATGATAGCTGTTCTAGAGGAACACCCTCGGCTGAAATTTAGCTAAATGTTGGGGAACAGGGTGATTACCGCTGGTGCCACACACTTTTTCTAGTTCTATGGACCTTCCAAGTACTCCAGTTTACTCTCCGACAACATAGCTCTATAGCACAGCAGGAGAAACTTGGTCACAAAAAGGCCCTCACCATCGACGTTTGTATATAAACTCACAGTAGAGGCCACATGGATAAGTCAGATCCATATTAATATTTACCAATAGCCCTTTGGGTGCAAAGCTGCTCTCGAATATGGTGTTCAACAGGAAACATTTTGCTATTACTATTCTAACCTTAAGGAAACCCAAAGAGGCAAGTTATCATGTTACAATGAACCCCCCCCCCCCCCCGGCACACACAGAGCAGTAGTCATTATAAAACAATTATTACAAACTTTAGGAAAAATAAAAGGCTACGGTTTCCCAAGGTCGCCCGTACTGGTCTCCCACCAATGGAACAAAACTGTAGGAGAGGAGTCGCTGTTTATTATTGCTGTTGTGCCCAAAGGGCGTGAAACCTAGCTCTCAATGTTACGCAGCTTTGGTGCACAATGGTGTCTCTGGAACACTCATTACTGATATAGGGTTTGATGTTCCCACCTACGCAGTTTTAGACATATAATATGGACACTTGGGTGTCTGTAACCCATAGGATTAAACTATCACTATGAAGCCCCCTGCAGGCAGGTAGTTCTGTTGACTGTTGGTGGAAGGCTTCAGGATATGGACATTACAAGCAGACAAGAAATTCTGGAAACCAATCCGGTTACGAAGAGACTACAAATTAGACAGTTGCTAAGATGTCCTTTTGGTGACGCAGGTCAATCATGCACTGTAATGTCATCTCTGGTACTGGGATTAAACCTCCAAATTACAACCAATGAAAAGAATCATCACAAGGAACAAGATATCCCAGCCCTTGCGCAATCACCTCTCTAAGATTTAGCAGAGTATCCAGTGCCCGTGTTGTGATCGAGGACAGCCATTAAACAGTCTTAGAACAAACAAGCACTGACTTGGGGAGGCAGATTTACTGAATTACAATTTTCAGGTTTGTCATTCAAAAAAATTCAAATGTGCCGTTATTTATTAAAAATTTAATTTGGTAAAAGGTGATTGCGTTAAAATATGAAAAACAACAACAACCTGAACACAGTAATATCACATTCTACCCTTCATTTTCAAACTCTGAATTACTCTTAGAATCAATCTCGAATCTAATACGACTCCCGTTGACTTCTACATGTATATGAGTTTTTTGCGCTTAGTAAACCTTGAAAATTTGAGTTTCGGAAACTTAAATTTGAGGTTTTTGTCACCAAAAAGCTGTTTAAAGTCAAATTTGAACGTTTGTTGGGACGGGATGGGCCCATATGGTAAATGCCGCGCTAACACCCATCAACGTAACGGAACCAAAGTGTATTAGATGTAGCAAAGTTTTATTGCCGGCCGTAGCGTTAGAGCTTCCACAATAGCATGTGTATATGAGACGATAATGTACCATCATTTAAAAAGACACTGCAGGTTCACAGAGTAGTTCTATACCCATAAAAAGCCTTTATACCGGTCACACAACTGCGAGGTGACTTCACGCGAGGGGGGGGGGACACTTTTGTATAATGTACTGTGAAAAGTACAACGTCATATTGCTATATTCTAACATCACAACTCTAATTCAGAGTCTGAACCTAAGAGAGATCAAGGGTAAGTAAACCCAGCAACCTCCTCCATTTAGTTCAGTTGTATACCTCCCCCATGCCCAGGGAACCAGTGATGAACCCAACGACGGCCTAGAACTAAATCCGCTCTCGCAGGCGCATTAATAAGTGCTACATCCATATTAAAGATCATGTCAATGGCGACATTACATTGTACACGGGAATCTGACAGTGCTGTACAAAATGCATAGTGAGGATTTACTAAAACATTGTGAAAAAGTCTCATACCCAGTGATTAAAAATGCACGTAATGCTGTTTTCCCACTTTTTTTTATTTTAATACTGTTTTTTTTTTAATTAAATTTTATTTATATTATAAAATCTCGGTATAGGCACATTTTAGTTGCAACATTCGTTAAATAAAACACTGCTTGTGTTAATACCACCATGTGTAGGGCGGGCTATGACACGTACAGCCCTACACTGCGGGGGTGCGGAGAAAGGACTGAGGGGGGAATAGCTTATGGACAGTGGGGGTAAGGGCTCCATGGATAGTGGTGTTACTAGGATAGAAGAAAGGAAAAGCTAAATATTCAGTCTAACTTCAATCTGAAACGTTCATGATTCCAGTCAATGCTACTTATATATCTGTATTCCAGATTCCAACATTAACAAATAAAATAAAATACAAACAAAAAAAGTTAAATCAAGCCTGCAAGGTACAGTTTCTTTAAAAGGTTTACACAACAGCAATATGAAAACATTAAAAAAAAAAAAAAAGAAAATTAACTTACATTAATACACCCACTTAAATGCAGTAATGAGCTCAAAAAATTTTTTGGAGATAAAATACTGATGCATAGAATACACACCCAAAACAAAAAAATAATAACATATGCCATTAGATTTCATAATTTACATTACAGTAGTTACAAGGACACACCAAACATGAAGGTAAATAAAAAATAAAAAATCAATAAAATCAGAGAACCCCACTACACTTGGATAATAGTTCTAGACTCAAAAACAGAAATAAGGCGGCTAATGTAATAACTAGATATGTCGCTAACTTCACAGCTATCCAAAGTGGCATTCGTTATATATAGCAGCTTATCTATGATACATTCAAGATAAATGATAGGTTTATTACTTGCTCAAAGCTAAAAAAACAAAACATTAGTTTTCCATACCATTTCGTTAAAAGCCCACCACTATACTACAGTATAATTTAGGTCTATGCAAACGGGAAAAAAAAAAAAAGAATATTAGCTACCTTTTTTAAAAATCTTAATTACAGAAAATTGATGATTTTTAAAGTCTTTGGTGCTGCGGAAAAAAAAAAGCAACTTGATATGGGAAACACAAGTCTAAACACTAAAAAAAAAAAAAAACAAGAAAAATATTGAAATCAGCACATAATTTCATGTCCCTGACGGAATGTATTAAATAAGCAGTCACCACCAAACAAATGTAAAACGAAATTATGAGGCTTTAAAAAAGACATGCATAAAAACAAAGCTGAAAAAATAAAAATTGCACCCCAAAAACTCACTTCTTTGTCAAGCTTCTAACGAGCAGAAATCTGGTTCAATTCATCAAAATACTGTAGGGTTTGCCCAAGTCACGGCCGTCGGTCTGCGTTAACCCCTTCAGTGCTGGAAGGGACAGCAATCCATTGCACAGCAACACATTTTTCCCCCCGCTACCTTCCAAGACCACAATTAACACCATGGCTTCCACTTGTAGTAGAGAGTCGACTTCATCCGAGTGGACAAACGTTTAAAAAATAAAAAAAATGATATATATATACAGTGGAGGAAATAATTATTTGACCCCTCACTGATTTTGTAAGTTTGTCCAATGACAAAGAAATGAAAAGTCTCAGAACAGTATCATTTCAATGGTAGGTTTATTTTAACAGTGGCAGATAGCACATCAAAAGGAAAATCGAAAAAATAACTTTAAATAAAAGATAGCAACTGATTTGCATTTCATTGAGTGAAATAAGTTTTTGAACCCCTACCAACCATTAAGAGTTCTGGCTCCCACAGAGTGGTTAGACACTTCTACTCAATTAGTCAACCTCATTAAGGACACCTGTCTTAACTAGTCACCTGTATAAAAGACACCTGTCCACAGAATCAATCAATCAAGCAGACTCCAAACTCTCCAACATGGGAAAGACCAAAGAGCTGTCCAAGGATGTCAGAGACAAAATTGTAGACCTGCACAAGGCTGAAATGGGCTACAAAACCATTAGCAAGAAGCTGGGAGAGAAGGTGACAACTGTTGGTGCGATTGTTCGAAAATGGAAGGAGCACAAAATGACCATCAATCGACCTCGCTCTGGGGCTCCACGCAAGATCTCACCTCGTGGGGTGTCAATGATTCTGAGAAAGGTGAAAAAGCATCCTAGAACTACACGGGAGGAGTTAGTTAATGACCTCAAATTAGCAGGGACCACAGTCACCAAGAAAACCATTGGAAACACATTACACCGCAATGGATTAAAATCCTGCAGGGCTCGCAAGGTCCCCCTGCTCAAGAAGGCACATGTGCAGGCCCGTCTGAAGTTTGCCAATGAACACCTGAATGATTCTGTGAGTGACTGGGAGAAGGTGCTGTGGTCTGATGAGACCAAAATAGAGCTCTTTGGCATTAACTCCACTCGCTGTGTTTGGAGGAAGAAAAATGCTGCCTATGACCTCCAAAACACCGTCCCCACCGTCAAGCATGGGGGTGGAAACATTTTGCTTTGGGGGTGTTTTTCTGCTAAGGGCACAGGACAACTTATTTGCATTAACGGGAAAATGGACGGAGCCATGTATCGTGAAATCCTGAACGACAACTTCCTTCCCTCTGCCAGGAAACTGAAAATGGGTCATGGATGGGTGTTCCAGCACGACAATGACCCAAAACATACAGCAAAGGCAACAAAGGAGTGGCTCAAGAAGAAGCACATTAAGGTCATGGAGTGGCCTAGTCAGTCTCCGGACCTTAATCCAATAGAAAACCTATGGAGGGAGCTCAAGCTCAGAGTTGCACAGAGACAGCCTCGAAACCTTAGGGATTTAGAGATGATCTGCAAAGAGGAGTGGACCAACATTCCTCCTAAAATGTGCGCAAACTTGGTCATCAATTACAAGAAATGTTTGACCTCTGTGCTTGCAAACAAGGGTTTTTCCACTAAGTATTAAGTCTTTTTTTGTTAGAGGGTTCAAAAACTTATTTCACTCAATGAAATGCAAATCAGTTGCTATCTTTTATTTAAAGTTATTTTTTCGATTTTCCTTTTGATGTGCTATCTGCCACTGTTAAAATAAACCTACCATTGAAATGATACTGTTCTGAGACTTTTCGTTTCTTTGTCATTGGACAAATTTACAAAATCAGTGAGGGGTCAAATAATTATTTCCTCCACTGTATATATATTTATATATATATATATATATATATATATATATATATATATATATATATATATATATATATATTATATATAGGAATCTAGGATCCGCTTGGACCATATTGCAGTGCCTGTTGACCGTATGATCGCCGACCGTGCAGCCAGTTGTTCCTACTCAAATAAACGCCATCAAATCAAGACTACTCAGTACTCAGCTATATCTACATGTCATTCTGAAAAGAAACGGGACAGTAGAGCTCGTCAACAGTACAACATTGAGTTCTGTTGGTAAAGAAACACCCAGACCGTAAAATCATAAGCACACAAAATAAAAACCTCAAAGCTGAGCATTACTCAAGTTATCCAAAAAAATAGATATTTATATATCAGCAGATCTGAAGTTTAAGTGCTGAACTCGACATGAATATATTAAGTAGTAACATTGACAACCTCAAATATTTAAGGCACTATGTGTGGGAACAGTTTACAATGCAGCTGATAGTATTCGGACGACAACATTTAAGAGCAAGGTCTAGGCAACTTTCTGTTCTGCCCATGCAAAAAAGACTCATGCAATGTGAAGAACAACTTCGTAGCTAAGTGACCCCAACACTGAAACAACAAGACATACAGAATACAAACGACTTACTAGGACACTGCTGACATAGTGTGCATTTGTTGCTCTAAACCTGTACACTGAATGGCTTCCCAAATGTAGACGTGTCTTGCACAAGTTAGAAGGCAATTGTATAAAAAAATAGCAGGAGGGAAATTGGGCTTCTCCCCCTGTAAGTCACCTGTCTAGATTTACTATAGAAGAGAACAGGACCAAAGACGATTTATACCAAATGTGCAAAACACATTAAAAGTGATTTTTTTTTTTTCCATTTTCTTTTTTTAAAGCTCAAGATTGTTTAAATTGCACCCAAGTCTACATGATTTTTTAAAAAATATCCTTAATTTCTTGTGCCATGGCATATTTATTAAAAGGCCATGTTTTTAAATTCTTCTTTGAAATAAGTCTGAATCTTTGATCTTCCTCCGAGCGTTCTTGAGATCTCACATGTACGGATACTGACTGAGTTTCGTAGGGCTCATTGGAAATCCTGCGTAAGCAGGAGACGCCGTGATGTACGAATGGGATGGGAATATTGGCTTGAACTGAGTCTGATGGATGGTTGGGGAGGGTAAGAGGCGGGGATTGATGCCCACCGCAACTTGGTGAACGATGCCACTAGGGTGAGACAGACTGTAGGTCGGGTGCTGTAGAATAGGCCTTGAGGTACATGGAGAGGCAAGAAGGTGGGCTACGGGTGCGGCACTGCTCAGCGATGCGGATGGGGGGTACGAGAGAATAGCAGGCTGTCCTCCAATGTGGGTGCTTCCTGCCAGATGCGCGTGCAGAGCGCTGTGAGTTGGGCTGCCATGTTGGAGGGTGAAAGGGTGACTAGCAACTGTGGGTTGCATATACGCCTGCTGCCTCATGTGCCCATAGTTTCCATTCCATTCCTGATGACCGGATCCAAAATGTTGCACCTGTCCAAAAAAAAAAAGTGGAAAAGGCCTTTTACAATTCATATGAATCTATAGTAAAAGGATATTTTCATTTATAGACATGGGTACCCCTGGGGCAATGGTAAATGGCTTCTATTACTGCTCAGGAATGTTCCTTCTGAGTGCAGAATCAAGACCAGCAGAGTTCAATTTTTACTGATCATGAAAGTTTCTGGCTGCACTTCTGTACAATGATACTTTGGGTTATGTATATAGTATTACTTGGGGCAGAGTGCCTGTATCCTGGCTCCTTGGATTATGTCTACTCATGGCAACCCCCTGCTTGTACTCAGCAAAACTCATAAGAACTGGGTAGAATACAATTATTAGGAAAGCATGTGTATCAAACACAAAGGCACTTGGGACAATCACACAAAGTGAAAGAATTCAGCACATAAGAATATTTATTCCATGGCCATAAATACCAAACCACCTGGAAAATGATGGCTGACATGTTGAAGGAATACAAAAGCACCTACTTTACTGTAATTCAGAGGTGGTTGATGCTGGAATGCTGATGCAAGTTTCTGCTGCCGACTCCCCAATGAATTTGGATGGTTTATTCTACCCGGTGCAGATCTGCCTTTGATGACAGGATAGCACACTGTATCTGGAAAACAAATCCTTACTGATTAGATTCCTTCTGCCAATGGTTACACTTATAGGTAAACCAAAATACAATTTTATGACTGAAAAAGGAAAAGACAATTAGTTATTTAAACATACTTCTGTCTACATGTATGTAATTTATAGTTCAGACCATCAGTATTGAGTTACAAGGTAAGACTTGATAAAGAAGCACCTTAGCCGTGACATGTTCAATATGCATAAAAATATAATAGATCAAAAGATTTACTTAATGAGCTTTTTTCTCTGGCATGGTACAGATGATAAGATAGCATTCGACTGAATTTAGGGGGAAAGTGCCTTTAAAGTTGATGGACATATTCTCTAATTCTGTAGGCTAAAACTCTTATTTCCAATGTGTCAACAACAGTGGTTCCCCCAAGAGTTACATTGGCAGATAAATTCTAATAGGTACAGTCAGCAAATGTGTTTTATCAAGCAGAATTACAAAATAATGATTTTCCCTATTTAGAAAATGTATCAGTTGCTTTAAGGATCCTTGTAAAGCATCAAATAATACCACTCAAATGTAACCAGTCACGCTCCCAGGTCAAATGCCTTCCTTGGCGGTAACCTTCTCAGTAAAGGAAACTGGTTGTAGTTTGTCATTTTTTTTTTTTAAATGGAGAAATTAAAGCACAGGATGGAGTCCAGAATCCGGAATTATAATAGGTTAGATGTAACAAGACAGATCGTTTGTCTATAAATGATGTGTAGTATTTTGGGATTAAATAAATAAGGGATATTGTTAGTAAGAAATGGCCTACCTTTATTTGACACCCGATGAGAGTTAAACTGGCGGTTTTCTATCCTGATGGGCGGCACCACCACGGTGCAAACTGCGGGCTTGCTATCCGTCTTCTCTGGAGTCCGAGACTCTGTGTTCTGGTTGGAATCCCTGACAAAGCTGTTCTTAAAGGGGCTGTCGTGTCCTGAAGAATCAGAACTTGGGGAGCCATTCACAGTGTCGCAGCCGCTCTCTGGTTCATCATCGGATATGCTGTAAAAGTGACAGGAGCAGCCTGCTGTTAGGCCTGGGGTGCCAGAGGGAAACCAATGCTGCCGTGCTGCTATACACAGTGCTGGAATAGTCACTAATACACAGAAATGATTGGCATAAAATGGTGGAGCTGAGGCACCAAAGGACCCCCTTGTGTCAAAACAGGATGGTGCAAGGTCTAAGTATTAGCAGGATAAACACTGAACACTTGCTGAGAGCAGCTGACTACTAACAGCAACAGGAAAGACTGTAACCCACAGTGTTTGTCACCCTAAAGTCAGCAAAATGGGGTGAAGGGTAAACTCTCTATCACCTCCTATCGGCCTCCTGCTGCAAATTAATCAGCTTGCACTGGGCAAGAGGGCTGAGGCCTACCAAACATTGTTAAATGGTGTTATACATGCAGAGCTACAGCAGGATCAATCCCCTGAGTTTGCTCATAGCCTCTACAACAAAAACAGTATGACAGCTATTCCCTGTACTTTGCTGGTGAAACTAAAGGTCAGAGTTACCTGTTTCGCCTTTTGCATGGCGATGGGCTCGACTGTCCTGAAGAACTGGTGCTCAGGGTGCTGTCAGGGCTACTCAGGGAACAAACATTCAGGGCGCTCTGGCAGGTGTCACAATCCAGACTGCGCTTACACCTAAAACAAAATGGCAGCACACTGTAAATTTGTGATATCTAAATTATGATTTAGAAAGTTATTATTAACAGGTATAGGATCTGTTATCAGGGAAACCCGTTATCAAGAAAGCTCCTAATTATGGAAAGGTCATTTCCTAAAGACTGCATTTTAAAAAATTATATATATATATTTTTAAATGATTTCTCCTTTTTCCTCTGTAAAAATAAAACCATATGTTGTACTTGATCCCAACTAAAATATATTTGATCCTTATTGGAAGCAAAACAATCCTATTGGATTTAATTAATGTTTAAATTATTTTTAAGCAGACATAAGGTCTGGAGATGCAAATTATGTAAAGACCCCTTACCCGGAAAACCCGAGCTCCCTAATATTGTGGATTAAATGTCCTGCATTAATAAAGCACCAACATATTCTGCAGCACTGTACAATAAATTAATATATAAACTGAACATAAAGAGTGTCTTTTAAATGCAATATTAGAACTTGTATTTTCTTATTGGCCTTAACATTGCAGAGTTTTATCTTTAATGGCTCCACAGAAAGGAACACATTGTTCTAATAAAAAGCCAGGTCATTTGAAGCCTAATAATAAATTGCAATAAAAATATAAGTGAAGAGAAGCAGCTTACTGCGTAGCTTCACTGATATCCTCTTATATCTATCATGATAGAGAAGCTGTGGCAGAAGACAGGAACAGGAGCTGCTAGCTACATTTTTTTTAGAGCCAAATCATACTTTAAAATAAGGGAACAAGCATATAATTATAAGGACTTTGCTTTGCTGAGATCCCGAAGACTTACTCTCTCAGTGACAGTGTCTGAGCTGGATCATCTTCATCCGTGTCACTGTTGATAGTGATGACGCTTACTGTAGGGCTCGGCGAATCCCCAATGACAATGGCCTGCTGCTGTTGGATAGAAGTGTCAGGGGCCGGCCCCTGGGTGTTATTACTGGAGCTCTGCTCTTCTTCCTTTTCCTCATGATTGTCCTGCGGTAATGCACTGCTTTCTTCCGCTCTGGTGTTTTCACTGCTTACTATCTTTGGAGAGGCAACTACAGGATTGTGGACAACGATGTCCTGAATTGCGTTTATCCTGTCACAGGAAAATGGCAAAGTAAGAGAAAAAAAAAACACCTGAAGATATAGCGAGTTCCCTTAGTATTTGTATCTTAATTTCTATTTTTGTGCAGTGGCAGTATTAAAAGCCTATTATAAATCAACTTTTCCAGTGTTGACAAGCAGTGAACTCAATGACGACATGTGGCACAGGCAGTTTTGGGATTTCTTCACAGGAATATATACGTTGGCAGAGAAAACACCTGGTGTGACATTAACTCTTCCACTAGCAAAGCAGTCAAGGAACCTCCAAATAAAGCGTAATTCTGCTTGTTGTTTTGTGAAACAATTGCTCAAACCCTGAGAGCATGTCTAGATTACCAGGAAAGGGCTGCATATTCTCATTAAGGACACAAAAACAGCCACGCAATTACCTGGGAGAGCAGTCCCTATGCCGCCATATAAACTCATCCCTCATAATCTACATAATATTACATCTAGTGTCAGACAAGTAGGAAATAAATTCCATTAATGCAGGATATAACAGCATGAAGAGGTTATATTATAACTGCTCCTTACCTGTTCTGACATAATTTGTTTCTCTTGTTAGCTGCAGGCTGAGGCCACACCACATGTGCAATACCTAAACTGATTGGCTGAGGGGCGGATAGGGTCATTTGGTTAGTTATAATTGGCTGTATGATCATCGAGTTGTAATGGTTTCCATGTGGGATAACTTTCCTAGGAGGAAAATAAAATGTATATTTTAGTTATCTTAAACTGTAAACGAGCAGTATAAACTGGAAAATCTTTCTCTGTAACTGGTCTTCTTTCTCTGTAACTTACCCCCAGTCTCCGAGTCGTTGTGGTCCAGCCATAGTGTCAGAAGCAAGCGATGAAGCTGTTGGGGCTATAGTTGTCATCTGTTGCCAAGCAGGAACTAATATTGGCTGAGTTCCATTAGACCAGGCCTTTGGAAATAAAAAAAATCAGCAGTTGTAATGCATATACTCACCGTATATAACCAAATATAAGTGTAAGAATTAGTAATAATATGCTGAAATCTTTAGAAACTTCTAGCAAACCAACCTGAGTTAAAACACCTGCTCTTATCTGCAGCGGTTGTATGGCTGGGGCTTGTGTAACCAACGGAAGTGCATTGTCCACTCTCACCGAGTAACTTGTTGGCTTTCCATGGTTTGGTGGCATTCCTAGGAGAATTAGGTATGGGTTAAAATGTTTGTTCCTAATGGAGCATTGTTGTTAGCACATAATGAGTGAAAATTATACATGGGCTGGAACACTGCTGTATACTGTGTAGCTCTGGCTTATGATGGTATGAGGGTGCCCCAGACACGAAAGGAGTGCACAAGGATTTGTATAGCCTGTTTACTTCATGGTAGCCAACACTTTCTGACTGCTACAGACAATATACGTATACAATGCACCAAAGCACCAGTAGTTAATGCCTTGCAGTCTACTGGCAGAACAAGTCTTACCGGTACACTCCGGGGCCACCCAACATCCTTTACTCCATATCTTCCCATGTTCTATCACTTGTCAACAACCCAGTGTCAAAATAACTATATATAACGTATAGGTACATCCCTGTTTTGAGATATGAAACCAAAATATTGCCCTTTTGTAAAACAGCAAAACAGGAAACTGGATTAACCATTTAATATTTTGAATGATAAAGTTGGGCTGCTATGAGGCTGTGGGCACATACTGTGAACAAATGAATGCAACTGTTTTACTACAGATTAATTTAAGAACTAACTTTTTGCTCTGCTACTCCCGAAACTCACAAACACACTTCTGTCTCTGTTTTTCTTAGGAAATATTTTAGTGACTTCCAGCGAATTGCTAAACATGGCTGCTTGTAATACAGTGGCTACATTACAGTGAGTGATATAACCCTTAGGTGACAGGTGAGGGATAGCTTTACCTTGGATAGCCGGAGGGCACAAAATCAAGGTTTGCTGAAAAGCATCGTTACAACCAAATGGAGCACTTCCTGCCTGCAGTGGTATTCCATGGTGTATAACAGAATGCCCAGATGTCGTTAAAGCCTGAAACAGAAAGAGACATGGATTGTTACATCGGGGTAAAGGTCAGGCTATACTAAACAGCTGCGAGCATAGAATAGATGGGATTCCAGGTTTGACAGCAGCTTCCTCTCACTTTTCTCAGATGAGAAGCACTAAGTGTTAAAAATGCACCCCGTAGTTCTGTGTGTGCAGAAATGCATAACAATATGGTGTAAACCCATGTAGTTAAAACTGTCCTTATATCCTGCTGAGGCCCTACTGGAGTCTTTTTATAAAAGTGCTAACAAAAGGCTCCACTTGGAATGCTGTGACCACAATTCTGTATTTATACATTACAGTATCTGAGTAGGTTTTCTCTCACACTCCAAAAAACTTACTGGCAGGCTAATTGGCTCTTGATGAAACTGACCCTAGGGTGTGTGAATGTAAAAGAGACTTTAGACTGTAAGCTCCACTGGGGCAGGGAGTGATGTGAAATAATTGATGGTGCTATATAAACAGATACGTTTGCTTTTTTTTGGCAACATTAATTTATTAATTGGGGAGCATGGAGGCTCGGTAGGGCACTACCTGCAATGAGTCTGTATGTGCTCCCTGTGCTTGTGTGGGTTTTCTCTGGATTCCACCCACACTACAAAAACACACAGGCAGGTTAAATGGCTCCTTATAAAACTAACTACACTGTGTGTGTAATAGAGACTTAGGTGCCAGTGGGACAGGGACCAATATTAATTATAATATCTGTAAAGTGCGAGTAATATGTTGATTCCACATAAAGAAGAAGGACCCCCTGGGTTTAAGCCTAAAAAGTATTCTCAGCTTCTGCCACAAGAGGGCTCAGACACAACGTACAAGCTAAAAAAAGTTGAAATAAACAAGCATTGACAAAAATGCCTGTTCAGGTTTTAAAAAAAGAAAGAATAGCTTTTAATTTTCCTTCTGAGCCCCCGCACAGGGATACAGAAACACTATCGTAAACTGGCATTTAAGAAAAAATACAACTATATCCTTAAAGGAGCACATAAGAACAGTTTAACCAAAAGGCTTCATGACTCAGCATGTCCTGCGCTCGGAGCCTATTAAGTCTTAATTATTTCTCCATTTAAAAAGAGCACATTATTAAATCAGCGGCTAATGCCCTGATTCTGTGTTAATGAATGCAGCCATTTCGGTGAACATGCTCAGGCGGCTGGAGACATAATATAAAAATAAAAGGTATTGCAGAAAGACATGAGAAATACAAAGGGCTTTATATAATGTGACATTTTGTACTAAAAGGGATCACTGAACCATCCAGAGCAGCAGAAAATGTTCAGGTTTAAAATAAGGCCTTAGCATACAGGTATTCTGTAGATTTTAGAACAAGATGTGTACAGCATTAGCAACAGATACATGCTTAAGAGGCAACTTCAACTAAAAGCTGCTACATGCATTAAGAAAATGCAACGCTAAGGCAATTTACAGAGAGCATTTTTTACAATTTTTCAGTGGTTTTAAATTTATTCAGTGTAATTGTAACTAAAAGCTGTAAGTCTATCCCTTTTTGTTTTCTAAATCTTGAAATCCCATAGATGTCAGTTGTCCTGCACGTAAAATGAATATTCAAAGTTGCTTACAATTACATTATGGGGGGAAAAAAAGCATTTTGGAAAAGTTCCCCTTTAAGCAACCATTTCTGTGCTTTGAAACACTCATGTTTACTCACCTGACCCCGAATGGTACCAATTTTGGTAAAGCCAGCAGACATGCTGCCAATGTTTGTAGATGTGATCGGTCTTACGATGGAGGTCTTGTTGTGGTTAGCTGTATCACCCACGTTTGGGCGGGCCTTGCAAACATCCATAATATAGAAACATGATTTCACACTGCCAGAAGAAGAGAAATGCAATTATATGTATTGTTTATAGCAAGTACACCGCCTGTAATCAATATTGGACAGTCACAAGTTCCATGTTGAGTCTGTTCCTAGATAGTTCATTTGGTGGTTGTTAAAAAAGCTTCAAGGTCTATTCTTTCTTTTTTCACAGTTAAGAAAGTTCTATGCAATCCTTGTCCTCTTACCCACATTAACTTACTCTTGGTCTTATTTTCTACAGCTACAAAAAAGGATTGCGACAAAAGTGGAAATAAATATAATCCTACAAATACAGTGGTGTGAAAAACTATTTGCCCCCTTCCTGATTTCTTATTCTTTTGCATGTTTGTCACACTTAAATGTTTCTGATCATCAAACACATTTAACTATTAGTCAAAGATAACACAAGTAAACACAAAATGCAGTTTTTAAATGAGGGTTTTTATTATTTAGGGAGAAAAAAAATCCAAACCTACATGGCCCTGTGTGAAAAAGTAATTGCCCCCTGAACCTAATAACTGGTTGGGCCACCCTTAGCAGCAATAACTGCAATCAAGCGTTTGCGATAACTTGCAACGAGTCTTTTACAGCGCTCTGGAGGAATTTTGGCCCACTCATCTTTGCAGAATTGTTGTAATTCAGCTTTATTTGAGGGTTTTCTAGCATGAACCGCCTTTTTAAGGTCATGCCACAACATCTCAATAGGATTCAGGTCAGGACTTTGACTAGGCCACTCCAAAGTCTTCATTTTGTTTTTCTTCAGCCATTCAGAGGTGGATTTGCTGGTGGGTTTTGGGTCATTGTCCTGCTGCAGCACCCAAGATCGCTTCAGCTTGAGTTGATGAACAGATGGCCGGACATTCTCCTTCAGGATTTTTTGGTAGACAGTAGAATTCATGGTTCCATCTATCACAGCAAGCCTTCCAGGTCCTGAAGCAGCAAAACAACCCCAGACCATCACACTACCACCACCATATTTTACTGTTGGTATGATGTTCTTTTTCTGAAATGCTGTGTTACTTTTACGCCAGATGTAACGGGACACGCACCTTCCAAAAAGTTCAACTTTTGTCTCGTCAGTCCACAAGGTATTTTCCCAAAAGTCTTGGCAATCATTGAGATGTTTTTTAGCAAAATTGAGACGAGCCATAATGTTCTTTTTGCTTAAAAGTGGTTTGCGCCTTGGAAATATGCCATGCAGGCCGGTTTTGCCCAGTCTCTATCTTATGGTGGAGTCGTGAACACTGACCTTAATTGAGGCAAGTGAGGCCTGCAGTTCTTTAGATGTTGTCCTGGGGTCTTTTGTGGCCTCTCGGATGAGTTGTCTCTGCGCTCTTTGGGTAATTTTGGTCGGCCGGCCACTCCTGGGAAGGTTCACCACTGTTCCATGTTTTTGCCATTTGTGGATAATGGCTCTCACTGTGGTTCGCTGGAGTCCCAAAGCTTTAGAAATGGCTTTATAACCTTTACCAGACGGATAGATCTCAATTACTTTTGTTCTCATTTGTTCCTGAATTTCTTTGGATCTTGGCATGATGTCTAGTTTTTGAGGTGCTTTTGGTCTACTTCTCTGTGTCAGGTAGCTCCTATTTAAGTGATTTCTTGATTGAAACAGGTGTGGCAGTAATCAGGCCTGGGGGTGACTACAGAAATTGATATTGAAATTGAAAATTGATAAACCACAGTTAAGTTATTTTTTAACAAGGGGGGCAATCACTTTTTCACACAGGGCCATGTAGATTTAGAGTTTTTTTTCTCCCTTAATAACGTAAACCTTCATTTAAAAACTGCATTTTGTGTTCAATTATGTTATCTTTGACTAATAGTTAATGGTTTTTGATGATCAGAAACATTTTGTGTGACAAACATGCAAAAGAATAAGAAATCAGGAAGGGGGCAAATAGTTTTTCACACCACTGTATATGTGTAGCTATCTGCCAAATACTCAATAAAAGGAAGCTGTAGTGCATAGAGGTTTAACATTAGCCCTCGGCTATACTGCCTTTAAATAATCGTCTTCAAGACAAATCCCTACGGCAGGGATAGCTGCTATCAACTTAAGTGCTATTTTAAATGCCTTAATTCCAGCACTATGGAAGATTACAAGTTCATGGAGAATGTCATTACCATTAAACAAGGCATATGGGGAGCCAGTTCTAGCAGTTCAGTCCCTTGTAAAGAGTTGAAAATAAAGACATGCTTCTTTTAAACAGTGATGCCTAATGTCTGAAAATGGCCATACACTGGACTCAGCCCCTCTGGATCAAGACGGCAGCTTATTCGTTTGTATGAAGCCAACAAATAGTCCGATCAATACCAACTAAGAATTGACCATATATTTATCAGGCAGTCTGACAATGCCATCAGATGTGGTCCTTACCTGACCGGTCAATGTAAGCCCCCAGTATGATCCAATCATAAGCTGGATTTGGCCTAGCACATGGGGGTCCAAACTGCACAGAGATCCACGTACTTGGCAAGGTTTCGCCAAACAAGGGGAACTCAAAGTGCACCGTCAGCTTTACATGTAAGCAGATTTCAAAGTGCATTGTCAGCTTTACTTGGAAAACTGCAGGAAACTTACTGGTTGCTGTGGGGGAAATCTAACAGGTGCTTCATTGTAATGAATGATTGGCTCAGGGTATCGGCTGGACTTATTCTCTTATCAGCATCAATCATCAACATTTTCTTCAACAAGGCTACAAACTCTCGTCTGTCCGCTTTTTCTGCCATCAAGTCACTACCGTCGAGGTCCACCATCATATTCACCTGTGACAAAATACATGCTGTTAGTTTAAAAACCTGCTACAAGACTTACACAATACATTTTCCACTGATTTTAAGCTGATCCAACATGCTGACTGGACCTAAATACTCAGAAGCCAAATTATTTTATTTAATTTTCCTTACAAGACCAAATGGTTAACAGTTCTGCTAAAGGCTGCCTGCTATGAGCTGGAGCCTACTCAAATAGTATGCCTAGCTTTGAAATGGTCTAGATTTTCCTAGTCCATTAAAATAAAACTGCTAGAAGATAGTCAAAAATGCTTACTTCTGCTATTAGCAAGAGTTTGCAGATTATCGTATGGCCGAGATCGGATTATAATGATGAAAAACAAATGCCGTAGGGGCGTG
This sequence comes from Xenopus tropicalis, assembly GCF_000004195.4. Classification (NCBI taxonomy): domain Eukaryota; kingdom Metazoa; phylum Chordata; class Amphibia; order Anura; family Pipidae; genus Xenopus; species Xenopus tropicalis. The sequence goes on along the minus strand of NC_030680.2, from coordinate 18,484,532 downwards.
GACTGCATCAACTAGCTGATATGGTTCTGCCCGTACTGGATTTTTAACCTTGCCAGATCAACAACAGCCAGATTTTCAGCCAGATGTCAGTAGGGCAGCTCCATCAAAGGACCCATACACAAGCCAATAAGCAGTTCTTATTGGCCCAAGTATGGCCACCTTAAGGCAACACAGCCATAGAAAAAGAAGGGGGTTAACACTCAGTTATCTCAATTTTACAAACTCAGCTGGTAAAAGGGAAAAGGGGTCTATATCCCCTTTAATTTATACTTGGAAATGTAACTTGTGGATTTTTTTTAATAAAGAAATTTGGACTGTGAGCTAAGTACTACAGGTATGGGACTTGTTATCCAGAATGCTCGGGACCTGGGGTTTTCTGGATAAGGGGCCCCTCCGTAATCTGGATGTCCATACCTTAAGTCTGCTAAAAATAACTTCAATTAAACCCAATAGGACTGTTTTGCCTCCAGTAAGGATTACTTAAATACAAGGTACAGTTTTATTATTACAGAGGAAAAGACTTTTTAAAATTTGAATTATTTGATTAAAATCAAATGGGAGATGGCCTTCTCGTAATTCTAAGCTTTCTGAATAATGGGTTTCCGGATAACAGATCCCACGCCTGTACTTTAATTGCTGTGAACATATTTAAGTAAAAAAAAAAAAAAATGAGCACCCATACACACAATAAAACCGAAAAGACTGATGATAAAACCAGATAAACTATGCAATACTTACGTGCACTATTTCATCCAAGTTGTTGAAAATATACTTCCTAGTTTCTTTTGACTTAATTCCTGTTTCTGCTTCGTGCTCTTCCAATGTCTTATGGAAAAGAAAAGAATGTGTAATGCAATGTATAATGTTTACACTAAACTATATCGATACGCTCATTTAACATTACTTTCGCAATATTGCAGCACACTGTATTGCGGACAATACATGCCTGGGGAAGAGAACTAAGCAGTCCTGAAAGCTAGCATCTTTCAATAAACAATAAAAGTTCTCACCAACTTTACATTTTTCTACACCTGAGAGAGAAATGGGCCTTGCTGTAATTATGGCTCGCACACACAAGCGTCTGCCTGCTCCCAACATGAAAATGTGTCAGCAGCATGTGTCATATCCATAGAAATTACCATAGACTATTCTCTGAGAACAGTCTTTGTCTCTTTTCCCAGGGAACACATTTTAACAACAGGAAAGCTGTCTAAATGTAGAATGTACTTACCTCCTAGCTGCAACAGTAAATGTAACAGATGTGCACAAAGACAGAGATGGGCATGAAGGAACAGCTAGCAGGAACTTACTTTTAACCTCCAGCTGGGGTATGGGGCATCCGGCTCGCGACAAAAGAATCTGGATGTTTTTGTACCCGCATTTATTAGCGAATCCCCAGGTAACCCTTGTGTCTGTGAAATATATCTGATCTGGAAAAGGACAGAAAAAGAGAGAGAGATATATTCAGTATTCAACATTCTCTAAACACTGTACTGGCTCCATAAATATCTGACCTATGTACAGATGTTTTACACGCAGTCCTGCAGCAATAGCCATAGGAATACTAAGTACAGGTGTAGTGGATCTGTGGGTCACTGGCCAGATATGTAAACCCTCAGAACAATCAATGTAGAACAGCTCTTCTGAGCACTTCTGCCAGTTACTTCTTTCATGTCAAGCGATTAGTTTTTACACTGCTCATATTATCATTTTGAAAGAACAGCACCACTTGCTATTTAAGTCCAATGGACACCGTTGGCAGAAAATGGAAGCAAATGAAAAGGCCTGTTGATGCTGAAAATGAAATTAGTGAGAAGAGTCTGATTTTTCTTTAGCCACTTCAAAGCAGAACAACTTTCACTAACCTCATTTTTCCTACTGACCAGTGTGTCCAGTCAGAATAACAGCAAGTGGTGTTGTTGCTTTAAATTCATTATATCAGAGGGGTTACATTTATTATACTAGTAGGGTAAAAAAAAACTGGTAATATCCTGAAAAGTAAAACAAAAAAATAATGTGAAATATACTAACTATACTAACACCAATTTACATTTCCTTTAAAGTTTAAACTATTAAAGTAATAAATTTGTTACTTTTTCAGTCCATTTGCTTGTAAAGCACTGAGTTATGAGGTATGTATCCAGTGGGAAACATGAGAGCTGTTATCATGGTCTGCGTTGGAGTAAGCAGACAGTGCCACCCAGCACTGAGTGATCCTGCCCACTGTGTGTCTGGGCTCAGAGATAAAGGCAAAAGCACAGGAGAGAGCAATATGTGCACCAAGCCTGCTTTAAAAGGGAATGATACCCAGTAGCTTTGGAGTCAACAGCTTTATATATACAGAAGTCATTTCCTTTCAAACAGCATTGCCTTGTTGGAAGCAGACTTTACCAGTGCGCTTCTTATTCATCTATCATATAGTATTTGAAAAGGGATGCTTCTGCTGCATACTATAATTGGCGCTTTTGAGCGCTTAGTGCTGCTTGGCCACAGCCCTCATGTTACGCAGATATAACTGGCGTATATAAAGATTTATATTCCGAAACGTTGTTTATCTCGGCTTTCATTAAATGCATACACAAATGGTTCCAAATTGATGTTTTTTTTCTCTAAATTCAGCCAATGGCATTCAAATAACTGGACGGACATATTCTCCGAGCTGTACACTTACTTGGTCATACTCCTGTGCTCCCGGGTAGAGCGGCCATCCCAGGAACAACTCTGCGATCACACAGCCCAGGGACCACATGTCTATGGCTTCACAAAATGGCAATCCCAAAATGACCTCTGGAGCTCTGAAACAACAAAACATAACCGATATATATATATAAACTATGAAAGAGCAACGGTATTAAGGGATAAAAGACTTTAAAATCATTTAAAGAGGTAATTCACATTTACAGTTTTCCTATTCATCTTCCAGTCTCTTATTCAAACCACTGCCTGGTTGCTAGGGTAAAATGGACCTTAGCAACCAGATAGCTGCTGCAATTCCAAAGCGGAAACCTAATGTTGAGTTAAAAAAACTCAACAAATAAAAAATATAGATCAAATATCGCTGTCTTCATCATACTATGAGTTAATTTAAATTCAAACTACCCCTTTAACATCATGGGAAGCAAATAAAGGTTGCACTTCTTGCTTGAAGATCTTAGTACATCTATAAAACGGGGAAGTGAAAATGTAAAACACGTTGTGGAAAATTCTGCTCCATTTTTAGAAATGAGTTTGTTTAGTTTTTGCTCTCAGTTAGTAAGCCATCTGCCTGCAACCATGATCTAAAGTTTCATTAAACAAAACCGATAAATGAGGGAGTTTTTGGGGACAAAACTATGGCTGCAGGCACCGCAGAGTGAACAAAAGTAGGATGAATTCTTCAAGGGAAATATTTTTACATGTGCGGGCACTGAATCACTCGACTGTCAAGTGAAATGAATTTGGATTATTTGGATTCTTTGTGTTAGTGGCCCAATTAAAGCTGCCCCCGGTAACCCTAGCCATTAGGTCACCTGCGCAAGTCATTCGCCTGTGGCAATAACCAAAGCCAACCTGATAACAAAATCCGCCCATTTGGCTTGAAATGTGAACCCACAAACCCTGCGGCGCTGGGAAATTGGAGGGGGGTGGGGGTTCCTAAAAGGAAGCTTTGAGCTACAATAGCTTTTTTTCACATTTCACTAACAAAGAAAGGAGCCCTTCAGGCAGCAGAAAGTTCTGTTATTACAGGAAGGTTATGGGATGACCCCTGCGAGGAATTGAATTTCCCCGTTTGTATGCTGTGTGCAGGTCCGAGAGTGCCAGCGACAGCTGAACGGCAGCACAGGTGATAGAGCCCAGACAGCTGGACATGGCAGCTGGGAGTCAGGAAGCAGACAAACAGCCCACGTAACCCATTCACTGCCGGAGACAACCAGCAAGCAAGTTTAGGTAGAGAATAACAACAAACAGCAGCTGAAAATTCCCTAGATGCTTTTAATGACGGTTATAAAGTCTTTGTAGCAATGCTAATTAAGGGCAACAGAATTTTAACACCCAATCAGCTGTCACTCTGATCATATAGTAGCTGGGGCCCCTATACACTCTTCTACACCCTATACACTGCTTCTATACCTCTGTCCTTCATTGCACTGTATGGCTGGGAGAGGCTCCTGTGAAAAACCACCCATAAACTCCAATAGCCACAAAAATAATAAATACAATTGGACGCCATGGAAAAAGCTGCCACGAAAAAACACCCATTTGACTTCAGTGTGTTTTGTGAATTCTCACCATTTCCAAAAGAGAAATGGGACAGATTCACTTGTTACTATTCAATTTGTGTGTGGGCAAGTCAACACTTTCCAATGGATTTTTAGAGAAACATGTAAGGTTTAAAAAATAAATAAATAACAATAACAGACCAATGCAATAAAGGCCTTGCAACGCCTGCAGCCCTGAGGAATCCGTACAGATTTGGCATTTCTACGTCACTTTTTAACTGCAAGGACTCAGATAAGGGGAGTTTGCTCGGTGTAAGCCTGTGTTGCTGCTGTTCAAGGTCCATCTTCCCGGCTGGCAGGCCAAAGCAATCAAACACAAGCTTGTACTTGCCAGGGCAACGCTGGGCTACCAATGCTTGTGACAACCAGTCGGTTCAGGGCGTGTGCTACGCTCCCTGGCTGTGCACCAGTTTAACCCAATTTAACACCCACACACAGCATAATTATGATTTACAATTTAACATGCCTCGCTCTGTATCAGAACACCAGCTATAACTTGGGAATTTGGATTTAGCAGAAAACACTCTATCCTGAACTGGCTCCTACCTATCTACTCTATCCATGGGAAGTACATTGCGGCACAAATACCACCATGATAATATACCTCTGACTCACAAGGACCATTTCCCCACCCCCCTTAGGCTGGCAGAGTCATTTAACCCCTCCCTGGCCTAGAAGTCCTTTTGCCTTCAATGGAGGGAGCTGGACTGATTTGCTGGATAGCAAAGTGTCATTAAATCCCAGAAGTCATCAACTCAGCATTAAACAAGGTAAGGGAGGGGGTTGAATGACGTATGGGGAGGTGGGTAAATGGTCCCTGTGAGTCAGAGGTAGGCTATCATAGTGTCCTCTTAAGGTGGCCATACACGGGCCGACTATAGCTGCCGATATCGGTCCCTTGGACCGATTCGGCAGCTAATCAGCCCGTGTATGGGGAGAGCAGATCGGCCCCCCAGGGCCAAACGATCGGATTATTATTTTTTTTACCTAAATGGTCCCAGATATCGCCCACCCGTAGGTGGGGATATCGGGGGAAGATCCGCTCGCTTGGCGACATCGCCAAGCGAGCGGATCTGCTCGTATATGGCCACCTTTAGGGCTCTGGCACACGGGGAGATTAGTCGCCTGTGACAAATCTCCCTTGTTGTGGGCGACTAATCTCCCCTATATGACCGGTGGTGGGATGGCATACGCGGCGCTGCGATTTGCGGAAATAACCGAAGTTGCCTCGAGAGGCAACTTAGGAGATCGCGCTGCCATGCGATACATGGGTATTGTTAATTTAATAAATTCATGAGAATAAATGGTTCTGTAAATTAATTTTGTTTAAAGCTAAATGTCTTTTTCTATTCAGCATGCATTTTTATATTTTGGTAAAAGCTGGATGCTGCATATTGCATCTGAAAATATGCAACGGAACAAAATGAAGGTAAACCATTGATCTAAATGCTCATGCTGTACAACCAGGCACAATAAGATGAAATCAGCTGGTTCGCGTGCCGAGGTGCTCTCAAAACTGCGTCTCAGGCTGATGCCACACATAGGGGCTGATTCATCAAAGTACGAGTTTGAATCCCAAAATGGGAAAAATTCGGATTAGATAAGATATTTCCATTTCTGATGATCGAAAATATCATGAAAATGCTTCCAAAAAAATCGTAATAGTCACAATAATATTGTATTGGCGATCCGAAAGTCACAAAATTTTCGTATCAAACGATCGTAAACGTCGAGAAAACCTTTCTGACTTTGATCCTTCTGTTCATGATTTTGGAAGCCACCCATAGGACTCAATGGCACTCTGCAGCTCCAACCCGGCCCAAGGAAAGCCTCCCATAGGGCTCAATGGCACTCTGCAGCTCCAACCCGGCCCAAGGAAAGTCTCCCATAGGGCTCAATGGCACTCTGCAGCTCCAACCCGGCCCAAGGAAAGTCTCCCATAGGGCTCAATGGCACTCTGCAGCTCCAACCCGGCCCAAGGAAAGTCTCCCATAGGGCTCAATGGCACTCTGCAGCTCCAACCCGGCCCAAGGAAAGTCTCCCATAGGGCTCAATGGCACTCTGCAGCTCCAACCCTGGCCCAAGGAAAGCCTCCCATAGGGCTCAATGGCACTCTGCAGCTCCAACCTGGCCAAAGGAAATCAGGATACCGAAGCTTGAATGAATCCAAAACTTTCATACTCGGCGCGGCAATACGATTTTGCCGCAAAGTACGAGAAAGTCACAGAAAATATGAACAGTACGACCAAATATGAATTTTATGTACTTTGTACCTGTCGTACTTTAATAAATTTGCTCCATAGTGTATATTTTCGCCAAGCGGAAAATATCGCCATACACCCCTACCTGTGCCTGCACCCAAGCGTATGTCATTCATGCCGGTGCAGGCACAGGTAGGGGACATATGGTGCGTATAATGGATATTTTCGGCAATTGTTTTTCAGCTTGCCAAAAGTATACGCCTGGTGTGGAATCAGCCTCAAACGTGCATGAAATGTTTAAAACACCTATGTATAACTGCCCTAGGGCTGCAATTGGCTGAATAGTTGAAACGAAGAACACCTGGATTAAATAATAACAAAATTACATATTAAGCCTTTTCCCACAAAAAAAAACACTGATGCTTAAATAAAGCAACACAAAACCACTCTTCCATCGCCGCCAGTAAACTTCCCAATGTTACTGAGCTAATGCAAGTGGATGACTTATCACCCTAATTTTAGATACGGTACTTGTGGCTGGTTTTCTACTTATGACTCAATATACACCCAAACTAACAAGTAATTAAAAGTGTTTAGTCTTAAAATATGTGCTAGATCCCCAACCAGTGGGGCAGGGCTATGACGCGGCAATCAGCTATTGCCCAATCGCTGCGTGTCAGTGAGTCCTGCCCTGGGGCAAACAATAAGATCATACACTGGGGTTTATGGAGGCCTGTCAGACAAGAACTGAATCAATGTGCCAATGAAGTTTCATGTTTTTAAGATAATCAGGCAACACAGCACAAAGTGTTTATATGCGTCGTTCCTGGGTAATTGCACAAAAAAGAGGATTTCCTGATTTTATATTTGGCGTTTCAATGGATGTGGCAGGTATTTTGGGTGATTTATGCCCTGCGGGAAAAGGAGGTTTTTTTTCTATGGTTAATAAAGTGCCCAGTCTGTCTGGGCCCTAAGTGACACATTAAGGTGCCCATACACCTTCAGATCTGCTTGTTGGCGATGTCGCCAAGCGAGTGGATCTTCTCCCGATATCCCCCACCTACGGGTGGGCGATATCGGGAGAATCCAGGCTAATTCGATCATTTGTCCCTGGGGCCAAACAATCGAATTATAACAACAGGTATAGGCAAAGTCGGTTAGGGGACCATATCAACATGCCGATTTCAGGCCAGGCCCGTCGGTAGTGCCCATGCACGGGCCGATTAGCTGCCGAATCGGTCTAAGGGACAGATATTGTCAGCTAGAATCAGCCCGTGTATGGGGACCTTTAGTGTTTTACGTGGAATTCTGCAGGTAAACTTGCAATCCCTGCTGGCTTTAGGGATACAAAGTGACACAAACATGGCTAAATACATGACAGCAGGCTGCCACATAAAACCTAATCTTTGTTTACCAATCTCAGCCCCTTCTGTGAGGCCCTGTGGCTAAATTTAGCCTGTTTGTAAGCTTTACTTGCAGCACAGATCAAATGAACAGCAGGCTAAATATAAAGGGGCCAATGTACAGCCTATGCAGCTGTAGCCCTAAGGGTGCTGGGCAGTTTATTTACATGGTCAACGCGGGTACAAAGAAACTTACATTGCTGCCCCTCGTAGCAAGAAGGGAATGAGGCTAGGGAAGCCAATATGGCTGCTGTGAAATATAAGCAATGGGGTGAACTTGAGTATTTGTGTAGGTTTTTCTTATTTCTTATGGAATTTGGGGGGGTTTCGGTAGGAGACACTCATATATCAAACTAAGTAGATTTATTTATTTGGATACATTTAATTTTCCCTTTAAGTGATACTGACACTAAAAAACTACTCTTCAAAATGTGAATGTAAAAGTTACCTATAGGTCTTCTTGATAATTTTTCGCTGCTTTTTTAAGCATTTGTTACTTGAAATTGCCAACCTGACTGTCCCTTCTCTGCCTGTCAGTTATAGCTTCTAGAGCTAAGGGACTACCATTGCACAAAAATGGACTAAGGGACTACCATTGCACAAAACACCCATACCCGTTATAGAGGCATTTAAAAATTCCAGCTGTCACACATATATTGCTTTTCCCACCTCTATGCCTCAGGCATAGAGGAGGGGCATGCAATTACTTTCACTTTCCATTGAGCACTTCCTAGATGTCACTCCCTCCCCTCCTCGGTCTATGAGTGTGTATATATTGTGCCTGAGCATGGGCATCAGGTCCTCCATTCTGGTGTATAAACAAGATTTTGGGATTATACAAAGCTTGTCTTAATAACAGTGTTTACAAAATGGTGTCTGCCTGCTTGCTGTGATTGTGTAATTCCAAGACTAAAGGAAACAAGGTTTATATAATTTATATAATGTAAGTAAAGTTTATTTTGCTTGACAAAATAATTTGGAATTATTTCTTAGGGTGACTGTTTCCCTTTAAAAGTCCAAAGCCCATTTTTTCCTCTGAGCATTTGTTTGTTTTGGCACTCAAAACTAAGGAGGCAAAAGCAACATTATATATATATATATATATATAAAAAAAAAAAGATAAGCAGCAGAAGAACGAGTGCATTCTCACCTTGCACGCGCTGTTTGTGCATAACATGGCAATCCCAAGCCAAATGCTATATGGAAATGGTATTCTTAGCAGCGATGAAGGCAGAACAACAGAAATGACTAAGCTGCCACCGAATCATTATTTAACTCAGCACGTAGTTTTAATTAAAGAATTTCAATAACAGCAAATAACAGTTATTGTAACACTAGAAGTCTGAAGAATTTTCAAGCATACTTGGGCCCAAACAATCATTAGCCGAATCTATCTGCTGACGTGTCCAACCCTAACCTGCTCAAACCCGATGGGTAACTGACCTGTTTCGACCCTAATACACAGCAGATGACGGCATTTTTTGTCAAATATTCACCAGCTTTATCTGCCCCTAATGCTGCCGCCCCACAGACCGTAGGCAGTCTGTTCCATCAGCACAACAGGACATCCGAGTTCAAAGAACAAACTTGACGTGCCGGGGGGCTGTGCGTCCCTAGAGTAATGTTAGCTGCACAGTAAAATAGCATATACAGGTATGCCATTGGTTATCTGGAAACCTGTTATTCAGAGAGTTTTGAATTACAGGAAGGCCATCTCCCATAGACTCCATTTTAATCAAATAATTCAAATTTTAATATGATTTGCATTCTCTCTGTAACAATAAAACAGTACCTGTACTTGATCCCAACTAAGATATAATTACCCCTTATTGGGGCAGAACAGCCCTATTGGGTTTATTTAATGGTTAAATGATTCCCTTTTCCCTGTAATAATAAAACAGTACCTGTACTTGATCCCAACTAAGATATAATTAATCCTTATTGGGGGCAGAACAGCCCTATTGGGTTTATTTAATGGTTAAATGATTTCCTTTTCTCTGAAATAATAAAACAGTACCTGTACTTGATCCCAACTAAGATATAATTACCCCTTATTGGGGCAGAACAGTCCTATTGGGTTTATTTAATGGTTAAATGATTCCCTTTTCTCTGTAATAATAAAACAGTACCTGTACTTGATCCCAACTAAGATAAATGTAATCCTTACTGGAGTCAAAACAATTCTATTGGGCTTAAATAATGTTTATATGATTTTTAGTAGACTTAAGGTATGCAGATCCTAATTACAGAAGGAAACCTCAAGCCCCGAGCATTGTGTATAATATGTCCCATACCAGTTTGCAAAGGGGTGGTTCACCTTTGAGTCAACTTTTCGTATATGTTTGTTTTAATTATTTATTTTTACAGTTGAACTATTTACTTTCCTCTTCTGACTCTTTCCAGTCACCCCGCCAGCCAAAGCCATTGCTTTGTGAATCTGCAGTTTTATTGTATGCAAGCCCTCTCTTCTATTCATATCCCTGCCTCTTCTTCAAACCAGCCTTCTAGTAACACTTTAAAGAAAAACAGAAATCTAAAAACTGCACACACACTTGAATTACTATTAGGGTAAAATAAAAGCACCAGAACTTGACAGATAGCAATGCCCATGGGAGTTATGTGGTAACACAAGGCCATTTTCGGGCAGTAACCAACAGCAACCAAATAATAGTTATAGTGGCTGAATGCAATGCGAGGGGGCTAAGGAGTAGAATGTTTATGGCACCAATTCACAAACTCCAACGTCAATGTTTTACACTACCCTAAGCCAAAATGTTTATTGTCTTTAACAGAACATTGGATTAATGATGCTTAAAGCAGTATCTAAATCTTTCTTTCTGAATTTGATATTATTAATGCCAACAACATGTTGTTAGTATGGCCAGAAACATACAGCGACTTCCATCTGTTCAAACCCTCTGGGTCATTTAACAAAAAAACCCAAAGCCTCACATACGTGGAATGTAACATTGGCTAACTGACCAATTAGAAATGAGAATGACACAGCTAAAGAGTAAACTTCGGGCGACTTCCGGAAATCGCAGTGACGCGTATGCCATCCCACCGGCGATTTACATTCTAGCCGGTGGGATGGCATTGCGGGGAGATTAGTCACCCGTGGCAATGAAGATTTGTCGCAGGGCGACTAATCTCCCTGTCTGTCACCTCCCTTAGTCTACTGAAAAAAAACATGTAAACATTAAATAAATCCAATAGAACTGTGTCGCAAACAATATGGATTAATGCAGTGATTATCATCAAGTACAAGGAACTGTTTTATTATCACAGAGAAAAAGGAAATAATTACATTTAATTAAAATGCAAAAGATGAATCAGATCACTTATCACTTTTATGTTTCATATCAAAAGTTTATCCAATAAAGTTAAAGATGACATAATGCTGAAAGAGAACAAAAGTAAATATACAGAAAAAAACCACAAACTAAAGCAAAATATAGAGAAATAACCCTTTTTAGGCACTATTCTGAAACAGAATAACACTAGAACCTTCCTAGTGTTCTTGTGGCTAATAGTTTACGTATAAATCATATGCACAAAAATTCCCTGGGCCCAAACTATGCAGCTAACCCCGTAAGTTACTTAGTTAAGTCCAGTAATGGACTTTATCTGTTCCACCCTAGACACATGTAGCAAGGGGCATACATCCCCTACCATCAGCCTAACTCTACACACAAATACAAATTAGGCCTTTAATGGATTTGGGAACTGAATGTGAAGCAGCAGTGGCTACTTCCAAAGCCAAATCGCTAACTCACAGCCAGGCAAACAAACGTAATAGACTGCAAGGGAGCCGTGTTGGTGACCTAAATGTGACGTCAAAATTTTTAGACTGTGTCAAGGACACGGAGCTTGTCCAAACACGGGGGTGTTATTTTTCCTGTTGCAGCCAGAGCACGTTGGCTCCTTAATGGCTAAGAAAACAGAGAGCTTGAGCTTTTCTAAGATGGATTAACCTCTTGCGTAACAGGTGACACTGTTGCTTTGCAAGTCATTTAATATGCATTTATACATGTAAACTTTTCCACATGTTACACTTATACAATGCTCAAACTGATGTTGTCAAAAGAAGCCTGAACTCCATGGGTGTTGAATCTAAGCCCCCGTGGGCGGTTGTGGGAAAAAGAAAGGTATGGCCAACTTTCAGCAGTGAACACTCAGGGACCTATTTATTACACTGTGTTTGGGGGCACTGAGAGCAACATCCAAGGGGTCGGTAAGCAACTGTACTAGTGTATTATAACATTGTAAAGTCTAAATATTCTGTATGTAGTTGGTCCCTAAGGTCAAGCAACTGACAGCAGCCCCAAATATGTGCTGTGAATCAGCAAACAAAGATGATAGGGAACCTCTGGTGTCATCTTCTGGGGCACAGATCATCACAGTAAAAGGGCTGTGGTCACCCTTAGCCAATAAATAAGCTAAAACATAATGTGTAAATAACCTGTAAGCATTTCTAGCTTAGTCCTTTGTTAAGCTTTAGTTCTCATGAAACATATGTGTCCATGAGCAGCAAAACATACATACTGCTCTTCTCTAAGGCCTCATAAACACTAAAGGCCTGATTTTGTGTCTGCAGACTTGACCCGTGGGGTTTAAAAAAAAAAAAAAAAAACCTCCGGTGTTGGAAAGTCTCACAGAGTCAAACACCTGCTGCTTCGTATGCACCTTTTAACGCCAAATTTAACATGAGTCATTTAGCAACGAGTTTGCTCCTTCCTATATTCAAAGAAATAACCACATCTTATAATGACTGTTTACTAGAAAAACTTTTGCAGTGAGAAAAACGAATGGTGCTAATAAAAGTTAATATGTCACAGCTCAAGCAACTGTTTTGCAAGTTCTCCCAAGCAAAGGTTGCTGCCCATCAGCCTGACGATATTTGCATCAGTCAACAAAAACCATCTACTGGACTATTGGAAAATAGGTGAATATAAAAATATCCATGGGAAGTCAATACTGTAGATGAACTCTAACTTAAAGGGATTCTGTCACGATTGTTATTTCTAAATTACACTGTTTACACAGCAAATAATTCACTCGAATTTGACATTTTATTCTTGAACCAACAAATGCATTTTTAGCTGTAATATTGGTGTGTAGGCGCCATCTCAGTGCATTGTGCCTGAGTCTGAGCTTTCAGAAGGAGCCAGCGCTACACATTAGAACTGCTTTCAGCTAACCTATTGTTTTCTCTTACTCCCATGTAACTGGAGGAGTCCCAAGCCGGACTTGGATTTCTTACTATTGAGTGCTATTCTGATACCTACTGGGAGCTGCTATCTTGCTCCCTTCCCATTGTTCTGCTGATCGGCTGCTGGAGGGGGGGGGGGGGAATATCACTCCAACTTGCAGCTCAGCAGTAAAGTGTGACTGAAGTTTATCAGAGCACAGGTAACATGGCTGTGGCACCCTGGGAAATGAAGAATATGGCTAGCCCTATGTGAAATTTCAAAATAAAATATAAAACCAGTGGTTCCCAAATTGTGAGGCTGGCTCCCCTGGGTGGGCTCACAGCAGTGCGGTTCAGTATCAAGGGCAATGGGAAAATGCTCTTCAAGCCTCAAACACCAGCTTGAAGGTCAGATTTAGGGAGAAAACTAATTAGGCTGAATGGTTGATACCTCAATATTTTTTTTTTTTTTTTTTAATATCGGTACCCTTATTACTGGCTAAGGGCGGGGGGGCCTGACCATAGTTTGTCTTTCAAAGGGGAGCTTGAAGTCAGACAGCCAGTGTCCTACATAATAAGAAACACAAACAACTGACAGTGACTCTTGCTAATTAAATATTTTAGTGGCTTATAAGGCAGTAGGGTGGCAGATGCTTCACAGATGTTCAGTCTGGCCTTAATCTGATTCCTCAAAGCTCCTCTAAACACTTTTGTGAAAACGTAATGAAATGTGCTTGGTTTAAGCCTACAGTGGTGTGAAAAACTATTTGCCCCCTTCCTGATTTCTTATTCTTTTGCATGTTTGTCACACTTAAATGTTTCTGCTCATCAAACACATTTAACTATTAGTCAAAGTAACACAAGTAAACACAAAATGCAGTTTTTAAATGAGGGTTTTTATTATTTAGGGAGAAAAAAAATCCAAACCTACATGGCCCTGTGTGAAAAAGTAATTGCCCCCTGAACCTAATAACTGGTTGGGCCACCCTTAGCAGCAATAACTGCAATCAAGCGTTTGCGATAACTTGCAACGAGTCTTTTACAGCGCTCTGGAGGAATTTTGGCCCACTCATCTTTGCAGAATTGTTGTAATTCAGCTTTATTTGAGGGTTTTCTAGCATGAACCGCCTTTTTAAGGTCATGCCACAACATCTCAATAGGATTCAGGTCAGGACTTTGACTAGGCCACTCCAAAGTCTTCATTTTGTTTTTCTTCAGCCATTCAGAGGTGGATTTGCTGGTGTGTTTTGGGTCATTGTCCTGCTGCAGCACCCAAGATCGCTTCAGCTTGAGTTGACGAACAGATGGCCGGACATTCTCCTTCAGGATTTTTTGGTAGACAGTAGAATTCATGGTTCCATCTATCACAGCAAGCCTTCCAGGTCCTGAAGCAGCAAAACAACCCCAGACCATCACACTACCACCACCATATTTTACTGTTGGTATGATGTTCTTTTTCTGAAATGCTGTGTTACTTTTACGCCAGATGTAACGGGACACGCACCTTCCAAAAAGTTCAACTTTTGTCTCGTCGGTCCACAAGGTATTTTCTCAAAAGTCTTGGCAATCATTGAGATGTTTTTTAGCAAAATTGAGACGAGCCATAATGTTCTTTTTGCTTAAAAGTGGTTTGCGCCTTGGAAATCTGCCATGCAGGCCGTTTTTGCCCAGTCTCTTTCTTATGGTGGAGTCGTGAACACTGACCTTAATTGAGGCAAGTGAGGCCTGCAGTTCTTTAGATGTTGTCCTGGGGTCTTTTGTGGCCTCTCGGATGAGTTGTCTCTGCGCTCTTGGGGTAATTTTGGTCGGCCGGCCACTCCTGGGAAGGTTCACCACTGTTCCATGTTTTTGCCATTTGTGGATAATGGCTCTCACTGTGGTTCGCTGGAGTCCCAAAGCTTTAGAAATGGCTTTATAACCTTTACCAGACTGATAGATCTCAATTACTTTTTTTCTCATTTGTTCCTGAATTTCTTTGGATCTTGGCATGATGTCTAGCTTTTGAGGTGCTTTTGGTCTACTTCTCTGTGTCAGGTAGCTCCTATTTAAGTGATTTCTTGATTGAAACAGGTGTGGCAGTAATCAGGCCTGGGGGTGACTACAGAAATTAATATTGAAATTGAAAATTGAAATTGATAAACCACAGTTAAGTTATTTTTTAACAAGGGGGGGGCAATCACTTTTTCACACAGGGCCATGTAGATTTGGAGTTTTTTTTCTCCCTTAATAACGTAAACCTTCATTTAAAAACTGCATTTTGTGTTCAATTATGTTACTTTGACTAATAGTTAACGGTTTTTGATGAGCAGAAACATTTAAGTGTGACAAACATGCAAAAGAATAAGAAATCAGGAAGGGGGCAAATAGTTTTTCACACCACTGTATATTAAACTGTAAATGGTAACCTTGTGCATATAGCAGGTATCCCTTGTCCTACTTGGCCTTCAGGGCAAATTGTACTCTTCCTATACCGGTACATACAAAACAAATATCCTTTATTTTGTTTCGTAAAAACCTATTATTTAAATTTTAAGAAACATATCAATGTACCTTTATACATTTTAGGAATACAACTGTTTTTTTTTTTTTTACATTTACATCCAAGAAATAAAAAAAACGTAATCTGAGAGACAAGAGATTGACCGTTTTTCAACAAAAATATAAGCACAAATGGAAGATCAGAGCTGTAATGCGGTCAGGGCTCTGGAACACTCTGTAAAACAGAAAGCAGTTCAAGGCCTTTTTAATCCAAGTAACTGCCCATGGCTTGAAATCTTAACATTCCTATCTGGACTGGAACATCTTGTAATAACCATACTCTTTATTAAGACAACATTCTGCAGCTCGTTGAAAGGAGATTCTCTATTAGTATTTTAAGATCTCCAGCTGACGGCCACTAGATGCTGGTAATGCTACTGACTGGTTCTCTGTTTAACCCAAAGAGCCAAATGGAAGACTAGCCACGCTGAGCTTTAAGAAGCCAACCCTATGAGCTCACACTTTCTATTTTTTCCCTATCACTAAATCTTAGAAGTCTATAAAGGACATTAGTGTCACTATTAGCAAGTTAAACAGTTGTGCTATTTTTGGTGAAAAAAGTCAGCGGTGGGAATTTCCAAATAATTTTCTTGGTCATTTACAGAATATCGGTGTAAATTGCAATAAGGAAGAGGCCTGTGCGACTACACAGTGAGCTGCTGGCGGGGCTGCATTTGGAGTAAACATTTTCCTTAGTGAGTGACAAAGTATTACTGGAAATGAGATGAAACTGACCACTACGGGCTAATAAACAAGTATATGTACAAACTTTGCTTTATTGATGTCATATGGGGTGCTGTCTCCATTGTTTACTGTCCTATGCTGCCCAAACCCTCTCACGCTGCCCAAACCTTTATTCCTGCAGTTTATGAGAATTGTTACATGACAGACAGAATAGTAACCGATACTTAAAGTTGACCAGAAACGATAATAATATCACTGTTTTCAGTGGAGCAGTTAGCCAATTATGCCCCCGTTGGAAACAGTTTTTTAGCAAGCTACTAATCCTTCTGTATGACATAAGCCCTAAAATGTTTTCTTATTATTTTTTTTTAATTATATCTTAGCTATTTAAAGCCTCTAGGTTGCCAAAGCAGTTAAGGACACAATTGCGATTTGCAAGTGAACCAACTGTTTCTGAAGAAAAACAATGAAATCAAGAGGCCATCCAGTCTGCATAGTCTGAATTTCATTCATATCCCTGAGCCCAATTTTGAGAATATTCAGTGCCATGGGAACAACATCACTACACTACCAAGGCTACCCGTAACCCAGGGTCTCATCTACTATAAGCCCCCAGAACTTGAATGCTGGGTTGTACTATACACCTAGTTAATTAATTTAGCCTTAAAGTGATACTGATACCAATAAACTACAATTACTAATGTACATTAAAAGTTCCCTATAGGTAATGCTGATCATTTTTCACTGATAGGACTGCTTTAGTCCCTTCTCAGCCTGTCAGTTATAGCTTCTAATGCTAATGGCCTACCATTGCACAAAAATAGCAGCCCCCTCATAGAGGGACACGGGGGATCAGATCAGATTGGTAATGTAAAAGCACCGGGCAAATACTTTTGATGTAAAATTATACATAGCTTGCAAAGACAATGTTATGATAGACGTAAAAAAGGATGAAATTGTGATGTCTATATCTGTTTATGGTAGCCATACACAGGCAGATGTAAGCTTCTTATTTAGCCCCCTCAAACCTACTGGCCAGCTTACCCGCCTATGCATGGCCTACCCAACCCATGTCTGGACAAAAATCAACCAGGCAATAATTGAGTAGGTTACAGTGGAATCAAGGACAGCAAAGGACAGTCAAATAATAGCACGTCCCATGTATTTCTAGGTTAGCTGTAAACTATGTAACCAGACAACAAGCTCGCAGCAAACCACCATGTTTATCATTCATTAGTCAGTCTGACAGTTGAATCCATATATATCAACATGAGACAGCATGGGGAATATTATGTTGCTTTATGTTTAAAGGGCCAGCATATACCACCGTGCATTACATCATTAGTATACATATATGCACATTTATGGTTGAGAAGTTTGCCCAATTTCATCCATAAGGTCCACCACAGTCACTGTTCACTTGTACCACTTTATGGGCCGTGGGCTGACAGCTAGACATACTGGATATGATATTGGTGCATTCCATGCACAGGTCAATACAGAGAATATCGGGCATCATTTGCTTAGTTTTATGGTCGAGCTGTGAATAATGGCAAGTTCACATTTTCAGCATCTTCAGGGAATGTACGATGTTTGTCTTGAAACAGACTAAAATGTGAGTGCAGGGCTTAAAGCTGGCCATACACTGCCAAATTTTGTTGATCATGCCCATTTTTGCAACCACACCCCCTAAATACCACTTCTATTTTGAAAAAAAAAAAGGGGTGAAATTGCCCTTTAACCTGCAAGTCTCAGTTCCCCCAAGAGACCTACTTAGCTTATTAGTTACAATTATATCTAAGTGCAGGAGTAGCTTGTTAGGTTTTCTGAGCTCTCTGGCAAAAGCTACTTATTTAATTAAGTTTGAGAAACATTGTATCTTTTCCAGTGCAGGAGATGAAGTGGGGGACTTTTCAGTAAAAATCCTTGGGCTGAGCTGTTTAATTGGGATGGTCCGAAAATCTGGACAGTTGGGAGGTGAATTGCCTGCTTGATGCAAGGCTCAGGCACCACAGACAATATACTTAATATTAATTGGACAGCAACATTTGGCAATATCTAAGCAGCGCAAGGACAAAAAAATGTCCCTTTAAGAAACAAAGTAGCAGGACTTACTGAGGAATGTTAAAGCAAACTGCATATAAGCATCTCAAGAGCATTATTGTAAGCACAGCACATATGGTACTGACACCATGTGCTTTCTATTTCTCACACACAAGCCGATCACGCCTATAAAAGCCTGAAAATACTCTGAAAAGCCGGCAATATTACAGCAGACTTGGAGACTGCTTTGGTTATTCTTGGTGCCGAAGGAGACAACAGGAAAGAACAAGCCAGTGTAAATAAATAGACATTTCAACACATGTGTTCTATTTGTGTATCATACTGACACAGAGCAGCACAAATGGGTTACGCTCATCCTTCAGGCTAATTTACTTTCCACAAGGACAAAGTTGGCCATTTTTTCTTACCATACTGACGCAAAATGAAGGGGCCCCTTTACATTGCAGGTAACCGGTGATTTTGCCTGGGGGACGGGGCAAAGTTACACCACTGACTTCTGGCAAGTTTCCTACACTGTGCACGTGACTCATTAGGGAGGCACAGTGAGTATTTCAGAAAATGAATGAAATCTACTAGTACAGGTATAGGATCCATTATGCAGAATGCTCGTGACCAAGGGTCTTTCCGTAATTTGGATCTCCATACCTTAAGTCTACTAAAAAATCAATAAAACGTTAATTAAACCCAATAGGATTGTTTTGCATCCAATAAGGATCAATTATACCTTCGGAATTATTTGATTAAAATGGAGTCTGTGGGAGACAGGCTTTTCTTAATTCTGAGCTTTCTGGATAACGGGTTTCCACATAAAGGATCCCATACCTGTACTAAGCTTCAGGAAGGCAGACAAGAGGTAAAGGTCCCCATACACGGGCCGATTCTAGCTGCCGATATCAGTCCCTTAGACCGATTCGGCAGCTAATCGGCCTGTGTATGGGCACTTCAGACGGGACTGCCCGACCGATATCTGGCCTGAAATCGGGCAGGTTTAAAAATCTAGATCGAATTAGCCTGGACTCTCCCAATATCGCCCACCTGAAGATCTGCTAAGGTGTATGGGCACCTTAAGGCATGGAGCTAAAAAAAAAAAAAAAAGGGCACAAAAATAAACAAAACAGAATGCAGATGTCTCGTTTATCTTCTTCTAGAACACAATGGAATTCTGTTACGACACTGCTGCCCAACTGATGGGCCACATCACCCCTTGGAGCCCCCCATCAGTCTGGCTGCTGTGACTGCTTACCTTTGTGTATGCTTTAAATAATTATGGTAATATTATGGTTAAATGTGCCATCCAATGGGGCAGGAATCCCCAACCTTTCTTACTCATGAGCCACAGTCAAATATAAAAAGACTTGGGGAGCAACACAAGCACCATAAAAGTTCATGGAGGTGCCAAATAAGGGCTGTGATTGGCTATTAGGCAGCCTCTAAGCACACTATCAGCTTACAGGGGGCTTTATTTGGTAGGAAATCTTGTTTTTATTCAACCAAAACGTCAGGAATTTAAAAATAACTACCTGGTTTGGGGGCAGTGAGAGCAACATCCAAGGGGTTGGTGAGAACATGTTGCACCCAAGCCACTGGTTGGGGATCACTGCTCAAAACTGAGAGAAAATTGCAGCCCTCGGTACCACAGAAGTTGGACAGCACTGATTTATGGGAAGAGGAAGGTCCTTGCTAAGCAGGTAACAAATCTTCCTTCAATAATGACATTTACATCCCCTTGCACAAGGCCTGGCTGACATGATTTTCTAGTTTCAGCAGATATATCATGTTGGACCACACGTGCTCTGCAGAGTTTGGTGCAGCACCGATATGATTAATATCACAGATGTAGATCATGGTAGTGCGTCATGGGATTACTGGGGAGAAATTCCCATAGACAACATTTGGTTATCTGAAACTTTTTTTTTTTTTTTATTCCTTTCAAAATTGAATCCTTCTGAATAGCTCAACAGCGGCCATATCTCACGTCACTGGTGATCAGATCGGATTTATATTGGGGACAAGCTGAGCATGTAGTGTACACAGGAGCCAGAGCTAAATGAGAAAAACAACTGAGCTGTGAGAGCTCACACGCAATTTCCTGCGCTTCTCAGCTGTCACAGGGAACCCGTGTGGTCTAAAGAGAGGATATATAAAAATATACATGCAATACACAGGAGAATTAAAACCTAAAAAAGAATATGCCTGTATTTTATATACTCAACTTACTGTATTAGTATAAAGAATCAGCAGTCCTATAACAGTAATGATGTAGACATATAAAGTTGCCCATAGAAACTTGCCATCTTCGATCTTGTTAGGCCACCTCCTGTGTGTCAGTGGCACTGCACATGCTCTGTCTGCTCTGGGTGGCCGTGAGAAGCCAAGCTTAGAGGTTTCCAGATGAAGCTGATGCTACAGAGCTGATTACTTTTAAAATGTACATATACTGTACTGCACATTGTGAAGTGGACACTAAGTTCAGGTGACAGTAGCCGACAGCATGCTTTGTGAATATGCATAAAATGGGGGGATCTTCACTTCCATTTATTATAATAGTGTGAGCATTGTTCAGGTTTCCATCACAGTTTCATGTTTAAAACATTAAATTTATCAGACACAACTGCTCAAAGTGTGGCTGGTTGGACTAGTCGCATCTCCCCCTGTTATTTATACACACCCAATGACATTTTTCAGTGCCCATGATGAAAATAATCTGCATTCTGAGAAAAGTATTGTAGCAAACTTGACTTACATGGGCATGTTGCCTAATACTTTGCACCTTACATGCATATTTGCTAAAGTTTGTAAATGTACACAGCCCACAAAAAAGGCAACTAGCTTTTCTGGTATAAATGCAATATACACAAGGAAAGCTGCACGTATGCAGTAAGCATGGCCTTTATACTTTGCTACCTGTTCTATGGAAAATTAACTTCAGTTAAGGGGCCTCCTGCCGCAATCTCAGGGGGAATGTTCTCTCCACCAACTGTGACAAAAGAAAGGGCAGAGGGAAAACAGCACTACTCCAAATGACTCATAAGCATTTAAATGTTATAACACTTAGTTCAACAAAAGCACTCGCGCGCTAGAGGGAAAAAATACAGAATAAAGGAAAGTGCTGTATGGGTGTTTAAATTACGACATGCAACTGAGCAATTGAATAAACTGAAATTTGTGCTAGGACAGGAAGTTAAAAGAGATCTGAACCCAAAAATGAATGGATTTAAATTTACAGAGGGTTAAGATATCTATTAGGGAAGCAGTCGGATTGGGGTCATATACAGGCAGATAAGAGCCCACTGGGGCCACATAGGTAGCTTAAATTTGCCCCTGTATGGGAGGTATAACACTGCTATCATCTCAGAAACCATTAAAAAATATGTAAGTTATTAAATCCCCAAAGCCTATGCAAACTCACCAAGGAGTTCCAATGTGTTAGGCACCCACCCCCCCTCCGTGAATATAATAACTTAACCACAGACCCCAGACTAGCATTCCTATTTTCCAAAAAGTGCACCACACCCAGGTGCAATCTATGAGCACCACGCCGCCATCTCTATCAATGTTCCTGCTATCTTCTTTGTCTTCCTTGACAGCCGACTTGCTCAGTAAAGGATCCCTAGTACGTTAGCATCATGGTACCCAAGGTACATCATGAGGTGGGGAATTTACATTGACTTCTTCTTTAAAGGTGGCCCACACACGTGGCGATCTGGCGATGTTTGGTGCGACCATCGGTAGCACGAAACATTGTCAGATTCGCCACACACCGTCAGGGCTGAAACAGCAGATAAGGAGGTAGAAACAATAGGATTTCTACCTCCTTCTGCCGATTCAGCCCTGACAGCAGATTTTGGACAGGCGCCTTCTATGGCGCCCGATCAAAATCTTTTAACCGGTCCGAACGGCGAATCAGCAGCTTCCTGTCATATCGGTCGACTCGCCGACATGCCATACACGCACCGAATATCATACGAAACAAGGTTTCGTACGATAGTATCGGTGCGTGCATGGCCAGCTTTAGGGAGATAACCAAAAACAGCACTTGTTTTAAAAGCTAGTGACCTGAAGTACAAAAGGAACTTTGTTAGATTTAAAAAGAATTCTTTTTAATCAGTGTCAGAAAAAAATAATTTATTTTCTTTAGAAAACCTAACCTCTGTTACACAAAATGAAGCTTCAGCCTTACTTCTAAGTATGGGAAGATTCGTCATTCATTACAGCAGGCAAGCGATGGAACCTGCCCAAAGACTAATCCGCCCCCAACCCCCCAAACACTGGATTAAAGTAAAACTGTGAATATTTCCTTTTTTTCTGGGTTTTACTGGAAATGTACAGAATTGAGTCATACAAGCAAAAGCTGAGTTTATACGTGTGTGTGCGTCTCTATGAAAATTAGAAAAAAGTCAAATTTGAGTCATGGAAAAATTCCTCATGTCTCGAATCAGGAAGCGTCCCTGGCGATAGAATGTCTAAACTATACAAACACTGTGTTTGGGAAACAAATGGAGGGTAGGATGAGATCTAACAACATTCCTTACAAACCCTGAACCATGTCCAAAGGCAGCAACTTGAAAATGCAGCTTGCACATTTTTGCCATGTTAAATAAATATGATGTACTATTAATATTTTTCTGGCAGGGCCTGTTAAAAATAGCCCTTTTACTGTACTTTTGAGAGCAAGTGGCGCAGAAAACAGTTACCATGATGCAATGCCATAATCATGATAAATATATTCTGCAAAAATCTCAAATATTAAATGAAGGGTGGGGATTAAAATAAAAACATGTTGCATGAACACAGGCTTGCTTAACTGTACTATAACAAATAGTGGCAATAAATCTAACAACAAGGTCAAACATGTTAACAAAATCTTCCTCGTCAGCCAGTTGGTATGAAGCAACCCTAATAAAGTATAGATCCTTTAGACAGGTGTAACTTTCCATAGGGAGGGGGGGGGTTCATGTGCAGCAGCAGCTAACAGCATTCTTCAGTGAAATAAACAAGACGTTATACTCGCGGGAATATTCAGAATGCTCATTTGGAATTCCAGAGACCAATACGACCAGTTTTCCTCTTAACACAGCAGAGGGCTAATGTGCGTCCAGGTTCGGACTATCAGAGAATATCCTAGAGAGGCCCAGCCTCACTAAATATAAATATCTGGCACTAAATGCTGCGAGTATGGACCTGGGTAGGGTAGCCACTTGCCATGGAAAAAATACTGCCTTTCCTATATTATTATCTTTGCATCCTATTAATAATATATCCTATTGTGACAAGCATTGTGTTTACAGTATAGGACTGTAGAATAACAGCCAGACGGCAGCCCTAGGCTCCGGTGTCAAGCCCACTGGTGGGCCCAAATAGTCTCAGTAAAACACAACACTGTTTACATACTTGCAGTTCCACTAGTTACTCCCAAATTGTTATCTCCTTTAGGTAAGTTTATGTAACGAGGGTAGCCGTACCTCTTAATCAATCATAGCACCTCAGGTCGATCCTCTCCAATGAAAAGTAAGGCTAACAGACCTTTGGAAACAAAGATCTTCATCCAATAAATATCCAGATCTGATGTTCTGGGAGACACCTTCACAACTAAATCACTAAAGGTGGCCATACGTGGTAAGATCCAATCGCTTGGCAAGGTGCCAAGCAAGTGGTTCTTCTCCCGATATCCCCACCTACAGGTGGGCGATAATCGGGCTAATTCAGTCGTTTGGCCCAATTAGAACGGCGGCTATAGGTGCCGTCAGTTCGGGGACCACATCAACGAGCCAATGCGGTCCCCGATCCGACAGAAAAAACAAACCTACCAATCAAGATCTGCCAGGCCCGTCTTTCGTGCCCACACACAGGCAGAATCGTCCCATGTATGGCCTCCTTAAAGCTAACAAACAGACCTTTGGAAACAAAGATCTTCATCCAATAAATATCCAGATCTGATGTTCTGGGAGACACCTTAACAACTAGATCACTAAGGGTCCATTTAGCTAATGTCAATTTACAAGAACTGATAAATGACTCTCTTTGGGCTGGAATTGCCCCCAGCTCATATTTGTTACTTGCACAGTAGGCCAGGCTTGGGTTGGGACAGGTTCCGGTCAGAAGCTTGCAGGTTTGAGTCAGGAGTAGGTCCAAACATTTTTGACTACTGCTCACTGTTATAATTTGGATATGACAGCTATGTGTTCCCAACAGCAGCTGACTGAGACACCCAATAGCGCTGCAGCTTGAAATCGAAGTAAATAACTCCCCTCCCCCATGAACACGGTCAGTACCGCTTAAACATTACATTTTGGCTTTAAATATTGTGCTATGATTCTTTCCACCATTTCAAGCCTGCAGTCACCGTAGAAACAAGGGTAAATGTTTAGCTCAACTCTTCCTCCCAGTTCGAGAAGGAATAATACACTTTGTATAATAAGCCTCACCTGTCCCTGTATAACAAAAATGTCATGTACAAAAACATCAAAAACAAATAAAAATAATAATACTACAGTGGGTAATGTACAAAAAGAAGAAAGGGGCTACGTGAATCTGCCAACTGGAAAATCCTCTGGTTGCAATGAGGGTGTTGCAGCTGACTAGCGTGCGTGCATGTGTGTTTTCTCATGTAGCTCTTATGTAACCTAGATTTACAAATGATTAACTTGAGTGAAACCAAACTACCATAACACCAGGCCCTTTGGAAAGTTTTAGAAGCAGCTCATTAAACACAGTTTTGTATGTTTTTCCCAGCTGTACCACAGTTCACTAATTGCTTGCAGGATGAAAACATACTGGGAACATATCGCTAAAAAGGCTGTAATGTCGTACGCGTTTAGGTTTATGGGAAGCTAGAAATGAACCCAAAACAAACTTTGGACTCTGCTCTGCTTTACAATGTGTTTATTAACATTCATCTATACTTGCAAAAAGCTCCTTTAACAATTAATACACGCTATCTATCCAAAGACCTGTAATATAAGCTAGACACCACAGCTGCCACTTGAATTATTTAGAGACCAATGCTTTGGCTGAAACCCAAACATGCCCGAAAGGCTCGTTCAAGCTAAAGGAATCATGGGAGCCCAAATTAGGGCCAATAACTAAATGAAAATGCTGAAGCATAGAAAATTATATGCCTGACAACACTGGTCTGCAAAAGGGCATGAACTTGAGACAATCCCTGCTGCAAAAGCATTTAATCTCGCCGGCACAATGCTAAATGGCACGGCACGCCAAGCGCCAACACTGGCTCTTTCTAGAGGAATCAAAGGGGATCATAACTGGGAATGACGGCAAACAGGCCTGATTTTCATTTGTATATACAGAGTAATTGAATGTGAACTGGAGGAGTGTAAAAATATAATATTACTGATGCTCTTTAGGACTATGTGCACTAGGCAGGGAGCAGATCCTAATGGAAGTATTTTCTCTCAACCACACACCTTGAAATCTACTAGGCAGCTCTGGCAGAATGAACTCGCAGCCATTCAAAGGAGAATAGGCACAGGTTACTTAGCAGATAACAGATTAAACCCCATATTCTACTGACCATATCTGTTACCTGCTATGTAACCTGTGCTGCTTTTTCTTTTTTCCAGCCTGAATGGCTGCCCCCGTGGCTACACAGCAGCTTATTTATACAAACTATATTAGTGTTTTTGTAGTAAACACATCAGTTTTACCAGTGCAGGGCAACAGTACATTATATTTTAATTACTTTAAAACACGTTCATTTTTTGGTGTTGTTCCTTTAAGTTGGCTGAAAGATCCACTTGGTTTATCAAGATTGCCAAATGATTGCATCGTTCCCCGATATGCCCACTTTGAGGTGGCCGCTACTGGATCCCATTAGTGGCATGAAGGCAATCGAAACAAGTTGTTGCAGCTCATCTCAGAAATGGGGAGCCCACTTTGTGACTTAATTCTGTGGCTCCGAATCCTGCAATAGGGCACTTTGCTGGAAAAGGAAAAGAGTAGCTAGGCTTTGGATATCCCCAGCAGCTATATTCAGAGATATTTCTGTGCTGGACAGATCACTGGGCCCATAGGTGAAACGGCTATTTAACACCAATCTCATCTCTCTAGTGTCTAGAGAGGCTAGTTCGTTAGGTAATTTTCTCTTTAAATCTAAGCAAGGTTAGACCATCTTGTGCAATAATGTCACATACAACCAACTTTGCCCAAAAAACGAATATATTCAGAAAAAGGTCTGCCACGTATCTGATCAGGGCCATTTGTACTGTACAATAGTCCTACCATGAAAGAAAGGAGATATGGCATGAATATTTCAGGCTTGTTATGCATCTCAGAGAGTACTTGTATTGTTTGGCAGTGAAGTCATGCTGTATACAGTGTCATGTCTCCAGTTTGGAAAAAACTGCTGGAAACTATTTTGCTGAGATTTTGCGAATAAAGTCATGTTAGTTCGTTTTTATTATTATTATCAGTTTTAGATCTAGAGGTAAGTCTAAGTTAGGCCCAGCCTACCAAAGTATCTCCTGGTCGGTCCCAGACACGGATAACATATCATTTCTTACTTGCTTCCACCATTAGCTTATATAACACCTAGACCATTCAGTGCTACCTACAGTCATTGCTTGTGCAAGAGCAGGCCCTGGATGTTGGGTGGGTCCTAGGAAGCACAGTCCACTACTTTATAAACAATTGTTTATGGACTCACAAAGTGCAGAATTTAACCTAGGTTGTTCAAAATCATTTTTTTGAATATAGTTTGTGGTGCTGCTCTTTATCTAAATTACCTGCTTACCTGCTGAACCAGAACTATCTGCAGGCATCTCCATGTTAGCAAACTAGCACTGGTACGCGTCTCCTAGGGCCCACTAAAACACCAGGCACCCTGGGTACTCTCTCACGGAACTTTAAATACAGATAATGAAAGATAGCATAGGTTTTCTTATAGTAGAGTCCTGTGTGGGTCCAATCAAGCAGACCCATACCCAACCTGGGGACTCGCCCTGACCCATACCTGCAACCCTGCTATGCCCCCTAGCTTGGCTTGCAACCCAAACAAACCCACAATGAGTTTTTTACCATCCAATGTGGAAAGCGGCGTCGTTGTGGACCAGATCTCATATCACTCCAGAGGCAGATCACCCATGTTAAATAAAAAATTGCTTGATCGTTGGGGCTGGGTGGAGGGGCTAAGAGCCGCACTTTACGGGGATTCCCAGGAATGGTACTTGTGGACCGCCTTCCCGGTTGGTAAATCTGGGACTTCCTATCCAAAACCCAACCCCATTGTAAATATTCCATGGGCACCTGACTCACTACAGGTCTCTTATAGATCTTATAGGTTCACAGAGGAAATAAGCAAGGGCTGAAAGGAACTGTCCAAGAATGGTGAGGAGCACTGCAAGGTCAGTCCAACGCTGGACCAAATAGAACCAACTCTGATCAATATATTCAGGCTCTATGTGGCTGAGCATTAGCAGTAGATATTTTCAATTCTAAGAAGGGAGGAATACCATATAAGAACAAACATACATTTAATTACAGTAAGGATCGGCAGGGATTACTTTCCACTGCAGTCAGGGAAAAACCATTTCCTGAGCACGTGGATGGGTGCATATTTGTGAGATATGCAATCTGGGCCTTTTTAGCTTATTTTTACAGCTTGGATTCTCAGCAGCACCATTACAAAAAACACGACTAACTGAAAACATTTAAACTTATTGGGTGTGAATCCACTTCCAGTTTGCTGTCGTACGACACTCACATTCGCTGGGACTGCGAGTTATGGCATTTTTGGCAAGCTTTCCGCAGAAGGTTAATTAACAAAGGACTTAGTGCTGCAAGACTCCAAGGTACAATCCATTTAGAGGCAGAATAAATTCCAGGCATTCTAGAGCCTGCTAATGAAGAAATATCTCAGGTTTGTGAGAAAAACCAGCACGGATTTCGTAATACATCTAAATCCACAGTTTGTAAACATGTTCGTTAGAAAAGTTGCTGCCCAGAATAATATTTACATCAAAGCGGCAGTTTTTTTTGTTTTGAAAATGTCAAATGTTCCATTTGGAGAAAAAATACATTAGATCAGGATTTTCAAAAAAAGAATCTTGGAAAGAACCACGTAAATATTTTTGTATTTGTGACTCACTGGGTCCTCTCGCTACTTCGCTAAAAGTGTATATCTGGTCATTGTGTCATCATGTAACAACGGATATTTTTGGCTAATTTGGCAACCAGTGAAAATACAAACCTTACAATGTTGCTTAACTCTATTCAAATACACGGTTAAAAAAAACCCCTAAAATACCTGATGGTGCTGGAGCTTAGTTTAGCTTCCAATGATTTAGGGGCTGACTTTTACAGGATTCCCAGCAGCTCGATATTTTCCACATTTATCAAAACTTTCCCGACAGTCAGACAAGGTGTTTAGCAGTTGACACGTTTATCAAAGGAGATACCTGCACCAATTTGTCAGCCTTCTGTTTGGCTGCTCGGAGCAGTTGAACACCATTCTGTGCAAAGGTACCACACCCTCCTAATTTTATTTTTCTACTGTTTATATATTTAAAAACAAATATTTGGAATGTTTTACTTTTCCCAGCAACACCCTTTACATCTTTTTTTGTTTTTTCTTTAAGGTTCTATGGCCATCCTTGTACATAAAATTTCAGATGACCCATTCCTTAAAGGGACAATACACAACCCTTTTCAACAAGAGCTGAATGAATAGTGCTTGGGTTGAACATATTTATTAATTAAACCAATAGGCAAAAATAATTAATTTTTGTTATTTCTAGCAAAAAACAAAGATATGAATCCAGTTTCACTTTAGTACTTTCTGTCACAGCCTGATCCCGACAAACTTTAAAAAGATGCTGATGAAGTGAAGTACCGGTCCACTGAGAAGCCCCTAACAATGAGCAGTTTAAAGGCTGCTACTTTGCTCAAAGGTAGATAGGTAGCTCTTAAAGGACAAGGAAACCCTTCAAAGCATGTTATATAATACAGTACCCCCTGCTGTACTGAATTGCTAACTTTATTTTGCAAAAATATGATGTTTGGGTTAAGTTCATCTGTGCTTACAAGCTCCGGATCTTGCTCTTGCTAAGGGAGGGATGCATCATGGGTATTTTTTTCAGACATACTCAACGTTTTTTTCTAAACTAAGTGGTTTAATCAGCTAAACAGTTACACACAGAGTGGATTGTACAGCACTGCAGAGCACAGTAAAGGTATGCCTCTCCAATGAATTAAGATCTTTAATAGACTTTCCTTGTCCTTTAACTAACTGCTATGCTTATAAAGCAAGGGGGGTGTGTATATATATATATATATATATATATATATATATATATATATATATATATTAAATTAAAACAATAGGCAGTATGTAATCTTAGCACAAGGTGTTTTAATGTGTATAGTGTTTTTTTGAATTTCTTTTGCAAGCACACAGTGGACGGTCTGCTGCCCTGTCGGTTACATTTCCATTGCAGGGTTATATATATTGTTTATTAAATAGAGTTTACTGTAACAAAGGATCTCCTTAACAGCATTTCCCTTTTCCTTGTGATCCAAATCCAATAAAAACATATAAAAGCCAAAGCCAGGCCCCTATTTATAGTCCTACAACACTCTAACTCACCTATCCTCCTCTTGCTCTTTATCCTTTTGTCTACCACAGCGGCCCCCCTTCCACTGGGGTGCAATGGAATAGTCAATATTGGCCATTTGTTCTATCTTAGATCCTCGATCCCTGAACTCATGCATTAAAGGAAAAGTAACACTAAAATAAGTAAAAAGGCTATTCTACCCTGCACCAATAACTGCCCTATCCTGCAAACCACTTAGTATTTTAAATGCTTTGATAAAAAATACCTGCTAAAACTTGGCTTCCTGTCAATTGAACTACGGCGATATGGTGAAGGAAGGAGCTGCATCCACTATGAGACGATCGATTGATCGTGCCTAGCCTAACTCCTTCCTATACAGAAAGAAGGCTAGGCTCAATCAATCGATTGTCTCACAGTGGATGCAGCTCCTTCCTTCACCATATCGCCGTAGTTCAATTGACAGGAAGCCATGTTTTAGCAGGTATTTTTTATTAAAGCATTTAAAAAATGTTAGTGTTACTTTTCCTTTAAAGTCCTCCATATACCGTGAGCCGCAGCGTTATAGAAACTAACTACTAAGTCTTTTCAATAAAATATTTCCCACTATTCTGGGTTCTTGGGCCCAAGCCATGAATATGAATTATAAGCATCACATTCTCTAATGAAAACAGCACCACTAAATGGGTGGTGGTTTGTATATTTTTAAAAACCCTGGATTGTAACTGGTATCCAAGTTACTGAATTGGTTTCATATGTTGGTGGAAGTGATGTGCGGGTCGAGAAAAACTCGACCCACACCCAAACTTAATCTGCCCACTCCCAAGCCCACCCAGGTTTTTTATAGACCCGCGCCCACAATGACATCACAAAAGGGGTAGGGCGTGCCTGCGTGTACCTATAAATTCACAAGCTGGAAGAAGCAGCCGGCAGTGTTAGGTCGGGGGCGGGGAGGGTGAATGGAAGAGCTCAACCTGAACCCACCCGCAATCCACAAGTGATGGCGGCACTCATAGGAGACAAACGGCAAGCAAAATAAGTGTGTGGCCACTTTAAGGAGCAGATTAAAGGTATGTGCTTGGTCACAGCGGGTATAGAAGTGGTTCACGCAGGACTTTGCAAAGCCACGACTCAATATGAAGCTTACTCCTAGGAATGAAAGATGCTTACTTTTAGAACATGCTGACCTTGAGCAAATGAACCCTCTCAGCAACGTACTTCTGTCTTTTTTCAACTCTAGACAAGCCTCACCATCTATAGTAGTCAACATGCCTTGGCCAGGCTCGGGAGCCTATTTTAAGCAGTGCTGCTACATTACAGGGATGCGTGTTGCAAAGTGATAGAATAACATTTTCTTCTGTGAGAGGCCAGGCAGGATACTAGGTCTCTTGATAGATAAAATAAACCCCAAAATGGTACCTGGCCCAGAAGAAGATATTGGTAGAATATTGCGTCTGTAGTAAGGTCAACTAAAGCCTTAAACAAATATTTGGCTCAGAACAGCAATACAAATTTCTCAGTGTTAACTAAAATTTATTCCAAGCAGCTACCTTCAGGGTGTGCTTCCCCACTGGTGGCTGCAAGAGAGTGCCTGGTATTACACGCACAAAGCAAAGACAGATAGCTAGAGGATAGAATTAATACACTCCTTCCTATTGTAAAATATAAGGATATTAAAAGTCATCAAGAAGTTCCAGAAGACCACAAGTCATTACACGCCAAGGTTACTTCACAACAAAGGGTATATATCATTTTTTTTTTTTAATAAATTTGAGCGAGTCATGTGAAATATCATGTCACTAAACACCAATTATATTATTACTAAGCATAGTTTATAAGAATATATTTTAGTTATATGCATGGCTCTGATCTATTATGAATACACATTATGGTTCCCTACCCACAGCATTGCAAAGCTTTTAAAGCATCTCAAACCATGGCAAGCCCAAACTCTTGATACATGCTATTAAAGGAAAACTATACCCCCAGAATGAATACTTAACAGATATATATATATCAGTAAATACAGGTAAGGGATCCCTTAGCCGGAAACTCAATATCCATAAAGCTCCGAATTATGGAAAGCCTGTCTCCCATAGACTCCATTTTAATCAAATAATTCAGATTTTTAAAATTGATTTCCTTTTTCTCTGTAAAAATAAAACAGTACCTGTACTTGATCCCAACTAAGATATAATTACCCCTTATTGGGGGCAGAACAGCCCTATTGGGTTTATTTAATGGTTAAATCATTCCCTTTTCTCTGTAATAATAAAACAGTACCTGTACTTGATCCCAACTAAGATATAATTACCCCTTATTGGGGGCAGAACAGCCCTATTGGGTTTATTTAATGGTTAAATCATTCCCTTTTCTCTGTAATAATAAAACAGTACCTGTATTTGATCCCAACTAAGATATAATTAATCCTTACTGGATGCAAAATAATCCTATTGGGTTTAATTAATGTTTTATTGATTTTTTAGTAGACTTAAGGAATGAAGATCCAAATTATGGAAAGACCCCTTATCCGGAATACCCTTGGTCCCCAGCATTCTGGATAACGGGTCCTATACCTGTATTGTCTTTAAACACCTTTCCCCTTGAGCTGCCATTTAGTGATGGGCTCTGTGCTCCCTCAGAGATCAGCTGACAGGAAATAATGCAGCTCTAAAGCTGGCCATACACGTGGCGATCTCACGATGTTTCGTACGACCGTCGGTCGCACGAAACATCGTCAGATCCGCCACACACCATTCAGGGCTGAATCGGCAGGTAAGGAGGTAGAAACAATAGGATTTCTACCTCCTTCTGCCGATTCAGCTCTGAAGGGAGAATTTTGGTCAGGCGCCTTCTATGGCGCCCGATCAAAATTTTCTAACCTGGCCGATCGGCGAGTCGACCGATATCAGCAGCTTCCTGCGATATCGGTCGGCTCACTGACATGCCATACACGCACCGATTATCGTACGAAACCAGGTTTCGTACGATAATATCGGTGCGTGTATGGCCACCTTAACTGTAACAGGAAGTAGTGTGGGAGTAAAAGACAGAACCCATTCATTGGCTGATGGGGCCTAGCATGTATGTGTGCCTTGGGTTGTTTGTGTGCACTGTGAATCCTATGATCATAGGAGGCAGCCCTTAATTAAAATGGCAGTTTTCTATTTAGGATTACCCAATGGCACATACTACTAAAACCATATATTTTTATGAAGCAGGGTTTTACATATAAGCCATTTTATGCTATACATTTTATAGAAACCTACACTGTTTGGGCGATATAGTTTTCCTTTAAGTAACAGCAATCAAAATGTTAAATATGTAACTGGTTCATAACAATGAAAGTTTAGCTGTGTGCAAGTGATAACAATAGTAAGAGTGATGGGAAGGCCCTAGTGTGCTGGGTGACATGAAAATAAACACAACATGTGTCAGCGCTCCTGCCTTAACCATCTAGGCAACACGGACTTGTTGACTGCAGTGTCAATCAGCAGCGTGCGTATGAACTACTTCCCCTTCCATCAGCAATGAAAGATGGTTTATAAAAATCGGCAAAGCTAAGAAACGGAAGGCGCGCGGAATAAAACAAATCTCAAACCAATGGTTTGTTCTCGTTTCATGGAAACAAGATCCTCCGGCAAATGACTAGATTTACAGCTCACAAGCTCACAGAAGCAGCGACTGTTTCATAACAAATCCAGGCAGCAGCATCTCGCTTGGAGGGGAATGTAGCGTCATTTAAGACAGCCATCTCCTGGTAACTCATTAGTCACAAACGATATGCTGTGACTGTGACTAAGGTCTAGCGAGGAAATTAAGGATTTGACGTAATGAGCCAGTGCTTGTTATTTTCAGGCAAGGATTAGATATTGGTGGAAAAAGGATGCAGATGTGTCAGTTGTTTGCTTTGACGAGCTTTCCCCTTTTTTCATGAAAGAGATAGCATTCAGCCATGTACCATGAGATATAATATAGGAGCAGCTTAATGCTGCCGTATGAAAATGAAAAGAAGAGGATGTGATCATTTGCTGGTTGTTACAAGGGCACATCACTGCTCCATGCATAAACGGAAACATTCCCTACTTATAAGAAGTGATCCTTCACTTATAAATAGGCAGTGAGCAAATTTTACAGAACATTACTGGAATGCTTGTCTAGGCCAAGGCACCTCCTATAAAAGGCAATGACAAGAAGCTTCTTTCTGAGCACAAATGTTGCCCTAAGAACAGCAACATGGCAGCTTTCACCCATATACATAAAGGTAGATAGAGGAAAACAGCTGTAACACAATAGCATAATTCTCTAGGGTTTGAAAAACTCACATCTTATATATTTCATTAACAAAATTATCATGACAAAACACCTTCGACAATCCCACAGCAAAATACATGTAGCCTACTGGAAGAAATCCTATTGGAGGTGGGAAGGCATTTTGAGTAGATAAGACGCCTGCGGTAGCCGAGATTTAACCGCGGGCAACTAATCTCACTGTGTGCCACTGCCCTAATAGAAATTAGCATTAAGTGTCTTCATAGGACAGGGAAAGGCAAATTTACTGGTGGGTGAAAATATGTCACTAAGGGCTCAGGCACACAGGGAGATTAGTCCCCCGTGACAAATCTCCCTGTTCGCGGGCGACTAATCTCCCCAAGTTGCCATCAGTTGCCATCCCACAGGCAAAAATGTAAGTCGCCGGTGGGATGGCACACGCGGCGGTGTGATTTTGGCAAATCGCCGAAAATGCCTCGCGAGGCAACTTCAGCGATTTGCCGAAATCGTCTGCGCAGCGGCGACGTACATGTTCGCCGGTGGGATGGTAGTTCGGGGAGATTTGTCGCCCGTGACAAGGGAGATTTGTCGCGGGCGACTAATCTCCCTGTGTGCCAGAGCCCTAAGTGTTTTTCCCCAGGCAGACTAAAGTGAGTTTGGCAGTTTATTGGCCTTTGTTTAACAGCCTTCCATGGTGGCTATATCGGGAAAGATTAGCTCACTGGGCCACCTCGCCAAATAAGCAGATCTGTAAATGTATGGCCAGCTATACACTTGCACCTGTGCAGCAGATTAAAATCCAAATATTTTATTCTATAGCACAGGCTCAAGTTTAGAAGGATCAAATCAGTGGTTTTTACCGTGGTTATTTACCTAGTGAAGGACTGGGAAATGCAGCTTAAATAGGGTTCCCTAAGCTGGAACATCAGCCTGGGAAAAGATAATTAGAAAATGAATTCACTGGGAGTGCCATGCAGTGAATTCGGCTTTCCTAACTCATTAGAAGGATTGTTCAGCATTCACACATCTAACAGTTCACATTAACAGAACAATCTTTGCCATATACATAGTTAACAAAAAATGCACAGCTAAAGCATATCCCAGTATGTTAGATTTGGGATATTGCCTATGCCATTGCAAGGGAGAAATGAACCAATAACTTTTGAATTTATGCAACTGGTCAGAATGCACAAGCAAACAATGAAGTGTTCCAATAGGAAAAAAGGGTAAAGGCTCGAGGTGATGATGTAAGCATATAGGAATTGCTCAGTGTGTCAGATTGAAAATAGGCCACTCCCATCCCTTCAGAAAACTGATCAGAGAGACAGGAGGACTGATTTAACAAGTATAAATAGCTTTTGCAGTGGCCTTTGTACTTTTTTTTTAATGGAAAATGGATTTCCTAAAATGTTAAGAGCATTGTTGGTGGTTTAATAAGATATGGACATTGAAGGTGAACAACCCCTTTAAAGGACCAGCTGGGGCTAATATTCATTGTCAGGATGGGCTTCCTAAGGATCACCAGAAAAACCTAACATTCCGGGCCCACTCTCACATCAGCACAAACATCAACAGCCCTTGCAATTTTACTGAAGACAAGGAAATCCACTTCTCATAACAAACCTAGCAGTCATCCCATGATTCTAATCAAAGACAATAAGGAAAGGAAATGGCTCTTACCCAAGGCATAAAAGCAAACTAGAGTAAGTGTTCAAAACACATAATGTATAGAAAAAGCAACATAATGTAAATGTAAAATTCTCTTCAACTTACCTGTAATATCGAGACTGTAAGTAGGTTGAACAAACAGTCTTTGATACATAGCTTGCAGAGCCAAAGTCTATTACCTTCACCCTGTAAGGCTGTCTAACAGGATCCACCAACATGATATTTTCTGGTTTGAGGTCAGCATGAATTAATCCAAGACTTTTGAGCTTTTTCAGTGCAGTAGCCACCTGCTGCAGGATGGCCCTAATAACTTTCAGGGGCAGAGGGCTAAATTTGTTTTGCTTCAAAAAGTCATACAAGTTTTGTTCCAACATCTCAAAAACCAAGCAGGTATGGTTCCGATGCTGAAAGCATTCGTACGCACGCACAAAGTTAAATTCATCCGCATTCTCATTGCTCAGTCTGGCCAAGATGCCCATTTCAATCTGCCCTTGACGTGCATACGAAGGATGATTCTTCAAAATCTTGACTGCTACCACTTCATTCGTTCCCCGTCGCCAGCACTTGACTACCTGCCCGAAGGTTCCTCGACCCAAAAAGTCAAGCACCTCATAGGTATTTTTGACCGAGCACAAGACTTCATGTAGCATCAACTGATAGTCCCCATCCCCACTCGCTGTACTCTGCTTAGAAGTTCCAGTGGTTGCCACAACAGTCACTTGGTTTGCTGCATTGTTTGGCAGCATTGCAGGCAGTATGGATAACTCATCAACGATCTGCATGGTGCCGTTCTGGTTTTCAAAGTCTTTACTCTTGCGTTTTAATCCACATCGTTGATGAGCATCTAACAAATCGGACCCACTCTCTGGTGTTCCAACTGTCAGTTCTTCCTTTGGATCCTGCTGCGCCTGCGCTGCGAGGTCCCCTGAAGCACCTGTGTTGGTGTTTAATGTGACAGGACTTGTCTTGGACACAGCGGCCTGGTGACGAGGTTTGTCGGATGTATTCTTTGTCTGGAAAGGAGCCCTATTCTTGTTCGATGGTTGTGCAAATCCAATGCTTCTAGCATTCAGGTCTGTCCGTTGGTAGCTCCTTTTGTTATACAAACAACTGCTTGGTTCAACTTTAAGTTTCTTTATACTACAAAAGGCACTTGACTGGGTTTGATAAACATACGGTGGGTACACCAAAACTTGTGAGGCCATACCTGTGGGGAACAAAAATGAAAAAAGTGTAAATATATATTATATTTCAACTATATAGTTGATTAACAAACGTGTGAAAAGTGCATTTTAGGCAACACAAAAGAAAGCGACAAATCCCAGTGCTAAAACAATAATTTTCAATGAAAATGATAAAATATCACAACACACCAGTATGCAAAGATATAAGGGTTTCTCCCCTCCATCGATATCACCACCCATATCCCAACCCTCCATTGATATCACCATTTATATTCAGTCCCTCCAGTAAAATGTCTGCCCATACCCATCTATGATGTCATCATAGGACAGGGGGCAAGGAAGGCACAAGTTTTAAAAATATGGAAAAATACTGCATGGGTGGGGGTTACAATCAAGCACAGGTTGGTAAATTTCCACCTACTCTTACATATCATTTTACACTAGTAGAGCATTTTATATTTATATTTTAGTGGCCATTTAGTAAAGGATATGTTGCTACAAACAAACTATACTTGAAGACAAGCGCTGAAAACAACTATTCAAATCATGTCAGCCAACAAAAATGTTGCACAATGACCCTTTTGGGTCCATGCTTAAAGGAACAGTAACATCAAAACATGAATAAATAATGTACTGTTGCCCTGCACTGGTAAAAGGTTTGTGTTTGCTTCAAAAACCCTACTTCAGTGTATATAAAAAGAAAAGCGTTGTGTAGCCAAGCAAATGGAAAAAAGGAGAAAGGGGGGCAGGTTTCAAAGCAGATAACAGATAAGCTGTGACGATTCCCATTGTATTCTACAGAGCGTATCTGTTATGTAACCTGTTATTTGCTATGAAACCTTTTCTCCTTTTTTCCAGCTTGAATGGCTGACCCCATGGCTACACAGCAGCTTTGTTTATATAAACTGTAGAAGGGTTTCTGTAGCAAACACACAACTTTTACCAGTGCAGGGGAACGGTACATTATATTTTAATTTTTTGGAGTTACTGTTCCTTTAAACTCTGCTGTAACCTGAATTTGTGAATTTTCAGAATTTTTGTTGGTTTAGATATTCGTAAAAAAACACTGTGAGCAAACACTGTGTGTCTATCAGTTAAGCATTATGCAAACAGAATGGAAGTCAGGGTTTACAAACAACTTTCCGGTATTTAACAGCACATGTGACAATTTTCACAGATAGGTAATTGATTCTATACCTAGATTGGAATTTTACACACAGGATTTGCCCTTTTCTTTTATCGTTGGCTTTAATTCTGTACCAGGAAATGCAGGAAAGGAATGCA
This sequence comes from Xenopus tropicalis, assembly GCF_000004195.4. Lineage (NCBI taxonomy): Eukaryota > Metazoa > Chordata > Amphibia > Anura > Pipidae > Xenopus > Xenopus tropicalis. The sequence goes on along the minus strand of NC_030680.2, from coordinate 18,446,220 downwards.
GGAAAGGCTAGTTCAAAGTCTACTAAGAAAATGCTCATATTGTGTATACGAAATACAGATGAAATATAATATAGTGTTTATTTGTGTTTTACAAAGGAAAATGTCAATTGAGGCCCAGTCAAATCAAGGATAATTCGTTGATATAATAAGAGCAAACTGGTATCACAGGTATTCAAGGCAACAACCCACAAATCCCAGGCCAAAAACTAGATTTAATCAAACAGCTAGAAAGTTAAAAGTGTAAAAGCTTTTAGGGCACATTCATGCCTGGGATTTAGTGGCACTTTAACTCTTTTTATAAACACTCCTCAATGGAGGCTTAAGGTTGAAGCACAATCTATTTCCATTTAGCATAAGGGTTAGACTTACTGGAGCGACAGTAATGTTTACTGTCCTTTATATTACTGTCAAGTGCCATCATTCATCAACATGAAATAATATGGGGTTTCTATGTATTTGTGTATGAAATATAACATGCAGCTTTACTATGTGACAGCAGCGTCAAGTGGGAACTGTAATTGCCACTATAGCTAATGCACAGGACAGCTAATTAGAAAATGTTTCTAAACAAAACATGCATTATATATTAATCTGTAAAACACCCACAAGGCCTAGTCATAATATAAAACATTTATTTTTATGTTAGAAACAAATCAGTGCAATTGTAAGCATTTTAACCAAACCTTTGCAAGAACAGACTGCTACCCCTTTGACAAATGAATGTGTATGAGTTTCCATATTTTTTGTTCCACCTGAGGCATTTCTATGAACCAGAACTTGAGCAGCAGCAAGTGTTTTGGTTCCGTGCTCCCAGAAGTTTCCATTAATCTCATGTTCTCCTATATCTTATGTAACATATGGTCAAGTAGCTTAGCCATCTGTGTGGTCAGGCTTCAGAGAAAATTATATTAAATCGACCGATATGCGATATGATAATATAACATAAAACACTTTTATGGGTTATTAATTTTCCAACACCATTCAGTCTGGGAGGGGATGCAAAAATTTCAAAACCAAAAAACATTTCATGTTTTTTATTCTATAAGCGGAGGATATATCATGAGTCAGGGAAATACATTTTTACAAAAAAACAAACTTACAGTACATGAAACACATGGACCGAACAGTTAGTGATTTTTTCGAAGCTCACATAGCAACTGGGCTTCTGGCACAGAACATCAAGGGAAACCAATGCACACGGCTGTTATTGGTAAACAAAGCTGTGCACACAGGGCAACTGTTTTCTCTTTTGTGCCTACTGTTGACAAAGAACACGCCATATCGGTTCTGTTCCATGAAATGAATAACTTGGAAAATGAGTCTCTGCATAATAAAAGGGCTCAGTTAACTTCACTCCCAGAACCTATTTTCCTTTAGTCTCACGTTGTATTTTGAGATAGCACTCCCTTGAAGCAGAGGATAAACAAAGTGCATTTTCATACTTCTCACTGGTTTGGCTTGAGTTTCCTAAATGTCCAGTAGCACTGAGAATAAAAGAACAGAGGAGGCTTCTAAATAAGCTCAAAGGCCCCTGAACACAAGGGTATACTATCGCACATATAAAGTTAATAGCTTTGAGAAGTAGCACAGCTGTAGCCTGAACAAAAACAAGCTCCCCATAGTAAAGAATGCATTGCATAGAGCTAGTTGTACTTCACTATGGAATGGAGGAACAGCCTCTCTGAAGGCTTCACTCACAACTTTCCTGGCAATAAGCTCTGCCCTCAGTGTGTGTGTAATAAAAAAAATTCATGCACTCGAGAGGCATTTGTTGTTGTGCTTACAGGGTGGTTACCATTAGAACCCAGGGAAAATCTATGGGGTACAGAAGACAAGAAGGGTCTTTAGTTTTTTTCAGTTTATATAATTCTAGTGAGAATACATTATAGCTACATGGTGGGGGGTACAGGAGCCATTGCTTTGCCAGTCTGTGATCCACCTTCAACAATTATTTATTTTTGGCACCAAGGCCCACCTGTCACTAGTCAGTGCTCATTCTGTCCTGATTCATTACTATCAGGACTTATGATTTGACTACCTCTGCTCTCCACTCAGACCTCACCATGAATACAGTATAGTCTTGGGAGCCCTGTCTTTAGTATTATTGTAATGAAAAACAGTTGAGTGGAGGACAACTCTTGTGGAACAGAGTCTAAAATAGACAGCCTACAAACAAGATGGGGACACCCAGAGTTTGAATGCCTTGAGGATGTTTCATCATCTTCATTAGGCCCATCCTCAAAGAAGCTTACAATATGACTTCCCTACCACAGGCACACAAAGTGACATTTCATAATAAGTTAACCTGCTAATATGCTTTTGTGCCATAAGTAGGAAATCCAAACAATCACAAGCAGAACACACAATTTCCACACAGAAAGTGCCCCGATTGTGATGAACCTGGGAGCTTAAGCTGGCCATACACATACTGATAAAATCGTACGTAAGTGGGCTCTGAATTATCTTTTCGATAATTTTCGGCTAATGAAAAAAGCTGCAAATGTATTGTGTATCTGATGATACCCTTGAGAGACCTACAATGGAAGTCACTTTCGCACAACTAGTGTCTGCCAACTATTTCATGTTCAGAACATCCTATTTGTATTTTAATGGCTTTATTCTACAATTTCAGTCTGAATGTAAGTTTCAGATCGTTGTATTTAAACGTATGACCGATAGCCGAACATTTGTTGGAAGAAGACTAAATTCTGAGGGTGTATGGCCAGCTTTAGTCAGCAATGCTAATAAGCCACTGTGCTATTATGGCACTTGGACTATAAGACTTTGTAGACTGACCTCCTGTTGGAACACAAACAAAAATAATATATTTGTGACCTCCAAATAAAACAGACACTGTTTGCTCATAACTCACTAGAAGTGGTAAGGATTAACCTTCAGACCTACAGAGGGTATATACATATCAGCTCACACCCAGCATGATTTCCCTAGTAAATAACATGCATTAAACTTAAGGTTATTTTCACCCTAGCTAAAGTTAGTGAGGAAAAAAACCTTAAAAAAAACAAAAAACGTTTCTCAGTACAAAGGAATGCATATTCCCAATAAAATACTTGAGGCAGATGTTATGAGCACAGGTACCATTGCACAGATGAAATTACCCACAGCAAATTTTTGCTTTCATTTTCTAACTTTTAGTGAAAACATTATTACACTGGTGCAATTTAGCATTTATGTTAGTAAATGAGCTCTGTACAGGCTTTAACAACCTGTGAAGTTTGTCTACATTTATTAAGAATGCTCTTAGCCATAAGCATAGTCAAACTGGCCGGGGTACCAGAAGAACTCCCATCGAGCCTCAGGCCTACTGGGCCCAAGCAAAAGGAAACCATCATCATCCCTTACTTATTTACACCACTGGTTGTTATGACACCTATTACATTTAGCATGGTCTGCAGCTTATTGTTGTAAGAGTGGGCTCTCAATTCCAGGTTCTCTGATGGGCCTTAGGTGGCCCAGTCTGACAATGTCTACAACCAGTACCATCAGCACTGTGCATCCCTGCAGATTTGTAAAATTCCATACCCAAGTCACTAGAAAGTTCTGGAGCTGCCGCATAAGAACAATAATTGGCTATTTGGTAGCTCTTAAGTGTACTGGCACCTACAGTAGGTTCTGTTTGGAATTACACGTGGGTTTTTATGCAAACAAAACTTGCTTCCAAGTCAGGAATTCAAAAATAAGTACCTGCATTGAGGCCACTGGCTAATGAGCCAGTGGTTGGGGATCACTGCTTTAGGGCATTGTGCACACATATCTATGGCTTTGAAAAAGAGAACTAGGACAAAGAACTAGGTTTACTCAAAAGGTTAAACAAAAGGAGAAGGAAAATAAGGAAGATCCCAACTGTACAATAGGTACAATAGAACAGAGCTAATTTTTACAAAGGATCCCTAAAATATTGCATAAATGTGTGCTGCCCTACTTAATTCATTAGTCACCACTTCCCTTATGTGATAAAACCAGTTTTGGTGTCCTAGTTTATCCCAAGTAATAATTATAATCCTATTGGCCCACAATAACATACAGTAGTTATATCTGCCAGCTCAATCAAAATGCAGAATAAAGAGTAATTCTTCAACAAAACATCTTTGTAACTAGCCAATCACATGGGCAGGCCAATGCAAATGCCACAGCTGATGTCATCCAGCTTTATATCCAGAGGGCGAGAGGAAGTCCTCAAGATAAGAGAAGGCATGGGAATTTGTGCTATGTAACAAAAAAAAAAGTTATACCATATTTAACAGAAAAGCAGGACACTGGCATCTTGTGATTTCATGTGACCAAACACAATCATTTATTTTAGCACTAAGCAATGCATTACACTGGCTTCTCTGATTCCACCCACAGCATTGAGAAGGAGAATTCAGTGTTTGTACAAAGAAACATAAAAAACAAGATATTTTTCTTTACCTCCAGTAAGCCAGTGGGATTGAGGTTATTTATAGCAATCCTGGGGCCACTAAAAACCTTGTAACACCGGATACCTAACAAGCTCCCCATCTGTCAGAGAATAACGCAATAAAACGCTGCACAGGCTACCTCTCCAACATCGGTTATTTTTATTTTCACGATCAAATAGAAAGGTACAGCAACAGATTTATGACAAACCTTGTCAACATACATACGGTTTTCGAATCCATACTGTCCGTGCACAGATGTGCCAGGTTTAAAAATCCCATTGGGGCAAGGAACACATTGACTAATTGACGTGTGTGGTCCTCTCCCCGATGGCTAGCATCCCAGACGTTGTGATACAATCGTTTGGCCCGATGGCCAATCAAGTGGATCAACTAGATATCGGGGAAAGATCTGATCGTTTGGCAACCTCATCAAACAAGCAGATCTTTCTGTGTATAACCAGGGACCAACAATATACAGTGTATAATACGAGAAAAAAAAAATTCTCAAATCGAGGATCAATTTAATTCATATTGCACAGCAGTATAGAATCCACGGGATTAGTATTCAGACCTCTAGCATCAGCTTCTATTACAAATACAACCTCACTTTCTTCTAATGTTCAGATTATTTCCAGTGACCCCATAGCTCCTCAGCAGCAGCTCAAAGCACAATAGGGCAAGGCCCCTCGGTGGGACTTACTCGCCCCGAGATAGATCACTGCCATCGCGTGCGAGTAACCACTCCGAAAAGGGATTTCACTGGCAGATATAGGTAGTCACCAGTGGAAAGCCCTTTGCATCACTTCAGTTCCTCGAAGTTGCACAAAGTTTCCTCCTCGGAAACCATGTGAAGGGCTTTCCACCGGCGACTTCTATTGTTGCCGGTGGAAACCCTTTTCGGAGCGGGTAATCGCCCACAATAGCAGCGATCTAAGTCGCTCCGTGAGGTCTTGCCCTTAAACATGTAGTGAGCCACTGACACTCAAAAGATAACCATACTGATCCCTTTGTTCAAATCATCTATCCAAATGAGCCACGTATGAGTTGCCTGTATAAAAAGCAGAATAATAAATAAATAATAAAGACCAGAATACCAGAAATACCACAAAAAGTGGGACCAATTACAATTATTTTCAAAATATTGCTGTCAAATACCATATTAAAACTTCCCCTTTTAAGATGATTCTCGAAAAACAGTCTATTTTGTGCTTGAATAGGGAAGTCTATTTCCTGTTACTCAGGTGGCTGTGTCTCCTTCCTTTCTCTCGAATGCAGCCGTTCTGGCATCAGCCACCACAGATCTGAATGGGTTTGTTTACACCAGTATTTCTCAGAATAGGCAGACTCCTCTCCTCTTGCACTAAACAGACTCCTGGCCAAAGGTTTTTGTTTTTTTCTTGAAAGAACGGAGAGACCAAAAGAAATTTCTTTGTATTTCTAAGGTAAAATATCACATTATGATTTCCATGGTTACCACAATTTCAGCCGAGGCAACATGCATAGTTACCACAATTTCAGCCGAGGCAACATGCATAGTTACCACTATTTCAGCCAAGGTAACATGCATGGTTACCACAATTTCAGCCGAGGCAACATGCAAAGTGCAAATTATCTAATATAGAGCAAAATATCTAATATAGATGTACCCCAGTTGCTGAATGTATTGGAGATGTTAAAGTGTTTACTCAAATTTAGGAACAATGAGGGTTCTGCAGCAATTCCCATCCATTTGGAGCATCACTAGTAAAACAACAATTAGGGATACAATAACTATATATTATCTTGCACAAAGTGTTCTTTAAATGGCAGCTGCCTCCACTGACAGATTATCCACAAATCAAATTAAATCAACAGTACAGGCTATGGGAGGGTGGGGGAGGTTTTTGGCCCTATTTATAAATAATCACCCAAAAAGCACACAGAAACTCGTGCTTTTCCAAGGATTCACAAAGGGGTCAACTGAAAAAGGATTTCACGGGTTCTGCCTCATGTGTTTGGAATACGAAAACTCATGGCAGGCTAAATACCCCTAATCAGCCCAGGTCCCATTACCCTTAATTGTGTTTCAGTTCAGATATTTTTACAGAGAACTTCAGATATTTTTCCTTCAATTATCAGGGAAACTGTCAACAAATTAGTAATAGAACAGATATGATTGTTTTTTATTTGGAAGCTCCCTATCCCATATATTCTACTGTATGCAAAGAACTGAAAGTTTTTAATGATTTTTAATGATTTCCTCTACTAGGCACTAGCCCAGTGATCCCCAACCAGTGGTTCGTGATCAACATGTTACTCTCCAAACCCTTGGATGTTGCTCCCCGGGGCCTCAAATTAGGTGCTCATTTTTGAATTTCTGGCTTGGAGGCAAGTGTTGATTGCATAAAACCCAGTGTAAAGCCAAACAGAGCCTTCTATAGTGGGATCCTACGTCTGGGTGTAGGAGAAACATACTTGTATAGGACCTGTTATCCAGAATGCTCAGGACCTGGGGTTTTCCAGATACGGAATCTTTCTTTAATTTGGATCTTAAGTCTACTAAATAATCATTTAAACATTAAGTAAACCCAGTAGGATTATTTTGCCTCTAATATCTTAGTTGGGATCAAGTACAAGGTGCTGTTTTATTATTACAGAGAAAAAGGAAATCATTTTTTAAAATTAGAATTATTTGCTTATAATGGAGTCTAAGGGAGATGGCCTTCTTATAATTCAGAACTTTCTGTATAACGGGTTTTCAGATAATGGATCCCATACCTGTTCCGTACTTCTGTGGGATTCTATGCCAATATTGTAGATAAACAAGGTGAAATCCATCTTACTAATCTTATGTGGCCTTTAAGTGCATGTGAACCCTATTTATAAATAGGATATGATGTTCTTAAATGTGCAATTCCTTGCTAATAACTATGATTAGCAATCATTTGTACTGTATAATATTGTAATTGCAGGAGAATGAATAGCAGAACATGTCAAACTGACTAACATAGTGATGAGTCAATTAGTGTAAACTTCAAATTATTGGGAATTTTAATTTTTTTTTTTTTTACAATGCTGCTCATGGGCCATAAACCAAGTATTGCCAGAAAAGTAAATATGGGGGATAGCTGCAGGGATTACTTTTACCCTTTTACTTTGTTTACCATTAACAGGACACAATGGGGCTTGAGTATGCTTTTAGTGCTAGCAGTTAAGGTGGCCATAAACGGGCCAATTGTAGCTTCCGATATCGGTCCCTTAGACCGATTCGGCAGCTTATCGGGCCATTTAGGGGCACAAACAACAGGCCTGCGCGACCGACATCTGGCCTGAAATCAGCCAGATATCGATCGGGCAGGTTAAAAAATGTAGTCAGATCGGGGACCGCATCAGCTTGTTGATGCGGTCCCTGAAGCAATTGCGCCTACCACCAGTGCCCAAATTTGATCGTTTGGCCCTGAATTAGCCTGAATTCACCTGATAACGCCCACTCGTGGGTGGGGGATATCGGGAGAAGATTCGCTCGCTTGGCGACCTCGTGTATGGGCACCTTTAGTCTCTGTCTTTCAAAAAGACCTCCCTAGAAAACGCCACATTTTAAATCCATCCCCAAACAGCTACATATAGGTGTGTATATTATATATATATATATATATATACACAAACAAAACAGAGCTCTTGTTACACAGATTCTACATTTCATCTTGCAAAGTATTGGGGCGACCAGCACCCCTCATGGAAACGCAAATAAATGCAGGGAGCGTGGAGCTATTTTGACATCCACCAAGTGTAAGTGTAAAGAGAACATTCACATTTCTGTGCTATTTTTACTTGATCCGAGAGAGTACAGTGCAACCGCAATCAAGCCATTAACGTTAGACACTCCCAGATGCTTTGAAGCACGCATTCCTAGGGCTGCTCTCTTGGACTGGGAAATAATAGAGGATTCTTAGCTTTGTAACAGGCAAACAATGAAGGGCAGCCTTTCAGGAAAATAAAGTTGAAGGGCAACGGCGCAGGTCTTCAGCTGAGAATTGCAGGTTAGGTAAAGTAACTAAGTATATCTTTATACTTTTTAGAGCTCAGGCCACAGTTAAACATTTAGTTTGTAAAAAGGTTACAGATTTTGGAATATTTGCTCTGTGAAGCTACAATTTAATTGTTATTGTTACTTTATATTACTTATTTTTCTGTTCAGGTCCTCTCCTATTCATATATCAGTCTTTCATTCAAACCACACCCTGGTTACTAAGGTAATTTGGATCCTAGCAACCAAATAGCTGCTGAAACTCTGAGCTGGAGTTACCAAACAAAAACTGAAATTAAAAAAAAAAAAAAACTACAAATAATAAACAATGAAGACCAACTGCTAATTGTCTCAGAATATTACTTTCTACGTCATACTAAAAGTTAACTCAAAAGGTGAACAACCCCTTTAAGCTCACCTTGTGGACACAGCCCCACGGTTTAGGAACTAGTGTTGCAGATACCAACCCTAACCCACCCTAGGCCTGACCTTGGCCACAGTAGCACTACCCACGCCTGACCCACTCATCTCTGAGGTCACCGGGGGGGGGGGGGGGGGAGATGTGTGTATATAAATAAGGGAGGCAAGCAATTTAAATGGATAAGTGGGGTTAGAACAGGGCAGAGAAGTAGAAACGGTCAGGAGGGCTGACCTTTCTGCTGCAGGGGCCCAAAACTGCCAGATGGATTCAGGCTAACCAGCACATTACTATTGGGAACCACTAAAAAAGCATTTACCGTGGCCACCCTAATAATGGGCAGATACTGTAATAAGATTGCCCCGTACCCCAAACACCCCTATAATGGGCAGATACTGTAATAACATACGTCAGAGGTTGACAATGTGCAGTAAATTGCTGATTTAAGTAAACTCCCCATCTGATGGGGCCCCTTTTTTAAAAACAAAAATAGCTATTCCTCAATAAAAGGCTTGTTTTTGTGTTTTTAAAAGGCAAATCTACATGTGTTTATCTGTTATTTTTACCTTTCTTCCTTATTTCTCAACAGTAAAAAATGTCTCCCTCAGCCCTTGGCCAGCGTACAAGCTGCCCTCTAGACACAACGCAGACTCAATGAGACACAGGAACTAAATTGCCGTTGTGGAGACAGAAGCCTGGATTTCATGCTCCACTCAATTACTGCCTTGTTGAAACCCTGTTCAATAGAGCAGCATAAACAGGAAGCGACAAAAGTCTTTTCATACATATTATATGACAGTCGCAACATTTTGCAACCAAACGTCAACCTGGCTGGTTGACTAAAACTGGCACGGCTAGAAGTAGCCAATGAGAGCGAGACTAGCAAACCACCCAATGTTAGGCATGGCAGGCAGCATACTTTGTGTGTCACATAACAGCGTCCCTTCTCTCATCCACTAAACTGTTACCTTATATGCTGTTATTACACAAGATGGGAACTATTTGGAAATCTACCACTAAGGTTTGAACGAAGCCTCAAAGTATTCGATGAATGCAGAGTCTCACAAGCCTCCGACATCTGTTCCAGTCTATCCAGCTTTTCTGACGTATAATGCAGAAATGATTAACTATAAGCGCGTGGACATAATTCCTAACAGTATGAAATTGTAAGCACTTAGAACATCGCTGGGGTTTTAAAGGGGATATAAACCTTCTGCCTGAGCCCCTGGTCCCTTTAAAATTTCAATTACAGACGCAAATGACATTTACCAATGAAAGTTTTCCTGGCTGGTGCAATGGCTATCATCTTGCTGTTATATGACAGAGAGATTATCTGTAATTCTGCTGGCTCGTATAACACTGTAATCAAATATCACGAAGGTCGACACGGGGTGCTCAGTGCGAAGAAAAAAAAAAACTTTTAACCCTTTTTATGCCAACAGAGTCTGAATTGCTGGCGGCAATTATGTTAAATCAATAGGAAAAGTGTGTTGTGGAGTGTTTCCTGTGGGCGGGGTAGGGTTAACGCCTGCAACAACAATCACATGAATAAAGTACAAGGAGTTGGGTGTATACAATACTGGCAGGATTCTTACTGGAGAGACCTCTTTCGACAATTGGCCGCTGGCCCTGGAGAGTTGGGCAAACGTCTGTTGAGTAATCTGTAAGAATCCAGCCCTGGTGCCCCTGGACTACTACTCCCAGCATGCTTTACACCTTGAGAAGAAGTATTATATAAGAAGTTGTATTCCTGCAACAATGGACTGTCTCAGAAACTTTTACATTCCTTTGGGGTGAAGAGAAACGGAGCTACTAGTAGCAGCTACTTTTTTGTGGCTACTAATCGCCAGAAAATCTCCTGCCGTAGACAATACTGAGAATTGCCTCTGCTAAAACACATGTAGAGACAATTATCAGTAAATGATCAGCACTGTCTATTTTAGTAGCCGCGACAAGTAGCTCCGTGTGTCTTCACCCTTGTATTTGATACACAAGCATAGAAGCGACGGCAGGATTTCAAAATACATGAGAACACAAGGGTGTGTGCGGGAGAGAAACAAGTCAGCAAGTCCTTTTTTAGGAGCTGATGCCACAAGTAAACTGATAGCACAAGTGAACGGGCAAGAACAGCAGCCCCATTCTCCCATGGCTTTGCTCTGCCAGACAGAAAGTTTGGCCAGTCGTAGCCCCAGAACACTGTGGAATGCAATGGGCTCAGCAGTTCCATGCTAACACCTCCATCACACGCCTTCCCCATCTCCACCCCCCATCAAACCCATCAGGCCACGGCATGTTGACTCAACTACAAAGAAGCACATAGAAAACGCCTGATCATCACAATCCTGGATCTCGGCACAGGGCAGGATCTGCTTTCACAAGGTTTACCCCCTAAGAGCAGAAATATGTGCAATTAGGGAGGGAATGCCTGAACGGTTATGTTTCTGGGGTATTTCTCAGCTTCTTGCAACAGACCCAGTTTATTTAGTGTTTATCAGAGCAGCGCACTTACACACGGAGCAGGAGAGGAGGCAACACTAAAAGGTTTGCATAAATCAAAGCAGTCAATGGATAATTGATATAAATAAAATGTTAAATCTCCATTGGTCAGAAGAGTTCTGTAACCATAAGATTCCGCACAGTCAGTGCTCTAAGCTCCGCTGCAGCCCCAGTAGCTGCACGTCTGACTGAACCAGCACGGCTGCTAGGGAGGGGAGCAGGAATTCTCTAAATATCTTCAAAAGGGTGCAGAATTTCACCAAAGAATGAAAGGGCGTCACATACATTATATATATATATATATATATTTTTATATATATATATATATATATATATATATATATATATATATGTACTGCACTGTCGCCCTGTCCGTTTTAACAGTTTATATACATAAGCCACCATGAAGCCATGGGGGCTGCCATTCCAGTTCCATGATGGCTGCAGGGTCCACAGTTGCACAGCAGATAATCTATTTATAAGATCATTTAAGTGCTGATAAGTGTGTGCCTCGCTACAAACCAGTGGCTAATAACGGGGCATTTTGACTGCTGCTGCCATCAGACAGAAAACAGCAGCCAAAACACTCTAATCTATGGGAGCACAGATAGCGGTGACAGGCGGATCACTCCCAGACCTGGCTGAGAATCAAGCAGAGCGATCTTAGGCCTAACTGGAACACAAGGCGCTTTCTGGGCTGAAAAAGGCATGTTTTTTAGCTAAATCTGCCCCTTGTGAGCCCAGACAGGCACATCATTTCCAGAGTAGATTGCTAGGGGTGCAAGGCAAGGCCTGTCACTGATAAAACCAGTCGGTGACACGACTATGGAATTGCACTTATAAGGCCTCATTACCATCGTACCACTGCCCGGACTCCATGCACCAATCCCTGGCCATGTAATCCACAAACTTCCTCTACCACTCCAAAAGCATTTTCTGGGCCCAACAGCTTCAACAAGATGGCTGCCCCGGCGCACAGCCTCGCTCACGCCACTCCATTATTAGACGAGTTCCCAACCGAGCCATTATGCCTTGTGCCCGCTCTCCAGTGTTCCCTGTAATGTATTTGGGGTGGTGTGCACCTAAGATCTTTTCTATGCATTTTCTTAAACCGTGTGCAGAGACTAAGGGGGGGGGGGGGGGGGGGTCAGAATAAATATAAAATTATGCAATTTCACACAAACATTTTTGTAACACAGCTTAGCTGGCAAAAACTGGCGTCCTACTGAGCATTTGCTTAGCTCAGCTCCCCTGAGCACTCACTCCCCTTCTACCTCAGCTCCCCCCTGAGCACTCACTCCCCTTCTACCTCAGCTCCCCTGAGCACTCACTCCCCTTCTACCTCAGCTCCCCCCTGAGCACTCACTCCCCTACTACCTCAGCTCCCTCCTGAGCACTCACTCCCCTTCTACCTCAGCTCCCTCCTGAGCACTCACTCCCCTTCTACCTCAGCTCCCTCCTGAGCGCTCACTCCCCTTCTACCTCAGCTCCCCCCTGAGCGCTCACTCCCCTTCTACCTCAGCTCCCTCCTGAGCAATCACTCCCCTTCTACCTCAGCTCCCCCCTGAGCACTCACTCCCCTTCTACCTCAGCTCCCCTTCTACCTCAGCTCCCTCCTGAGCACTCACTCCCCTTCTACCTCAGCTCCCCCCTGAGCACTCACTCCCCTTCTACCTCAGCTCCCCTTCTACCTCAGCTCCCTCCTGAGCACTCACTCCCCTTCTACCTCAGCTCCCTCCTGAGCACTCACTCCCCTTCTACCTCAGCTCCCCCCTGAGCACTCACTCCCCTTCTACCTCAGCTCCCCCCTGAGCACTCACTCCCCTTCTACCTCAGCTCCCCCCTGAGCACTCACTCCCCTACTACCTCAGCTCCCTCCTGAGCACTCACTCACCCTTCTACCTCAGCTCCCTCCTGAGCACTCACTCCCCTTCTACCTCAGCTCCCCCCTGAGCACTCACTCCCCTACTACCTCAGCTCCCTCCTGAGCACTCACTCCCCTTCTACCTCAGCTCCCTCCTGAGCGCTCACTCCCCTTCTACCTCAGCTCCCTCCTGAGCGCTCACTCCCCTTCTACCTCAGCTCCCCCCTGAGCGCTCACTCCCCTTCTACCTCAGCTCCCTCCTGAGCAATCACTCCCCTTCTACCTCAGCTCCCCCCTGAGCACTCACTCCCCTTCTACCTCAGCTCCCCTTCTACCTCAGCTCCCTCCTGAGCACTCACTCCCCTTCTACCTCAGCTCCCCCTGAGCACTCACTCCCCTTCTACCTCAGCTCCCCTTCTACCTCAGCTCCCTCCTGAGCACTCACTCCCCTTCTACCTCAGCTCCCTCCTGAGCACTCACTCCCCTTCTACCTCAGCTCCCCCCTGAGCACTCAATCCCCTTCTACCTCAGCTCCCCCCTGAGCACTCACTCCCCTTCTACCTCAGCTCCCCCCTGAGCACTCACTCCCCTTCTACCTCAGCTCCCCCCTGAGCACTCACTCCCCTTCTACCTCAGCTCCCTCCTGAGCACTCACTCCCCTTCTACATCAGCTCCCTCCAGAGCGCTCACTCCCCTTCTACCTCAGCTCCCCCCTGAGCGCTCACTCCCCTTCTACCTCAGCTCCCCCCTGAGCGCTCACTCCCCTTCTACCTCAGCTCCCTCCTGAGCGCTCACTCCCCTTCTACCTAGGCTCCCTCCTGAGCGCTCACTCCCCTTCTACCTCAGCTCCCTCCTGAGCACTCACTCCCCTTCTACCTCAGCTCCCCTTCTACCTCAGCTCCCCTTCTACCTCAGCTCCCTCCTGAGCACTCACTCCCCTTCTACCTCAGCTCCCTCCTGAGCACTCACTCACCCTTCTACCTCAGCTCCCCTTCTACCTCAGCTCCCTCCTGAGCACTCACTCCCCTTCTACCTCAGCTCCCTCCTGAGCACTCACTCCCCATCTACCTCAGCTCCCTCCTGAGCACTCACTCCCCTTCTACCTCAGCTCCCTCCTGAGCACTCACTCACCCTTCTACCTCAGCTCCCTCCTGAGCACTCACTCCCCTTCTACCTCAGCTCCCTCCTGAGCACTCACTCCCTTCTAACTCAGCTCCCTCCTGAGCACTCACTCACCCTTCTACCTCAGCTCCCTCCTGAGCACTCACTCCCCTTCTACCTCAGCTCCCCCCTGAGCACTCACTCCCCTTCTACCTCAGCTCCCCTTCTACCTCAGCTCCCTCCTGAGCACTCACTCCCCTTCTACCTCAGCTCCCTCCTGAGCACTCACTCACCCTTCTACCTCAGCTCCCTCCTGAGCACTCACTCCCCTTCTACCTCAGCTCCCTCCTGAGCACTCACTCCCCTTCTACCTCAGCTCCCCCCTGAGCGCTCACTCCCCTTCTACCTCAGCTCCCTCCTGTGCACTCACTCCCCTTCTACCTCAGCCCCTCCTGAGCACTCACTCCCCTTCTACCTCAGCTCCCTCCTGAGCACTCACTCCCCTTCTACCTCAGCTCCCTCCTGAGCGCTCACTCCCCTTCTACCTCAGCTCCCCCCTGAGCGCTCACTCCCCTTCTACCTCAGCTCCCCCCTGAGCGCTCACTCCCCTTCTACCTCAGCTCCCCCCTGAGCGCTCACTCCCCTTCTACCTCAGCTCCCTCCTGAGCACTCACTCCCCTTCTACCTCAGCTCCCCCCTGAGCGCTCACTCCCCTTCTACCTCAGCTCCCTCCTGTGCACTCACTCCCCTTCTACCTCAGCCCCTCCTGAGCACTCACTCCCCTTCTACCTCAGCTCCCTCCTGAGCGCTCACTCCCCTTCTACCTCAGCTCCCCCCTGAGCGCTCACTCCCCTTCTACCTCAGCTCCCCCCTGAGCGCTCACTCCCCTTCTACCTCAGCTCCCCCCTGAGCGCTCACTCCCCTTCTACCTCAGCTCCCTCCTGAGCACTCACTCCCCTTCTACCTCAGCTCCCCTTCTACCTCAGCTCCCTCCTGAGCACTCACTCACCTTCTACCTCAGCTCCCCCCTGAGCACTCACTCCCCTTCTACCTCAGCCCCTCCTGAGCACTCACTCCCCTTCTACCTCAGCTCCCCTTCTACCTCAGCTCCCTCCTGAGCACTCACTCACCTTCTACCTCAGCTCCCCCCTGAGCACTCACTCCCCTTCTACCTCAGCCCCTCCTGAGCACTCACTCCCCTTCTACCTCAGCTCCCCTTCTACCTCAGCTCCCTCCTGAGCACTCACTCCCCTTCTACCTCAGCTCCCTCCTGAGCGCTCACTCCCCTTCAACCTCAGCTCCCTCCTGTGCACTCACTCCCCTTCTACCTCAGCTCCCTCCTGAGCGCTCACTCCCCTTCTACCTCAGCTCCCTCCTGAGCACTCACTCCCCTTCTACCTCAGCTCCCTCCTGAGCACTCACTCCCCTTCTACCTCAGCTCCCTCCTGAGCACTCACTCCCCTTCTACCTCAGCTCCCTCCTGAGCACTCACTCCCCTTCTACCTCAGCTCCCTCCTGTGCACTCACTCCCCTTCTACCTCAGCTCCCTCCTGAGCGCTCACTCCCCTTCTACCTCAGCTCCCTCCTGAGCGCTCACTCCCCTTCTACCTCAGCTCCCTCCTGAGCACTCACTCCCCTTCTACCTCAGCTCCCCCCTGAGCACTCACTCCCCTTCTACCTCAGCCCCTCCTGAGCACTCACTCCCCTTCTACCTCAGCTCCCCTTCTACCTCAGCTCCCTCCTGAGCACTCACTCCCCTTCTACCTCAGCTCCCTCCTGAGCGCTCACTCCCCTTCAACCTCAGCTCCCTCCTGTGCACTCACTCCCCTTCTACCTCAGCTCCCTCCTGAGCGCTCACTCCCCTTCTACCTCAGCTCCCTCCTGAGCACTCACTCCCCTTCTACCTCAGCTCCCTCCTGAGCACTCACTCCCCTTCTACCTCAGCTCCCTCCTGAGCACTCACTCCCCTTCTACCTCAGCTCCCTCCTGAGCACTCACTCCCCTTCTACCTCAGCTCCCTCCTGAGCACTCACTCACCTTCTACCTCAGCTCCCCCCTGAGCACTCACTCCCCTTCTACCTCAGCCCCTCCTGAGCACTCACTCCCCTTCTACCTCAGCTCCCCTTCTACCTCAGCTCCCTCCTGAGCACTCACTCCCCTTCTACCTCAGCTCCCTCCTGAGCGCTCACTCCCCTTCAACCTCAGCTCCCTCCTGTGCACTCACTCCCCTTCTACCTCAGCTCCCTCCTGAGCGCTCACTCCCCTTCTACCTCAGCTCCCTCCTGAGCACTCACTCCCCTTCTACCTCAGCTCCCTCCTGAGCACTCACTCCCCTTCTACCTCAGCTCCCTCCTGAGCGCTCACTCCCCTTCTACCTCAGCTCCCTCCTGAGCACTCACTCCCCTTCTACCTCAGCTCCCTCCTGAGCACTCACTCCCCTTCTACCTCAGCTCCCTCCTGAGCACTCACTCCCCTTCTACCTCAGCTCCCTCCTGAGCACTCACTCCCCTTCTACCTCAGCTCCCTCCTGTGCACTCACTCCCCTTCTACCTCAGCTCCCTCCTGAGCGCTCACTCCCCTTCTACCTCAGCTCCCTCCTGAGCACTCACTCCCCTTCTACCTCAGCTCCCTCCTGAGCGCTCAGTCCCCTTCTACCTCAGCTCCCCCCTGAGCACTCACTCCCCTTCTACCTCAGCTCCCTCCTGAGCACTCACTCCCCTTGCCCCTGTGCGCTCCCCGTACCTTCATAGAGCAGCAGTAGGTGCAGCGTGCAGGGCTGTGCCGGACATGTCAGGCAGTGAGCGGGGCCCCTCTGCATACTCAGCTTGCTGCCATCTTGTCCCGGCCCAGAGCACCGTCACCTTCCTTCCCGCGTATCCCCAGGGCGGCTCCAGGGACTTGTGGGTGCTCAGCACCGCGCTAGGGAGCCCATACTAGTCCTGTCACGGCGCGGCTTCCTCGGCTCGCTCGGTCCCGCCGCGCACACACCGCCGCCCGCTCCCTTCCTAACATGTCGCTCGGGCGCCTGAGGGAAACAGGCAGAAGCAGCCGATTCCAGAGTGAGCCCGGCACAACAGCGCCACCGCCTGGCCTCCGTGCAGCAGCTGCGCTTCCATGGCAACTTCGGGAAGGCCCAGCGCTAGGGTGAAGTCATTCTATTTAACCCTTTCGCTGCAAGAGAAAATTCCCCGCCGCACGTCCGACAAAGATGTATAAAATGCGAAGTAGCTCCTATTGGGGCCCTTACAGTCCCCCAACCCCCAGCAGTCACACAGTCTGCCCCGGGTCAGTAAATGCCACAGGAGAGGAGGGTAACGCAAAACATAATACATTCTACTGTGTAACAATATATTCTTTGCATTTGTTTGGCAAATGTCCAACATGTGGCCCTCTGGGTGTTGGTTATACAGTGGGTGAGGCAGAGAGTTGTAGCCATGTACTTTAAGCTAGCCTAAGGGGGAGATTTACTAATCCACAAACGGTCGGAAGGCGTCCAAATGCGGTTTTTTGTAATGATCGGTATTTTGGCGACTTTTTCGTCGCTGTCGCAACATTTTCGTATATTTTCCGCGACTTTTTCGTCGCCGTCGCAAAAAAATCCGATTGGCTTTTCCGCCGTTTACAATCGCTCCATACGAAAAAATCGCAACAGTGACAAAATAGTCAAACAAAACACGATAAAGTCGCGACAAATACGAAAAATTGTGACGGCGACGAAAAAGTCGCAAAATTTTTGTTTCCAATACGATTTTTTCCCTTTCGGGATTTGGATTCGTGGATTAGTAAATCTGCCCCATAGAGTTGAGGAGGTCAATATCAGGCCAATTGTCAGCCAGCCATTGGTTGGGCACACAGTCAGAGGGCCTCATACACGGGCAGATATTAAACTGCCCATGTATGGCCACCTATTATGCCCCGTCACTTCCTCTCAGCCAATCAACAACATTTGCCAACATGACTAATAATCAGTGATCCACTAGGGTTCTTGGTCCTTCTCTGAACTGCTCACCAACAAGCCTCACAAGCCCAGACTGGCATCTGTAGATTCTGGCAAATGGGGCTGCTGTAAGATGCTATAGACAGTCACTATTGGGCCTGCAGGGGTTAATTTGTGCATCTGTGCACTTGAAAAGTCAGGGCCTATATTGACTCAGACCGGACTTGATGCCAGCAGCTTATTGACCCAAGTTTGGTGGCTGCCCAACAAAAGTGTCCTGATGGCTCTACATTGGACCACATTATGACTGGCCATCGGATTACATTGTGCATTGGCCCATGGGCTGATTGTTAAGGTGGCCATACACGGGCCAATTGTAGCTGCCGATATCAGTCCCTTGGACTATTTTGGCAGCTTATCGGGCGGTGTAGGGGAAACAAGGACCGGCATCTGAAATTGGCCAGATATCAATCGGGCAGGTTAAAAAATTCAGTTGGATTGGGGACCGCATCAGCTTGTTGATGTGGTCCCCAAACTGACTGTGCCAATTCCAGTCGTTATAATTCCATCGGTTGACCTAGGGCCAATCGAGCGAATTAGCCTAAATTCCCCTGATATCGCCCACCCGTAGGTGGGGATATCGGGGGAAGATCCGCTCGCTTGGCAACCTCGCCAGGCGAGCAGATCTTTATGTGTATGGCAACCTTTAAGACTGGACAAGCTTGATTTGGCTCAGCAGTTTTGTGTATCCCTGTGCTAGGAGCAAGCCCGGCCTGAATGGCAATCTGTGTGTGAATTCTGGCAAATGCCATAGACAGCCATTGCTTTTTGGGCCTGTGGGGGCTATTCGGGCCTCTGAGTACTTGAAATACCAGGGCCTATTTTGAATCCCAGGCCAGGAGCAAGCCATCATAGCAGTACCCATATATATATTGATATGGTGGAGAAACATATTTAGACACAATCAACTGTTGGTGTAAATCCATGCACCCTGAATATTGGGCAGCCTGAAAAATGGTTGCGTTGTGTCACCATTATCCGCACTGTGGGATTCCTGACAACTGGCAATGAATTGTATCCCCATGAAGTTCATTGTGGGACGTCAGACAAACTTGTGAGCAGAAAAGTCACAATCACTTGAGTCGAGCCCATTCTTTCAAATGTTGGGGGTGGGTAGGGGGTCATTTGGGTGCACTGAATGAGATTAGCAAGAACAAAGGAAGAAAAGAATCCTATATATCCTTTAAAGAGCCATGAAAAACCTGTTTTAATAGCTCCCCCCCCACCTTCTAATAAATGAAATGAAGCGTTGTGCATTGTTTGACGTAGGCACGGTAATTGCTGCTGCCCCGCGTGGCTCCATCTGCACGCTATTCTCCTTATCAGGGCGAGCAAGATCTCAAGGATAGACGGCATGTTTGTCTGTGTGTTGACTTGTTTGGCCTCTGTTCTTGTGGATTTGCCGACAGATTAGGAAAGGATAAAGGCACGACCTTGGAAATGGCATAGATTTAGCAACTTCTGTCATACTTAGAAGGCCGTATTAAAGGCGATTCTTTCTGGGAAATGAAATTTAATTTATTTAAAAATAAGTTTTGGCAGAGTTAAGAGCAAAACAGGCTTTGAGGGGCTCTGTTATTAACCTTAGAGAGTCACACGAGTGCTCTACAGGTACAGGTATTCTGTTATCCAAATGCTCAGGAGCCAGAGGTTTCCGGATAAGGGATCTTTTCTTAATTTGGATCCAAATACCTTAAATCTACTACAAATAATTTAAACATGAATTAAATCCAATAGGATTATTTGGTTTCTTTTTTGACACTTTCTGGATATTAGGTTTTAGGATAACGGATCCCATGCCTGTAACAGCTTCCAGGGGCATTTTGGCCCCTAATGCCACCCTTAGGCGACCTAGGAGATGCCGCTCTCCTCACCCCTCCATGGTTAGGGTTTCTGCATGGGAGGAGGCCAGGGGGGCCATATTGCTAGTGCAGAGAGTACAATAGTGTTCTCTTCACTAGAAGAGTCAAAATTTCAATTTAAAAATCAAAATTTCCACTGAAGTTACTAGGAGCGTCTTTTTACACCCCTGGCAGCAAACGACTAAATAGATTTATGCTAAGTGCCACCCAACAATGGCGTAATTAGAAATTATTTGTCCCCGCAGTAAAATCATTTCAGGGCCCTCTAAACTTTGAGGATAAGACATTTTTCTTAAACATACATTGTAGCTTCATATCACTTATGTCCCATGGCTGAGCTGCACAATTAAACATTATATTGAGCCCTATAAATACCACCTTTCTATGGGCACCTAGTTAGTTTAGGATAACTTTATGTCCTTGGTCCCCATCCCCTCAGCAAGACGGTCAATTTCAGCCACCCACCTTTTGAGTTCTGCATGGGTTTGGTCACTTCCTGACCTTACCTGCAAGGGTTAACTTCCCCCCCCCCCCCCCCGACCCAGGAACCAAGTCTGCAAATAATGTCATTTTGGAGATGGATCATGAATGGGTACCTGAACCAATTCAGAATACAACTTACAACAGATAACCCACCCCCCCTGCACAAACGTGACCCAAGAATGGGGCACATTGCATAGAATTAGGCAATGCAGAACTGGGCCTCCTAGGGTCCAGCAGAAAACCTGAAATCCAGGGCCCAGTCCCACAATAATTAGAGACAGTGTCAAATGATATAGAGTTTATATAGGCTTATGGTTGCCCCCCCCCCCAGGAGATCCTCTGTTACAATGGCAGGCCAATCCGACTCTGAATAAATGGATAATAAAATCTCCCTATAATCCCCAGTTAAGCAGTGGGAAAGTTCTGCCAAGTTATTAATGCATTTTATATTTTGTTGGCAAATGTTACAAGCAGGTCGTTGATCTCGGATCAGCATGTATTTTAGATTCATATTCTTTTTATTGAAACAGGTTATGGTAGCGCAAGAGAAGCAAGTAACATTAAATATTTAACAGGGTAAGACATACTGTCCTAAGCTGCTCATTTATTGCTCCATTTCCTTCATAAATGCCAGCCATACTGCACACTTTCCCGTAAAGAGGCGCCGGGAATATGCTTAATACATTTCATTAGAACTCCATTTTATTCTTAAATCTCATGGGAAGCGGCCATGGTCTTCTGTGCCAGGAAGTGGAACACTAAAGCATGAGTTGCTTTTATAAAAAGGATTGGGCAGTAGCTATTCTCACCCGACCCTAACCAGCCCTCTTCAAACCGGTCCTCGGCAAGCCCTAGTTGCTTTTATACTTGTGCCTGGCTTGCCTCATCTCTGACATCACTGGAGGGGGCAGAGCGGGGTAAATATATGAAATAGGGGGACGGAGAAGGGATAGGTAGGATAAGGGCTACCTACCCACGACCTGGTGTTCTGCCAGCCCACACATCACTAATGTGGACAATGATACACTGAGGGGCCCATTCATTAAACCACGATTTTTTTAACATATAGAACTTTTCGTAATGTCCACGATAATTTCGTTAAAATTCCACAACGAAAAAGTTGTATTTTTCGCAAAGACTAGAACCATTTCGGAACTCATTCAAGCTTTGGTATTGTGACTATCTTTTGGCCAGGTTGGATCTGTCGAGTGCCACTGAGTCCTCTGGGAGGCTTCCAAAATCATACATTGAAGGTTTCAAAGCCAGAAAGGTTTTCGCGCACGGTCTTACGAACGTTCAGATCCGAAAATTTTGTGACGTTCGGAACGCAACAACAATATTTTCGTACGACCGATAAAAGAATTTTTGTGACCTTGACGATCATCAGAAATTATCGTGGTTACTCACCTATAAATTAACTTTTAACATGATGTAGAGAGTGATATTCTGAGACAATTTGCAAATGGTCTTCATTGTTTATTATTTGTGTTTTTTAATTATTTAGCTGTTTGTTCAGCAGCTCTCCAGTTTGGAGTTAGGGTCTAAGGGACCGATATCGGCACCTAGAATCGGCCCGTGTATGGGGACCTTAAGAGAAGTCCTGAATAGAAAGGTATATCATAAAAAGAAACAGTTACAATAAAATTGTAGCATCATAGAGCAGTAGTTTTTGGCTGCTGGGGGCAGTGACCCCAATTTGAAAGCTGGAAGGAGGCAAAAGAAGAAGGCAAATAATTCAGAAACTATAAAAGAAGGAAACAATTAAGTTGCTTAGAATTAGCCATTCTATAACATACTTAAATGTAACGCACCCCTTTAATGTTCGCTCATAAGGGTGTGTAGACCCTCAGGGCAGATCATGATCACTGTGTTGTTTTGTGATAAAACAGGGCAATGCATGGCAAACAATTGACATGCCTATTAGTTTGTGTATGCACAGTCCTATGAAATGTGCAGACTTGAAATGTTTGGCCCATATATAGGGTGCTCAGGACGGCCTGTCCTACCGATATCTGGCAAAAAAAAAGTTTACAAATCCTGAGTCAGGTGACAGCCACATTGGAGCGTCTATGTGCTACTCACCCAACAGGTTGCTATTGGCCTGCAGAATGTCCTATTGTTGGCCCCCATGCATAGGTGGCCAAAGTTAAGGTGGCCATACACGAGGCGATTTCGCTCGTTGTGCGATGAACGATTATATCGACAAACGATCGTATGGCGATCGAGTTCCCATACGATATGCCATCCACGGGCAACGATAATTCGGGAAAGATTTTGTCGCATCATTATCGTAAAATACCTACGATCGTACATCTACGTACGATCGATGTCGTTGACTTCTGCTGCTGGCAATCGTGACATGCGCAGAGAACAATCGTTGAAAGACAAATGTCTGACACTCACACCAACTGGCAGATTTTATCGTTAAACGACCAAAATTTTTAAACCTGGCCGATCGATTTTGGGGACGATAATGTCGGCTCGTTTAGTGGGCCGACGATCGTTCGTACACCACCAACTATACGATAACTTAACGATAGCATCGGATCGTTCGGGAATCGGTCGTTTGTAAGTAAAAAATCGGTCCGTGTATGGCCACCTTTAATGTATGGTCAGCGGGATCAAGGAAACTGGATAAGGTTAGGCTACTCCCTGCCACTGTTGGAGCTTCTTGGAACATACTTTAAGGCTGTACATGCCAGCTAACCACTGGGACAGGAATAATAATTTAAAGGAGAAATTAATGTTAAAAATAACATTTTATCATGATGTTTGTATGTATTTTTTTGTCTTTATATTATTTAAAGGGCAACAATAGCTGGAAAGCAGAAAAAATACACAGGCAGCCCTTTTATTATTATTCACTTTCCAATCTGCAATTTAAACCACTGCCTGGTTGCCATAAGTGGGGTCCTAGCAATCAGTTAAGTGTTTCATTCTATTCTGAAAAGCTACAAAACCAAAAAATGAAGTCATTTAACACCAAAAAACAACCCTTTCTTTTCAAATTATACCCTTGTCTACAAAGTTACTTTTAGTGTGCAGCCCCTCTATGCAAGGGGACCCCCGCCCTGAGACAAACTGAATGCCGTGCCTCGGGCATCAGATCTTTAAAGGAAGGAGAGTGCCACCTGTCACCTCTTTATGACTAATGAGCGCTAATGAATGATTCATTAATCTGGTTTAGACACTGGTTAGATGTGCATATGCTATAATTATTAATTAAGCAGTAATTGATCTAGGTTGCTATCTGATTGCCACTATGGAATCATTACCACCACCCCCCCCCCCAGCAACATCTTTTGTTCCACAACACAGTTGGTCTCTTATATGCACTTTGGGAAAAAGTTTGCCCAAAAGAGCCTAGGGGGTCATTTACAAATGACAAAGTAGGATTCAAAATGCAAAAAACCACAGGTGCAAGCCACCATGTTTATTATCTTTGCACCATTCCTCACCATTGAGGGTGACTAACATTTTGGCACCCTTAGTGATTGTGCCTTTACTTTTCCTTGAAACTCTCTTCAGTTGCGTGTGAGGGGAGTCTCTATGTACTTACCCACCAGGGCCGGGGCTCGCTTGCATCAGACAATGCTTTGCCTTAAGCTGACCATACAACGAGCGGATCTTTCCCTTATATGCCCGCTTAAGCTCGGTGATATTGGACTGATCCAACCGTTTGGCTGTAGGACCCGTGTATGGCCTCATCACCAATGTAGGGGAAACCAGGCTTGGACTGAAATTCAAAATAGGCCCTGGCTATTCAAGTACACAGAGGCCCAACCCCCCCCCCCCCCCCCACCAGCCCAATAAATAAGTGACTGACTATGGAATCTTACAGCAGCTCCTCTGGCATTTGTTGCCAACATCCACAGATTTCCAGTCTGGGCCTAGTTTGCGCCTTGCTTAGTCAAATCAGTTAGTCCATTCGTATAAACTGGCCAATGGGCCAATGCTCAGATCATAATGTGGTCCAATGTAGGACATTTTTGTCCACAGACTGCCAGTCAGGCCTGGGGCAACCAGGAAAATGGCAAACAGAGCTAGATGGGAGGAGAGCATATAGGCACAAGAGCTTTATGGCATTGTTGTACCTAGCACTGTTAGATAAGTCCTATAACATTTTATTACAGGTATGGGATCACTTATCCAGAAACCCATTATCCAGAAAGCTCCAATTACGGAAAGCCCGTCTACCATAGACTCCATTTTAATCAAATAATACAGGATTTTAAAACTGATTTCCTTTTTCACTGTACAGGTATGGGATCCCTTATCCGGAAACCCATTATCCAGAAAGTTCCGAATTATGGAAAATTCATCTCCCATAGACTCCCATTATAAGCAAATAATTCTAATTTTTTAAAAATGATTTCCTTTTTTTCTGTAATAATAAAACAGTACCTTGTGATTGATACCAACTAAGATATAATTACCCCTTATTGGGGTAGAACAGCCCTATTGGGTTTATTTAATGGTTAAATGATTCGCTTTTCTCTGTAATAATAAAACAGTACCTGTACTTGATCCCAACTAAGATATAATTACCCCTTATTGGGGGCAGAACAGCCCTATTGGGTTTATTTCATGGTTAAATGATTCCCTTTTCTCTGTAATAATAAAACAGTACCTGTACTTGATCCCAACTAAAATATAATTACCCCTTATTGGGGGCAGAACAGTCCTATTGGGTTTATTTAATGGTTAAATGATTCCCTTTTCTCTGTAATAATAAAACAGTATCTGTACTTGATCCCAACTAAAATATAATTACCCCTTATTGGGGCAGAACAGCCCTATTGGGTTTATTTAATGGTTAAATGATTCCCTTTTCTCTGTAATAATAAAACAGTACCTTGTGCTTGATCCCAACTAATATATAATTAATCCTTAAGCCTATTGGGTTTAATTAATGTTTTATTGATTTGTTAGTAGACTTCTTATCCAGAATACCCTTGGTCCCAAGCATTCTGGATAATGGGTCCCATACCTGTACTAACATAAAATAGGAGTTAGCATTCCATGTTACATGGAGAGCAATATTTCTTCACACACGCAGTCCATATGGTTTTTCACTTACAGCCAGTACCCAAAACTGACATCACCCTTTTTTATTCCCAAACATAACATGGAAACCGACTGAACTGGCGCTGAGAGACATATAGAGATCAAGTGTTACACACGCTGAACCAATAAAGCAGATTGACTGCGAGCGAGTGCTAACAGCTGTCCCTGCTTATAGATTATTTTTGCTGACAATTCTGTGTACATCAGATGACTGAAGACCCCGTTTGCTTGTGACCCTCTGTCATTATGGGGGCAATATAATCAAAGGGGTAAAGTTTGTTCCTGGTCTAGTTACCCATAGCAACCCATCAACAGGAGCACTTAGTGGTCAACTGTTTAAAAATAAAAACTTTTGTATCTGATGCAACGAAGGCCAAATTCTGCTAACGAACGATACATATTGCTGCCGGTAATCCTCTTTTGGGCTTCTCATTGTATTAGCTCTCACAACAGCCATTCATATTTAGCTTTGCTGCTTCACTGAGTATTTCACAAAGAGGATTGACAGACAATTTGTTTCTGACATGACTCAGCTCTATTTCTTATCTGCTCTGAGCCTATTTACTAATAAAAATCCGGTATGATGCTACATGCCCCGATGGTGTTGCTCAAGATGTGGGCACAATACGGCAGTGCTAATCAACCTTATATTCTGTAACGGATCAAAAACATTATTTTTTTTGGGGGGGGGGTCAGAACAATAAAGTTTGCTATAAAGTAAAAAAAAAAGTAATTAGTTAATTTATCAAAGGATGACCATTAGCGCTATTGCCAAAGTAAATATCCATTACTGAATGGGTAACTTTGCCCAAGTCATAAAGCTAAGGGCAGTGACACCAGGGATTCCAGCTGACTGCCATGCCAAGCCATGGGGGCAATTATGGACCTACAAAAGTACTACAAACAGGAGTGTATTTACATAGGCACTGTATTACTGTGTTTACATACAGACACCCCTTCGGGTGCCAATATAGTAAGTTATTTTTTTTTAAGAAAAATCTTCCCAGCAGCTGCCTGTGTAATTCCAACGGTGGAACTATTGGTAACTATTTTGTGGCTTTTTTTTCCCCTGGTGACCCTAATGTAGCCAAATAAATACCCTAAATATTGGAAAATTTAATACAGCTATTTAATAAAATAAAGAAAATGCACAAATTAATGTGGTACGGAACTCAGGTGCTAAAATGCTGCCAGAATGTGGTATAGACAATGGGGAGTGGTGCCCTGTGGGTATGAGTTATGTTACTGCTTGGACACCATCATGATTAGCAAACCTATCCCAAATGTTCGGTGTCAACCGTATTTATATTGCAAAGAGGCAGGTTGAAGGATAACAGAGCATGGTCAGGGTTAGTATTGCCAGAAATGACCCAGATTCGGTTCTGGCGAGGTTGAAGTCTCTGGATTAGGGTAATTTATAAAAATGCTGAGCATGACCAGTGGCCTAATATTGTTGTCACCATGTTATAGGACTGTGACTGTGATAGAGTGGGCATTGTTGGGGTATAATTAGCAGAAGTTGTAGTAATTCTTGGGTGGGAGCTAAGAACACCTGTGGAAGTAAGCACATATTTCTTGGCTCTGTAATGTCAATGTATTACTCAAGTAGATGAGCAAAACTGAACTGACTGTGTGCAAATATCAGTCTAGGCCCTAGACCCTAGGGTGTGAGCCACCAGTGTCATTGAGTTCAGTGCGCTACAAACTTCAAAGAAAGGGATAATAAAGTCAGGTTGAATTGCAGTGAGATTTTTAGTCTTTAGTTTCAAAGGGTTCGTCTTGTAACTTAATGTTGGATCAAACAGGCCAAACCTGTTACATAAAGTCATGTATTTCTCTTTTATTGACTCTCTGCCTAACTAACCTTGTAGGTCCAAACCCCACTTGACCTGAGCCAGTATCAGTGTCAAACTAGGCCTCTTAAGGTGGCCATACACGTGGCGATCTGACGATGTTTCGTGCGACCATCGGTCGCACTAAACATTGTCAGATCCGCCACACACCATTCAGGGCTGAATCGGCAGGTAAGGAGGTAGAAACAATAGGATTTCTACCTCCTTCTGCCGATTCAGCGCTGAAGGGAGATTTTGGTCAGGCGCCCGATCAAAATTTTCAAACTGGTCCGATCGGCGAGTCGGATGATATCAGCAGCTTCCTGCGATATCGGTCGACTCGCCGACATACCATACACGCACCGAATATCGTACGAAACGAGGTTTCGTACGATATTATCGGTGCGTGTATGGCCACCTTTAGGGCCACCAGAGAAGCTGACATTCTGGGCCGGCTCTCACAACAATCAGATGGAGAGTGCAAATGGTTTATAGGTTATAAATGCTAATGGTGTAAATAAGAAAAGGCCCATAGGGAGATCATGTAATATTTGGGCAGTCCAGTCTGACTGGACTGAATTCTAAATCATTTCTTCACTTTATTATTATTATTATTAAAAAGGGCCCTGCCCAAAAAAGTTTACAATATAAAGTGAGATGGAGAAGACACTTTGAAATGAAACTCTGGACTCAGATGGTGCAGGCTTTCTTGTAACCCCATGCAAGAGCCTTCTGAAGGCAGCCAGATACCAAGGGGCTTCTTCCAAAGCTAAAATGGCAATAAATGTAGGAGCTTTCAAAGTTCCAAGTGTCTTGAGTGCTCTTGGAGTTGGGTACCCTCAACAGTGGGCCATGGTCTGGCCTCCAGCCATCCTTCCCCCGCCGTCATACATCACAATCCCTTCCCCCATGTCCACCCAACAGTTGTAAACTACTGTCCACAACTCCTAATTGTGCCCCCCACCTTGTTGTGCCCCAGGCAGCTGGCTCACACTCTTATCTATCTCTACACTACACATTCACAAAGATAACTTTGATATTTAGAAAGAGAGAATGTGAGATCTAACTCACCATTTAATTTTTCTACCTTTAAAAGATAATACATTCTCAATGAAATAAAATCCGAATTCTGCGGTATAGTTCTCGGAGATAAAAATAACACAAGTGTAGCCGGCCCAGTGTTCAGCGTGCGTTGATCAAGGAACCTAAGTATGTAATGCAAATGTAGGAAGAGATTAGAAGAAACTAGATTAAGTGATTCTTAAGACACAGTCTGCCTAGCGTGGCCATATTAAGATTTAAAGTAACATAATCCTCACAACAACTGTCGGCCCCAGCTGGAAGATTTCAACAAGGGCTGAATTCAGCTAACAACTAAACAGGTGCAGTAGGTTTGTATTCTCTGGCCTTGGCACCTCCCTGCGCTTCTCATTAGCAATGTACGGATATAGGCTCTATGATAATATATCTCTGTGCTTTTATTTGTATAATGCTCTTTTTTTGTAGCAAGCTGCTTCTAGAGGATCATTGCTCTTACCAATTAATAGTATCCATGTGTTTATTGAAAGGGGCTTCTTGGTTAAAGGGAACATTATCCTCAGATCATCAGAGTTCATGTAAAACTGTCATCAGAAATCTGGAGGCTTTGTACAATTAATGGCTGTGCCTTCCCCCCACACCAAGCTACATCCATTGAACCACAGCAGTCTATTAATAATGGTGTAAATGGAGGGCAAATAAGCACTTTTCCTTAGTCTCACCTTGGCCTTTAGGCTGAGCCCCTTTAGCTCATAACAGTGTTACAGATATATAGAAACATTGGGGTAACAGTCACCCTGCTATAGTTCCAGGGGTACCCAGGGCACAAATAAGCACTCACCCCAAATCTCCCCCTAACTGGCCTTCAGGCTGGGCCTCCTTAGCTCATAACAAGGTTACAGATATATAGAAACATTGGGGTAACAGTCACCCTGCTATAGTTCCAGGGGTACCCAGGGCACAAATAAGCACTCACCCCAAATCTCCCCCTAACTGGCCTTCAGGCTGGGCCCCCTTAGCTCATAACAAGGTTACAGATATATAGAAACATTGGGGTAACAGTCACCCTGCTATAGTTCCAGGGGTACCCAGGGCACAAATAAGCACTCACCCCAAATCTCCCCCTAACTGGCCTTCAGGCTGGGCCCCCTTAGCCCATAACAAGGTTACAGATATATAGAAACATTGGGGTAACAGTCACCCTGCTATAGTTCCAGGCGTACCCAGGGCACAAATAAGCACTCACCCCAAATCTCCCCCTAACTGGCCTTCAGGCTGGGCCCCCTTAGCTCATAACAAGGTTACAGATATATAGAAACATTGGGGTAACAGTCACCCTGCTATAGTTCCAGGGGTACCCAGGGCACAAATAAGCACTCACCCCAAATCTCCCCCTAACTGGCCTTCAGGCTGGGCCCCCTTAGCCCATAACAAGGTTACAGATATATAGAAACATTGGGGTAACAGTCACCCTGCTATAGTTCCAGGCGTACCCAGGGCACAAATAAGCACTCACCCCAAATCTCCCCCTAACTGGCCTTCAGGCTGGGCCCCCTTAGCTCATAACAAGGTTACAGATATATAGAAACATTGGGGTAACAGTCACCCTGCTATAGTTCCAGGGGCACCCAGGGCACAAATAAACACTCACCCCAAATCTCCCCCTAACTGGCCTTCAGGCTGGGCCCCCTTAGCTCATAAAAGGTTACAGGTATATAGAAACATTGGGGTAACAGTCACCCTGCTATAGTTTCAGGGGTACCCAGGGCACAAATAAGCACTCACCCCAAATCCCCCCTAACTGGCCTTCAGGCTGGGCCCCCTTAGCCCATAACAAGGTTACAGATATATAGAAACATTGGGGTAACAGTCACCCTGCTATAGTTTCAGGGGTACCCAGGGCACAAATAAGCACTCACCCCAAATCTCCCCCTAACTGGCCTTCAGGCTGGGCCCCCTTAGCTCATAACAAGGTTACACAGATACATTGGGGTAACTGTCATCCTGCTACAGATTTAGAGTATTAAGGGCAGAATAAAAGCTGACACTCATCTACTCGCAGCAGTACTAAAGGTTTTCTGCAGACCTCCTCTGACCCTGACTGCACAGTCCGCCATCTGGCCAGGTCCTTAGTAATTGCCTGCTATTCACTATTTTAGAGCTGATGTCTGGAGATTTGCAGCTGCTACTTGTTGCTAGCTAAAAATCTGCAGTTTCATAA
The DNA here is from genome assembly GCF_000004195.4 of Xenopus tropicalis. Classification (NCBI taxonomy): domain Eukaryota; kingdom Metazoa; phylum Chordata; class Amphibia; order Anura; family Pipidae; genus Xenopus; species Xenopus tropicalis. Next base: position 18,415,414 of record NC_030680.2, on the reverse strand, counting down.
ACAACCATAAAATAATCATAGATCCTTAAATTGCAAGCCAAAATTACTTATTCCCAAATAACTCATGTTCACAGCAGTAAAATATAATTTCATAAATAGTAAATCCCAATAAATGGTACAAAACCTACTCAAAATGCAATCGTTCCCTGGGAATCCTTTTACACGGCATCTTCGCTCTGTGGCATATGTCTCTTTGTTATCTGAAAGCGGTCACAGTGGTCCCTTCTCTGGCTCTTTCTTGCTGCCAGCCTCCAATACACACGTGTGTGATTCCTGCTTCATACTCACACGGGTTTCTGACAGTTTGTCCCAGTCAGCCTTTGGTCAAGGCCCCTCTTACATAACCATAAGGTTACGGATAAAGGAACAATCACCTTCCTGCATTTTTCAGAGCATCTAGGGCAGCAGTGATGTCTCCACCCTGTATCTCATCATAACCAGCCTTCAGGCCGGGATTCTAGGGAAACTTTTATTTTGTCTCTCCTCTGTATCATTTCTATAGATGACGTAAATGTTGTTTGTGTGGAAAGTACCATTCGGTGTTCTACATATACTTGTAAATCCCTGTGTTTATTGTAAAAGACTTGCTCCAGGTCGTAGTTCCAGGTATTTCTCATGTGTAAGCAGGAAGGGTATAACGGATGTTGGCCAAGTGGGTTTTGTTTTCCTCAGTGATCTTGCTGAGAACCTGACTCACATGAAGAATGATCTCCCCTTCATCTCCTTCCCCAGCCATAAACTGCTTTGGGTTCCTCAAGGGAGACAGTCCTACAGTTTGCAAGCCTGTGACCAAAGCACTTGACACCCCCAACTGCTGCTCTGATGGCGTCTCCTGGTGGGCCTTGGAACCCTATAAATGACAAGACAACTGGTTCTACATATTCTTGTAAGTGCCCCAACCATAAACTGCTTAAAAAGGGCCCCTTAAGGGAGACAGCCCTACAGTTTGCAAGTCTGTGACCAAAGCACTTGGCGCCCCCCAACTGCTGCTTTAGAAATCCCTGTGTTGGGCCTGGGCAATCTCCCTTATTTGGACAACTGAGAAACTAAACAGCATAGGAACCTTTCAGGTAGCATGGAGATGCCAAGATGTTATGAGACGGCTGGGGCCTGATAAAGTTAGCTAGGTGATATGTGGGACTTGGATCCCTAAAAATGACAAGATAAATACACGTAGTTACCTAATGAAACATAATTGTTTTTTGTTGTCAAGGCTCCTGCAAATGTGTTGTCCTACACAATAATGCCCACTTACAAAATATAGTCTGACTTGGGTGATTAAACAGCACTGTCCAACTTTGCCCTTTAGATGGCTGATGATCTTTCCTATGTACATGTTCACAAGCCGGATCCACAATTTTTTCTGTTGACTTTGTAAATGCCTAATGGAAACATTAAAAGGTGAATGCATACTTATTTGTTTCTCTTTTGTTTTCCCTTTGAATGTGTCACTGGCTGTATTGTTTCAGGCTTGTGTAAGTATCCATTGTTTACTAGCTGTCAGACCATAGCCTGCCATATTGCCTCTATTTGTTTCTTGCATTTTAATATAAAGCTGCAGGGGTCATAAACTAATGACTTGTGACTAGTGACGCAGCTGACCCCAAGTAGTTGCATAACATTAGCAGACAGAACCTCCATAAATGTCTGATATAGAGAGGTACTGGAAAACTATGCCAATATATTTCATGCTGGCCACATGTACCCAGATCTGGTCAGGGGTGGGGGGCAAAAAAGAGCTTCTGCACTTCCGATTATCTAGGCTGTCATTCTCAAGAAACAGAACTAGGCCCGGACTGGCAATCTGTGAATTCTGGCAAATGCCAGAGGGGCTGCTTAAGATGCCATAGACAGTCACTATTTATTGGGCTGCTGGGGGCTGTTTGAGTCTCTGTGCACTTGAAATGCCAGGGCCTATTTTAAATCCCAGTCCAGACCTCAACAGAACAATAAAATTTGACCATCTCCAAGTATAGCCAAGGTTGAGATATCCGTCCGTCCTTATGGTCTAGCCCTTTAAAAGTTTTATTTATAGAAGTCGGTCCACCGAGCTCTCAGAAAGGCTCGAAATAAAAATCTATATATTACATGTATAGCAGGGACTGTCTAGATATGAAATTATGTTGGACAGGAGTCAGAAAGCAGGTAATGGAACAGTGAATTCATTTTAGCAGCTTAACTTCCAGAAGGAGTGATGGAGGGGTTCTGGACAGTACTGGCACATGTATAGCTAACGGTGGAAATAATCCAGCTACTATTGGTGCTGTAGCCAAGCATAAAAAAAGACAAAACAAATGCGGATGGATCACCTAATGTGACGTTATTTTAAGGAAAAATGATTTAATGCTTGCCAACTGGGCTGGGTGGAAAAATCAACGCATAAAGGGGAAGATTTCCAAGAATGGGTAAGGTTTATAGGAACTATAAATATAGCCATAGATACCAAACAGAACATACACAAACACTGTGGCCCCAATGCCTTCTATGAAGTGATTCTAAATGGGTGATGGCAATGCCAGCCCTGTACAATAGTCACACTGATTTACTAACATAGGTGATAAATTACATTTACCCACTGCCACCAGAAATATCAGTTTCTAAACTGGAGCCAGACCCAGACTGTCACTCTTTGGATTCTGGTGAATGCTACTGTAAGATGCCACAGACAGTCACTATTTAGTGGGTGGGTGGTGGTTGGGGTTTTTTTGAGCCTCTGGGCCTATTTTGAAGCCCAGTCCAGACCTGACTGGTGCTGTACTGAAGGGCCTTTTTACCAACTGGGTCACCAATAGGGGAAAAGGAGTGTGTCTTGTCAGTGACTTTGTCTCAGTTAGGGGGGCTGGACCAAGTCATAAAAGAGGCAGGGTTTGGGGGCGAACCAAGGAGAGCTTAAACCTAACAAAGCTTGGGGGGGGGGAGGCATTGCCAGGCAGGTTTTAGGGCCCCAGGATTTCTAAAGGCATCCCTGTTTACTGATTCTTAAAGCATACATATAAGTGAACCTCCTGATGGGTTTCATCCACACCCTAATTATGTCCTGGACATGCTACACTACACCAAGACCTACATAACATTAATAACATGAGGGGTAGGAGACAAGGAATGTGGGTCCTTACTAGGCCTCAACCAAGACAACATCTACCTATACACTGACCATGACGCAAAATGCAGAAAAACATTTATCACCAGCAGTAACACTAATACAAAAAAAATATGTTTTCATATACAGTGGATATACAGTGGAGGAAATAATTATTTGACCCCTCACTGATTTTGTAAGTTTGTCCAATGACAAAGAAATGAAAAGTCTCAGAACAGTATCATTTCAATGGTAGGTTTATTTTAACAGTGGCAGATAGCACATCAAAAGGAAAATCGAAAAAATAACTTTAAATAAAAGATAGCAACTGATTTGCATTTCATTGAGTGAAATAAGTTTTTGAACCCCTACCAACCATTAAGAGTTCTGGCTCCCACAGAGTGGTTAGACACTTCTACTCAATTAGTCAACCTCATTAAGGACACCTGTCTTAACTAGTCACCTGTATAAAAGACACCTGTCCACAGAATCAATCAATCAAGCAGACTCCAAACTCTCCAACATGGGAAAGACCAAAGAGCTGTCCAAGGATGTCAGAGACAAAATTGTAGACCTGCACAAGGCTGGAATGGGCTACAAAACCATTAGCAAGAAGCTGGGAGAGAAGGTGACAACTGTTGGTGCGATTGTTCGAAAATGGAAGGAGCACAAAATGACCATCAATCGACCTCGCTCTGGGGCTCCACGCAAGATCTCACCTCGTGGGGTGTCAATGATTCTGAGAAAGGTGAAAAAGCATCCTAGAACTACACGGGAGGAGTTAGTTAATGACCTCAAATTAGCAGGGACCGCAGTCACCAAAAAACCATTGGAAACACATTACACCGCAATGGATTAAAATCCTGCAGGGCTCGCAAGGTCCCCCTGCTCAAGAAGGCACATGTGCAGGCCCGTCTGAAGTTTGCCAATGAACACCTGAATGATTCTGTGAGTGACTGGGAGAAGGTGCTGTGGTCTGATGAGACCAAAATAGAGCTCTTTGGCATTAACTCAACTCGCTGTGTTTGGAGGAAGAAAAATGCTGCCTATGACCCCCAAAACACCGTCCCCACCATCAAGCATGGGGGTGGAAACATTTTGCTTTGGGGGTGTTTTTCTGCTAAGGGCACAGGACAACTTATTCGCATTAACGGGAAAATGGACGGAGCCATGTATCGTGAAATCCTGAACGACAACCTCCTTCCCTCTGCCAGGAAACTGAAAATGGGTCGTGGATGGGTGTTCCAGCACGACAATGACCCAAAACATACAGCAAAGGCAACAAAGGAGTGGCTCAAGAAGAAGCACATTAAGGTCATGGAGTGGCCTAGTCAGTCTCCGGACCTTAATCCAATAGAAAACCTATGGAGGGAGCTCAAGCTCAGAGTTGCACAGAGACAGCCTCGAAACCTTAGGGATTTAGAGATGATCTGCAAAGAGGAGTGGACCAACATTCCTCCTAAAATGTGCGCAAACTTGGTCATCAATTACAAGAAACGTTTGATCTCTGTGCTTGCAAACAAGGGTTTTTCCACTAAGTATTAAGTCTTTTTTTGTTAGAGGGTTCAAAAACTTATTTCACTCAATGAAATGCAAATCAGTTGCTATCTTTTATTTAAAGTTATTTTTTCGATTTTCCTTTTGATGTGCTATCTGCCACTGTTAAAATAAACCTACCATTGAAATGATACTGTTCTGAGACTTTTCATTTCTTTGTCATTGGACAAACTTACAAAATCAGTGAGGGGTCAAATAATTATTTCCTCCACTGTATAAGAATTAAATTCTATTAAAATGCCACTAAATGGGCCAAAAATATTTTAATCAAAATCTTTATTTACTGTTGTCATCTTGCCACTACTATACAGTTACTATCGCCTCGCCCTTACTCTTCCTACAGTACAACTGCTCCATGGCCCTGGACCCGCTAACAGCAACCCTGCATTAAGTCTGTACTGAATGAAACTCCGTGTTGGCAGCAGGAGGACTGATGAGAGCAGTAAAGTGACACAGAGGGTAGATGTGCTTGAATCAAGGCACCAGGGGTAGCAGGGCAGTTGCAGTGCATGCTAGTAGGAGATGGAAGCAGGCCGGGGGGACTGAAGGGGCAGAAGCCAAGTTGCAATTGGGCCCATTAAGGGTTGTTCCTGGAAGCTTTCTAGTTTAGCCCAGGTAAACTGGAACAGATGTCTCTGCTGGCACACAATAGTGGGAAGGACTGGAAGCCTTCTACCAACAGCTTTGCATTTATAAACCATAGGAAGAAGTGTTAAAGGGGCAGTTCACCTTTATGCTTATTTAGAATGGCCTATTTTAAGCAGCTTTTCGGATGGTCTTCATTTTTTATACTGTACAATTATGTACTTTTCTCTTCCCATCTTCCCATCTCTTGTTTTAGAATATCACTTCAAAGTTAAACTATCCCCCCCTTCAAATTCCCTAATTCACCGGTAACCAATTACATCCATGGTTTTCAGGGGAAGCCTATATAACACAAATCCTTTAGCTCTGCTTTGGGAAGTTAGGACTGTGCTGGCACGCTGGGCTCCAGAGTCTCTATGCACATTCCTACAGGTCAGTTTCCCATACCTCAGTGCGTCTATAAATAATCGCCACTCACATGCGCACCTCAAGCCAACGGCGGGCTCTGAAGGTCAAGGGCACAGCAATTGCCACTTGTAACCCTTAATACAGCATTTTGTAGTCTTTCAAAGCGCGTTTTGTAAACAGTGTTTGTCCCTTTCTATTCTCTGCTCTGGTGGTTCTGACTTCTGACACAATGTAGAAGGAGCCAGCTATTTAACAGAAACAAGCGAGCCTGATGGCTGTTGCTGCATTGTTTGGATTTCTGTGCCTTGATAGGGAAGTGTAATCAAACAGTTAAATCTCCTTCCTTTTCTCACCCCTGGTGGTACCAGCCAGTGCTGGGGCAGTGCGTGAATGGACTTAGAGACAGAGTGAATTAATCAGGCGCTGGGAGTTGTCCAAGCTCTTCCCCAGAAGCAGAGAATGTTGAAATATACAGGCAAACACTGCATACCCGGGTACAGGTGGCAAATGGGGATGTTAATGGGCAAGACCTCCAAATACAGTGACAGACACTATCCATCTAGTTGAGCCAGTGGTAAGGGTAGGAATGTAATGTTATCTGGTTGCTAGGGGTTAATAACAGAGAAGACTGACAGCAGAAAGAAAACTGACAAGGTACAAGCTTCAGCAAAATCCAGCACCCGCCTGGCGGTTTAATACATGTCCATCACCCCACGCAAGCATTTTAGCGTTTGCTTTAATATCTAAACTTGGCTTGACTGCCATCTAGTGGGTGTATTAAATAATGTCATTTGCTTATGCATGAAAATTACATATAGAATTGTGTTCTTTAAAGGGGAACCCGACCCAAAAACTGCTTTTACATAATGAAAGAAGTTGGAATTCTATGCAAGTTTCCAAATGACAATTATTAACATTTTTAAATGGTTTGAAACCACTGGAGTGCAAATAAGTATTTGTTTATCCCTTTTTCTGTGCTTTGGTTCTCACTCTTGAAACAATGTAGCTTAACTTCTCGATCCTGTTAATTAGCTGGCCTCTGTTGTGTTATATCAGAAGACAGAACCAGACTGACTGCAAGGGCAGAGAATACTAAAGCTGGCCATACACGCACCGATAATATCGTACGAAACCTTGTTTCGTAAGATATTTGGTGTGTGTATGGCAAGTCGGCGAGTCAACCGATATCGCAGGAGGCTGCTGATATCGGTCGACTCGCCGATCGGGCGGGTTAAAAAATTTTGATTGGGCGCCATAGAAGGCGCCTGAGCAAAATCTGCCTTCAGGGCTGAATCGGCAGAAGGAGGTAGAAATCCTGCGATGGTCGCATGAAAGATCTACAGACAGATACTGCTATCAATTCCATTCACAACTGTAAGAAATGTATACTGGGAAGCTGCATAATATGACATTTTCTTTCATTAGGAAAAAAAAACAGTTTTTGAGGGAGATCCTCTTTAATAAGTCATGTAATCAGCCCCATTCTGTTCATACCATTTTTTGAATGGCTATTTCTGCAGATTATATAGAATGGCACATTATTCCTTCTTTCAGAACAACCCATGCTGATGCTAACTGCTAATGATGGTTAGTGGGGTGCACGTTCTAGCCAAAAAAAAGAGAATTTCACTTACCTTCTCGTTGTAAATTCCATTTCTTCTAGTCCCGACAGGTCGGTACAGGGTTTATGTGTACTGACATGGAGGGATCCAGATGAAAAAGAGAATTTCACTTACCTTCTTGTTGTTATTCCATTTCTTTTAGTCCCGAAATATCAGTACACATAAACCTTGTGCAGACATGGAGGGACGCAGAAGAAATAGTGCTTATGAGCTCCTTCCCCAAAATGCAATAGTGGGTGCAAAAGCAAGCAAAAAAGCAAGGGGTCACACATCTATTTACACCTGCCTAGTGGGTTAAGGGGAAAAAAGGCATTAGGCAGTCCTTTGGGGGTCACAATATTTTCCCATAGGGATCTGTAGCGAAGGAAGTTTATACATTGACATCCTGACCCCTTAGCCCAGGGGTCCCCAACCTTTCTTGCTTGTGAGCCACAGTCAAATGTAAAAAGACTTGGAGAGCAACACAAGCACCATAAACGTTTATGGAGGAGCCAAATAAGGGATAAGATTGGCATCCAAGTGGTTGGTGAGCAACATGTTGCTCACTAGCCACTGGTTGGGGATCACTGCCTTAGCCAATTAGAATGGGCCTACTTGTAAAAATAAAAATTCCCAAAGCCCTACTTATGCACCTACCTGCTTATACCTCAGAGAGGGGTTCTTCTAAATGAAAATATAAACCCTTGCTCTTTAGAGCTGGCCATACACGCACCAATATAATCACACAAAAGTTTTGTACGATTTTCAGATCAGGTGTGGGCTCTGGATTATTGTCCTGACAATTTTCATACCATGGCGGTCATTTAGTTGATCAGACAGGTTGGAAAATGTCTGTTAGATAATGATAATATTTGTGCATGTATTGCCTATCTGACGATATCCATGGGTGCCCTACATTCTATTTCCGGGACATAACTTTTATACGATTGTTGTCTGGCAATTATTAATGTCCAAAACATCATTATATTTGTTATTTACTGGTAATTTATTTAATTTTATACTATAATCCTACAGTTTCAGTCTGAATGTTAGTTTTAGATTGTTGAATTAGGGTGAAGACACACTGAGCTACTTGTAGCAGCTACTTTTTCATGGCTACTAAACTCCAGAAAATTCCCTGCCATAGACAATACTGAGAATTGCCTCTGCTAAAACACACGTAGAGACAATTATCAGTAACAGCATTGTCTGTTTTAGTAGCCACGAGAAGTAGCTGCTACTAGTAGCTCCATGTGCCTTCACCCTTAGGGCTCTGGCACACGGGGAGATTAGTCGCCCGCGACAAATTTCCCTTGTCATGGGCGACTAATCTCCCCGAACTACCATCCGGCAAACATGTAAGTCGCCGGTGGGATGGTACACGCTGTGCAGGCGATTTCGGCAAATCGCTGAAGTTGCCAAGCGAGGTTTTTTTGGTGATTTGCCGAAATCGTGCCGCCGCGTGTGCCATCCCACCGGCGACTTACATTTTCGCCGGTGGGATGGCAACTGATGGCAACTCGGGGAGATTAGTTGCCCGCGAACAGGGAGATTTGTTGCGGGTGACTAATCTCCCCATGTGCCGGAGCCCTTAGGGCAGTGACACACGGGGAGAATAGTCGCTGCGCAACAAATCTTCGTTGCCATGGGTTGTAAATTGCCAGTGGGATGGCATACGCGGCGCTGCGATTTGCCGAAGTCGCCCAAAGTTTCCTCTCAAGGCAACTTTGGCAAATTGCGGCGCCGTGTACGCCATTCCACTGGCAATTTACATTCTAGCCGCTGGGATGGCATTGCGGGGAGATTAGTCGCCCGGTATTTATACCCCCAGTGGGGGGCGAAGCATAATAGGGTGACAAGCATAACCAAAAACCTCTGGATGGTGGCTGATATCTATGTGTTTAATCATTAGAACATGGAGAGTATAGAGCTGCCTTACCTCTCTCATAACCATGCATGAATCTGAGGTATTTTTGTGTAGATTTTATTCATTTGTAATTGTCACTCAAGCTCTTAGAAGGCTGTCCGGGACCCGGAGATGTGGGACACACCTGTGTATACACAGAAATATAACAATAATTTCAAATATTTGGACTTTTACTCATAATTTGGTTATAGGCCAGTCCACCCCTGCTGGGACACCGACAGAAAATCCCATAGCAACAGCAGCATAGGTTTTCAACTTTACCTCAGCAACAACAATACAAACCAGCGCCTATTGAGCGGCGCCACTCCCATATAACTAGGCGCAGGGCTGGCTCATTAGTCCTCCCACAGTGTAAGTTCCGGTTGCAGGCAGGCGGTGGCGCTGTTGGGAATCTGCTCATTCCGCTCCTAGCGCCGCAGTCCCTGGGATTTTTCCTGCCGCCATTTTGTCAGGCAGTGCTGCAGGCGGCTGCTCTCCACAGGCAGGCGGGGAGGTGTGTGCGGTACAGCGGGAGGCAGCAGTGACGGCACCGGGTGGATTTGTGCTGTAGAAGGGAGAGGATGATGGCGACTGGAGAAGTCCCGGCTGAGCAAGTGAGTGGCGGGGTGTGGAGGCCGGACTGGGGGTTCCTGAGGGAGGGGAAAGGCCTCACACCAAGGGCATGTGGGAATGGGAACAGCGCTTTCTATGTTGTGATGGAAAAAGGGGCAAGGCTGCTCTGGCACTAGGCGCTATTATTCCTGCCTGTGTATCCAGGTCTTCTGAAACTGCAACTCCCACATTTCACAGTTGTACTGGAGGCGGAAGGTTGCACAACTATTGTATGGATTGTAGGTGGCACCCTCTTTCCTTACTACACACCCTGTCCCATAGCCCCTTCCCCTGACACCATCTTGCCTAACTACACACTGTATCACAGCTCCAGCCTGCCCCAGGGCACCCTCTTTCCTTACTACACACCCTGTCCCATAGCCCCTTCCCCTGACACCATCTTGCCTAACTACACACTGTATCACAGCTCCAGCCTGCCCCAGGGCACCCTCTTTCCTTCTACACACCCTGTCTTACATTCTATTCTGCAGCCATAATCTTGCCTCATATATATGGCTCCACCTATACTATCCTATACACCTTATATTTGTATATTTTTCCTGTCATGCCACTTTGCTATACCTCTGCAATATAATGTCTGCACTGCAAATCCCACACAAACTGCAGACCAGGGAAGACACTCCCTATTTAGCTCCTACCAAGCCACCCTGTGGCACTACTGATTGTGTAGCCACCTTGCCACTTTTAAACCAGAATTGCTTTATGCTGCATAGCTGCACTACAGCCGGATTAGTCTGCATCATACTTATAAATTAATTTATTAGCAATGCAGGATGGGGTTTGGGGGTGAGATGGCAGTTCATGTGCGGACCTGTGGGAGAGGGAGGGTGCTGCTATGCAGGCAAAGGCACACATAACAAAGAATCCCTGTATGTACAGTTGGGGATAACTGCAACTAGTTGGTGTTGCCATTCTGTCAAACAAGTGTTCTGAGGCAGAACTGAGGTGAAGTGTCACATAGACACTTGGGCACTCCAACCTAAACTGGCTGTTTTAATGCCTGTATTTGTGCCACCTAAGGGCCAAGGTTTAACAGTCTGGTACAAATTGATTATTTTGGGTTAAGAATGCAACAGACATTTAACAACTGAACCCTTTGTGTGAATTGGGCACTTTTATATGGCAGACTGTGGAAGTCTGCAAACCCTGCTGCCTGAGCATACTAGTACAGGTATAAGACCCATTATCCAGAATGCTCGGGACCAAGGGTATTCCGGATAACGGGTCTTTCCATAATTTGGATCTCCATACCTTAAGTCTACTAAAAAATTAATAAAACATTAATTAAACCCAATAGGATTGTTTTGCATCCAATAAGGATTATTTATGTCTTAGTTGGGATCAATTACAAGGTTCTGTTTTTTATTTTTACATAAAAAAAGGAAATCAGTTTTAAAATTCTGAATTATTTGCTTATAATGGAGTCTATGTGAGACGGGCTTTCCGTAATTCGGAGCTTTCTGGATAACGGGTTTCCGGATAAGGGGTCCGATACCTGTACCAACAATTATATAGTGAGTAATGTACCCTCTATTAAACATAAGGATATTAGAAGTCACTGAGGTGTTCTGTGCCCATATAAAGGCACAAGGCTGCAGGCTGAGTTATACAGGGAACTCTGAGTATCACTCATGTATTATAAGGGATAATGTACCCCCTACTGTAAATGATAAGGATATTAGCAGTCACTGAGGGGTTCTGTGCCCATATAAAGGCACAAGGCTGCAGGCTGAGTTATACAGGGAACTCTGAGTATCACTCATCTATTATAAGGGATAATGTACCCCCTAGTGTAAATGATAAGGATATTAGTAGTCACTGAGGGGTTCTGTGACAATAATATGGCACAAGGCTGCAGGCTGAGTTATACAGGGAACTCTGAGTATTACTCATGTATTATAAGAGGTAATCTACACCCCTTTGTAAATGAGCGCAGAGTGCCATTAAACTCTGTGGTGACTCCTTATATGCACTCATTTTACAGCAGGGTATTCTATTAAAATACACATTTCAGAGGGTCATGTGAGAGAAATGACCCCACTAAGCAACATTAATAAGGATTTTATTTAAAGGCTATTCATGGTCCTTGTGTAGCATAATCATACCCTGCTGATTCACAAGGAAGCAGTGCAACAGGGTCTTACTACTCAGTCACATTGTTTGCTGGGGGACTTTATTTTAATTGCATTACAGACTCAATGTCATTAGACAGTGAAGGACTCGCGTACAATGAGGGGCCTTGACGTGGCATATGAGCTTACATATTTTGGGCAAAGTGTGGTACTAACACCTCATTTTTTGTAAAAATTATTTTAAAAGGCAAACTTAGAGCTGGCAATCTTTCTTTCTCTTTGGTTCACAAGGAAGGCTGCGGTATAGAGATGTTTATACCCTGTATATTGGTGGCAGTTGTATGATTGTGGCGTTTTGATTGCCAGAACCACTTTCCATTAATATGAATGAGAAGTGTTTGAAAACGGCCACTGTTTTGTGTTTAAAGGAGAAGGAAAGGCTAAGTTACTTGGGGGTGATAAAATGTCAAGCACCTCCAAGTGACTTTAATCGCGTACCCCGGGCTGGTGCCCCTGTTAGGAAAAAACAGCACCAGCCCGGAGTACCTGGAGCGATGCGCTTCCTCCTTCCGCCTGCGTTTCGCTTAGACTTACACAATAGGCGCATGCGCAGTAGAATGAAAAGCCGACTTCTCTGTTAAAGTTCCACTATTCACTCTACTGCGCATGCGCACGCGAGCGCTACAGGAAGGAGGAAGCGCTCCAGTTACCCCAGGCTGGTGCTGTTCTCTCTGAACAGGGGCACCAGCCCGGGGGAAAAGGTATGCGATTCAAGTCACTTGGGGGTGCCAAACATTTTGGCACCCCCAAGTGACTTTGCCTTTCCTTCTCCTTTAAGGCATAATTATTGTGTGCCATGATCCCCAGCACTTATTGCTGAGCATCCCTTTGTTATTGGTTACTTTGATAATGAGGTTTATGTTGGAGTATTTCTGCATGCTGCCTTCCATAGACTTTTATAAACAATGTGTTTGCGCCATTGGCGACACGTTCCATAAAACCCTATGGTGCTGTCAGGCATTTCTTTGCTGCCACAGAATTATCCCCCGTGTGACTTCTGCCTAAAAAACCAAATGTAAATGAGAAAAACCACTCGTTTCTTAAAGTGAAACTTGTTCTTTCTGTATCAAGCCTGACATGCATATATAAATATATAGAATACACGGCCGCATCGTGCTCTTTCTGTGTTGCACCTGGGGGTAACAGACATATCTGATATTGATTTCCTTTTACAAACTGGCTACAATTTGGGCACCCTTGTCGGCTCCCTGGGTGCAGGGGTATTTCCCCACTCATGCAGCCTGCCATTTAATTAATGGAATAAGCCCAGTTTGCTATACCCAGTTGACTGTGTTAGGTTGCACTTAAACCTGTTGTTTCTTACTGTCCCAGGCTAATGGCTTTCGGGATTTTTGGGTTCAAGCCCCTTTTCTGGCCCATCAGTTGGTCAGCACTCTCCTCAGTTTATTAATACGTTGTCATCAGTCGTCGTCCTATAATTCTTAGTGATAAACGTACAGGAAGTTTAATGGAACACAGGATGATTTGACAGTCGTGCTGGAAATTCATTAAATAGCATTGACAGTCGTACTGGCAGATACATTAGATGGCTTCAAGAAGAGTTGGATGGCTTTTTAGCAAGTGAGGGAATACAGGGTTATGGGAGATAGCTCTCAGTACAAGTGAGAGAATACAGCGGTATGGGAGATAGCTCTCAGTACAAGTGAGGGAATACAGGGGTATGGGAGATAGCTCTCAGTACAAGTGAGGGAATACAGGGGTAGGGGAGGTAGCTCTCAGTACAAGTGAGGGAATACAGGGGTATGGGAGATAGCTCTCAGTACAAGTGAGGGAATACAGGGGTAGGGGAGATAGCTCTCAGTACAAGTGAGGGAATACAGGGGTATGGGAGATAGCGCTTAGTACAAGTGAGGGAATACAGGGGTAGGGGAGGTAGCTCTCAGTACAAGTGAGGGAATACAGGGGTATGGGAGATAGCGCTTAGTACAAGTGAGGGAATACAGGGGTAGGGGAGATAGCGCTTAGTACAAGTGAGAGAATACAGGGGTATGGGAGATAGCTCTCAGTACAAGTGAGGGAATACAGGGGTATGGGAGATAGCGCTTAGTACAAGTGAGGGAATACAGGGGTAGGGGGGATAGCTCTCAGTACAAGTGAGGGAATACAGGGGTATGGGAGATAGCGCTTAGTACAAGTGAGGGAATACAGGGGTAGGGGGGATAGATCTCAGTACAAGTGAGAGAATACAGGGGTATGGGAGATAGCTCTCAGTACAAGTGAGGGAATACAGGGGTAGGGGAGATAGCTCTCAGTACAAGTGAGGGAATACAGGGGTAGGGGAGATAGCTCTTAGTACAAGTGAGGGAATACAGGGGTAGGGGAGGTAGCTCTCAGTACAAGTGAGGGAATACAGGGGTATGGGAGATAGCGCTTAGTACAAGTGAGGGAATACAGGGGTAGGGGGGATAGATCTCAGTACAAGTGAGAGAATACAGGGGTATAGGAGATAGCTCTCAGTACAAGTGAGGGAATACAGGGGTAGGGGAGATAGCTCTCAGTACAAGTGAGGGAATACAGGGGTAGGGGAGATAGCTCTCAGTACAAGTGAGGGAATACAGGGGTAGGGGAGATAGCTCTCAGTACAAGTGAGGGAATACAGGGGTAGGGGAGATAGCTCTCAGTAGTGCTGGGCGGTATGACCAAAAATTTATATCACGGTATTTTTCAAAATTATATCGGTATCACGGTATTTGACGGTATTTTTTTTTCCCCATGCATGATTAGGTGACCACCCCAAACACCCGCCACCCGCACCCCCCCCGCCACCCCAAACACCCCCCCATCCGCACGCAACCCCCCCATCCACACGCACCCCCCCCCACCCCAAACACCCTCCCCATCCGCACGCACCCCCCCATCCGCACACCCCCCCCCACCCCAAACACCCCCCCATCCGCACACACCCCCCCCCCACCCCACCCCACCCCAAACACCCCCCCATCCCCTTCACATAAATATAACCCCCCACCCCACCCCCCCCCCCCCCCAAACACAACCCCATCCCCTTCACATAAGTATAACCCACCCACCCCAAACACCCCCCATCCCCTTCACATAAATATAACCCCCCACCCCACCCCCCCCAAACACAACCCCATCCCCTTCACATAAAATATAATTACTGGCCAGGCACCCCCCGACAGCTCACATTGGTATCCGACTCTGAATGCGTCCTAGCGATGGCGCTTTTGTAGAGTGTGCGCGCTGACGTCACGTGCGCGCTGACGTCACGCGCGCACCCGGAAGTATTCAGCACACCGGTATGTAGAAAATTCATATTGGTTTAAAAAAAAAAAACGGTGATCGGTTTTTACCGGTATACCGCCCAGCACTAGCTCTCAGTACAAGTGAGGGAATACAGGGGTATGGGAGGTAGCTCTCAGTACAAGTGAGGGAATACAGGGGTAGGGGAGATAGCTCTCAGTACAAGTGAGGGAATACAGGGGTATGGGAGATAGCTCTCAGTACAAGTGAGGGAATACAGGGGTATGGGAGATAGCTCTCAGTACAAGTGAGGGAATACAGGGGTATGGGAGATAGCTCTCAGTACAAGTGAGGGAATACAGGGGTATGGGGGATAGCTCTCAGTACAAGTGAGGGAATACAGGGGTAGGGGAGATAGCTCTCAGTACAAGTTGATCCAGGGACTGGTCCCATTGCCTGTCTTGGAGTCAGGAAGGAATTTTTCCCTTCTGTGGAATCTCAGAGATTAGTCGCCCGCGAGATATCTCCCCGAAATGCCATCCCACCTTCGAAAATGTAAATCGCCGGTGGGATGGCATACGCGGTGCTGCGATTTCCCTGAAATTGCGGAAGTTGCCTTGAGAGGAAAATCCTCTGGATCAATTAGCAGTTGGGCAGGTTTTACTAGTTATGTCTGTGTTAAACTTGAAGGACGTGTCTTTTTTTTTTTTCAACCTAACATTACAGCAGGGTTGTGGCTAAACTGGGTCAGAAGGAATAAGGATTATATATATATATATATATATATATATATATATATATATATATATATATATATATATATATATATATATATATATATATATATATATATATATATTTATTTCATATTCCTCCCAGGTCGGCTCAACAATTCACATTCTATAAATCATTAAATACAGGGATTTTTTTGCCTCTAACTTTCTCCTTGTTGGCTGCCTGTGGGCTCATTCTAACACCCTTGAGTTTCAGTGTGGGTTCTTTTAATCGTTAAAAGTCAGAAATATATTGAAAGGACATCTGTTACTTTAGTTCTAATACGTTAATGTGTTTTCTTGTACTGTAGCTGGCTTCCTTCTTTCTGTTATAGCCGCAGCTCTTGCTATCTATAATCCAGTAGTTATATCCCTTCAACCTTACACTTACCTTGGGCTGTAATACACCTGAGTTTCGGTCACAACTACTGATTCTTGGGGGAATGACTTGCGCTGTGTACCTCGTGCCAGATAAAGACTGGTGTGGGGGAGAAGTGTGTCGGGGGGAGCAGGCCGGCCCTGTCCTTACTACATGCCATTGGCCAGGACCCCATTGCCGCCTATATCCTCTGCCAATCTGTAACTTGTTTCTAAATGATGTGCAGTGCTTACGTGCCCCCCACCCCTCTTGCATAGAGCGCGCTGTTACAGGTGGTAGCGGCGGGAGAAGGAGCACGAGGCATTTCTGCAGTAGCACAAGTCAGCGTGTGGCCCTTTATATCTAACCCATACCGTAGGGTTATGTCAGCAACACAATGTTATTTCTGGGCTGCTATGGTAGCAGGCTTACTGCGTTTAAATCTATTTATTTCTGCTGAATTTGCTGTCTGCTTTTTGTTTGTCCTTATGCTTTCCTGCATTGTTTGCTCTGAAATCCCAGGCTCAAAGGGCATTGACTTTAGTCTTTATTGTTAAGTTATTGTTTAAAAGGTTATATTGTCACATCAGTGCACTTGTATGAATGTTCATGCACATTTGTAACAGTGGTCCCAAGAATGTAATATACAGATTCTAGATGGGATTCTTCAGCATTAGCACAATTCCCAGAAGACAAATGTGCTGTAATGTATTGTCATTTCAGTCTTAAACTGTTAATTAGCAAGATTAAAGTATGTTACTGAAAGTACTAATGAAGTGCTTGTAGCGCATGGGTTTGTTTTTGGAACTAAGAGAGGGCACCTCCACTCTGCATAAAGCTGGCCAGAGATTATAACAGTAGTTGGCTAATTAATTTAAATGGTGGCCATACACCAACCAATAAAAGCTGGTGACAGAGTGAGTCAGCACAACTGGCCAGATGTCATTGGGCAGGTTTGAAAATCCTGTCGGGGTAGGACCTCATTGGCTCACTGAAAGAGCCCTTGCCTGACACCCTGTATCCCTGTCATTGTGATGCAATTTTGCTTGTGTGCCAAATGATCATATTAACCCCATATGATCCGCCATATCTGGGAAAGATCCATTTGTTTGGTGACCTTGACAAGCGAGTGGATCTCTCGGTGTATGGGCGCTTTAAAAGCAGCTAAATTGTCTCATCTAATTGTGCATGATGTTGGAGCAGCTTTTGGTTTCTGCTCGCTATAGACATTGCTGTGATTCATAGTGAAGCTGCAGCTCCTTCCCATCACTCAGCTGAATCAGGCCGCTATGTCATGTTACTGCTTCTTTCTTTCCCAGAACTTCACTGGATGAAACTACAGCTCCTGTTTCACATGGGATTACATATTTATCAAAGCTGGGCAGCGGGGGGATTCCCCAGTGCCCCCATGCTGATGTAGCTAGTGGCCTTTTATGGAATGTTTGTCTTCCTCTTTAAATTCTAATGACCCCATATATTCATCAACTTAGCTTGTGATTTTTCTTTTCTGAATCTGTAACATTCTAATTACGTGTTTGGTTTTCAGCATTATGTATTTTACAAATTGCTTGCTCTACTTTAATGTTTGCCCCCAATCTTTTATGCCTTTTAAAGGGGACCTGTCACCCAAAAAAATAATTCCAAATTGTTTTCTATTGTTTGTCAAGCAAAATAAACTTTAATTACACTATATAAATTATTTAAATCTTGTATCCTTTAGTCCTTGAATTTACAATCACAGCTAACGGGCAGGTGACATTTTGTGGATACTGTTATTAATGCAAGATTCACATCCTACCAAAATGGGGGACCTGATGACCATGTTCATGCACAGGCTACACAATTAGATGGTTAGAAGGGAGCGGAAAGTTAGGGGTGCAGTGATTTTAGGAAGTGCTGAAGGGAAACCCCTCTATACCTAAGGCAAAAAGGCGGGGCATACAATGTATGATTTACATGTGGCATTTTTTAATGACGTTATAATTTGTATGGATGTGTTAATAAAAAATCATAATTTGGCTTTCATGTTTAATTTGAAAAGTACTTTTATTGTACAGCTTTTTATATCTGGGTGAGGGGTCCCCTTTAAACGGCTAATGAAATGTTAGTCAAGGGGAGTTTGTGTTAGTTTTCTATGACATAAATGCTCCATTAGGTTCTGGGTAGATCAGACCATTCCAGCGCTGTTGGTTCATGCCCTTAAACACTTTATTGGATAGTAACAGGTGTCAGCTTGCAATGTGTGGGACAATTGATTGTGTGTGACCCTGTGCTCTGATCGCACTTGAGTTGAGTGATATTCCCCCACCCAGCACCCGATCAGCAGAGCAATGGGCAGAGAGCAAGATAGCAGCTCCCAGTAGGTAATAGAATAGCACTCAATAATAAGAAATCCAAGTCCGGCTTGGGACTCCTCCAGTTAAATGGGAGTAGGAGAAACAATAGGTTAGCTGAAAGCAGTTCTGATATGTAATGCTGGCTCCTTCTGAAAGCTCAGACTCAGGCACAATGCACTGAGATGGCGCCTACACACCAGTATAAATAAAAGTTTAAATGGCAGAGTGAATTATTTCCCATGTAAACAGTGTAATTTTGAAATAAAAAGTACCCCATAAAAATCATGGCAGTATCCCTTTAAGGATGTCTGTAGCATGGCTGTCATTGGGTTTATATAGAGCAGCAATTAGAATGATGCATTTTGGGACCTCCCCTAATCTGTCAAACTCGCTGCAGAGATTTGTAAGCTGTGCACCCATATAAGTGCCAAATATGAAAAGTAAAAATCTAATGAAGTCTTTTTACAGAATTTAATAAAATTTAATTAAAAAATAATCCAGACACCACCTTTTATTCTTTTTACCTGCACTTATTCCAAGCCACACATTTTTATTTATATGATACCAGACAGGCCAGAAATACAGGGGAGCTTTGTGTAATACCATGTACAGACCCGGCAGCATTACTCTACTTGGCTCTTTGTATTTCTTCCCTCCATCAGCCCAG
Organism: Xenopus tropicalis; assembly: GCF_000004195.4. Classification (NCBI taxonomy): domain Eukaryota; kingdom Metazoa; phylum Chordata; class Amphibia; order Anura; family Pipidae; genus Xenopus; species Xenopus tropicalis. The sequence continues at coordinate 18,396,154 of NC_030680.2, read as the reverse complement.
TAATGTTGTGCAAAGGACTTATAGTAAGTATGGTGTAATATGCACAGTGTAAATGCAGTAAGAGCAGAAATACAGTGCAGTGACGTTTCCTAGACCAGCAAGAGGGACATTTCAGTAGACTGTATCTTATACCAGACAAGCCAGCAATACAGTGTAATGCAGTGTTCTCCCCAGGGAAAAAAAGAGGGGCAGGAAAAAATTGGGCTTATTGGGGGAGAGAAATATGTGCCTCCCCAATCCCTCCAGCACTAAAATAATTGTTTTTACACACACCGATGCACTTCTGCACTGTGCATGATGTAAATACGTGTTCTCTATTTTGATGTATATTGGGTCACATGCAGCTTTGATCGTTTTGTAGTTAATTCTGATATTGCGGGGCCATTTGTATATATAGTGTATGGTTTATTAGACTTGCAGGTGGGACTGGGAGGAGTCAAGGATATAACCTGCAAGCTCTTGGGGCAATGACTTTCAACTTCAGAGAGACCATGTGTTCAGGTCACCACTTAAGGCTGATGCCACACGTGGCGTTTTTACGCTGCATTTTTTCTCAGCCTAAAAACGCCGCACAAGCAACACAGCCCCTGACTATGGCGTTTTTCAGCCTAGTACTGGTGATGTAGCAAATCCCGTTTCCATGGTGCTAATAGTGCAAAATAGTAAAAAACGCTGCGTATTTCAGCTAGGTCTGGCAGCTGCCTTTGTGTATACATAGGAATAGCTTGCTTTGCAAATACTGGCGTATTTCAGCCAACGCTTGAAAAATCCGTGCTAAGGCGTTTTCTAGCGTATTTCCGCATTGTGTGGTTTGCTTTGAGTCTTTTCAAGTTATTTCTATGGGTGATGATATCAGGCGTTTTTCAGCTACTGAGAGAATTAGAAAATACGCAGCATAAAAACGCCACGTGTGGCATCAGCCTAAGGATTGTGCCTTCATATAGTTTTTTTTTCCTTTGTTGTTACATTATTTTTGAGTCTATTACTGCTATACCATCCTATTGTTATTGCCTACCTAAAACTTTATAGCTGGCTGACCAGAAATACTCATAATGCCGTAATGATTACATACTACTCAGGCATTACAAACATGTTTAGGGTGTTGTGTTTGGGTTTATAGAAGAGCCTTTCCCGGCGCTTCTCAATGTTGTATTGTTATTCCTAAATAAATGTCAGACAGGTGCCTGCTGGTTGGCTACACTTGCTTTCTGAGGTTTTATAATTAGTTGATTATTGCTCTGTGCACTCCTGGGTAAAACTGGGTCCCTTAAAAATTCATGGTGGGGGGCAATATCCAGCCTGCAGTCCTTCTCTTGGGCAGCCCTGACATTAAAAAAGGTATTGGGTGTGTTTGAGCAAAGCTGCTTACTGTAGGCTTTTAGTTCACTGAAGGTTCTCTTTCATAAAGGTGCTGGATGTGTGAATGCCATATTACAATTACACATCCAGAGCGACTTAAACTATATAGTAGTTTTATATAGTAAATTTTACGGAATGTGTTGAATGTTATTGCTGAATCGGTACAGGCAAAATGCATAAAAAACTGCTTGATACACGGATAGCCAAATTACCTGTAATTCTGTTCATAATCCTGTTATCTGTTTTCTCCCCACAAGGCTGCTGAATATGTTCCGGAAAAGGTGAAGAAAGCGGAAAAGAAATTGGAAGACAATCCGTATGACCTTGATGCATGGAGCATTCTCATTCGCGAGGCACAGGTTTAGTGACATAGGGTTACATTATGTATTCTCTTGAGTACCAAAGGTGGCTGTATTCAGGAGATTCTAAAATGTTTCCACACAGTCATAATATTGTAAATGCTGTTTATTTAAATTTTAGAATCAGCCTATAGACAAAGCACGGAAGACATATGAGCGACTTGTTGCCCAGTTCCCGAGCTCTGGCAGATTCTGGAAACTTTACATTGAAGCAGAGGTTAATATTTTCATTTTTTTTTCTTACTAATTGATTTTTTTATTTCACAAACACATTCTAGGTCTGAGTTGAGAAATAACTGGTAGGACACTATATTAGTTAATGTTCCTTACCTTGTAATCTGGGGCTGAAATTGCAAGCGCTGACTTTTAAGGTGTTTAACCGCAGCGATGATTGTTGCATAGTGTTTTTGCAACAACATTAAAACATTTTAATGGTATGGAGTGCTTTAGACTTTTATTTATTTGTCGTGTCAATTTATTGCCTCCTGTGTCGTTTATTTAGTACCGGTAATTCATTTCCTCTATATTTACCCCAACTGACTCATTTGAATGGTATCCTAAGTCTATTAGCCTTAACAATAAAATGGCATGATGTTCAAATGTTTCTGGGTGGGTTTTGTTTTAACATACTTAAATATTTTTAAGGTCTTAACATATAGAACATGCACTTACAAAAGAACAATTATAGGAAAGAAATGTTATCTGCATAATTTATTATTTGCAGCAACCATTCTTGGAACAGGACAAATGTGTGGCTTACGGTGCATAGAATTACACTGCAAATGTAGACAATTAAAAATGATTGTATGCACAATATTGAAAACATGTTTGTATACTTGATTAATGCAGTTAACTATACGACTCATAATAAAACCACAGAGGCAGAAAATCTGGGAATTTGGTGTGCATCCTATGTTATTCTGTTATTCTGCTGCTTATGATGTCTGGTTAATCCTGTGTAGCGTAAATGGTTTTGTTCATAACTTTTAGGCACACTTTATATTTTCCATTATTTGAACATTATTGGGACCCTTTGGTTCTCATACTCTACCTTCCCACTCCACCCATGTGAATAGTATTTTCTTTGGGATGCTACATCTATTTAATATTTTTATACAATATTAAAAGAAACTGTGATTGTAGGCTATGCATACATCATTTATGGGAACTGTACTTTCTTTACACAAATACCATTAAAATCTGGGGCTAATGCTTGTGCTTACCCTTATTATTTTACAGTAATGAGCACAGCAGTGCGCAGTATTTAGTGTCTTTTAAACTCACAATTTACTTTACCTAGTAGGTTACATCTGAAATATGCTTGTGTTTTCTTTCTTTTTCACCTATAAAGAAACATTGGTAAGATATATTCATTTTTATATTAGTGGGATGCTGATGATTTTATAGTATCATTTTTATTACTGCTTAAGACTGCTAAAATTTCTCAAAGATTTGCATTAAAAACTGTGTTGGTGGAATGTCTCTTTACTTTAACGCTGCTTAATTGGGATGTATAAGGCTTACATATTCTCAATTGCTTTTGTTAATCTTTTAACTGACAAACTTAACTTCCATACAAAATAAAAACCTCAGTCTAAAGTGTAACCTATAATTTAGAGCAGTGTTGGCCAAAGTTTTTGTCCTTGCCTCATAAAGCTGAGCCTTGTGAATTAGAGTCTTAAGGTGGCCATACAGGGGCCATTTTTAGCTGCCGATTCAGCAGCTTATCTGCCCATGTTTGGCCCAAATGACGGGCCTGCCTGACCGACATCTGCCCTAAGATCAGCTAGATCTCGATTGGCAAGGTTTGGTTTTTCCGTTAGATCGGGGACGGCATTGGCTCGTTGATGTGGTCCCCGAACCGACGGCACCTATACCTGCCATTTCAATTCGGTCATTTTGGCCCTAGGGCCAAACGTCCGGATTAGTCCGATATTGCCCATTGGTAGGCATATCAGGAGAAGATCTGCTCACTTGGCAACCTTGTGTCATTAGTAAAAGCACTTACCCAAGGAGTTCTGTGACCAGGTCACTGGCTGAATGCTTTTGTACAGGACATGAAACTCCAAGGGGACGTCTTTTATATTCATATTATTTAATGTGGGATACTTTTATTTTTATATGCTACCATTACAAGCTTCTTAGGGGTCATTTGGGATGTCCCTCAACTGAAGTACAAGAGCCATTACCCTTAGTGCCCATGCGCAGAGCACTTCTGGATGGCGAGTAGCTGCACTCTGCACCTTATTCACACGTGCAAGTTGGGGGTAAGGAAAGGGGGAAGCTTACATCTGTGCTCGAAAGAGCTCAGAGACCTGCAGCAATTCAAGGAGAGAGGAAGGAAATAAATATTCAGTGCTGTAACACTAAGGCAGATTATCCATTGTATTATAGATGTTATATTTACACAGAAGCAATGGCTTTTTGACAGTCAGGGATGCTAGTAAAACATTTGCATGCATTTTAGAGCCTATGGTACCATTACAAAATATATAACTGTACATTTAAAAATCTTAGTTCCTGAAAATAACATTTTATATGCAACTGCATTCCTCCCATCCACCTTTTTTATTTTTTGAGGGGTTGCATTGTTTGCCAACTTGGTCTGAAGGGTCTGAGTTTGCAGCTTCTAGCAGCCCATATATGCCCCCATTTTCACTATTACACTAAGATTGTACATTAGGCACATCAACCTCTATCATACACACACACACTCGCGCGCACTCAAGTTTCTGTATGTATGAATGTTGGGGAACTTGCAAACTTTTTGCAGATTGTCCTCTAGTTGGATTTAAAAGCTGGACCCCAATGCTGCAAGGCAGACTAAAGTAGACCTAAAAGGTTTTTACACACACATTGCCAGTTGTTTTTACACTTGGGATGGAAAAACAGTGACACTTTAAAATCATGTTCCCAAATAAACCTGTAGCCCCCTGTCCATCTTTGTATTGTCTCTGCTTACATGGCCACTTGTGGACTTCTTTTCACTGCTCATTCTTACACTGGACTTATTCACTTGCCTAAAGCAATGTGCATTACAAGATGTGGACAAAGTCATAGTGCAAAAGGAAAGGTAAGTGTTGAACTCTTTGCACTGCAGCAGCCTCCTTTATCCCCTGTCATGTACTGCACACTTAAGACAACAGTAAAACTAGTTTTACTGACCATTTTTATTTCTCCTTAATGCCTACTGGCAAGTAAGATGAGTGTGAGGAAATATTACATATATTATGTGCTTGCACTACTTTGCTCCAGTTTTGCAAAGGCCATGTTGTCTTTGTCAGACTTTTAGCTTTGTGGACTTTAGGTTAATAACATTAAGAAAATTAGTACAAAATTCACTCAAAAGAGTCTGTTCAGTCCTCTAGCTTGTATTTTAAAGTCTATTATACAACTCGTTGCACAAGTAAACATTTCTAAATTGCTTAATAGGCAAATCAAACATTTAATTTTTTTTTTTTTTTTTGCAGACTGCTGTGAATAATGAAACTAAAAGTAGTAGAATATAATAAACGTATGATTTAGGCTGCTGACACATGAGATCCTCTACCGCGAGCGACTAATCTCCTGCAAATACTTTCCCGCCGTCAATAAATTCAATTGATGGTGGGAAAACCTACGCTGCACTTTATTCCGAAGTTGCCTCGTGAGGAAACTATTGGCAACTTTGCAAAAACTAAGCGATGCATATATTTTCCCACTGGCGATTCACTTTATTGCCGGTGGGATAGAATTTGCAGGAGATTACGTGATAGAGGAGATTTATCGCAATAAACTCCCCTATAATCTTACAAAAACCAGAGATAGAGGAAGGAATGAGATCATTTATAAGAAAATTGTTCATTAGTTTTAAACTAAGAGTGGGTAGAACTTTTTATTTAATTTCTAATTGTTTTGAGTACTTAGATTATAGGTTGATATTGCCAACTAGTGATTTTAATTACTAACTTAGTACTCTGGGTCACTGCTCCTCCTCCTTGCAGATCATATGCAACTGTTTTAGATGTTCTTACCAATGAATGTGTTGCCCATAGCACAGCACAGCACAGCACAGTACAGGAGTACCTACTCCTGTACAAACCATAATTTTAGCTCAGGGGAACACTGGTCAGAAAAGTTGTAATGGTCACATTTTATTCTGCATGAGTTGACAGTTTGAAATGTTTGTTTTTTTTTTAAATGCAAAGTCCAGGGGTTTGTTCTGCAGTGGCTGAAGTTAGTGATCAGTACCCCCAGGGATTTTGTTTTTTATTGTCCTTTAAAGGGGAGCTCCGGCTTACGAACCAACATTTGTTAGAGCCCCACTCAACATAGAAACCCCTAATATACTTATCACTGTAACCCGTTCCTTCAAAAAGTATGAATACATAACATTTTTATATGCTGAAATCCAGCCGCAAAATTGTTCTTTCTGCATCATTTGCAATCCTGGCAGGGGAGGAGGGACTAAAACACTGATGTTACAAATTTTAAAAACTTGTCCACAGCTTACAGACAGCATGCAGGGACTACGTAACCCACAATGCATTGCACTGTTCCTTATTAACATCATGTATGCAGGGAATTGTGTGATTGGGGGGGGGGATGTGCGCAGAGGACAGCCGGCTACTGTAACATTTTATTTGAGTCTTAAAGTAGTCAGCCAGATTAGCAGGGGAACAGGGGGCGGGGCTTAGCTAACTTCCAAACCATATTATTACATAAAAAATTTGCAGTCTTTTCATAATTTTTATATTGATGCTTATTGCAAAGGTGCTTGAAGTTACATTCTCTTTTCAAAAAGACTAAATTCTGTTTGGGTGGAGTTTGCCTTTAAACTACTGTGCATAGAGTTTAGTTTGTAATGTCATTACTGAAGAATGGGATTTTATTCTACAGTTGCAGTTTATGGTGGATATCTGTTTTGTTTTTAATGTGAAATTTTTTTTTCTTCTTCAATGCAAAGTACTAAGCGACCTCTCGTATACTGGTTCTAAACCAATGTTTGTGTTGTAAAGCACATACCACAGCTTACTTGAGAAAACATTTAAGAAACACTGCTGTAGAATCTTCCTAATTATAGAAGGTTAGTCGTAGTTTTCCAATAGAAGTTTATTCTGCAATAAAGTTTTTAATTACCATTTTTTTTTTTTTTTTGCTTCAAAGAAATACATGCTAATATTGGAAATAAAAAGGAAAACTATGACTCTAACTGATTACTGTCCTTTGTATGGAGTTATTGGATATTTTCAGCTAAACCTAAGTCTAGGCATGATGCCTTCCTGGATAATTGCCATAAGTGCTAATAGAATCACAGCTGCCTTGCCCTAACTGCTTATTATCGCTTTAATAATCCTGCCATGTCAGTAATTAGTCATTATTAGGAAGCATCTTCCTAATACTGAGGGAAAGCCTTTATAGCAAATTGCTGTCGGTCAGAAAGCACCATCTATATATCGGGGTTACCCCTTGACGGTATGGCCTCAGTCAGTGAGCAGTACACTAATTTTAAGGGTCACTGCGGGGTGCACATATGTATCAGACCAACCTTAGTGAATTCTTGGATTTGCACTGCCTTTATGCAACCCCTGAGTTGGCAAATGCACACCTCATACTTCACCATTTCTGTGTCATGACTCCTTTCTGCTCACTTTGCTCTTAACCTCCATCATTGCTAAATAAGTGAATATTTGTTTATTCATTTATATGATTTAACTTTCCTAACCAAAGTGTTTTTCCACTGGCTTTAGTGGTCATCTTAACCTTTTTTGTATCATTCTATCAAAATGTTTCATCATCTTAAATGAGCCTGCTTTTTTTAATTTCATTTTCTACTTTTTAAATGAGCATAACCACAAATATAGCAATAATCAAAATCTGGTGTTTAACTTGCCATTGTAACAGACAGGGTCACCTTGTATTATCACCTAACCTGGATGCCACCTCCTTGTTGGTTTCAGTGGTTTATGATGTTTACATTATATCTGGAGGAGCAGATGAAATGAACTGTACGCCACAAGAAGCTGTAAGGTAGCAAGGAGATCTGGACAGTGGATGCTTTGTGAACTATCCTGTCAAGAATAGTGGAATATGAAGGTGTTATTTTCACCAGAAGAAAAGAAAATCTAAGATGCTTGATGAAAACATGCTACTTTACTCTACCTAACTACCAAGTAGCTGGCAAAAAACAAACCCTTCAGTGGATCCCAAGACTTGCTCTTTCTAGGATTTGCAGCATTCAAGAAGATATGGTCGAACTGGATCTGATGTGTATCACAGGATTTATTTCATTTCAGTTCATTTGGAAATGTGACTTTTTTGAGGTCCCTTAAGATTTATGCTGAGCTTTCTATCTACAATATTTTGAAATGCCCAAATCATTTGGCCAGCAAGCAGCTCTGCTTTAAGAACATTAAGACGGGCATGTACTAAAGTGCTCAACAAAAGTTTGAACAAGCGATGTTAGAACCTTGTGGCACTAGTAATATCTTTTTATTCTTGCTGCCTCTGTTCCTTTGCATTAAGTATCGGTTCTAGAGATTGTTATTGGTTCTTCATTCTATTGCCATATTTCTCCGTTTGCCAACATCAGTTTACAGAGTGGCACTCAGTGGGCAAAACTGGACGGGATGGATATCAAAGAATGTTATTTGGATCTAAGTTCTCTGCATGGTTACATAGACACCATATCCCTCTTAATGAAAGCAACAGTTTTAACTTAGGCCTGAAGTTGGCCTTTGAGAACATGCCTGCTTTTATTTTCACAGAAAACATTTCATCACTCTTCTTGTGGTCTCGTCAGTCCAGGATTAATTAATTTTTTTTTTACCGCAATAATACTGGCGTTATGATCAGGAAACCTGTTGCAGAATAAGGGTTTATCCCACAGTGCAACACATATTAAAGGCTGTTTTTATCAATAGAAACTTGACTTTATGATTTTAGTGTCCGTCAAGAAGGATATTACTGAAGATATCTGGACTCCACTTGAGGAAGGGTTACTTGAGTAATGATATCTGTGACTATATGGCCTATGGACTCTTGAATACTGCTTCTGAAGACACTAGTGTTCTGTCTTCTAGGATTCCTAACAATTTTCCAGTTTAAAACCAAAGACAATGGGCTATTTATCCATTTCAAAGTTAATACAGTGAGGCGTAAAAATACAGGCAAGGTTTTCTTTACAATTTTACTGGACCAGAATGCTCTGCTCATGTGCCTGTCACATGAACAACAGATTTTGCAGGAGAGAGATTTGTGCTGGGGATCTTTCTTTCACAGCCATTCATTAAAGGTTACATCAGCTGATCCGTTGTGTAAGTCAAAAGCAGGCCCATATGTGGTCTGTCTTGAAAGGCATTTATTCAACTGGAATTTTTTTTTTACCATATTAATCCTTATAAGAATACATTATTTATTAAAATATAACCTGTGTCTGTTATATGTTTTGTCACATATCGGTGCCTCCATAACAACTGTGCCTGATGAGTAACAAAGCTAGAAAGGCCATATAAAACTGGCCATACACTTAGAGATATATGCTCGCTGGGTAAGGTTGGAAAAATAGGGTTGTCGAATTGTTGGTCGGGGCCAATACTAGGATCTTATTTTGGGCCTGTGTTGGAGCGAAGTTTGTATCAACATGTCTATGTGGTCCTCTCCAAATAAGCCAATATTTGCTTGGGTCATCAAATTAGTAAAATCTTATTCTGACCATATTTCAGGCTTGTATAGATCCAATCTACATGCCAATGTGATCCTGACACAATGGGATTTTTAAACCTACCTGTCTGATCAGCTGCTCTCTTGAGCACTGCATCAAGGAGCCAAAGTGGTCCCTGACCCAATGAGAAAATCATTCCTGCCCGATTTTCGACCAGATATTGATGGTTGAGTCCCGTCTGCGGCAGATAAGCAGGTGAATCATTCTAAAGGACTTATATCGACAACTGCCGATTTGGCTCCTTTGGTCCAATTCAACAGCTTTTATTTGCCCATGTATGGGACACTGGCGGGCCAACCTGACCGATACCTGGCCAAAAAGCAGTGACTTCACCAAAACGAGCATATCATTCTTTGTATGGCCAGCTGTAACTTAAGGGGCTAGATGCCAACTTATATTGGCCTGTGTATGATCATCTTTAGTCAGTTCTGCCACTAGTAGATTTATTGACTTAACCCTGTATGTGCTGGGTGCCATCAAGTAATCTGTTTCTTTTTCTGCTGCTTGCATTCTGGTCCTTAAATTGGTAAAGGAGCTGTACTGTCCTTGATTAACATGATCACGTTCAGTGAATGGTACCTGTACTGAACATATTTTTTGCCTGTTTTAATCATGAAGAATCTTTTTTTTTTTTTTATTTCTTACGCTAAACAGGGTTATTGAAGCTACTAAAAGTTTGATCCTTGCAAGCTAGATAGATTACCAGTGCACAGATATTTCCTATTGCGCAATGGATTCCTGCTTGTCTGAGCAGTGGTTATCTAGTTTTATACCTCGCAAGGACCAAACATGGAATATCGTCAATTTCCCTGTCTAGCTTTTTTTTCTTGTTTAAAACAGGCAAAAGCTCTATTCATTGATTTCATGTTAAGCAAGGAGTATACTGCCCCTTTAAGGTATTTTTTCTAATAAAGGCAAGCAATTACACACCTAAAGGCAATTACTCATTGCTGTGCAAGAAGATGCCACCCTAGGTTGCAAAGTATATATTTTATGGAGGCAGTGTAATGTAATAAACAAGCATAACAAAACAGACACTGAATTAAGAATATACATTTTTTATAAAATAGATTTAAATTTAGGTGTGTAAAAAAATATTTGCACATAGATCATCTTTAACACAGCACATATTGGGGTTTTCTGACCAATTGGCCCATGGGCTGTATAGCCATGTACACTTCAATCTTTGTACCTTCTGGTTTTCTTTATCTTCCAACTACTGCTGGCACTGATAGGCAAGATTTGCTGTTTAGGCAGACTATCTGTTTTCAAAACTGCCGACTGAGGGTTCCATACATATAGCCATGATTGTAGAGTAAAGCTGGTCATACGTGCACTGATTTGTTTGGGTATTTTTCCAGTAGGTGTATGCTAGCCCAGACATCTGACCAATATCTAAATACCATAGATAGCGGTTGGTCCCTCAATCAGGTAGATTTAAAATCATCGGACAGTGAAGTAAAGAGGAGCTTTGACAACTCTTTGCATTGTGTTGTTTTGGTCATTCGGGCCATCCATCTAAATAAGTGCGATAGGCGGCTGTACTGTATGTGTGTGAGTGTGGCCCTTCATACAGTATCAGGGCATTTAGCTTGATATCGTCCAGTGTACATCCACCTTCAATCTTACACTATTTACTTTCAGCCATTCCATAGTGATTTGTGGCAACTTCCACTTCCATTTCACACGTTTAATCAAAAAAAGCTCAAATAAGCGATTCAGATCTGGTTTTGTCAGCTGAAACCTGTTTGCATTGGTATTCTTGCTCTGTATAGGATTGTGTTCTTAGGTCCCTTTAGTGAACATCTTCAGATGAACAGAGAAAAATACTTACTGGTAATGGTTCTCATCATGGCAGTCTCTTTCTGATGCCTCGTTACTTTAGTTACGTTGTTTTTGTCAATCTATAATCTATTTGGATATTGCTTGGTTTCTTTTGTCTTAAGCTGGCCATACACGCCAATAATTTTGTACGATATTCGGTGCGTGTATGGAAACTAGGCGAGCCGACCGATATTGCAGAAGGCTGCTGATATCGACTCGCCAATTGGGTGGGTTAAAAGATTTTGATCGGGCGCCTGAGCAAAATCCTGCCTTCAGGGCTGAATCCGGCAGAAGGAGGTAGAAATCCTATTGTTTCTACCTCCATATCTGACCATTCAGCTGAATGTCAGTGGAGGGTTGGAACGATGGTTGCATGAAAGATCGAAAATCGCCACGTGTGTGGCCAGCTTTACAGCTGTGGAATATATTGGTGCTTTACAAACTCGATAATATTAATACTTGTTTGTATCTGATTGAGAGAAGGGGGTCAGTAATATTTGTGGTGTCCTTGGGAATGGGAGCTGTAGTCCGTTCTATAGATTATATTATGTAACGGTAAGAAAAATGGGGACATTTTATCACCATTTTTAACTTTTAGAGAAAAATTTAGTTCAGGCGCAACAGCAAATCGCATTTCTTGGGCTGCGATTTGTAGATGTTTCTCAGTTTTTCTTGCCTCTTCTTGGCAAGACATCAATTAATATTATATTTCTGTACCATTTCTAAAATTGGGCTACCCTTCACTATCCCTCTCAGCAGTTTCTTTCTTTATGTGGGAGTCGGATATTGATTGACAGGTCAAATACCTCACTGGCTAGTGTTCCCTTTGCATAGACAATGTATAAGTGCTAATTGTCATTAGTTGCATGTTGTGAGACAGATTGCTTAGGGGGGCAGTGAAAGTTTATTGCCATGACATGAAATTTCAGATTTCATTTTTATAGCATTTCCCCTTATAATTCTTATTGCAGAATGCTGCTGTCTGCCAAAAACAATAAAATGATGTAGTGATGCACTTAAGCCATGTTTTAGTTTGGCATTTGGGCGAATCCTTGCACTTTTTGCAGGTTTGCAGTTTAGCTGAAATGAATCCAAACCTTTGTGTGCCTTTAAATCTCTGGACGGCCAGAACATGGCAATTTTTTGATCAGCATGAAAAAAGTTCTTTAGGGATGCAAAATAAGGGCTGTGATTGGGTTTTTGTAGCCCAATGTGGACTGGCAGCCTACAGAAGGCTCTGTTTCACATTAAACATGGTCTTTGTGGCTCCAAAACTTGTATCCAAGCCAGAAATCTAAAATGGGCACCTACTTTGGGGCCACTGGGAGCAACAATAAAGGGGCGGTGAGTAACATATTGCTCCTGAGCCACTGGTTGGGGGTCACTGCTTTAGAAAATGAGCTGTTTGAGCAGGTACAGCTATTGTATAACGGCCTTTAGCCGCAGCGAGCAAATCCAGTTACATGAAGCTGCCGTGCACTCTGTGCTCCATTTTGCTTTACTCTGGAATTAGATATCTGCTGTAAAACCTTCAGAAGGAAGTTGCCTTGAGAGCCACATTTACATTCAAGCCGGTGAGATGGCATATCAGGGAGATTAGTCGCCCTTGACAAGGGAGATTTGTCGCGGGTGACTAATCTCCCTGTCTGCCACAGCCCTTCGCGGTGAGCAAATCCAGTTACATGAAGCTGCCATGCACTCTGTGCCCCATTTTGCTTTATTCCATTAGATATCTGCTGTAAAACCTTCAGAAGGAAATGAAGATGTAAAGAAAAGAGAAGCCTTACCCTATTTACCACAGAGCAAAGTGGTTTTTAATAAAGACATGGCATTAAGGAAAACAAATGTAATGTTTTAACATTTTTGAACCATTATGTTAAAATATAATTTGAACTGTTGCCATATTATACCCATGCTTTCAAAAAAATATCAATAGAATAATTGAGTGACAGAATAGAATTTTCATTGGTTTTTACAATTACAGGTATAGGACCCGTTATCCAGAATGCACGGGACCAAGGGTATTCCGGATAAGGGTTCTTTCCGTAATTTGGATCTTCATACCTTAAGTCTACTCAAAAATCAATAAAACATTAATTAAACCCAATAGGATTGTTTTGCCTCCAATAAGGATTATTTATATCTTAGTTGGGATCAAGTACAGGTACTGTTTTATTATTACAGAGAAAAGGGAATCATTTAACCATTAAACCCAATAGGGCTGTTCTTCCCCCAATAAGGGTTAATTATATCTTAGTTGGGATCAAGTACAGGTACTGTTTTATTATTACAGAGAAAAAGGAAATCAGTTTTAAAATTCTGAATTATTTGATTAAAATGGAGTCTATGGGAGACGGGCTTTCAGTAATTCGGGGCCTTCTGGATAATAGGTTTCCGGATAAGGGATCCCATACCTGTATTATTTTTTTTTCTTAAGAATGTACAAAAAGGAGGGGGCCCTCATCCATCTCATGTCGAAGGTCTCAGCCCGTACAAAATAGTGAAAAAACATTTCTATTTTATTCTTTTAAGTGAAATAGCCAGTAGTTTTTTATGAGACTGTCATCATGTTCATGTGGCGAATCCTAGGTAGGGCCTTGTAGGCTGTGGTACTCGGAACTCTGTCATTGTCATTCTAACGGTTCTGTTAAACAGAGCATGCAAGGCATTGTGGGAATCTCCAGTGGAGGGGAGCTGAGTGCTGCTGTGTTGTTTCAGTTGTACATGTCAGGACAGGCAGTGGGGGAATATCAAGGGAAAGACAGTTACAAGTATATTCATTTAACTAAAATAATCAAACTTTTTAATAATGCATATGGAAAGTTGGATCTTCTTTTTAAATTTGGGTAGTGAGTCTACTGTCTTTGTACTTCCAAAGCATTTAGAGATTTTATTATGAACAAACCCTCAAACATTATGTTTTCCTCTTGGCCAGTTGCCTGCGTTGCTTATTATAAATATGCCACAAATACTTTTGTAAAGAGAAATACATGTTGATTATCCAGCTCTCTTTAAAAGCATATTTTGCTAATAACAGATGAGCATATAAGGGTGGGTTTCAACTTTGTCATCCTGGAATGTAACATTAACCCCCATTGGTTCATGAAACTTGCCAGCTGCTCTTGCCAGTCTTTCAGAAGATAAATTCAGGCTTTCCCTAGAGGTCAGTGGACCAGCAAGGCTTGGCATCCCATAATTTACCTGCTTTTGAAGATGTTCAAAAGCATAAGGATCAACTCATGAAGTTGACCATCAAGCCCAGACTTCAATAACGCACAGAGAAACCATTTGTTTTTGGATCTAGATTGCAGCTTTAAATTTGGAAATTGAGATAGGGAGATAAGGCGTCAGTGACGTTCCTCCTTCATTAATTTGTCTCCTACAAAATAGAAGACAATTTTTGGATTATTCACAAACATTTTTGAGATATTTTTGATCTTTGTTCTTAGTGAAGATACAGTGTATTATTAAGAGGTTCACCATAGGCTGATACTGTATCTTTATTGCTTTATTATTGATTCAAAATGATAGTGGGGCATTGTGGAGAGAGAGTGGATGTATCTATTCTGAGCATTACAATGAAGATCAGTTCTATGCACTGGTCAGCTCCTCGGTATTTAGCATCTGCCTTTAAAGGGGCCTCCTTGGCCTTGTCGGTATGGCCATCTTTTGTACTCTTTTGCAGCCTACTCCGAGTACAATTCTCTGTATGTTTCAGTAACTGTAGCCTGTATTGATATGGTTCTGGCATTTTCTGTGTTTATGTTCATTTTGAAATTCCTAACCAGTGAGCTGCAATCATTAGGTGTCCAGTTTTTGGAATGGCAGACTAATTTCTGTGTATCTTCCATTTTTTTTTTACATTCCTGAGTGGATCTTTTATATAAAAACTACTGTCACTACTTTCATGAAGGTCTAGGTTGTAATGGAAAATCGGGTCCAAGCACACCCCTCGTGTATATTTCATGCTACTGAATGCTCAAGTTTGAGGGCTGATTGGGATTTTCTGGGGAACACAATTTTTTGACCCGGTGTCCTCTCTTTGACTACTTCCCTACCTGGTAGATATTTGGCGATATTAGTGCAAAACTTCCTTCCCAATTTTTGCCTCTTTTGAAAGTGTTACGTTGGGTACATCCCTAAGATCCCAACCATTTAATAAGCTGTTTGATCTCTGTGCAGTATCCAGATAAAACTCAATTTTATAAGAACCCATCTCTCTTAATATTCCATTTGATAAATCTCAAAACTTTTAGTCTGGAAAAGTCAAAGTCGGATATATTTGAGCATTTCTTTTAATGTGATTTTTGTCAAATCACATAAACACGTTATCCAATATTGGTACTGCTTTTGGTGATCTGCTTTTCTGCTGCTCCATCAAACCACAAAGTGAAGTATATTTAGTAACCAATCTAATTATAACTGTATTTTGGAATGAAAATGATCCATTTAATCCCTGGTCTAATCACTGGGACTGTAAATTGATGGTGCTGACTCTACAGTCCAAATTAAAGATAAGAATCCACGGAGAGAGTTACTCGCGATAGATCTCTGCTCTGAAAAGGGTTTCCATTGGCAGCAATAGAAGTCGTTGGTGGAAAGCCCTACACATCGCTTCAGTTTCGCAAAGTTGCCTGCAGAAGAGTAAGCAACTTGCTCTGTGGGTTCTTACCCTTAAATTAACTTTTAGTATGTTATAAAATGCCCTATTCCCAGCAACTTTGCAGTTGGTTTCCATTATTTTTGAGTTTTTCAATTATTTGCCTTTCTCATCTGCCTCTTTCAATCTTTCAAATCAAAAACTATTGCTTTATGTGGCTGCAATTTATTGTTATTATTTATCTTTCTATGCAGGCCTCCCTATTCATAATCCAGTAATAAATCACTGCCCGATTGCTAGGGTAAATAATAGCAACCAGATAGCTGTTAAAATTAGGGATGCACTGAATCCCGGATTCAGTTCAGAATTCGTCCGAATCTTTCAGTGTGGGTTCGGCGGGTTCGGGCCAACCCAAAAAAGTGGGTTCGGTGCATCCCTAGTTAAAATGCTACTGCTGGAAAGCAGCGTAACAAAAAACGAAATAACAAAAAATAAATAAAACATGAAGACCAATTGCAAATTCTTAGAATATTCAATGTCTACATCATTTTAAAAGTTAATCTAAAGGTGAACTACCATTTAAAGTGCGTATTTTATGCAATCATGGGGATTTTAATCCGCCAACCATTAGGTTATACATTATTGCCTTTTGTTTCTACCTCCATATCTGGTAATTCAGCCCTGAATGTCAGTGGAGGGAACGAACAAAATTGGTACGTGGTTTGTGTACTATAGATGAATGATTTGTGTGATTAGAGACCTGATGGTAAAAGAACAATACAATCCGGAAACATTTTACTCCCCTCAGGGAGAACAGCGGCAGTAATGTTAGTATATTAGTATACAGGGACACTGGTACATATTACAACTATATCAAACCTTGTAAAAATGGCTGCATAAATTCTACTTATAGGAAGATCTATTAATCTATGTAAGAAAATGGTCTGCGTGTAACTTAATCAGGGCAACTAATATAGCAAGGAACTGTACTAAAGGGTTGTGTACCAAAGAAATGCATTGTTTTCTGCCATTTTTTACATTTTCAGGAGCACACCAACTACTGTGAGTACAATGTCTTAGTCAGATACCATTCAAATTGTCTATTGTGGTAAATATAAAATGCTATTGATGTGTTTAAAACATTAGTTTTGGGATTATTGTGTCCTTAATATAATAAACTTGAACATTAAATGGACTCCATGTTTATTGCTTATGCCTGTTTTTAATCAAGTGTATTGGTTCCATGTAGATATAAATATATTATACATTTTAAAAGCAATAGCTGCAGGTTTATTTCCAGTTGTCTTTTATTATTAAAGTTACCCTTTACAGTTCAGCTTCAGTATGTTATAGATCACTGTATTCTAAGCAATTTTGAAGCTGGTCTTCATTTCTTATTTATCTGCCTTTCTCTTTGACCTTTCATTACCAACACATTTAAAATGCTATCTATGGAGAGTGATCCCAGAAAACAAGACTGACTTTAATAAATTAGATTTCTGGTAAAAAATTTTTCCATTTTTGTTTTATTTAGGCCCTGTCTAATTATTTTTCCCTTATAAAAGAACTAAACCCTAAAAATGAATGTGGCTAGAGATGCTATATTTTATATATTTTGAACTTCACTTTCAGCATATCTATAGTAGTAATGATCCAGGCCTTATATATAGTTATAGTTGTCACAGGAGCTCCCCATCTTGAATTTTGTAAGGAGTGTCACTGGCACTGCACATGCTCAGTGGGCTCTGGCCAGTTATTGAGAAGCTGAGCTCAGGGGTCGTTGCAAATTATCAAGGAGAAAATGAGGTTGGCCTATAATATAAGATGATGCTACAGGGCTGATTATTCAGTTCTGATGCAGACTGCACTGGTTTGAGCTGCCATGTAATGTGAACCTGAGTGAAATATTTATCAGCCTTACATGGTGCCATTTATTTTATATATTTACTCTGTATGGTGAGTGGGCCCCTAAGCTCAGGTAAGTGCCAGCAGCCCAGAGCATGTGCAGTGAATTAGCAAAAAGAAGATGGGGGGCTACTGGGGCATCTTTGGGGGCACAGACCTTCCCTTCTAAAGGGCTGTGGGTGGAGCAGAAGCCCCAAACAGAATGTGCAGCATTTCTGCCCTATTTCTTATTTAAGGTTTAGTTCTCCTTTAGGGCCAATGGCACATTGTTTGATCTGTACCCTTCCTCTCCCTGAATGCGTGCGTGCTGATTGGCCCAGTATTCGCCCATCATTGCACACACACTGCAGATGTCTGCATGGAAACATTAAACTATGAATTTTCATGACAAAATGTGCTGTAGGGCTGATCCTGTGCATGTTGGCACACACGCATTCAGGGAGACCAAGGCAAGGGACCAGTTTCCCCCCCACTGGTCACCAGTGCGTCATTAGCCAAAAACCACTCACAAGGTCATTTGTTGTTTCAAAGGCAAATTTTAGAAATGGTCAACAACATTTTTTTTTTTTAAAAGTCCTCTGAGAAAACAACTAGACCAGCTGCAGCCCATGTACATAATAGCAAAAGCGGAAGCTGGACCTTTAACTGATCATTTCCATTTCCCTTGTATATCCGTGGCAATATTACTGGTGCTCCCAGTTTGCAGTGCTGCACGGCTTGCTCTGGGACTGCCTTTCTGAGCTCCCTGTAAAAATGCACAGAATTGTTCAAGAGTTTGGTCATGTATTTGTCAATATTATGGAGTCGTATCTAGTATGGAGCATCTTTCAGAAGTATTTTTATCTGAAATCAATTAAAATGGTATAATATGTCCCCATTCCCCTATTCCTACTCACTATTGCATATCTCTACCCATTATTAGAGTAATGGGAACAGGGATCCTTATTGTTTGGAACCCCTACAGTCATTTGTATGGTTCTTCTGGCCCTGTAAAGCAATGTTTCTCTCCTCTCTAATTACAATCTGTCTCTCTGACAAGTAATTTAAAGGCAGTGCTGCTCAGAACCATCAAGAAACATGAGACTGGCTATAGGGGGTGTGTTAAATTCACCTTTAAAGGGGTTGTTCAACATTGAGTTTAGTTTTAGGATGATGTAGAGAGTAATATTCTGAAACAATTTGCGATTGGTCTTCATTTTTTATTTTATTTTTTTTATTATTTCGCTTTTTGTTCAGCATCTCTCTAGTGTGGAATTTCAGCAGCTATCGGGTTGCTAGGGTTCCAGGTACTTTACCAACCAGATAGTGGTTGAGAAATATGAATAGTAAGATAAGTAATGATAAGTAACAATAAAATTGTAGCCACACAGAGCAAAAGTGTTTTGTCTTCTGGGGTCAGTGACCTCCATTTCAAAGCTGGAAATAATCAAATTGTTTAGAACTGAACATTCTATGACTTATAAGAAGTTAATTTAAAGGTGAGCCCCCCTTTAAAGGAACAGTTCAGTGTGAAAATGAAACTGGATAAAATAGATACTGTCCAAAATGAAAAAAAAACATTTCTAATATAGTTAGGCAAAAATTTAATCTATTAAGGCTGGAATGGACAGATTTCTAACATAATAGCCAGAACACTACTTTCAGTTGTCTAACGTATTAGTTAGTCAGTGACTTTAGTGGGGGCCACACGGAACATAACTGTTTAGTTAGATTGTGAGCACGCAGGTCAGATTCAAATGCAAACTAACTAAACAATTATGTCCCATAATCCCCCCCCATTTAAGTCACTGATAGGTTACTGACTGCTAACAGCTTAGAGGGCTTTAAAGGAGGAAGTAGTGATCTGGCTATTATGTTAGACATCTGCCTGCTCCAGTCCTTATAGATTACATTTTAGCCTAACTATGTATATTAGAAATAGGTGGTGAGAGGCAGCTAAAGGCATTTAGATGGCAACTATTATTCCTTTGTGTGTTGGTCAAAACAGCACATTTAGCATCAGGCTAAGGCTTTCAGCACCATTTTGATAACCAAGGGTTTGAAACAATCATATAATACTCAGTTACATTATCCCTACTGCAGATCCTGGGGCACAGAAACTGCACAATTCCATCATTTTCAGATTTCAATGAATACCGAATCTTCCACAACTGATTTAGCCCAATGCGGAACCGAATCAGAACTCTTATTTGCATAGTTACATTTGAGTAGAGTTTAACTGCTGCGCAGAATCCTTTGTGAACAAATATACTGTATATACTCGAGTATAAGCCTAGTTTTTCAGCACCCAAAATGTGCTGAAAAAGTCACCCTCGGCTTATACTCAAGTCGGGTGCCATGGGTCCCTCTAGACTAGCACCCTCTCTCCTTTGTGTGCAAATTAGGCCCCTGCAACCAGACCCTCCAGTGCCCTGGCCTAGGCTCCCACTAGCAATACTTATTCCCCCTTACATCTCCTCCGGGACCGGGTCTGCTGCCAGTTTGCCAGTGTGCAATGAGCGTGGGGTAGTACTCATATTGTTTTTGTTGACTCTCTTCTCCACTTACAGAGCTAGTTTACTGTTTTTCTTTGAAATAAATATTGAAAAACATATACCCCACTGATGCCTCAATTAATGTAATTTTATTGGTATTTATTTTGATTATTAAAACTTAGCTGTAGCTGCTGCATTTCCCACCCTAGGCTTATACTCGAGTCAATAAGTTTTTCCAGTTTTCTTAGGTAAAGTTAGGTACCTTGGCTTATATTCGGATCGGTTTATACTAGAGTATATATGGTATACTGCTCTAATTTCTCCGGAGCTATAAAGGCACCTCAGTGTAATGGTTCAGATTTGGTTTGGACGAACACTAAGGATTCAGCTGCGTCCGAATCCTGCAAAAAGTTCTCAAATTCAGCTCAATCCTGAAACTTTGATTTGATTTGGTGGAACCCTGGGGAAAAATAACATTTTATTAAAAGCATGTTTAAGTTGGCCTTGTATGAAAAACCTTGAGTTGATGAAGGGCATCCTTAACCAATTTTCTGTTCAATTTCACTACAGGTAAAAGCTAAAAATTATGACAAAGTTGAAAAGGTGAGTGTCCAGAGAACCTACTGCCTCGTACATGTATTTATACAATAATACGGTCCATCCAGTAAAACTGCCCATAAACAGGTGTGTGAGGTACGGCCTTCCCCCTGCATGGCCAGATGGGCTACTGTTTGTCTGATATCTTCAGCTGCTCCACTGTAATAAACAGTGTATATACATGCACATAATATGTCTGGGGAGCTCATACATGTGAAGAAAGGATTCACCATGAAATGCTACAGGTATGGGACCTGTTATCCAGAATGCTCGGGGCCTGGGGTTTTCCAGATAAGGGGTCTTTCCGTAATTAAGATCTCAATACGAAAATCTGCTAAAAAATAATTGAAACATTAAATAAACCCAATAGGATTGTTTTGCCTCCAATAATGGGTAATTATATCTTAGTTGGGATCAAATACAGGTACTGTTTTATTATTACAGAGAAAAGGGAATCATTTAACCATTAAATAAACCCAATAGGACTGTTCTGCCCCCAATAAGGGGCAATTATATCTTAGTTGGGATCAAGTACAGGTACTGTTTTATTATTACAGAGAAAAGGGAATCATTTAACCATTAAATAAACCCAGTAGGACTGTTCTGCCCCCAATAAGGGGTAATTATATCTTAGTTGGGATCAAGTACAAGTTAGTGTTTTATTATTACAGAATAAAAATAATTATTTTTAAAAAAAAGTGAATTATTTCCTTAAAATGGAGTCTATAGGAGATGACCTTTCCGTAATTTGGAACTTTCTGGATAACAGGTTTCCGAATAAGGGTCCATACCTGTATCTCTATTGAGAGAAATGTGTTCTTCAAGTATATTTATTAAATAAATAAAAATAAGAAATGTTAAATCCATAGAAAAGGAAACATACGTAGCATCTAGGGAACATATGGTTCCCATTAATATGTTTGCTCTGTAGCTCTCCAGTTTGGAATGTAAGGGTCTCATTTAAAGGGGCAGTATACACCTATGTACAACTATTTTCTTCATAAGCAAAAGGAAAACTACTTGTGCTAAAAATTCATTCTAAATTCATTCATTCTAATTTACTTAAAACAATTTAATTAAAGTAAAATGTATTTTGCCTAACTTAATATTAATTAGTTCAGTTAGTTTAACTCAGATACCGAACCTGGTCTCTTAACCCTTAGTTGTGACTGTTTTGTCTTACAACTAAACAGTAGTCCATTATGCAGAGGGATTATCTTCCTTGCAAGGACAAGGCATGGAGTGGCTCCTTTTTTATTGTCTAGAAATAACAATGCATAGGCTTTACACAATTAATACAATAGGTAAAAAGTATGTTCAGCACAAGGCCTTTTCATTGCCCTTATTTCAAAAAAGGAGTAAGCTGCCCATGTAAGAATTCCCTCTGACTATCAATGTTTATTTTAGTGATTCCCCGACTATCCGCTTGTGATCACGTGGTATTAAATTGTGAATAGCATCTTGTTGCTCATCAGAGCCCAAGTTGTTACTCTTAACAAATATATGGGCAAAGGTATGTGGGCACATCTTCCCAACATCTCATTCCAAAACCAATAGGTCTTAATATCAAGTTGGTCCTTGCTTTGCTTCTCTGTTGCTCCCCTGTTCTTATTAAAAGGAAGGCTTTTCAATAGATGCTCCATCATTGTTGGTAGGGTTTGTTTCTATCCATACTTAAGAGGCTGGGTGCTGATTTTGGGATCAGGCCTGAATAGGGATTCCAGTTAAGTTCAGAGGTGTTCAGTGGGTTGAGTTCAGGGCTCTGTGTCAAGTTCTTTCACTCCTGTCTTAGCAAACCCCTCTGTACGGGCCTGACTCTGTGCCTGGGGGCAGTATAGTGCTAAAATAGAAATAGGACCTTCCCCAAACTGTTGCTACAAAGTAGGAAGCACAAAGGAATGTCATTGTATGAGGCAGTGGTATGTGAGTTAGCAATGATGGCTGTGACTTAATTAGCCAATTCCAGTAATTAGAAGGGGTGTCAGGATGGTTTTGGCCATGTAGAGTAGTAGGTTCACCTTATGAAAACATGGCTTTTTCGGGTACTACAAGAACTAAAGGGTATATATTTCTCCAAAATGTTAGCCAACAGAACCCCCTCTTTGGGTGGGGGAAAATATTCTGCCACTGACTTTTGACTGGAGCCTCAGCCGTTGTGCCCCAAACTTGTTGTTCAGCAGGTTAGGAGACCATTTGGGGCACAACTCCTCGGAACTTAAGTTGCTCATTTTATCTGTGGGTCCAACATTTTATTGAACCATGAACTTGGGAAAGATTTTGTAAAAAGTAATGAAAAGGTTTGTTGTACCCTATATACACCATATGGGCAAAATTATTCATGCATTCCTTCTGATTACTGGAATTTAAAGGTTCTACACCCAAAAACATTTTTTTTTTCATGATGAAAATAGAATATATAAGCTGCTTAGAATTATATTACTAAAACTGACACAGGTGCTGCTACATTATCCAGTGTAATTCTTAACAACTCCATGCTTCCTACATTGGTCCCATTTCAGCAGGAAGATAACCCATCGTGTAAAACAAGACTCATACAGAATGGGTTTGCTGAGATGGGAGTGGAAGAATTTTTATGTTCTATACCATATATGTCAAACACAAGGCCCGGGGGCCAAATCCGCCCCCCCTGGCTGTTTTATGTGGCCCTTGGTGACTGTGTCTGACCATCCAGCCTGATCCTTTTCCTCACATAGTAACTAAGATTAAGGGGTATATTTATCATGCTGTGTAAAAAGTGGAGTGAAGCATTACCAGTAATGTTGCCCAAGGCATCCAATCAGTAATCAGATTTCAATAGTAGCAAAGCATCTATTGGCTGCTATGAGCAACATCACCGGTAATGTCTTACTCCACTTTTTACACATTGTGATAAATATACCCCTTAGTATCTTACTAAGTATATTTATAAAAAATTTGGCCCGCAACTTAGCCTGTGTTTTAGATTTTGGCCCCCTTATGTGATTGAGTTTGACACCCCTGTTCTATACAGAAATCCCAAATTGGCTCAGATGTGAGCCAGACCTGATCCCTAACATTAGTGCCAATTTTCTTAGGTATGAATGGAGGCAAATCCCATTTTACAATGGAAAGAAGAAGAGTAGAGGCTGTTTAAGCAACAAAAAGAGGTCCAACTGTGTAGTAATACAGAGCAGAAAGCAGATTCATTCGAAGTTTTTAATGATTTCACTTTCTTATCAGAACCTGCCCTACTCATCTTTCAATTGGTCATTAAGACATTATCTAGGCTGCTAAGGTCCAAGGTGCCCTGACTTAAAATTCCAAAGCGAGAGCTGCAGAAAAATATACATTTACAGAAATGCCTGCATTAACAAAGATACTGTATTTTCACGTTACGTTATCGCCAGTGGGAAAAGAATATTTGCAGACAAAGTGCAGCTGGCAGGGAAGGGTTAATTCTAAGGGCAAGCAGTTTCAACAATAAAAACAAAAAATCCCAAATATAGCTTTACTTAGCTCAGTTTGAGCTGTTGCAAAATATTCCATTATCTGTATATGGTTTATAGGCATTGGTGTCTAATAATATCCCTATTTTATGGGGGGATTATTCACTAACATATTTTAAATTTAGGTTTGCTACCCATAATATTAGGGTACTTGCAAGCTACAATAATATTATACCAAAGCCTTACTATATGGTATGGGCTAATCTCTGTTTCCTACTGGTTATCTCGCATCCAGCAACATTTATTCTAATGACTAGAGCTCCAGTGCTGTTAGCTTGAGGGGCCTTCCCCGTGTGTGCATTGGACCAGAGGCAAACTATCATTGGAAAAAGAAATCACCTATGTGCTTCAAAGTAAAACCGAGCATTTAGAGATTAGCATGGCACTGTATGTGTAGCCCATTGGGACCCTAATATCTGCATACTAGGCAACCAGCTGCTTGAGATGGGATTGTCTGGCTGCCTCTCTACCCCCAATGTGTCTGTGTCAGGGGAGTGACCCCGTTTGAATCTGTAACTATATATGCTGTGTATCCCAAGTGAGCACGTGCTGCCCCAAATGATGTAAGTTTTGCTGCAATTTCATAATCACCAGCTCAAACCAGAGATTCCAAATACCCACTACTTCTATAACACACACATCAAACTTTTAAGGGTCTAAAGTTTTCTCCTCCAATTCTGTCCACAGCTGTTCCAGAGGTGCCTCATGAAAGTCTTGCACATAGATCTGTGGAAATGCTATGTGTCCTATGTGCGGGAAACCAAAGGGAAACTGCCAAGTTACAAGTAAGTAATAGGCTGCAAAAATACTACGGTTTTCTTTCCTCCTGCCATGGGCTATATTTGCAACACCGACACCAAACAAATACAAGTCTTAGTTTTGTTTGGTTAGTTTAGCTTTGCTTCTGTACTGTAGCCCTCATTCTTGTTTTAGTACCGTCATAGTACTGTGCTTATCTGGTGTCTAAGTCTTTTCGCTATGGGGACCCTGGAGATACCACCAAGTCCAGGGAAGATTTCAGCCGTCTGTGGCAGCCGGGTAACATACTGAATCAACTGGAATTCAATGGCAATGAGCCACCTGAAAATGTAAATGTGCCCCTTTTTGGTTATCAGAAAATCACCATATTCCACCATAATCGGTTACTAATTTGTCATTCCGGCCAAGCACCGTGCGTGGCTACTGTAAATTGCAACTATAGCCTGTCTGTAAATAGGGTTTATTCTGTTTCTCTGTAAATGTTTAGTAAAATATTGACACCTGTTATTCTGCAGAGGGAATGAGATATGTATCTTTATATTGCAAAGCAACCAGCTAAATCTCATACACAGGCTCCAATGAAACAGTGGCCTCTGGTGGAAAAAGTCATCTGCCCTCCATTTTAGAGACCTGAAACTCCCTTCACTAATACAGGGCTGACTGCGTTAGACAGTGCTGTATTAGTAATGCGTGGGGCGCATAGGCATTCCTCCTTCTGTCTTGTACATTTTGCCTCATTCAGAAGCATAAGGTACAGAGCAGCAGGAGGTGTGACCTGCGTTGGAGCTAGTGGCGCCTTCTGGCCCTGCGGTCGTCACTGAGCTCTGGATTTTTCATCTGGCACTCAATGCAGAGTGTGACGCGAAGGGGGACACCTGGCACTACTTTGTGCTCTTGCATTTGTGCCCCCAGGGGTCATGAATGACTTTTTCAGAACCTTTTTGTGTTCAGAACACCCTACATGTATCACACCGTGACTTGATGCATGTCACTTCCAACTGACATAAGGGATGAACTCTGCAAATGCCTTGCATTTTTTGGGCAAAAGGTAGAGGATGACCTGCATAGTTTCCATCTGATGCCAGTGGGTGATGTTAGTGCTTCAAAACAGCCAACATGGCTCTTTTTTTACTTGGGGACAGTGAGCATAGTTGTTTTCCTCACTGGCACAGAAACAGTTAAAAGACACTCAAATACAAACTTTGCCCTACTTCATCTGTCCATCATTTGCCAGGACTGTATTAATGTCAACCTCTTTTTCACCCAGGATAGCCAGCCATTAAAGAGAGGGAGAGGTTCTGTATTGTGCCTCAGAGGCTATGAATCTTGCCCCTTTGTATACCAATGCTAATAATTTATTCTGCTTTTTCTTCTAGGGAGAAAATGGCACAGGCATATGACTTTGCGCTTGATAAAATTGGCATGGAAATCATGTCCTATCAGGTAACTCCTTGTTCTTTTCTCAAGTCATTGCCTTATGGCTAGGGCTGTGCCTAGGCTAACGTTGCTGTTCTTCTCTCTGCAGATATGGGTCGACTACATCAATTTCCTGAAAGGAGTGTAAGTGAATGTGGAAAGCTTGATCTGCAAAAATCCCTTACTCACATTTCTTAAACCGGCTAACTCAGCTGAGCTTCTGTCTGGCTATGAGGTTTCAGGGCAAGTAGTTGGGTTATTTGCTCAAAGTTTGCCTGTTGGTCAGTAGCAGACACTGAGCTTTCCAGCTTGTCTAGTTCTCCTATTACATTCTGCAAAGCTCCATGTTCCAGACAGCAACATTAGGAACACAGTAAGTTCTGGTATCTTGGAGCAATGTTAAACCAAAATTCCTAAATAGCATCACACAGCTATAGTTTAGCAAGCACACACTTGTTTAATGGCAGCTGCTGAGTAGCAGAAATTCAAATTTAGGCTACAGCCACATGGGTCTGATTCTCAGCCTGCGAATAAACCACATAAAGGTAAAACGTATAAAGCCTCTGGCTCCAATTATTTTTTGAATATGCCTGGGTGAAGACACCCAGAATGTATTCACTTCCTAAATCAGCACCATATGCTTGCACTTGGGCCGGTGCAGTGGTTTCGGGTGCAGACGCATCTACAAAAAAGCCTGTTTGTAGTGTAGCCTTTGGCTATGTAGAATTAAAATGCAATTTTAGCCGCTCAAGCTCACCACTGCTACCAATGGGAGAGAGTGCTGCATGTGCCTAGGCTTTCCATACTCCCTCAAAATGTCAAATTGGAAAAAAGCGGACAGCAACACTGTCTTCCAATAAAGATAAAACATGTTTTGTTCTGCTAGAAAACAAAGCCTGGTCTGCTCTCCACTTTTTTCCCAATTTCACAGGCCAAGAAACCATGTGTCTGCTTCAGTGTGCAGAATGGTGATCTGCACCCAGAGACGCTGTGCTGGCCAAGTAGTCAGAACCACCTTTCCGAATTTCCACTGGGAAACACGAAAGGGGAAATTAATGGATTTTTAAAGTATATACAACAAAAAAGAAGCAGAAAGCTAATGGGGAAAAATCCTATTATTTGTGGTGTACTACTTTAAAACATTACTTTTGAAGAAAATAATGCCATCTGATAACAAAATGCCCAAAATTCCTTGCCACTGCCTGCCCATCCAAATGCCAGTCTGCAAACACCATGAGCTGCTTGAAATGCAAAATGCCAGGCTAAGTACAGAGCTGCCGGCTTAGTTTTTCCCAAATAATCTCCTAAATATAAAACTGACAACAGAATGTTTGACTGTCACTAAATAATAAAGGCTGAAACAAAGAATATATTTCCTAGCTTTATACCTATAAAACAATATGCTTGAATGGCTCTATATCGTCTTTATTTTTGGCATATAGAGAAGCTGTGGGATCTTATGCTGAGAACCAAAGGATTACAGCCGTCCGCAGAGTTTACCAGCGAGGCTGTGTCAACCCCATGATTAACATCGAACAGCTTTGGAGGGATTACAACAAGTATGAAGAGGTAAATTGCATAATTTAAAGCTGTACGCCCAGAATCGGGACATATATAGTAAGAGAGTAACAAAAGCCCTTTTTTTGTATGAGTGCAATCAAAACGAGCGAGCAGTCCACTAAGAAGCCTTTGTAAAAGGGGAGTACACTGCCTCTTTAAGGCATTAAAAATGGAAATGGAAATAACTCTCTAAATATTCTTTAGGGTATCAACATCCATTTGGCAAAGAAAATGATTGAAGACAGAAGTAGAGATTACATGAATGCAAGAAGAGTTGCAAAGGTAATCCCAGCTGTTTCAGTGGATGGGTGGTTTATTTTATTTTATTCTGAACAAGTTTGAATTTACTGAGCTTTGTGCTCTGTGTGTCTTACAGGCTAGGAGACATGGCATGATATACTGTATATATATATTTAATTATTGGTCTACAATCACTGCTGTATGTTCCATTCAGTTCCGTTATTGCTAGCAAGTGATAACTGATTTGTTAGGCCACAAATGTGTTGTTATTGCAGTATAAAAAAAACACTGGTATGGAATCTGTTATCTAGAATGCTGGGGACTTAGGGTTTTCCTGTTAACAGGTCTTTACATAAGTTGGATCTCCATACCTGCTTAAATTCTTTTTCAGCTTTTTCTTTATTACTTAGTAAAAGGAAATCATTTTTAAACATTAGAATTATTTGCTTATAATGGAGTCTATGAGAGATAGCCTTCCCATAATTCGGAACTTTCTGGATAAAAAAAATCCCATACCTGTATTACACATTACCCTAACAATGGCTTCAGTGTCTTTCAAGACTTAGCAGTCAAGGCAATACTAGTAGAATTGGCTTATCTCTTGTGTGACTGTATAAATGTATTTTAATTAAGGAATATGAAACAGTGATGAAAGGTCTGGATCGCAATGCTCCTTCCGTGCCTCCTCAAAACACACCCCAGGAAGCACAGCAGGTGGAAATGTGGAAAAAATATATACAGTGGGAGAAGAGTAACCCTCTGCGAACAGAGGACCAGACCCTAATAACAAAAAGAGGTAAAGTAACTTACAGCAGTGACTGGTTTGGAGCACTTTCCCACCCACCCACCCACCAATATATTGTTATATAAGCTATGTTTGTATTTATTTTGCAGTTATGTTTGCATATGAGCAGTGTTTGTTGGTACTGGGACATCATCCGGACATCTGGTATGAAGCCGGACAATACCTTGAACAATCTAGCAAGCTGCTTGCTGAAAAAGGGGTATGTGATTGGTCGGACTCCAGCTTATAGTACTCTTTACTGTCCTTATTCTCTTTTTAGTTAACTGAATTCATTTACATGGTACTGATGATACTAATGTATGACAGATATCTTCATTCCGCTGGGAAGTACTGGTCTAAGTTGGCCACTCACAGGCTAGTGAGCGTTTCATTTGACCAAGCATTTGAATTTCCAAACAACACTGATTCCAAACAACGCTTATTCATCCTTTGGTTCCAAATATTGGATATGAAAGTAGGGATGGGTGGCATGGCCCTATCAGTTGGGTCTGACGCAGCTCCATACACCTATTGATGAGAAGAACTAGCAAAAGAATCTACTGTCTGACAGACTGACTTATCTATAATAGGATCATTTTGTCAACACTACCTTACAAGGGCCCATATATAATGCAATGATGTAACGTTAAAGCTGAAATCAAACCCAATGTCAGGTCGTACAGCTGTGTGTGTGGCCAGCTTCACATGGGTCAGTTCAACTCTATCAGTCTGCGCTTCTCTTGATGGCTCCAGTTTTAAGGTTTTACATTTCTTCCTATCACAGGACATGAACAACGCTAAACTGTTCAGCGATGAAGCTGCCAATATCTATGAGCGGGCAATCAGTACACTTCTAAAGAAAAACATGTTGCTGTATTTTGCCTACGCAGACTACGAAGAGGTCAGTATCTGTATTGGAGATTTACATGAACAGAAAGGGCACGTTCTCTAGCAAAGAATAACATGGTTTTTAATAAATAGTTAAGGTTTGTATAAAGTTGCTGGACATTAGGAATATGAGTGCGACTTTAATACTCAACAGCAGCCCCAATGGGGCACCATAGCGTATTTACTCCAGCTTCACTCATAAATGCTGTGGTACCTGCCTGATGGCTCTGAGTTGTTCCAAAGGGCTGTCTGTTTCCATTTCACAGAAAAGGAAATAGTCGCTTGCAGGAAATGTTCATTTTATCACAACAGTTTTCTCGGTGAAGACCACGTTGGTCAAAACATCATTCATTTAAGTTTTCAGGCTATGCAGATGTTTGATATCTTGTATAGTTTGCCTATATATAGCTATTCCATATTTGCAATCCCTTGTGAACCTATATATTGAAAGTAATCATCAGCCATCAATATTATTTTATACAATCCTTGCTGATGTGCTGACATCTGATTGGTTAGGTCCCCACCCTCGGAACGTCTATTTATAGACGTGCACCTCACCTGCCCCATATCTGATGTCACAGAGGAGGCGGGGCATGCCTGTGCCTATAAATAGACACTGCCAGAGCCAGAAGCGGGGCTCAGTTAGGTCGTGGGTGGGGAGAGCGGGACCCACAGGTTTGAGGCTGACCCACACATCACTATTAGCTAGCTTTATTCTCTTGCTCAAACCTTCTATTCTCTCTCCAGAGCCGAATGAAGTATGAAAAAACACACAGCATATACAACAGATTACTCGCCATAGAAGATATAGATCCCACCTTGGTAAGACCGATAATGTTTTTTTTATTATCCTGTATGGCATTACTGCAGCACTGATTTTACCACAACGAAATTAGGTTTTTTGTAGTTGTTTGAGGAGGTTCTCATATTTCTTTATGTTTTTCTGTCAGGTCTATATTCAGTACATGAAGTTTGCTAGGAGAGCTGAGGGCATCAAATCTGGGAGAATGATTTTCAAGAAAGCCAGGGAAGATCCCAGGACCCGTCATCACGTTTACGTCACTGCAGCCTTAATGGAGTATTACTGTAGCAAGGTGAGAGTAAATATACATTGTTTAACCTTCTCTTGGATCAGGGGCCCACCACTTGCAGTCCCGTAACGGCCATGGGAAATGATGTATCAGTCATGCTGTGGGCTGGGTCTAGGCTCCCCTCCTAATAACAATGTACCAGTCACTGGCAAATAGTGCTGCATTTCATCAATATGTAAGTGCCTCACATCTTGTGCTGGCAATTGGCTGTGTTTTGTTCACGGCAACAGGAATGTGTGCAAAGCCTTTGACATGTTATACAACATTTTATAACTGATCATGAAAACAGAATCACTATAATCAAAGACATTGTTTTAAAAGTTTTACTTTATCTTAATCCAGGATACATCGGTGGCCTTCAAGATTTTTGAGTTAGGACTAAAGAAATATGGAGACATCCCTGAATATGTCCTTGCCTACATAGATTATTTGTCTCACCTTAATGGTAAGTTACGTGAATACATTTTATTTATTGTAAAAGTGTAATGGTTTGTTCGCTTATGTCTTTGCAAAAGCTCTTACCACTTTCTATAATTGTATTAAACACAGGCCTCTCTATACACCACTGTAATAAATGTGTATTTCAAATAAATGGTAACTAATCATCTCTGTTCGTTTTTTTTTTTCTAAAAGAGCAACTAAGACACCACTTATAATGCTTGCAGCGCTCAGTTCCCAGTAAATATGTGGTTTAAGAAGGTTGTTTATATGATCAACCTAAATGTTTGTAGCCTTAGGTGACAAAATATATTTTACTGGCCCCTTTAAAAGTTCTGGAGCTACTGCCTGTAGCTTCCTAGTTTGTATGTGACAGGTCACATTTACTTACCTAAATGTGTGAAATAGTATGTTATATGTATATGTTTAGTAATTTAGGTGTGGTTTTATGATAAGTTAAATAATATTAAACAAATCCTAAATATTTTTTTTCCAGAGGACAATAACACAAGAGTATTATTTGAACGCGTTTTAACATCAGGAAGTTTGCCTCCCGAAAAATCAGGGTGAGTCTGAATATAAACTTCGTATATGGAAGGCCAGTCATAGAAACTGCAGTGAGAGACGACAGTCTCAAGTCACGAACCTTCCCCTGCGCAGCCTTAAGCCTTTTGCTCTACACTGTCATGTAACACAGACTGCAGGGTTTATTTTATGATCCCTTTCCCAGTGCAGCATAAAAGCTTTACACAGTGGAGCCCTAAGCAGGCCTGTACCCTCAGCTATATCATGGGAAACATCATATATTTATATGGTAGAATTCCAATAAAACTCTATTCAGTTCATACACTGCCCCTGTGCAAGTTTTGCTTCTCTTGCAACAGTATTGCCATTCCCCTGCTCAGATTAAATCCTGCCTGCTCATGGCTCAGGCTTCATCCCCGTGCAAGTGTACAAGGACAACACAGGGGAAGAGGAAAGTGAAGAGGGATGGAAAGAACAGCAAAAGCGAAGCTGCATAATGCTGCTGATATATGCTGAATGTGAGCTTTATACAATGTCTGTCAAACTGGAAAGCTCACTTTGTCTCGGAATACTGAATTGTTTCTCCTTGTTTTTTCCCCCCTTGATTTCTGCAGTGAGATTTGGGCACGCTTCCTGGCCTTTGAAAGTAACATTGGAGATTTAGCTAGTATACTGAAAGTGGAAAAAAGGAGATACACAGCATTCAAGGAGGAGTATGAAGGGAAGGAGACAGCACTTCTTGTGGATAGATACAAATTTATGGACTTGTACCCCTGCTCCACAAGTGAACTGAAAGCTTTGGGATACAAGGTATGTTGTGATCAGGGTTTGTACCTGCATATAGCTATCCCGCCTTTACTCTATTATGGGAATTATGTTAGATTCATATATTAACGTGGTGCTTGGGCTTATCTTTGGTCTCTAGTATATGTGCCAGCAGCTGCCAACCTCTACCGCTCCCATGCCTTTATACCAAGCAGAGACACATTTATTTCTTTCACTCCCTTCATGTTTGCTTCTCTTTTTCAAGATTCTCAGGCAACAGCAAACTGCTGCTTGATTAAATAATAAAGGAACAGATATGGCTGATTGCTATTGGTGGTTTGCAGTATTGTCAATTAGCACAAGAAAATTTGTCTGCCTCACTCCTATCTTATTGACAGTAATGTCTCATTCTTATTTCTAGGATGTATCGAGAGCCAAACTGGCAGCACTAATCCCAGACCCTGTGATAGCTCCATCCATAGCCCCTTCACTGAAGGATGATGTTGACCGAAAACCAGAGTATCCCAAACCTGACACGTCCCAGATGATCCCTTTCCAGCCGCGACATTTAGCTCGTAAGCCTTTTTAAAGCTAATTGACTCATATTCATTTAACTAGGAAACCTTATGAGGACTTTTATTTGCTGATTCTAACTAGTTGCTTCTTTGTCTACTAATCCATTCCTGGGGGTGCCATGCCTCCATGCGCACCATGTTATCTGCCTGAGAGTCCTGCACATTGGCCCGCTGCCATTGGTCAATTTAGTAATCGCTCTCCCTTTCCTTTTTATAGGGCTGATAGAGTTGGATTTTAGAACAGCCGCGTGTATTAACCGCTAAAAACAATGTTTTTCTGTTCTGTAGCACCTGGACTCCATCCTGTTCCTGGCGGAGTATTCCCAGTCCCTCCAGCTGCAGTGATCTTAATGAAGCTGCTTCCACCCCCCATTTGCTTCCAGGTTAGTGTGTAATTTTGCTTTTTTTGGCAAAGTGGGGTTGTTACCTTTGCTTTGATACTATAGCCAGGAACAATGTGAGAGGAGGAGAGGGCCGCAATGCGAAAAGGGCCGCAAAGGATACGTTGTTTTGTTTATGTTGATGGCCCCATCACTACCGGGACCAGGGCTTCCATCAGCAATCACGCAGCCCCATTCTAAGTTATTAGGACCCGCCCCAACTATCAATATATTGGTCACCTGCGGCCCTTGGACCCTGCCAGCAAGAATAATGTGGCCCTAGTTAAAATAAAGTGACCTGCAGAAGGAAGCATGGTCACACCTCCTGATCCATCCCAGTCACCCATTATACAAAACCCCTGCCCATATTTCACCCTAACCCTGTACACACTTGTGAGCACAAGTCTCTTGGGGCCCCCTCTGCCATGGTGCCTCTGACTGCAGTACCCCACTGATGTGGCCTTTACTGGGACCCTGAAAACTATTAGGTGTCATTATGTCATAGGGAATCCCAAATGTTGCACTTGTACTGAGCCCTGTAGAGAAATGGTTCCTGATGGTGGCAATGTGGGCTCACTACAGGGCACTGTGCCCTCCCTTCCCCTGCACTGCAAGTTCTACCCGGCCCTTCCCCCTGTCCCACTGGCTTTCTCTGATAAAGTTGGGGGGGGGATTCTCTACAGATATAGAGGAAGATGCTTCCTCCCCCCCCCCCAAAAAAAAAACACAGGGTCTGCTTCCCCTATAGTTCCACCACTGACTGTGGGATGTGTCCCACTTTATAATAAAATGTGATACTTCTGGGCAGCCAATAAACTGTTAGTCCTTAAAAAATAATTCATAAAATTCCATTTTATTTCTTTTCACAGGGCCCATTCGTACAGGTTGATGAGATTATGGAAATCTTGCGGAGGTGCAAGCTGCCGGACAGTAAGTGCTTTGTGGGTGCACCTATAAACCAAAGCTCCAGAAACACATACGCATTTACCTGCAGCTCTTTCAGCTCGGTTCTGCTTTTGCTCTTGTCTTGCTAAGGAGGATGGGAGTCAGAGTTCCAGGGCTGCAATGGGTTATGGGTATTGTAGTTGAACAACATCTGGGTGGCTGCAGATTGCCCTTGGCTGAATGAGCCTCTTTCAATGTATGTGTATCTGTCTTTGCAGCAGTGGAAGAGGCGGTGAGGATCATTACAGGAAGCCAGGCAGAGATGAACATGGAGGGGAACGGACCAGTTGAAGTCAACACACTACTAAATAAATCTGTGAAAAGACCCAACGAGGATTCCGACGATGAAGAAGAGAAGGGGTCTGTGGTTCCTCCCGTCCACGATATATACAGAACCCGGCAGCAGAAGAGAATCCGGTGAAGATTTTGCTTTTCTTTAAAATTACAGAAAAAAAATTCCAAACAAGAAACTTTTTATTGAACATTTCTGCCATCAAACCTTGCGCCATATGAACCTCCATATTGTTACGAGCGTCAGACTAATCTGTGTTCTTGTGGTGCGGCTAAAAGGTTTCTGGTGTTATCAACAACAAATACTATTACTGTTGGTTTTTTTCCCCTTGAAGAGGGAGCGGATGGAAACATGTAAACGGCGCAGATCCTAAAATCGACTTACCTTTTCTTCATCTGTATTTTTTATGCGCAGCTGGGAAAGCTTTGTCGGTTTTATTTCGAAGACTGATCAGCTTTGGGAACGTCCGAGGCTTGTTGGTTTTTTTTTTTAATTCACTTATTTCAGTTACAGTTGTTGGCCAGTTTGCCCAGCCTTTTTCCTGCCTTTTTTATTGCTGATAATACTACAGAGCTCTGTGGGTTTTTATCTCTAGCTCCGAGAGCTGATTTCCATCAAATAAAGGGGAGCTGCGCCGGCTGTGCCTACTCTACCCTTTGATTTTATCTCTGCACAATTGCTGCTATTTTTAAATGACACTGTGGATCTCCAATCAGCTGTCGGCTCCTCCCCAATACTTACTAGGCATAGCCTTTCTCATCCAGTCGCTTTTCAGGCTCAAGCAGTGTTGCCTTTTTTGTTTTTTTGTTTTTTTAATGTAATTGCATTGCAGAAAATGGTTCATAACTAAACCCTTTCTTTACTGACCGCAAAGGGTTAAAACGAAAGGTGGGGATTCACTGTATTGTTTCAGGAGGGAATGTTCTGCCTGGTAAATGGCGTCTTAGATTTGATAAACTGCAATGTTTGATTTTCAAGGAAACGTTGTTATTTTGAGGAAAAATAAAAAGAATTAACTTTACAAGAAGAATTCCTTTTCATTAAAAATAAACCCTTAATAACAAACCAATGTGTAGCTAATTGCAAACATTTGTATAAAGGAGAAGGAAAGGCTGAATTGCAAGGGGAGGGGCCAATTTTTAAGGCACCTCCTTCAGTGGTCATGTAGTGACACTCCTCCAGTGTCACGGTTTTACCGCAGACACCAAGTGCTCCTCTTCACTAAAAAAGCACCGGCCCAGGGTACTGTTCCAGTGAGTGACGCGCGGCCATCTTTCCTTTCTCAGTGATTCCTTGTGGCTGGGCGGTGCACATTGCTTGTAGATTGCAACGTAGAAGCTAAAGGCTGAACATTTACACTACTGAGCCCAGGGCCAGAGGGATGATCCAGAGAAAGGAAAAAGATGGTGCTCACTAGAATACAATACTAGTCAGCAAGCCAAGTGATTCAGTCTTTCCTTGTCCTTAAAGTGGCCATACATGGGCTGACCCATACTGGATGGAACAGGTGGATATCATACAAGGTATGGCCAGATTTATATTGTTCTTTATTTGCCATACATGCCCAGAGGGTCAGGCAAAATTAGCCAAAATGCCTCACCAGATGTGGGCATACATGGCAAGCTTAAGGCCCCATGCACAACGCTGGTTTTTGTTCATTATTGCAATCATTCGCACTGTCCTTACCAAGCTGCCGCATTTCAGTGGAGGTCACATGGGTACATGAACAGCATGCAGTCGATGTCCAGGCAACCAATCAAGCCTCATTTTATAAAAGGGGTTTTTACTGTAATATTTAGCTAAACATTTTAGACCAATCATTCTGAGCACTGTTGGGTGGGATTATGGATAAAAAGTGCTGAGTTTCAGTCTTACATCTCTTTACCCCCAAATTACACGTCCGCCACCTTAGCAATGAGATTGTGCTATACCATAGCATCGTACAACTATTTAGTAGCGCATTGTTACAAAGGAGAGACCATATAACGTCCATAGTGATTCTACAGGGTGCTGAGCTTGGTTTGCCTGCAGACCTGATTGGTTTATCCCGGAACAGGCCCCATTGCCTTTCCAACCAATGACACTTTTGCATTCTAAAACACAGGAGAACTTTTCAGCAGCACCAAAGCGCATGTGCTGCGGCAAAGTTATAGTGAATGGTGGGTTCCTAACAAATGGCCCCCCACCCACACCCCCTCCAGTCTCTACATTAAAACTTATGGCGTGACTGCTAATGATGAAAAGCCCATGCAGATCAAGGGCATGTCCCCCCCCATGCAGTTAAATCACCTGTTTGCCTGTTGGGACCTGCCATTTCTCTGCCCCAACAATAATACTCATGGCAATGGCGTGTTTATCAGCTGCTTTCATCCAGGGCAATAGTCTTCTGCTGACAGTGCCATGTTAGGGCTGATGCCACACGTGGCGTAGGGCTGATTTTTTAGGCAAGCGGAAAAACGCTTGCTGAAAATTCAGCCTTACACCTGCTACTTGTGCCTGCACCCGAATGAATGGAATATGCTCGGGCGCAGGCACATGTAGCCGATTTACGCATGAAAACACGAGACTTTGCATTCTCTCGTGTTTTCATGCGTATATCGGCTACATGTGCCTGCGCCCGAGCGTATTCCATTCAGGTATCTCTCCTCACCCATTTCTCCCACCCCTGCCCCCTGATTCCACCATCTCTTTTTAATTACCCTTTTCTCTTGCCCCACAGGTCTCCTTCCTCTCTAAACTTCCCCGGCAATACTATAAAAATGCAAAACACCATTCAAATATGTTTTAAAATATTTATTTATAGTTTAGATATGATGTATTTAAGTTATGCATATTTAGGTTGGAAAGGACTCATTTATTTTAAGTTTTAGTGTAGATGGAAGGTTCCTATTTAGTAGTTGATACAGAGGAAGGCAGAAAAAAACAATCTGAAGTTGGAGCCAATTTGCCTTAGAGGGGGAAAAATTCCTTCCTGACTCCCAAAGGGCAATCGAACAAGTCCCTGTATCAACTTCTACTAATGGTTTATGTCAGTGTTGCTGTATTTTTACCTTGCTAAATGGCTTTGTTAAAGCTATCTAATGTTTCGGCAGAATTTTTAGTGGATTGTGAAGGGAGGAGCCTCTGTAGGGGGCTGTGAGGGGGTGTTGGAGCTGTGCTTGTCTGAAATGTAGATGTTGGAGGCTAAAGGCCCCCATACACGGGCCGATAGAGCTAATCGGCCCGTGTATGGGCAGAAACGTGCGGCCTGGCCGACCGATATCTGGCCTGAAATTGGCCAGATATCGATCGGCCAGGTTAGAAAATCCGGTCGGATCGGGGACCGCATCAGCTCGTTGATGCGGTCCATGAACCGACTGCCCATGGCTGCAAATGTAATCCGATCGTTTGGCCCTGGGGTTCGGATTATTTTTTTTACAGCAACTGCCTACCCGATATCACCCACCCGTAGGTGGGGATATTGGGTAAAGATCCGCTCGATTGGTGACATCGCCAAGTGAGTGGATTTTATAGTATATGGAAACCTTAAGACTGACGGTGGTGGATGCACTGTTTGAGCTGAGGTTGGTGGAACTGCAAATACTGTATGATGTATTAGTATGGTGGTCTGTTGGTAGAGGAGCAGCAGGAAAAGAAAGAGGGGCTGGTGGTGGAGCCAAAGAAAGAAAAGGAGAATGAGAGCTACAAAGTGAGGTGCCGCTGCTGGAATTGTGCTCTCTAAAAGCAGGAATCCAACTGGTGGAGCTGCAGATATTAAAATTGGGCTGGAGAAAAAGTGCCACTGGTTGAACTATGGCTGAAGGGGAGATAGAGATGGTGGGTGGAGGTTGTGTATAGAGTGTTACATACACTGCTGGTGGTGTAGCTGTAATTGGGAGAGGAGACGCCACTGGTGGAGTTACAGGTGTCTGAGAATTAGATACTCCTGGGGCTTCCGATGGAGGCGCAGCCACTGCGGCTGCAGCGCCCGCCCTGTCTGAGGAGCACACCCTTGGTCAGCCGACCATCAGGAGGCTGGAAAATAGAATAAAAGGGGGATTTTATTGATAACATAATATTCCCCGGGGTACAAAACCTGCAGCCCCTACAGCAGTAGCAGTGAGTGGGGCACAGTTTTACCCTCTTTTCTACTCACCTTATAAATCTCGGAGAGGGGTCTTGATCCTGCCTCTCGCTGTGGGAAAAGAGAAAGATTCTGTTACATTCTATACTCTGTACATCCAGACCCTTCATTCAAATGTAACCGTAGCGGCTCCCTTACCTTCCTCCAGGGGGCGCAGGATGGCATTGCGCCCCGGTCTTCTTGCTCTTAAAAGAGCAGTTGGGTATAAAAAAGAGATATCAGCAGACGTCTATGGAAGATGTTATTTCCTAAGAAGCGTCAAAAGTGAGTTGGAAACTCGCTGAATATCTCACAAAAAAGAAAATAACAAAAATTCTCGCCAGAGTCGCTCAGAATCGCTCACAATTTTCACTTTATGGGGAGAAGGAAAAAAGAGATTGTGAGCTCATATGTGCCGGCCCTCTCTGCTACACACATCAGGATACACTGCCTTATATAAGTACTCACACCCTCGACCAGTTCTCCCATTTTACAAACAGACCCTAAAGGATCTGACAGGGAAGCAGGGAGCCGTAGCAACAGCTGGGGGGCCACAGGTTGGGGAACTGACACTGTTATACTCCAATGCGCTCCTGTCATGCCTGGCATTATACATGGCACCCAGCTGTAAGGAGCGGCTGATGGGGCAGATGTGCCATCTTGTACTGACCTCCTACCTGCCTAATATATATATATAGGAGCAAAATAACTGTGGGCAAATCTCTGGGCAGAGCAGAACTTCTAGGAAACAAATGGCCGGGCCTATAAACTGATGCCGGATAGTGAGGGGACCTGCTGATCTGTTCCCATCTAAATCTCACCCGTCTGTAAAATAATATCTGATCATTTGCCCCTTTAAATCCCCCCCAGCTTTTATGGGTTCCCATTAGAATGGGCATAGATAAAGCAGGGCCTTTGGGTAGTGGTATATGCCAGTTGTGATTGGTGGGGGCCCTCCTGTTAGAGATCATGGCTACATAACATGAAGCGCTCAGCTGTTACTAGAACTCCCACAATCCCTTGCTCCAGCCCATGTGATGCCATCATTACTAGCAAGAGATACTGAGAGTCTGAGTGTTAAACAGAATGTACCAATACATGGGCCGGGGGGTATCAATCTGCACATAGGGGGAGTAGCAATAATGGCAGCTCTCAAATAGAGGGGATCCCATAGAAAGCGAGGGGAGGATTACAGGCAGTTATTTGGGTTTCATGAAATATGTATGTATGTATAACATGTAGGCCAATGACAGTTATAGGACAACAGGCTGCAGGTCTGATAGGGGATGCTGGGACATGTAGGTCAATTACAGTTATAGGACTACAGGCTGAAGGTCTGATAGGGGATGCTGGGTCATGTAGTTCAGTGACAGTTATAGGTCTAAAGGCTGCAGGTCTGATAGGGGATGCTGGGACATGTAGGTCAATGACAGTTATAGGACTACAGGCTGAAGGTCTGATAGGGGATGCTGGGACATGTAGGTCAATTACAGTTATAGGACTACAAGATTTAGGTCTGATAGGGGATGCTGGGACATGTAGGTCAATTACAGTTATAGGACTACAGGCTGAAGGTCTGATAGGGGATGCTGGGACATGTAGGTCAATGACAGTTATAGGACTACAAGATTTAGGTCTGATAGGGGATGCTGGGACATGTAGGCCAATGACAGTTATAGGACTACAGGCTGCAGGTCTGATAGGGGATGCTGGGACGTGTAGGCCAATGACAGTTATAGGACTACAGGCTGCAGGGGATGCTTCCAGTCACAAACAGTAAACAAACAAGCTCCCACCTTGTAAAACTCGACACCCCATAAAATATCAAGGGGAATTAAGGGGGACAAAAGTGGATGGAGAGGCTCAGGGGGTGTAGGGACCCGCGGGTAGGGCTGGTATTTTACAGTAAAACATGTTGTTTGAGGCCAATGTTATTAATAGGGAAAAACATAAACATATAGGAAGGCCCTACCTGTGGGTAGCTCAGCTCAACTATCAATTGGCTTGTTGCTTCCAGCTGCCATAGACACTGTGACAGGGACATTTAATAGATTTGTAGCCAGTAATTAAAAAGGACAGCAATGTTTTGCCATTTCTAGGCGCCATCATTGCTGGGACATTATGAGGTTAAGTGACTCTGTCCAGGGTCACAAGGTAAGGGGCCCAGTGGGGCCGGAGGTGCCTTACGATTGCTGGGGTATGAGTCAGATTCCCCCGTCCCAGGGGCTCTGCTCAATTTGCAGAGCTCCCAGGCAGGAATCGAACTCAAGCTGGCCCATACAATCATACGCTGGGTATGAGTCAGATTCCCCCGTCCCAGGGGCCTTGCTTATTTTGCAGAGCTCCCAGGCAGGAATCGAACTCAGGGCCCATCGGTGTAAAGCAGTCTCCCTACCACTGAGCCATCCTTCCTCCTCCCACTTGTACCATGTTTTTTCGTAATCTTGTCTTTTACATATTGGCGGTTGGTGTACCCTAACCGACTGACTGAAACACTCAGGGTTACAGCCTGCTGCTTGCCCCAAGCCCTATATAACTAGGGGGGCTGTCTTTTAAAGGGCATTCGGGAATGGAGTGCTATGACCTTTCTGAGGGGTGGGCGGTTAATTGCCCCAGCAGGGGCAATTAACCACCGTTTGTCGTAGACCCATGAATGAGGTGTCAAATCGTGCGGCTTATTCGGGAATGGGGTGCTATGACTTTTCTGAGGGGTGGGCAGTTAATTGCC
This sequence comes from Xenopus tropicalis, assembly GCF_000004195.4. NCBI lineage: Eukaryota > Metazoa > Chordata > Amphibia > Anura > Pipidae > Xenopus > Xenopus tropicalis. The sequence goes on along the minus strand of NC_030680.2, from coordinate 18,354,361 downwards.
CCAGCAGGGGGCAATTAACCACCGTTTGTCGTAGAACCATGAATGAGGGGCAATTAACCACCGATTGCCGTAGACCCATGAATGAGGTGTTAAACTGTGCGGCTTATTCGGGAATGGAGTGCTATGACCTTTCTGAGGGGTGGGCGGTTAATTGCCCCAGCAGGGGCAATTAACCACCATTTGTCGTAGACCCATGAATGAGGTGTCAAACCGTGTGGCTTATTCGGGAATGGGGTGCTATGACTTTTCTGAGGGGTGGGCGGTTAATTGCCCCAGCAGGGGGCAATTAACCACCGTTTGTCGTAGACCCATGAATGAGGTGTCAAACTGTGCGGCTTATTCGGGAATGGAGTGCTATGACCTTTCTGAGGGGTGGGCGGTTAATTGCCCCAGCAGGGGCAATTAACCACCGTTTGTCGTAGACCCATGAATGAGGTGTCAAACCGTGTGGCTTATTCGGGAATGGGGTGCTATGACTTTTCTGAGGGGTGGGCGGTTAATTGCCCCAGCAGGGGGCAATTAACCACCGTTTGTCGTAGACCCATGAATGAGGTGTCAAACTGTGCGGCTTATTCGGGAATGGAGTGCTATGACCTTTCTGAGGGGTGGGCGGTTAATTGCCCCAGCAGGGGGCAATTAACCACCATTTGTCGTAGACCCATGAATGAGGTGTCAAATCGTGTGGCTTATTCGGGAATGGGGTGCTATGACTTTTCTGAGGGGTGGGCGGTTAATTGCCCCAGCAGGGGGCAATTAACCACCGTTTGTTGTAGACCTATGAATGAGGTGTCAAATCGTGCGGCCTATTCGAGAATGGGGTGCTATGACTTTTCCTAGGGGTGGGCGGTCAATTGCCCCAGCAGGGGGCAATTAACCACCGTTTGTCGTAGACCCATGAATGAGGTGTCAAATCGTGTGGCTTATTCGGGAATGGGGTGCTGTGACTTTTCTGACTGGTGAGCCGTTAATTGCCCCAGCGGGGGGCAATTAACCACCGTTTGTCGTAGACCCATGAATGAGGTGTCAAATCGTGCGGCCTATTTGGGAATGGGGTGCTATGACTTATTTGAGGGGTGGGTGGTTAATTGCCCCAGCAGGGGGCAATTAACCACCGTTTGTTGTAGACCCATGAATGAGGTGTCAAATCGTGCGGCTTATTCGGGAATGGGGTGCTATGGCTTTTCTGAGGGGTGGGCAGTTAATTGCCCCAGCAGGGGGCAATTAACCACCGTTTGTCGTAGACCCATGAATGAGGTGTCAAATCGTGCGGCTTATTCGGGAATGGGGTGCTATGACCTTTCTGAGGGGTGGGCGGTTAATTGCCCCAGCAGGGGGCAATTATCCGCCCAAAGACTTAACATTGAGACCAACTTTGACTGAGTCCCGCACCATTTGTCGTAGACCCATGAATGAGGTTTCAAACCGTGCGGCTTATTCGGGAATGGGGTGCTATGATTTTTCTGAGGGGTGGGCAGTTAATTGCCCCAGCAGGGGGCAATTAACCACTGTTTGTCGTAGACCCATGAATGAGGTGTCAAACCGTGCGGCTTATTTGGGAATGGGGTTGCTTGGTGACTGGGTGAGTGGGAGGGGCCAACAACAACGAATCAAATTTTACCCATTGACTTTTATGGGAAAATTTAAACTGATGCCAATCTTACAGCTTTGAGGCTACACTCCCCAAACTTGAATCACACAGTCAGGGGCTCAGCCTGAATGAAAATATGATGATTGTTGGATGCCCAAAATTGGGCAGAGCTGTGTACAGCCAATCAGATTTTACCTATGGACTTGTGAAAATCCAACCTGCTGCCATTCTCACAGTAATAACCCCAGGGTCCCCAAACTTTGCAGGGTTATGCCCCAGGTAACTGTGGTTCAAGGTAAGAAAAAGTGGGCGGAGCCACCAACAGCCAATCAGAGTTTACCTATTGACTTTCAATGGGGAAATAAAACCTGCTGCCAAACTTTTCACAGTTGGTCACTAGTGGACTGCAGTTCTAGTTTTTAAAAGTGGGCGGAGCCACCAACAACCAATCAGATTTCACCCATTGATTTTTATTGGTTTGTTGCCAGGGTTCCCAAACTTTGCATAGTCAGACACTGGGTGACTACGCATTTAAGGTTTTTTGTATTTTTGTAAGTGGGTGGAGCCACCAACAGCCAATCAGATTTTACCTATTGACTTTAAATGGAGAAATTCAGCCTGCTGCCATTCTCACAGTAATAACACCTGGGTCCCCAAACTTTTCACAGTTGGCCACTAGAGGACTGCAGTTTTAGTTTTGGAAAAGTGGGCGGGGCCACCAACAGCCAATCAGATTTCACCTATTGAATTTTATTGGTCAGTCACTGCGTGACTTCGTACTCAAGGTTAGAAAAAGTGGGCGGGGTGAACAACAACCAATCAGATTTCACCTATAGACTTCATATGTTTAAATTTAAACTGCTGCCATTCTTTAAATATTAATACTAAGGTCTCCAACTTTGCACAGCTAGTCACCTGGTAACTGTGGTTCAGAGTTAGAAAAAGTGGGTGGAGCCACCAACAGCCAATCAGATTTTAACTATTGATTTTCAATGGGGAAATTCAACCTGCTGCCATTCTTACAGTATTAACACCAGGGTCACTAGGGGCCTGCATTTTTAGATTTTAAGTGGGTGGAGCCACCAACAGCCAATCAGACTTCACCTATTGATTTTTTTTTATGGGGATTTTGGCGAATAGCTAGTTTGTTGTAGACCCATGAATGAGGTGTAAAACCGTGCGGCTTATTCAGGAATGGGGTGCTATGACTTTTCTGAGGGGTGGGCGGTTAATTGCCCCCGCAGGGGCAATGTTGATTTTAATGTTTTAGCAACACTGAAGTGTGAAACATTGTAATATTGGGGCACGAGTTTTGCCACGGCAAGCACCACTCACATTTTCTTCAGGAAATGTACCTCTCTAGTTTCTGCCATTATTTCCCTTAATGCCCCCCCCAGTGTATCAGTGCTCCACCCACCTCTGATCCCAGAAATAAAAATGAGAAATCAGGGCAAGTGCCAGAGTGAGCGTTGGTGGCAGGGAAATGGCGGCTGACACCTGTCCCTTAAATTAGGCTTTTTAAAAAGGGAAAGATACATTAGATAACGGCCCAATGATGGAGCCACAGTAGGTATAATAAATATAAAAATATCACAAAAGGTTCCCAGCGATGAGTTCTCCCCCCTCGGCTGAAGATTCCCATCATTCCCGACCCCTGACTTGCCGAGCGGTAACATAAAAGTTCAGGCACCATTGGATACCCCTGTTTGAGTCACTGGGATATTAGAGTTACAATAATGAGAAATAAACCAATTTAGAATTATGGTTGTGTTTATTTTCCTATTGAACAGACCAACTGCATTAAGCTCACACTGTGCAACACACTCACATCTGACATATTAGTAGAAATTGCCATATTGCTGCCACATCTGAGTGTTCATTCACAGGAGCATTAATTACTCTGCTTTCCTGGTGTCAATGAAAAATGGAAGAGGCAAGTGGTATGGCAGCTCCACCCAGCAAAGGGAGAGGGTAACATGGGGGCAGGTATGAGGCCAATGCAGGATAAAGGTGGTTTTGGTAGAGGTTCAAAAGGATTTTATTCTAAAAGGTTCATTAAAGGCCTTCCCAAATTACAGGGCACTTACATAAACCTTTATATACAGTAATTGTCACTTGAAAGCCAGGAAGTTTCTGTTGATGTTCCAGGTTTCTCCACTGTTAGAGCAATAAAAGTCTAGAACCCGGCTAACAAAAGAGCTGGTGGTATGCAATTTGTGATGCATTGGGGAGGCTCAGAGTGGCTTAGATGCCTTTAAAGCGGCTGAAAAGTGAAAAATTAACACATTCTTTAACTTTTCATTATAAACTCATATATATCCAGTGTGCCAGCAACAGTGATGTCCAAACGGTTGCATATTAATTGGATAGATTGCAGTTTTCTGCACAATTAAGAAAGTGTAAAAATATTTAAGATAATAAATGATTAAAGTTATTTTCTATGAAAAATATGTTATTATTGCCCACTTTGCCTCTTTCAATGAAAAGCCCTTAAATACAAGCAATGGGGAGCTCAGAGGGTTCTATCATGTTTAGTGAAGAGCCAATGTGGCCAAAAATGAGAAAAATTGTCAAAAGGCGACAATTTCACACGTCAGAAATCCCTGACAAAGCTGCTCTTAAAGGGGCTGTCGTGTCCTGAAGAATCAGAACTTGGGGAGCCATTCACAGTGTCGCAGCCGCTCTCTGGTTCATCATCGGATATGCTGTAACAGTGACAGGAGCAGCCTGCTGTTAGGCCTGGGGTGCCAGAGGGAAACCAATGCTGCCGTGCTGCTATACACAGTGCTGGAATAGCCACTAATACACAGAAATGATTGGCATAAAATGGTGTTCATAATCGGCTAATCTATCTCTTCAGGCTTTGGGTTGGGCCTGTAGTCCTGCCGGGGCCACAGGAAGCAGGTTAGAGGTGCCCCCCAGTTGTTATTCCCCGCTCAGTTCACTCACTCACTCACTCAGGAATATTCTGGAGGTTGGTTTTGACTTCTTCCAGTTCAGAGGAGATTGATGTTTGGCAGAAGCGCTGTTGGGCTCAGGTTGGGGTGACTGAGGATCTGTAGTAATCTCATGGCTGTCTCTCCAGGTGCCACCATTTTGGGAGGGCTGCCTAGCGAATGTTTCTTGCTTGGATGCCATGTCACATCTTGGCTTTGAATTCTGTTGCTCCCATCGTGCAGTCGGTGTGTTATGGAGTCAGGAGTAAATGTAGCAATAAGGTCCGGCTCGTAAAGCTGATAACCACAAATCGGTACACAGAGCTCTCATGGATGTGTCCACTTAGCTTGCAGGGAAATGTGCTGCAGGTAAGTGCTAAGGTACAGTGCTAAGTACCCAGGAACTAAAAGTGTCCCCACTTCCTTTACTTGTCATCCCCTATCAGACCTGCAGCCTGTAGTCCTGTAACTGTCACTGGCCTACATGTCCCAGCATCCCCTATCAGACCTGCAGCCTGTAGTCCTATAACTGTCACTGACCTACATGTCCCAGCATCCCCTATCAGACCTTCTGCCTGTAGTCCTATAACTGTCACTGACCTACATGTCCCAGCATCCCCTATCAGAACTGCAGCCTGTAGTCCTATAACTGTCACTGACCTACATGTCCCAGCATTCCCTATCAGACCTGCAGCCTGTAGTCCTATAACTGTCATTGGCCTACATGTCCCAGCATCCCCTATCAGACCTGCAGCCTGTAGTCCTATAACTGTCATTGGCCTACATGTCCCAGCATCCCCTATCAGAACTGCAGCCTGTAGTCCTATAACTGTCACTGACCTACATGTCCCAGCATCCCCTATCAGACCATCAGCCTGTAGACCTATAACTGTCATTGGCCTACATGTCCCAGCATCCCCTATCAGAACTGCAGCCTGTAGTCCTATAACTGTCACTGACCTACATGTCCCAGCATCCCCTATCAGAACTGCAGCCTGTAGTCCTATAACTGTCATTGGCCTACATGTCCCAGCATCCCTATCAGACCATCAGCCTGTAGTCCTATAACTGTCACTGACCTACATGTCCCAGCATCCCCTATCAGAACTGCAGCCTGTAGTCCTATAACTGTCACTGACCTACATGTCCCAGCATCCCCTATCAGAACTGCAGCCTGTAGTCCTATAACTGTCATTGGCCTACATGTCCCAGCATCCCCTATCAGAACTGCAGCCTGTAGTCCTATAACTGTCACTGACCTACATGTCCCAGCATCCCCTATCAGACCATCAGCCTGTAGTCCTATAACTGTCATTGGCCTACATGTCCCAGCATCCCCTATCAGAACTGCAGCCTGTAGTCCTATAACTGTCACTGACCTACATGTCCCAGCATCCCCTATCAGAACTGCAGCCTGTAGTCCTATAACTGTCATTGGCCTACATGTCCCAGCATCCCCTATCAGACCATCAGCCTGTAGTCCTATAACTGTCACTGACCTACATGTCCCAGCATCCCCTATCAGAACTGCAGCCTGTAGTCCTATAACTGTCATTGGCCTACATGTCCCAGCATCCCCTATCAGACCTGCAGCCTGTAGACCTAAAACTGTCAATGAACTACATGTCCCAGCATCCCCTATCAGACCTGAAGCCTGTAGTCCTATAACTGTCATTGGCCTACATGTCCCAGCATCCCCTATCAGACCTGCAGCCCTATAACTGTCACTGGCCTACATGTCCCAGCATCCCCTATCAGACCTGCAGCCTGTAGTCCAATAACTGTAACTGACCTACATGTCCCAGCATCCCCTATCAGACCTGCAGCCTGTAGTCCTATAACTGTCACTGGCCTACATGTCCCAGCATCCCCTATCAGACCTGCAGCCTGTAGTCCAATAACTGTAACTGACCTACATGTCCCAGCATCCCCTATCAGACCTTCCACCTGTAGTCCTATAACTGTAATTGACCTACATGTCCCAGCATCCCCTATCAGACCTGAAGCCTGTAGTCCTATAACTGTCACTGAACTACATGTCCCAGCATCCCCTATCAGACCTGAAGCCTCTAGTCCTATAACTGTCACTGAACTACATGTCCCAGCATCCCCTATCAGACCTGAAGCCTCTAGTCCTATAACTGTCACTGAACTACATGTCCCAGCATCCCCTATCAGACCTGAAGCCTGTAGTCCTATAACTGTCACTGACCTACATGTCCCAGCATCCCCTATCAGACCTGCAGCCTGTAGTCCTATAACTGTCACTGAACTACATGTCCCAGCATCCCCTATCAGACCTGCAGCCTGTAGTCCTATAACTGTCACTGACCTACATGTCCCAGCATCCCCTATCAGAACTGCAGCCTGTAGTCCTATAACTGTCATTGGCCTACATGTCCCAGCATCCCTATCAGACCATCAGCCTGTAGTCCTATAACTGTCACTGACCTACATGTCCCAGCATCCCCTATCAGAACTGCAGCCTGTAGTCCTATAACTGTCACTGACCTACATGTCCCAGCATCCCCTATCAGAACTGCAGCCTGTAGTCCTATAACTGTCATTGGCCTACATGTCCCAGCATCCCCTATCAGAACTGCAGCCTGTAGTCCTATAACTGTCACTGACCTACATGTCCCAGCATCCCCTATCAGACCATCAGCCTGTAGTCCTATAACTGTCATTGGCCTACATGTCCCAGCATCCCCTATCAGAACTGCAGCCTGTAGTCCTATAACTGTCACTGACCTACATGTCCCAGCATCCCCTATCAGAACTGCAGCCTGTAGTCCTATAACTGTCATTGGCCTACATGTCCCAGCATCCCCTATCAGACCATCAGCCTGTAGTCCTATAACTGTCACTGACCTACATGTCCCAGCATCCCCTATCAGAACTGCAGCCTGTAGTCCTATAACTGTCATTGGCCTACATGTCCCAGCATCCCCTATCAGACCTGCAGCCTGTAGACCTAAAACTGTCAATGAACTACATGTCCCAGCATCCCCTATCAGACCTGAAGCCTGTAGTCCTATAACTGTCATTGGCCTACATGTCCCAGCATCCCCTATCAGACCTGCAGCCCTATAACTGTCACTGGCCTACATGTCCCAGCATCCCCTATCAGACCTGCAGCCTGTAGTCCAATAACTGTAACTGACCTACATGTCCCAGCATCCCCTATCAGACCTGCAGCCTGTAGTCCTATAACTGTCACTGGCCTACATGTCCCAGCATCCCCTATCAGACCTGCAGCCTGTAGTCCAATAACTGTAACTGACCTACATGTCCCAGCATCCCCTATCAGACCTTCCACCTGTAGTCCTATAACTGTAATTGACCTACATGTCCCAGCATCCCCTATCAGACCTGAAGCCTGTAGTCCTATAACTGTCACTGAACTACATGTCCCAGCATCCCCTATCAGACCTGAAGCCTCTAGTCCTATAACTGTCACTGAACTACATGTCCCAGCATCCCCTATCAGACCTGAAGCCTCTAGTCCTATAACTGTCACTGAACTACATGTCCCAGCATCCCCTATCAGACCTGAAGCCTGTAGTCCTATAACTGTCACTGACCTACATGTCCCAGCATCCCCTATCAGACCTGCAGCCTGTAGTCCTATAACTGTCACTGAACTACATGTCCCAGCATCCCCTATCAGACCTGCAGCCTGTAGTCCTATAACTGTCACTGACCTACATGTCCCAGCATCCCCTATCAGACCTTCAGCCTGTAGTCCTATAACTGTAATTGACCTACATGTCCCAGAATCCCCTATCAGTCCTTCAGCCTGTAGTCCTATAACTGTCATTGTCCTACATGTCCCAGCATCCCCTATGCTGGGGCAATTAACCGCCCGCCCCTCAGAAAAGTCATAGCACCCCATTCCCGAATAAGCCGCACGATTTGACACCTCATTAATGGGTCTATGACAAACGGTGGTTAATTTCCCCCTGCTGGGGGCAGTTTTTGCCCAAGTGCTGATTTATTATACAGACATTAACCCATCGCTGCCTGTGCAGGAATACAGATCCGCCATTTCAACTGCCATTTGTATCTGTAACATGAAACCCATTCCCAGCTGGGGCTGGTCACGTGACTGGCATTGTTATTCCAGCCCTATGTAACTATATGTATGTAACCCACATTCCCAGTCAGTTGCACATGTGATGTCACAATGGTTTGAACCTCACAAAGGTTTGAGTAAATGTAATTAGTGTTTGTTGTGAGTGATGTCGTTGTGATGTCACAATGGGCACAGTCAAAGTGTCCAAGCAGCGGCCAAACTGGCTCATTCTTGATCAGGCGACTGAGGTAGGTGGAGCTCTAGGGATGTTTGTGCCAACGTTAGCAGGAATAAGAGATAATAATAACTAATCAGTTTAATACTGGCGCTGTGGGGGCTTTAGTGTAGTTTTTTTTACAATGGCACAAAAATTTGGCAACAATTTGTCAAAAAAATTGACGCACGCGTGAAAAGAAATGTTGAGCGTCGTGTTTCTGACCCACACACTTTTTTTGACAGTTTCACTCATATTTTACTCACTAATTACTGTAACTAAAGTGATATTTCTTTTTGTCTCCATAGAGAGAAATTGAGAGAATGTTTCGGCGTTTAATTTCGTGGCTCCCTTGTGTGCCAAGGGTAAGAACTTTATTCTTTTTACTCTAATATCACTCATTTAGTGCTATTCATTGCCTTGCTATATACAGGTATAGGACCCATTATCCAGAATGCTCGGGACCTGGGGCTTTCCGGATAAGGAGTCTTTCCGTAATTTGGATCTAAGTCTACTAAAAAATTATTTAAACATCATTTAAACCCAATAGGGCTGTTCTGCCCCCAATAAGGGGTAATTATATCTTAGTTGGGATCAAGTACAGGTACTGTTTTATTATTACAGAGAAAAGGGAATCATTTAACCATTAAATAAACCCAATAGGACTGTTCTGCCCCCAATAAGGGGTAATTATATCTTAGTCGGGATCAAGTACAGATACTGTTTTATTATTACAGAGAAAAGGGAATCATTTAACCATTAAATAAACCCAGTAGGGCTGTTCTGCCCCCAATAAGGGGTAATTATATCTTAGTTGGGATCAAGTACAGGTACTGTTTTATTATTACAGAGAAAAGGGAATCATTTAACCATTAAATAAACCCAGTAGGACTGTTCTGCCCCCAATAAGGGGTAATTATATCTTAGTTGGGATCAAGTACAGGTACTGTTTTATTATTACAGAGAAAAGGGAATCATTTAACCATTAAATAAACCCAGTAGGACTGTTCTGCCCCCAATAAGGGGAAATTATATCTTAGTTGGGATCAAGTACAGGTACTGTTTTATTATTACAGAGAAAAGGGAATCATTTAACCATTAAATAAACCCAGTAGGACTGTTCTGCCCCCAATAAGGGGAAATTATATCTTAGTTGGGATCAAGTACAGGTACTGTTTCTTTCTGGATAACAGGTTTCCGGATAAGGGATCCTATACATATATATATATATATATATATATATATATATATATATATATATATATATATATATATATATTATTGTAGGGAGACCAAATCACTTGAAAATTCAGGGACACGTCTAATAAATACATGTTGCAGGGCAGCACTGATTGGAGTGTCCCTGAATTTCCAAGTGATCTGCTCGCCCTATTGTATTGCTGAATTCATTCTACTTTGCCTATTTGCTCATTTCTTTTCATAATAAAACTTTTTATTCTTCACTAGAAACGACGGAATAAACCCCCGAGCGAATCTCTTGCGGTAAGCAGAGAATAACTGATTCACTCAATATAAAAATCCCACATTACTATTTGCCCTATTCGAGCCATTGCATTTACAATTTGTTTGCCTCTTTCTCATTTATTTTGTAATAAAACGTGTTTTTATTCTTCCTAGATTGAAAGCGATGAAGTTGGCGTGGTCGTCGTGGTAAGCAGAGAGGAACTGGTTAAATATAATGATCACTCTTTGCTCACTATTTGTGCTTTTCCAGCCATTTCATTTACTATTAATTTTGGCCATTTTTGCTCATTTATTCTTATAATAAAACATGATTTTATCCTTCCTAGAACCACCAAGACGAACCCGCTGGCGACATCATTGTGGTAAGCAGCAATTTGTAAAAAACACAACTTTCCTGGTTATTTGTGTTATTGAAACCTTATTATTTACTGACCTATAGATTTATATGTGACTTTGTCACAGGCCCTTAATAACACTGAGAATTTACTGGTATATTCACTACTGACCCCATTCCCCCATCATTTCTACTTTCCCACTTTTAAATCTAAACTACAAAATCATTCATTACCACAAACCATATATGGCACATTCTATAACATATCAATATATATATATAATAGATTATTAGTGCTGGAACCCTTTTCAATATGTTTGGTTCCCTGGCAAGAGAGAGCCCCTTCCCCTTTGAATTGATATCACAATAATAAATTAATGTACAGGTGAAGGACCCATTATCCAGAATGCTCGGGACCAAAGGTATTCCAGATGAGGGGGCTTTCCGTTAATTTAACCCAATAGGGCTGTTCTGCCCCCAATAAGGGGTAATTATATCTTAGTTGGGATCAAGTACAGGTACTGTTTTATTATTACAGAGAAAAGGGAATCATTTAACCATTAAATAAACCCAATAGGTCTGTTCTGCCCCAATAAGGGGTAATTATATCTTAGTTGGGATCAAGTACAGGTACTGTTTTATTATTACAGAGAAAAGGGAATCATTTAACCATGAAATAAACCCAATAGGGCTGTTCTGCCCCCAATAAGGGGTAATTATACCTTAGTTGGGATCAAGTACAGGTACTGTTTTATTATTACAGAGAGAAGGGAATCAGTATTAAAATTCTGAATTATTTGATTAAAATTAAGTCTATGGGGGACAGTCTTTTCGTAATTTGGAGCTTTCTGGATATTGGGTTTCTGGGTAACGGATCCCACACCTGTACTGACTCTGCATTTATTTATACACATGAATGATATCTTCTCAAAAGCACTTTTTTCCCAGTACTAAACATATCTTTAGTCATTTTGTGCCTTATATAGATCTTGATAGATGATAGGCCGTTAATTCTATAAAATAACATCACTTTGTTTATCCCATTCCCAGGCTCTTCCGGAGACCACCATCTGCCTGGTAAGCAGAAAAGGACCCCATACATTATTACTATTCGCTCCCCCTTTTTTATTTACTAATGTTCATATTTTGTTTGTTTTCATCGCACCTTTTTTAGCCCTAAAAATAGAATATTTTCCTGATTACACCATTTGTTTGTAATTTACCAAGTGTAAAAACACTAATACAAAATGGCGCTGTCTAAAAGCTGTCAGTGGGAGCCGCGCCGGCCAATCGTAACAATCTGTATTGGATTTTTGGCTCGAGAGGTTTTTGTATTGATTTGTATTGAATATTGTATATTGAATATTCTTGTGCAAATGAGGTTTTCGCACTCTTATTTGTATTCGTTCTGCGGTTTTATTCCTTCGTGTTTTTTACATTTGAATCTTTTAATAAATAAGAAATTTGTGAGATTTTTGTGGGAGAATTTAGATAAATCTGCCGGTAACTCGGCCCAGTAACATGGTTCCCTGATTCCCTTCCATATCGGCCTCTGTGCATCCCATGTTTGTATCCCCGCGCCACTTTTCCCAGTGAATCTGATCTATTTTCCTCTCTTAATCAGGTTCCGTCGGTTGGTTGTGGCGACACCACCTGCCCAGAGCCACCGACCCCTGGTACCAACATCTGCCAGGTAAGTAGTAAAGGAACTATTTTATTTTCTGAGTTAATTAATGATAATGAGCTACAGAACTATAGTAAGTTGATCCCATAACTAATCGTATCGCTCTTCATCAGGAGGAGCCAGAGCAGGTTGCTGAGCCTGGCGAGGAGATTGAGGTAAGCATAAGGCTAATAGAGAGGGATAAACGCAAATCAAAGTCCCTTATCAGCCAATCGGCTTATTTACAACAGAAATCATACAACCTCGCTCATCTTTTTCATTTCCCTTTCTTACCCAGGAGCGCCCAGAAACACCCGGGGCTCAGACTCGCCAGGTAAGAAGAAATAATTGTTTCTGCTCTCTACACTTTAGCAGTAGGGATGTAGCGAACCTCAAAAAAAAGTTTGGGAACGCGTTCGCGAACTTACACCAAAAAGCGCGAATATTCGCAAACTTTGCGAACCCCATAGACTTCAATGGGAAGGCGAACTTTAAAACCTAGGAAAAGCATTTCTGGCCAGAAAACTGATTTTAAAGTTGTTTAAAGGGTGCCACGACCTGGACAGTGGCATGCCGGAGGGGGATCAAGGGCAAAAATTTCTCTGAAAAATACTTTGTTGACACAGCGTTGCGTAAAACCGCAAAGGCAGCTGGCAGACCTAGCGGAAATACGCGGCATTTTTTGCTATGTCGCACTATTAGCACCATGGAAACGGGATTTGCTTACACCAGTACTAGGCTGAAAAACGCCATGTGTGGCTTGTGCGGCACTTTTAGGCCGAGAAAAAACACAGCGGAAAAAACCGCGGCGAACCCAAATTGCAAACATACGCAAAAAGTTTGTGAACTTCCGAACACCCGATGTTCGCCGGCGAACAGTTCGCTACATCTCTATTTAGCAGCCATATTAATGTCATTCCCACTGTGTCCCTTTGTGATATTTATACCCTGTCTCAAAATCCTCATTACTACATTGAATTGATCAGATCTGGGCCTTTTCTATTTCTTAACTAGGAGGAACCAGCTGACAATCCCTCCGACATTAACACCTGTCAGGTAAGTAAAAGGGAAGGGAGACATATTGTGAAAATGGCGCCACTCAGTATTATATTATTTTCCTTTATACAAGTTTTATCTCAGAATGATTTATGGGACTAAATTAATACAATATTATTCTTTTTTCCCCCAAATCTAGGAGGGAGCAGGCGACGCTCTGCCTCAGGTAAGCAGCAATGGGCACAATAGGTTACGTTTATATGTTGTGTTGCGCTGCAATAAGGAGTTTAACTGAACTGAGTTTAATCCCCTTTTTCTGTATTCCCATTAGGACTATCAGGAGCCTGAAAAGAGCCTTGATGACGTAAGCAGAAAAAGAAACCTTTTACAAACTTTGCATTCATTTGCCCTGTGAAATATTCATTTGTGATTTTCTCTCTCTTTTAACCAGGATGACTCCTCATCCTCCCACCATTCCTGTCACTGTGAGGTAAGCAGGAAATAATCAATGAACGGATGAAAGTGCAATGAAAGAAATGTTAAAGATTTGTTTTATCATATTCTGTACTGATCTGAGTTTTCTTATCTTAACCAGGAGAATCGAAGGTGCATGCCTCCGTTGGAGCCAAACAAACTCTTTGGGGTAAGCAGCAAAGACAATTATATTACAATTTCCATCCCGGCATCAGATCGCCCTACAGAACATTCACTTTAGCATCTTCTCTAGGGAACTGAGTTAATGTAGTTCTGTGGGGCTGAATTAATGGGAATAGTTTTATAGGTTGGGTTAGATTGCAACACGCAGACTGTAGTCTAAAGATTGTAACTGACTTTATTTTTAATCCCTTTTTCCTGTCTTTTCAACAGCCAACATCATCGGAGGACTCCAGTGACAGCGTAAGCAGAAAAAGAAACCTTTTACAAACTTTGCATTCATTTGCCCTGTGAAATATTCATTTGTGATTTTCTCTCTCTTTTAACCAGGATGACTCCTCATCCTCCCACCATTCCTGTCACTGTGAGGTAAGCAGGAAATAATCAATGAACGGATGAAAGTGCAATGAAAGAAATGTTAAAGATTTGTTTTATCATATTCTGTATTGATCGGAGTTGATCTCATAAAATAATGTTTTCTTACCTTAACCAGGAGAACCGAAGGGACATGCCCCCATTCGAGCCCTACTTTGATTCTGGGGAGTCAGAGGAGAGCAGTGACAGTGTAAGCAGAAAAAGAAAACTGTTACAAACTTTGCATTCATTTGCCCTGTGAAATATTCATTTTTCATCTTCTCTCTTTTATAACCAGGATGAACAACAGAGCGAGGAGGAAGCCCCCTCAGAGTTGATCTGGATGAGCTCTCTGGACTCATTGTTTTTTGTAACGAGACCCAGAGAGTAGCGGCAATACCATCAGCCCCCTGAGGTAGGGATAATATTACCTACTTTATTGTACCCATTATATATATTACTGGCTCATTTGTTGGGGAATTTGTTAGTTTTTCTACATTTAATAAAGTCATATATCAAATGCTCTTCTTATTTATTAACAAGGAAAACTCTTTCAGATAAAAAAAACTCGAATACCTCGAAATTACTAATTTGTAAAAAATATGGCACGACTTTGCCCAGGGCAACTCCCATTTACTTCTATATAAACTCACTCGCATTTAGATGGTGAAGTTTTACATTGGCGTTTTCAGGTTTTTTGCACTTAAATAACAGACATTTGAGCTTTCGAATCAATTCCAATTTGAGGTTCTTCGAGCACAAAAAAAACTCGAACTATTTATAAATTCCCCATATATGTGAGAACCCGACTAAAATGTTACCTAAGATAATGGTACCCCAACAATGAATTATTCCTTGTCCTTTATATATTTATTTCAACATTTTACCAAATACACTGAATTCATATGATAAATCCTTTTTCTCTTCCTCAGGTGGAGCAAGAACATCTGCCGAGCTGTAACACCTGCTCTATGTAGTAGAATTAGGTCTGAAGCAACTGGACTTTTCCCAGTTCATCTTGGAAACGTTTCCCCAACTCATCCGAGCGGCTTCTTCAGTTCAGATGGCAGGTAGGGAATTCCCCGGCACTTGAACCCTTGAGGGTAGTACACTCACAGACATCCAATCACGGTGGTTCTGTTGAACGTGTTCAGTTAGGGGTTGGCTGAAACTGACAGGGGTAAGAAGGTGAGATCCAGTCACAGTGATACCATGATTCTTATTGATGAGGTAGTTAATCCTTCAAAGTACATGCCTGGAAGTGTAAACTGCTGTGAAAGCGCCGGGGTAAGGGTGTCAAAGCGCCATTGTATGTTGATGACAGAGTGAGGAAACGGCTGAAACAAGGCACCACCCTCCACAGCAGAACAAGGCTGAATCCAGAACAAATTTGTTCCTTACTGGGCCTGTGTCTCAATACCTACTTCAAGCACAATGGAGTTTTCTATGGACAAAAACATGGTGGTGTTATGAGTTTGCCTGTGTCTCCAGTTGTAGGGATGTAGCGTACATCGCCAAAAATGTTCGCGAACCCGTTCGCGGACTTTCGGCAAAACTCGCGAACCCGTTCGCGGACTTTCGGCAAAACTCGCAAATATTCGCGAACTTTGTGAACCCCATAGACTTCAATGGGAAGGCGAACTTTAAAACCTAGAAAAGCCATTTCTGGCCAGAAAACGGATTTTAAAGTTGTTTAAAGGGTGCCACGACCTGGACAGTGGCATGCAGGAGGGGGATCAAGGGCAAAAATTTCTCTGAAAAATACTTTGTAAAAAAAACGCCCAAAAAAACCGAAAAAAACCCCCCAAAAAATAATGCCAAAAAAACCCGCAAGCTATTCCTATGTATACGCAAAGGCGAAAAAACGCGGCGGAAAAAACCAAGGCAAAAAAATGTGGCAGGCTGAATCCAGAACAAATTTGTTCCTTACTGGGCCTGTGTCTCAATACCTACTTCAAGCACAATGGAGTTTTCTATGGACAAAAACATGGTGGTGTTATGAGTTTGCCTGTGTCTCCAGTTGTAGTGATGTAGCAAACATCACCAAAAATGTTCGCGAACCCGTTCGCGGACTTTCGGCAAAACTCGCGAACCCGTTCGTGGACTTTCGGCAAAACTCGCGAATATTCGCGAACTTTGTGAACCCCATAGACTTCAATGGGAAGGCGAACTTTAAAACCTAGAAAAGCCATTTCTGGGCAGAAAACTGATTTTAAAGTTGTTTAAAGGGTGCCACGACCTGGACAGTGGCATGCAGGAGGGGGATCAAGGGCAAAAATTTCTCTGAAAAATACTTTGTAAAAAAAAGCCAAAAAATAACGCCAAAAAAACCCGCAAGCTATTCCTATGTATACGCAAAGGCGAAAAACCGAAGCAAAAAAATGCGGCGGAAAAAACCGAAGCAAAAAAACGCAGCACAAAAAAAAAACGCGGCGAACCCAAAATGGCGAACATCGCCAAAAGTTCGCGAATTTGCGGACTTGCGAACACCTGATGTTCGCGCAAATTAGTTCGCCGGCGAACAGGTCGCTACATCTCTAACCAGTTGTAGTGAACTGTTACATGAAAGAAGTGGAAAAGAAAGCCCGGGCACCTTCAAGGGAACTGAAAGAGCACTACTTGCTGTTTGATTCCCACCGCCCTTTGGAACATAAACTTGGCGTTATTAGGACTTGGCACCATTGGGCTGAAACTGTGGCACCCAATGCAGAGGCTGAAGAGAAGGAATACAAACCTCTAAAAGGAGCTCTGAGAACTTGTGGGCCCCCAGACTGGGCCTTTATGGAAACTAAATGAGAGACAGGTTGCGATGAGCAAGTTTTTTCGGCAGGCATGGATTCACAGCCATTGGCTCATCAATAAAGACAAGCAAAGAGACCAGGCCAACACACACCGAATAAGTTTAATGGAATCGTCGTGATTGGACGTCTGTGACTGTTCTGCTCCAGTCGTACTTTGAAGGATTAAAACCCGCATCAATGGGAATCATGGTACCACTGTGACTGGATCTCACCTTCTTACCCCTGTCAGTTTCAGCCAACCCCTAACTGGATACGTTCAATGGAACCATTGCGGTTGGATGTCTGTGACTGTTCTACCCTCAAGGGTTTAAGTGCCGGGGAATTCCCTACCTGCCATCTGAACTGAAGAAGCCACTCGGATGAGTTGGGAAAACGTTTCCAAGATAGACTCGGAAAAGTACAGTTGTTTTACACTTAATTCTGCTACAAGGCAGCCATCGGGGGGTGGGGTAGGGGCACAGGGGCCCATTTATCATCCTCGGGCCCCACAATAACATCTGGTCCCCGATGGCTAGCCTCTTCTGCAGCAAAGGAAAGAAATATGGAATTCAGAAAACACTTGCAAGCGTTTGTAAGTGCATCTGATGCTAAATCAAATAGAGCTTTGGAGGATACTCCGTTTGTTTTTACTCCTATACTACTACTGTACTGTAAGTAGCCTGCAGAGCGCAGGGCCTTTTATATTTATTAAACAGTTTTACACTATATTTGCCTCATTTTCCATTCTATATACATCGCTGAATTGGATCTCACTTCAATCAAAAGCCCAGCTGGGTGTGGTTTATATGCTCTTTTGATACGTTGTTCTGGTGAGCAGTTTGAACATATATATAGCTGGGGTCACATATATTGTGGTGTTCATCCAAAAGCACTCACCATATTTATTATTGTGTTCAGTATATTACTTTTTTGCACTATATATTTTATTTTTTATTTTCATGCGCTTCTATCAACATTCTGCACATAAATCAAATAGATGTTGCCCTTCAAACAGAGGACTGACAAAAATATTAAATCTTTTCTCTTTTTGTAAAGAGGCGCATTTATACAATAAACGTTCCATTGTTGTGTGACATTGAGCGGCTCTGTTTGCTTATTAGAGAGACAGGGAAAGGTTGGGGGAACAGGGAGGGGGGACTGGAGTTTTGCTTTGCTGAGACACCCGAGAAACTATGGGGGGGCATTTACTAACCGGTGTTTTTGGAAACTCACATAAACTCCTGAAAGTTATTTGATTAAAAAAACAATCAATGATTTATTAAGAATCCTTAGTATTAATATCTAAAGAATAGCAGCAGTTTAAATGTAAACCAATGAAAGTCTGCAGTCTAGTGTCCAACTGTGAAAAGTTTGGGGACCCTGGGGTTAATACTGTGAGAATGGCAGCAGGTTGGATTTCCCCATTGAAAGTCATTAGGTAAAACCTGATTGGTTGTTCACAGCTCTGCCCACTTTTGGACATCCAACAATCATTATATTTTCATTCAGACGGACCCCATGACTATGTGATTCAAGTTTGTAGCTTCAAAGCTGTAAGTGTGGCAGCAGTTTAAAAATCTTCCCTGTCAGAGTCAATGGGATAATTGGGGGGTTCGGAGAGGCTCCCCAAGAAGACGGGGGCGGGATCCCTTAGAAACACACAAACAACCTGCTCTGCTATAGGGCGAAGAAGTGTGGGGAGTTTGGGTGTTGTACCCCTAAAACTGTAGGAGGAGTAGCGTTTAGAAAATAGGGGGCGCTAAGAATAGGAATCAGTGGAAGTGGGACAGTATTTGGGGGTTCCCAACCCAACACAATAAAAGGTTACATGGTTACAATTAGCCAGATAATTCCAACTTACATACTGGCAGGGTTCAGCTTGCCCTAGTGCCCCGTTGGACATTTGATTTGTAATGGAGAAAATGGCAGTTATATCTTACCCTTTACACACAGCACAGACACTGAGCCTCACCAGCCTGACACTCAACAGAAGTAAATCACACGATGAACACCTTCCATTGCCATAAACACCCCCTTTTTCCTTTCAAAGTTGCAGAGTTTTTTGAACTTTTTTCCTTTCAAATGCCAGGGGGGCTGCTGTAAGGTGCCATAGACAGTCACTATTTATTGGGCCTGGGGGGGTCTGTTTGGGCCTCTGTGTGCTTGAAATGCCAGGGGCTATTCTGAGTCTGGGCCTGGGTATTTATACAGTAGGCAGCCTGGTAGCCTTCCAAGGGCAGTGCCCTATAGTATCTCTCTATACAGGCTATGGGCACAGTTAGGGGGCTGTTCTTTCTGAAATAGACACACTGTCATGGTGTTACTGTATCTCCCCCTATATACAGGCTATGAGCAAACACAGAGGGCTGTTCCTGCTGGCTAATGCTTAGTACCAAGGAATACCCATGCTGGTATAGTGTTATGGCATCTCTTTGTACAGGCCACACAAACTCCTCATATTAGAATTGGTATCAAATTTGGCCCAGTCTGGTGCTACTGGTGCCATGTGCCATGGATGTGATAGTCAAAGTGATATTAAAGGGGCAGTTAGGAGAGTCAGGAACCCAGACTGGCATTATAGCTTTGCAACAGCGCAGAGTTACATACAGGTGTATGTGAGTGGGAATTGCCAGCATCAACATCAGTAACACAAGTGAGACAGCATCAGGTTGTTCTTTGGGGCAGGGATGTGTATGAACCTCTATGGTCCTGTAACCTCTATTTCAGCTCAATAGCTGCCTTCCCGGACTAGTACCAGTAGAACATGGGTTACACTGTACTCTCTTACCCAGAATGGGCCTTCGCTAAGTGGAAGAGGAAGGTGAGGGTGTTGTGCAACTACACCTCTCTTGCTGCTATGCAGAAAAATGAAAACAGAGGGCGCCAGAGGTTCTTGCAAATAACAAAGTAATAAGTGTTTATTGAACATCCACAGGGTTTACTCACAATACAGCTTCAGAGGCCAGTGGTACAGGCAACACATACCGAGTGTATATTCAGACTCACACTCTCCTGCGGGCAGATTGGCAGGAATCTCCCTTCACCTCTGCGACACACCCTGTAGTGGATCCCTCAGGGAATTCTCTATCCTGATTCCCTATTCACTTGGATCCCTACACTACAGGCAATGTGGCCTGGGAGAACTATCTCCAGAAAAACTGCAAATCCTATGCAGGAGCTCATGCTGCTCATTCTATCTCAGCCCTAACTGCCTTACACTCCTAGAGTGGTACTATAAAGGGAGCTACACCTGCCCCTATCCAATGCCTCATTCACGGGGCCCTGTTCCCCGACTTCACTGGGCCTGGGCCCATGCCCTGGGCTCTCAGCACACACCCACCCTGTCCCTAAGGTGGAAGCAAACAACAGGAAGGTGCCACTCCTCTCCCAACACTATACCAAAGTCAGGCAGGATGTGGTCACTATACCTTCTAACCAATAGCACACATGTTAATGAACTCACTTAGATACATTCCCTTCTGCCCAGCAACTAAGGGAAATGAACCTGTAGGGATTTAAAGCCATAGGGACCATTTAACCCTATGGGTCCCTACAGTCCTATAGACTCCCATGACCCTTTACGCTTCTATAGACTCCCATGACCCTTTACGCTTCTTTAGACTCCCATGACCCTTTACGCTCCTATAGACTCCCATGACCCTTTACACTTCTATAGACTCCCATGACCCTTTACGCTCCTATAGACTCCCATGACCCTTTACGCTTCTATAGACTCTCATGACCCTTTACACTCCTATAGACTCTCATGACCCTTTACGCTCCTATAGACTCTCATGACCCTCTACTCATCTATAGACTCCCATGAACCTCTGCGCTCCTATAGTCTCCCATGAACCTCTGCGCTCCTATAGTCTCCCATGAACCTCTGCGCTCCTATAGTCTCCCATGAACCTCTGCGCTCCTATAGACTCCCATGATCCTCTGCGCTCCTACAGTCTCCCATGAACCTCTGGGCTCCTATAGACTCCCATGAACCTCTGCACTCCTATAGACTCCCATGAACCTCTGCGCTCCTATAGTCTCCCATGAACCTCTGCGCTCCTATAGTCTCCCATGAACCTCTGCACTCCTATAGACTCCCATGAACCTCTGCGCTCCTATAGACTCCCATGACCCTTTACGCTCCTATAGACTCCCATGACCCTTTACGCTCCTATAGACTCCCATGACCCTTTACGCTCCTATAGACTCCCATGACCCTTTACGCTCCTATAGATTCACATCTGTTCTAATATTTGCATTCCGCTACCCTATTGCGCCCGGCTATGCACTTGCACTATTCCGCCACTAGGTGTCTCCCTTCCCCAGACGTTCTGTGTCCTCACATTTTCCTGCCTGCGACGTGATCCCTTTCTCAATGAAAAGCCGTCTCTAGGCTGCAATGACAGTTTCATCCCCAAAGCAACAGCAAACGGTGAGCGATCGATCCCACCTCCAGCCGGCCAAGCCAACCCTACCTGGGCCGACCTGTCCCCACCTGAGCCAGTGCCAAGCCAGCAGTATGTGCCCCTAACGCTGCAGCGGAGGATCTCCCGGGGGGCCGGCAACCTGACTGCCAATGAGTCGCAACGTTCCGGAGCTGTGACCCAGAGGGGTTGGATCCCCTGGGGTAGATGTGCGATCCCCCCACTGATGGCTCCGGCGGGGACTGTGGGAGATGAGGGGCGGTGCATTGGGTGCATAGGCAGAGGCTGGCAGGGGTGCCCGACAGCTGCAATGCCATGGGCAAGGTGGGCATCGCTGCTCCTCTTTGTGGCTGTGATGGCAGCTCTGCAGATGCCCGTACGGGCCATGGAAGGTAAGACTGGCACTAATGGGGGCCCTAATGTACCTGTGTAGTCTTGTCATATTGCAGCATTCCCCTATCTGCCCCATACACCGATACAGGCATATCCCAGTTACCCCCCCTTAGCCTGGCTGCTGCCCCTCTACCCCCATCCAGGGGCTTCTGTTTCTCCCACCAAATGCTTTTGTCTCCTTATCCCCAATGGTGTGCTACCTCCTGATGTTAAACCACAACTCCCACCATAGGCTGATGGGGGATGCTGGGAATTGTAGTACAACAGCAGCTGGGAATTAGACACAGATTGGGCAGATCTGAATTGAATGGTGCAAGCTTGGGGGTTGTGCCTGCACTGTGCCCTTATTGTATGCCAGCCCTGGCACCACTGTGTTGTACCTTCTTAGTAGGCATTTATTTGCAAGCATGTGTAACCACTGCACAGCACTGATGGGGTTAAAAGTCAAACTGCACATACAGAGTTAAAATTGCCATTATGTGTTGAATATATACAGTATGTGCCAGTGCAGGGCATGAGTGGCTATGTGCAGGGTGCCAGTGTGAGTATTGGCCCAATAGAATAGTCCCTTATATGATGAGAATGCCTGTCCCTAGGCTGTATATATGGGGCCTATTCACTATATGTGTAGCGTCTCCTGTGCGCAGTGTCTGTGCTGTGGGACCTTCCATGCTAAAACCCATTGCAGAGCAGAACCCCCCCAGGAGGGGCCTATAGGGCTTTATTGATGGGATCTATTCTTTATATATAGCAGGCATTATTCAGTGAGAGAATAAACTTATCAGAATTGGCCGCTTTATTCCTATTTGCTCCTAAACCTAAAGAATGGCAATGTAAATACACATATAGGGGCTTGTGCCCCCCCCCCCCCTTTGCTTTGCTTGTGTATTGTATATTCTGGCACCTGATTTATTTAAGAGACTCACAGATACAATGATAAGAGCCGGCACTAATGGCTCTGTTTGTCCTGCTGCTGCCTGTAATTCCCATATCGGCCTCTGCCCAGAATGGAGAGACAAGGTTGGTTTTGGGGTAGGGCAGAAAGGAATTTCCTGGGGGGGTGTGGGTTTTTTTTTCTTAATTGGCAGTAGTCATCTTTGGCCACTTACAATTCCACTGGTTAGCCACATTGGCTATTAGAGCCAGGCAGGTCTGAGCACAACTGTTTGAATGGATTAGTCCGTTTCCCATAGGCAATGATTGGTGCCACTGGCAGAACTGGCTCGGCCCATCCTATCAGATCTTGCTTTCATTGATAAAGGTGATAAGTGGAAAGAGTTAATGTCAGTGTAGAATATATTGACTCAAATTATTCAGAGAGTTAAGAGGGGAATTATTCTCCTTTTTGTTTATGAGACATTTTCCATTGGTTTCAACACAGTGGCGCTTTGTATTGTATTTGACTCTGTTACCATTTGTATCCTCACTATTCCAATGCTCTGATTGGCTACAGGTTGGTTCTGTACCGCTGTTTCAACACTTTGGGTTTTACACACTGACACAGAACAAAGTGATTACTTGACAGTTTAGGGGCACTTGTAAAACACGCAAGTTGCAGGGTGTCTGCACTGAATGCAAGATCTGTAGCTGAAGTTTTCCCATGAAACAGCACCTCTAGTGGTCAACAAATAATACTTAGCAATCCTGATGCAAACTATGGAGAATGTTAGTTGGAGCTGTGGCGCTGAGTAGTGACTGGGGGCAATGCTGGGGGTGCCAACTGGGTCCTAGGTGCAGTCCTGGTCCCTCCCGCCCCCTCACCTACGCATTCGGCACATATGCAGGGCACATAGGAGAGGGCTACTTACCCTCCACCTCCATAAACCCACCATGAATGAATAAATGAGATGAATGGTTCCGTATTTATCCAAAAGTGTGGCAGGCACAGGGATTTTTAAATATTGCATTTTTTTCTGTATATGCACCTTGGGTGCCTATATAAAATATATGGCCCTGGCTGGAGAAGACCTGTCTGAAGGTGAGATGTGGGTAGAATATCTAGTTGCTCATCTACTGTAGATACTCCTGGAAGCCCAGTTTGACGGTCACTTAGGGTAAGAACTGAAATGAACACTCACTTGCTGTTCTAGATAGTCTGGGAATTATGAGGGAATGACCCATACAGCAATGTCTTCCATTTAATGGGGACCTGACCATATTTTGGACCTCAAAGGTGGGCAGATTTCAGAAAATCACCAACCTAGACTGTAGAGTGGGCTAACAGGGAGCTTCTAACATTATTATTGTAGTCATACATGTCCTTTACAAAGACATCTGTCAGTCATTAGAAATAAATGGTATGTGGGTGGGGGTGCTGATGTTGTGGTGTTTCAGGTTCTCGACACGGCAATATCTCTTTCTGGGCATAGAAACGTTCTACTGGGATGGGTGCTTGTGTGTAGAAATAGTGCTGGGAGCTATCTCCTACACATAATAGTGTGCTACACATTGGTCATTGACAATGGCCACACACACTGGCAATGCACCCTATATAATATCTAATCAGTGGATAGGGCTGTGGCCCATTTGGTTCCATCGCTTGGTGTAAGAGCAGTAAGTACCGTCCCTACATGGCCAGTTTGGGCTCACTGGTTCTCACTATACTGCTCAGCCACCTGGGCATGTATCTTATTCCAGGGAGTCGGACACCTGCCATGAAGGGGACAACCACCATCTTCTCCCTGGCTCCCAGTTGTCTCCTGCTTGAGTTCACACATGGCATATGTTCTGTATTGCCCGTGATTGTGCCCTGGAAAGAGGACACCCGACAGCCAGGAACAAGATGGCGGTGGCCCACTCAGCAGAAGAGTAGTACCTTGGGATGGTGCCCTTTTTAAAGAAGAGGTTCACCGGATGGGGTAGGAGGTAAGACAATTAGTGTCGCTAGTGGGGAACAATTTCCCCCTCTATGAGCTGATATTTCCTTCTATTTAAATGAAAGAAGAGGCCATAGCTGATCCCTCACAGAGGGCGACACGTTGGCTCTTAGAAGGAGAATGTGCCCCCGGTGAGTAGGTGAGACCCATATACATGAATGTATTTTTAGCTGCCAGTGTGCCAGTCATTACATATTTAGCAGAGGTTGCCAAGGGGCCAAAATCAGTTTATTAAAAACCGCAGGCGATCTTATACCCAGGGCACAATTTCATGCTGTTATGATACCGGCAGTGGCATTGTGCTGGGAATTTAACCATTAATTGTTTTATTGAATAATAAAACTCATTGTTTTATTGAATAATCATTCAACCAATCAGGCTTCCGAAAAACATACAGGCATAATGACCGTAGTGTGTGTGAATGTGATAGGGACCTTAGATTGTAAGCTTCTCTGGGCAGGAACAGATGTGAATGATGAATAATCTCTGTAAAACACAGCGGAAATGTGTCGGCGCTATATAAATAACTGGGAATAAATAATAATAATAAATAAGGTTTCTGTTAATGTAGCACTGAGGGGAACCTGAGGTATTTTATGTCTCTAGAGCTGCGAAGGGGAAATAACCTATAGAGTGCCATGGAGGCATATAAGGATGCGGCCCCTTAGCGGAATAACTTAATTTGATTATTTTAACTACTTCCCATCATTTCCATTGCTAAACCCTCACCCCCCTGTGCCACTGTGTATCTTGGCAAATGAAAAACCTTTTCCCCAAACCGGTCCCCCCACGAGGGCCAGGGCCCACCAGACTAGTGCCCCAATGTCTTGGCCCCCAGTCAGACCCAGTTTTTCTCCTCGCCATGCTTTGCTCTGTATCGGGCACTGGATTTTTTCATTTTAAAAAACACACTGGCACTGCGTCGGCCTGGGTGCAGATACATGGGGCAGATTTTGGCGTGAAAAAGGGCAACTAGGCATCGGGAATCAGAGAAAGCGCAGGCGGAGAGAAGCCGAGGCACAGCTCTGTGTGCCATATAGTAACTCTGCCTGTGTGTATTTATATGTATATGTGTATATCCCCCTCTGGCAGCGGCCCCATGCACAGTTACTTACTGTCTCTTTAACTTCTGACTTTTGCCTATAGGCACCAGTGTTGCTGGGGAGAGGGGTCCGTGTGTATTCATGGGATGTAGAACTGGGGCCGTAATGGGCGGCACTATGGCTGTGGCTACATAGCCATATCAGTATGAAGGCAATGGAAACAAGGTTCCTACTATAACAAGCATAGGCGGATTTCCAATAAGGCTAGAGGGTAAAGCTGGCCATACACGCACCGATACTATCGGTTTCGTACGATATTCGGTGCGTGCATGGCATGTCGGCGAGTCGACCGATATCACAGGAAGCTGCTGATATCGGCCGACTCGCCGATCGACCAGGTTAGAAAATTTTGATCGGGCGCCTGACCAAAATCTGCCGGCAGGACTGAATCGGCAGAAGGAGGTAGAAATCCTATTGTTTCTACCTCCTTATCTGCTGTTTCAGCCCTGACGGTGTGTGGCGGATCTGACGATGTTTCATGCGACCGATGGTCGCACGAAACATCGTCAGATCGCCACGTGTGTGGCCACCTTAAGCCTCCCCAAACCTTCATTGGCACCTTAAAAAAAAAAAAAAAAACCTGGCTCCGTTTCTGCACTGCCCTGCAAATCCTCTCCGGGTTCTGCAGAAATTAGCTGTGCTCTGATCTTTTGACTAATCAAGGCGCAGATGCAGACAGGGATTGGGAGATTTTGCAAACTGGAGGCAGTGCAGAATTGAAGACTAAAAAAAGAAGAATCTGCAGGCTGTAAACTTTACCCAAGAACCAACTTTGAACTTTTGCTGCAGTTTTCATCCCACAGGTACTATACACAGGTACTATACTGTATATGTTCTAAAGACTGACCCACTAGCTGAAATTAAATTGTTTTTTGTCACCTGACATCTACAGTACCTAAGAGGCGGGGCATACAATGTATGATTGAAATCTGGCATTTTTTAATGAAGTTATAATTTGTATGGATGTGTTAATAAAAAATCATAATTTGGCTTTCATGTTTAATTTGAAAAGTACTTTTATTGTACAGCTTTTTATATCTGGGTGAGGGGTCCCCTTTAAATGGCTAATGAAATGTTAGTCAAGGGGAGTTTTTAGCACTCAATAATAAGAAATCCAAGTCCGGCTTGGGACTCCTCCAGTTACATGGGAGTAGGAGAAACAATAGGTTAGCTGAAAGCAGTTCTAATGTGTAGCGCTGGCTCCTTCTGAAAGCTCAGACTCAGGCACAATGCACTGAGATGGCACCTACACACCAATATTACAGCTACAAATACATTTGTTGGTTCAAGAATAAAATGTAAAATGGCAGAGTGAATTATTTGCTATAAAAACAGTGTAATTTAGAAATAAAAAGTACCCCATAAAAATCATGGCAGTATCCATTTAAGGATGTCTGTAGCATGGCTGTTATTGGGTTTATATAGAGCTCAATTAGAATGATGCATTTTGGGACCTCCCCTAATCTGTCAAACTCGCTGCAGAGATTTGTAAGCTGTGCACCCATATAAGTTCCAAATATGAAAAGTAAAAATCTAATGATGTCATTTTACAGAATTTAAAAAATAATCCAGACACCACCTTTTATTCTTTTTACCTGCACTTATTCCAAGCCCCACATTTTTATTTATATGATACCAGACAGGCCAGAAATACAGGGGAGCTTTGTGTAATACCATGTACAGAGCCGGCAGCATTACTCTACTTGGCTCTTTGTATTTCTTCCCTCCATCAGCCCAGTAATGTTGTGCAAAGGACTTATAGTAAGTATGGTGTAATATGCACAGTGTAAATGCAGTAAGAGCAGAAATACAGTGCAGTGACGTTTCCTAGACCAGCAAGAGGGACATTTCAGTAGACTGTATCTTATACCAGACAAGCCAGCAATACAGTGTAATGCAGTGTTCTCCCCAGGGAAAAAAAGAGGGGCAGGAAAAAATTGGGCTTATTGGGGGAGAGAAATATGTGCCTCCCCAATCCCTCCAGCACTAAAATAATTGTTTTTACACACACCGATGCACTTCTGCACTGTGCATGATGTAAATACGCGTTCTCTATTTTGATGTATATTGGGCCACATGCAGCTTTGATCGTTTTGTAGTCAATTCTGATATTGTGGGGCCATTTGTATATATAGTGTATGGTTTATTAGACTTGCAGGTGGGACTGGGAGGAGTCAAGGATATAACCTGCAAGCTCTTGGGGCAATGACCTTCAACTTCAGAGAGACCATGTGTTCAGGTGACAGTCACCACTTAAGGATTGTGCCTTCATATAGTTTTTTTTTTCTTTGTTGTTACATTATCTTTGAGTCTATTACTTCTATACCATCCTATTGTTATTGCCTACCTAAAACTTTATAGCTGGCTGACCAGAAATACTCATAATACCGTAATGATTACATACTACTCAGGCATTACAGACATGTTTATATCCAGCCTGCAGTCCTTCTCTTGGGCAGCCCTGACATTAAATAAAAGGTATTGGGTATGTTTGAGCAAAGCTGCTTACTGTAGGCTTTTAGTTCACTGAAGGTTCTCTTTCATAAAGGTGCTGGATGTGTGAATGCCATATTACAATTACACATCCAGAGCGACTTAAACTATATAGTAGTTTTTATATAGTAAATTTTACGGAATGTGTTGAATGTTATTGCTGAATCGGTACAGGCAAAATGCATAAAAAACTGCTTGATACACGGATAGCCAAATTACCTGTAATTCTGTTCATAATCCTGTTATCTGTTTTCTCCCCACAAGGCTGCTGAATATGTTCCGGAAAAGGTGAAGAAAGCGGAAAAGAAATTGGAAGACAATCCGTATGACCTTGATGCATGGAGCATTCTCATTCGCGAGGCACAGGTTTAGTGACATAGGGTTACATTATGTATTCTCTTGAGTACCAAAGGTGGCTGTATTCAGGAGATTCTAAAATGTTTCCACACAGTCATAATATTGTAAATGCTGTTTATTTCAATTTTAGAATCAGCCTATAGACAAAGCACGGAAGACATATGAGCGACTTGTTGCCCAGTTCCCGAGCTCTGGCAGATTCTGGAAACTTTACATTGAAGCAGAGGTTAATATTTTCATTTTTTTTTCTTACTAATTGATTTTTTTATTTCACAAACACATTCTAGGTCTGAGTTGAGAAATAACTGGTAGGACACTATATTAGTTAATGTTCCTTACCTTGTAATCTGGGGCTGAAATTGCAAGCGCTGACTTTTAAGGTGTTTAACTGCAGCGATGATTGTTGCATAGTGTTTTTGCAACAACATTAAAACATTTTAATGGTATGGAGTGCTTTAGACTTTTATTTATTTGTCGTGTCAATTTATTGCCTCCTGTGTCGTTTATTTAGTACCGGTAATTCATTTCCTCTATATTTACCCCAACTGACTAATTTGAATGGTATCCTAAGGGGCTGATTTACTAACCCACGAACGGGTCGAAATGAATCCGATTGCGTTTTTTTCGTAAAGATCGGTATTTTGCGATTTTTTCGTATTTTTTGCGATTTTTTCGGCGTCTTTACGAATTTTTCGTTACCAATACGATTTTTGCGTAAAAACGCGAGTTTTTCGTAGCCATTACGAAAGTTGCGTAAAATCTTGCGATTTTTCGTAGCGTTAAAACTTGTGCAAAAAGTTGCGCTTTTTTCGTAGCGTTAAAACTTACGCGAAACTTCGCACCTTTTAAGTTTTAACGCTACGGAAAAATCGCAAGATTTTACGCAACTTTCGTAAAGGCTATGAAAAACTCGCGTTTTTACGCAAAAATCGTATTGGTAACGAAAAATTTGTAAAGACGCCGAAAAAATCGAAAAACATACGAAAAAGTCGCAAAATGTTCGTTTTCAAGTCGGAACTTTTCCAATTCGGGTCGGATTCGTGGGTTAGTAAATCAGCCCCTAAGTCTATTAGCCTTAACAATAAAATGGCATGATGTTCAATTGTTTCTGGGTGGGTTTTGTTTTAACATACTTAAATATTTTTAAGGTCTTAACATATAGAACATGCACTTACAAAAGAACAATTATAGGAAAGAAATGTTATCGGCATAATTTATTATTTGCAGCAACCATTCTTGGAACAGGACAAATGTGTGGCTTACGGTGCATAGAATTACACTGCAAATGTAGACAATTAAAAATGATTGTATGCACAATATTGAAAACATGTTTGTATACTTGATTAATGCAGTTAACTATACGACTCATAATAAAACCACAGAGGCAGAAAATCTGGGAATTTGGTGTGCATCCTATGTTATTCTGTTATTCTGCTGCTTATGATGTCTGGTTAATCCTGTGTAGCGTAAATGGTTTTGTTCATAACTTTTAGGCACACTTTATATTTTCCATTATTTGAACATTATTGGGACCCTTTGGTTCTCATACTCTACCTTCCCACTCCACCCATGTGAATAGTATTTTCTTTGGGATGCTACATCTATTTAATATTTTTATACAATATTAAAAGAAACTGTGATTGTAGGCTATTCATACATCATTTATGGGAACTGTACTTTCTTTACACAAATACCATTAAAATCTGGGGCTAATACTTGTGCTTACCCTTATTATTTTACAGTAATGAGCACAGCAGTGCGCAGTATTTAGTGTCTTTTAAACTCACAATTTACTTTACCTAGTAGGTTACATCTGAAATATGCTTGTGTTTTCTTTCTTTTTCACCTATAAAACTTAAGAAACTGGTAAGATATATTCATTTTTATATTAGTGGGATGCTGATGATTTTATAGTATAATTTTTATTACTGCTTAAGACTGCTAAAATTTCTCAAAGATTTGCATTAAAAACTGTGTTGGTGGAATGTCTCTTTACTTTAACGCTGCTAAATTGGGGTGTATAAGGCTTACATATTCTCAATTGCTTTTGTTAATCTTTTAACTGACAAACTTAACTTCCATACAAAATAAAAACCTCAGTCTGAAGTGTAACCTATAATTTAGAGCAGTGTTGGCCAAAGTTTTTGTCCTTGCCTCATAAAGCTGAGCCTTGTGAATTAGAGTCTTAAGGTGGCCATACAGGGGCCATTTTTAACTGCTGATTCAGCAGCTTATCTGCCCATGTTTGGCCCGAATGACAGGCCTGCCTGACCGACATCTGCCCTGAGATCAGCTAGATCTCGATTGGCAAGGTTTGGTTTTTCCGTTAGATCGGGGACCGCATTGGCTCGTTGATGTGGTCCCCGAACCGACGGCACCTATACCTGCCATTTCTATTCGGTCATTTTGGCCCTAGGGCTAAACGTCCGGATTAGCCCGATATTGCCCATTGGTAGGCATATCAGGAGAAGATCCGCTCACTTGGCAACCATGTGTCATTAGTAAAAGCACTTACCCAAGGAGTTCTGTGACGAGGTCACTGGCTGAATGCTTTTGTACAGGACATGAAACTCCAAGGGGACGTCTTTTATATTCATATTATTTTATGTGGGATACTTTTATTTTTATATGCTACCATTACAAGCTTCTTAGGGGTCATTTGGGATGTCCCTCAACTGAAGTACAAGAGCCATTACCCTTAGTGCCCATGCGCAGAGCACTTCTGGATGGCGAGTAGCTGCACTCTGCACCTTATTCACACGTGCAAGTTGGGGGTAAGGAAAGGGGGAAGCTTACGTCTGTGCTCGAAAGAGCTCAGAGACCTGCAGCAATTCAAGGAGAGAGGAAGGAAATAAATATTCAGTGCTGTAACACTAAGGCAGATTATCCATTGTATTATAGATGTTATGTTTACACAGGGCCGCCATCAGAAATCACGGGGCCCCTCACAACAAAATTTTCTGGGCCCCCCTCACACCAGTACAAAGGACTCACAGACTTGAGACATTGGTAGCCACCAGGGCCCCCCTAATACATGGTAGCCAGCAAGCCCCCCCTAGTTCATTGGTAGCCAGCAGTACCCCCCTAGTACATTGGTAGCTAGCTGTGCCCCCCCCTAGTTCATTGGTAGCCAGCTGTGCCCCCCCTAGTTCATTGGTAGCCAGCAGTGCCCCCCTAATGCATTGGTAGTCAGCTGTGCCCCCCCTAGTTCATTGGTAGCCAGCTAGGCCCCCCTAATGCATTGGTAGCCAGCAGTGCCCCCCCTAGTTCGTTGGTAGCCAGCTAGGCCCCCCTAATGCATTGGTAGCTAGCAGGGCCCCCCTAATGCATTGGTAGCCAGCAGTGCCCCCCCTAGTACATTGGTAGCCAGCAGTGCCCCCCTTGTTCATTGGTAGCCAGCAGGGCCCCCCTAATGCATTGGTAGCCAGCAGGGCCCCCATTAGTAGCCAGCAGTGCCCCCCCTAGTACATTGGTAGCCAGCAGGGCCCCCCTAATTCATTGGTAGCCAGCAGGGCCCCCCTAATTCATTGGTAGCCAGCAGGGCCCCCCTAATGCATTGGTAGCCAACAGGGCCCCCCTAATGCATTGGTAGCCAACAGGGCCCCCCTAATGCATTGGTAGCCAACAGGGCCCCCATTAGTAGCCAGCAGTGCTCCCTCTAGTAGCCAGCAGTGCCCCCCCCCAGTACATTGGTAGCCAACAGGGCCCCCCTAATGCATTGGTAGCCAACAGGGCCCCCATTAGTAGCCAGCAGTGCTCCCTCTAGTAGCCAGCAGTGCCCCCTCTAGTAGCCAGCAGTGCCCCCTCTAGTAGCCAGCAGTGGCCCCCCCCCAGTACATTGGTAGCCAACAGGGCCCCCCTAATGCATTGGTAGCCAACAGGGCCCCCATTAGTAGCCAGCAGTGCTCCCTCTAGTAGCCAGCAGTGCCCCCTCTAGTAGCCAGCAGTGCCCCCTCTAGTAGCCAGCAGTGCCCCCCCCCCCAGTACATTGGTAGCCAGCACAGCACGGCTCCTCCGGCGTTGTCTTCTTTCTTCAGCGGCGGCATCTCCTTCTTCAGCGGCAGCGTCTTCTGCGGCGGTAGATTCGGCCTCCCCCGGCGAGGTCCTTCCTGGACGACACCTCTGCACTTCTGAGTGCCAAACTAAGACAGGCCCTTTTATAAGGTTGCGCCCCGTGCGTACAGACGTGCATGTACGCACGGGGCGCGACCAATAGGATCCCCCGCTGACCACCAATGACAGGGCCCGGAACTGATTAAAGGGGGCCCGAGCTACTAAGAAAACTTTGGCATGGCCGGGCCCCCTTTTAAAGTTAAAATCGTCCGGGCCCGGGATGATTGTACCCCCTGTGCCCCCCTGATGGCGGCCCTGTGTTTACACAGAAGCAATGGCTTTTTGACAGACAGGGATGCTAGTAAAACATTTGCATGCATGTTAGAGCCTATGGTACCATTACAAAATATATAACTGTACATTTAAAAATCTTCCTGAAAATAACATTTTATATGCAACTGCATTCCTCCCATCCACCTTTTTTATTTTTTGAGGGGTTGCATTGTTTGCCAACTTGGTCTGAAGGGTCTGAGTTGCCCCCATTTTCACTATTACACTAAGATTGTACATTAGGCACATCAACCTCTATCATACACACACACACACACACACACACAAGTTTCTGTATGTATGAATGTTGGGGAACTTGCAAACTTTTTGCAGATTGTCCTCTAGTTGGATTTAAAAGCTGGACCCCAATGCTGCAAGGCAGACTAAAGTAGACCTAAAAGGTTTTTACACACACATTGCCAGTTGTTTTTACACTTGGGATGGAAAAACAGTGACACTTTAAAATCATGTTCCCAAATAAACCTGTAGCCCCCTGTCCATCTTTGTATTGTCTCTGCTTACATGGCCACTTGTGGACTTCTTTTCACTGCTCATTCTTACACTGGACTTATTCACTTGCCTAAAGCAATGTGCATTACAAGATGTGGACAAAGTCATAGTGCAAAAGGAAAGGTAAGTGTTGAACTCTTTGCACTGCAGCAGCCTCCTTTATCCCCTGTCATGTACTGCACACTTAAGACAACAGTAAAACTAGTTTTACTGACCATTTTTATTTCTCCTTAATGCCTACTGGCAAGTAAGATGAGTGTGAGGAAATATTACATATATTATGTGCTTGCACTACTTTGCTCCACCAAATCACTGGTTAGTATGGTAACCAACATATGCACATCACTTGCATAGTTTATTCAGAAATGTGTGGGGGTCTGCTGGTTGGGTTTCCTTTCTATTTCAGCCAGCAAATCAATGCACAGCTTAAGTGAAGACCTGCTAATAACTTCTGAGTGAGATACTGGCATTGCCAATTTATTTCCTCAGATGTCTACACGTAACTCACCAGAAAAAGGGATTGCTGCACCCTTCGTTTCTGTTGCAGGGTAGAGCACCCTGTCTTTCTAACAGCCTTCTTGGCAAGTCTGGTCAAGATTTTTCACGCTCAGAAAAATGATATCCAAAGGAAATCTGATCTTGTAGGTAAAAAGGAGGATCTTAGCCTCCCTTTTCATACAAGACACAACCATTTTAGTTTTGCAAAGGCCATGTTGTCTTTGTCAGACTTTTAGCTTTGTGGATTTTAGGTTAATAACATTAAGAAAATTAGTACAAAATTCACTCACAAGAGTCTGTTCAGTCCTCTAGCTTGTATTTTAAAGTCTATTATACAACTCGTTGCACAAGTAAACATTTCTAAATTGCTTAATAGGCAAAACAAACATTTAATTTTTTATTTTTTTTTGCAGACTGCTGTGAATAATGAAACTAAAAGTAGTAGAATATAATAAACGTATGATTTAGGCTGCTGACATGTGAGATCCTCTACCGCGAGCGACTAATCTCCTGCAAATACATTCTCGCTGTCAATTAATTCAATTGATGGTGGGAAAACCTACGCTGCACTTTATTCCGAAGTTGCCTTGTGAGGAAACTATTGGCAACTTTGCAAAAACTAAGCGATGCATATATTTTCCCACTGGCGATTCACTTTATTGCCGGTGGGATGGCATTTGCAGGAGATTACGTGATAGAGGAGATTTATCGCAATAAACTCGCCTATAATCTTAAAAAAACCAGATAGAGGAAGGAATGAGATCATTTATAAGAAAATTGTTCATTAGATTTAAACTAAAGGAGAGGGTAAAACTTTTTATTTAATTTATAATTATTTTGAGTACTTTGATTGTAGGTTGATATTGCCAGCTAGTTAGTGATTTTAATTACTAACTTAGTACTCTGGGTCACGGCTCCTCCTCCTTGCAGATCATATGCAACTGTTTTAGACCAATGAATGTGCTCTCCTTAGCACATGCGCAGTACAGGAATATCTGTACTCCTGTACAAACCATTATTTTAGCTCAGGGGAACACTGGGCAGAAGAGTTGTAATGGCCGCATTATATTCTGCATGAGCCATTTAAACTCTTACTTTTTCCCAACTTAGTGATCAGTACCCCCAGGGATTTTGGCTTTTATTGTCCTTTAAAGGGGAGCTCCGGCTTACGAACCAACATTTGTTAGAGCGCAACACAGAAACCTCTAATACACTTATCACTGTAACCTGTTACTTCAAAAAGTATGAATACCTAACATTTTTATATGCTGAAATCCAGGAGCAAAATCGTTCTCTTTCTGCATCATTTGCAATCCTGGCAGTGGAGGAGGGACTAAAACACTGATGTTACAAATTGTAACAACTTGTCCACAGCTTACAGACAGCATGCAGGGACTATGTAACCCACAATGCATTGCAATGTTCCTTTCCTTATTAACATTGTGTGTGCAGGGATTGGGGGGGATGCGCTCAGAGGACAACCAGCTACTGTAACATTTTATTTGAGTCTCAAAGTAGTCAGCCAGATCAACAGGGGGCGGGGCTTAGCTAACTGTTCCAAACTAGATTATTACATAAAAAAATTTCAGTCTTTTCATAATTTTTAAATTATGCTTATTGCAAAGTTGCTTGAAGTTACATTCTCTTTTCAAAAAGACTAAATTCTGTTTGGGTGGAGTTTGCCTTTAAACTACTGTGCATAGAGTTTAGATTTTATTCTTCAGTTGCAGTTTATGGTGGATATCTGTTTTGCTTTTAATGTGAATTTCTTTTCTCTTTACAATGCAAAGTACTAAGCGACCTCTCGTATACTGGTTCTAAACCAATGTTTGTGTTGTAAAGCACCTACCACAGCTTACTTGAGAAAACATTTAAGAAACACTGCTGTAGAATCTTCCTAATTATAGAAGGTTAGTCGTATTTTTACAATAGAAGTTTATTCTGCAATAAAAAGCTTTAATTACCATTTTGCTTCTTCAAAGAAATACATGCTGATATTGGAAATAAAAAGGAAAACTATGACTCTAACTGATTACTGTCCTTTGTATGGAGTTATTGGATATTTTCAGCTAAACCTAAGTCTAGGCAGGATGCCTCCCTTGGAAAGGGGTATGTAAACATAATTGCCATAAGTGCTAATAGAATCACAGCTGCCTTGCCCTAACTGCTTATTATCGCTATAATCCTGCCATGTCAGTAATTACCGTATATACTCGAGTATAAGCCGATCCGAGTATAAGCCGAGGTACCTAATTTTACCTAAGAAAACTGGAAAAACTTATTGACTCGAGTATAAGCCTAGGGTGTCACCAGTAGGGCTGGTGTGAGCGAGCCAGCACACGAAGCACAAGAAGTACAGCAGGATAATCTTGTTACACGATATTGCTTGAGAACTGATAATAGATAACTGGCATAGATCCCCCCATTCTCAGCAGAAAGCATATTGACATTAACCTATTGCTGCTGCCTATATACCAGAGTTTTCACAAAGTCCACACTTAAATAGAGATGCAAGAGTGTATAATAGGCAATAGTTAGACAAGAGTGTAACAAGTTGGCCTGTGGGGAATTCCTCTACAGGAACTTACATGTATATAAGAAAGTTCAGTAGCTAGAGACTTCCTCTTTGGCCTAGGAACGTCAAGCAAAACGACAGATGTCCACAGAGCCAGACCAGAGTGTTTAGGATTAAATTATTGGGAACCTAGTGGAGCTATAGTGACAGCTCAGAGGCTTATGCACTGCATGCTGGTCATGACAGAGATATAGGGGAGCCAGCAACCAGTACTGCAGCATGTTTGCTACAACTTTGAGAAGTTCTCAATAAATTCTGCCTTGGTTCCTCACATTGACTTGCTACATACCTTCTTCTTGCAGTAAAAGCCTTCCTAGTCCCCTTTTACTTATTGAGGATCTACCAGTTATGGGCAGTTCCATTACAAACCGATTTCCATCATGACAGATAAAACCTCTATCAACGGGATCACAGAATTATCTGTTGTAAAGCCAACTTTCCATACATTCCAAGGTGGTCAGTCAGTGTAGCCAAAATCAGCTTCCCAGAACCACCATCCTCCTAACTGTGCGCTCTTCTGCTCTGCTGTGCGCTCTTCCGCTGTGCGCGCTTCTGCTCTGCTGGGCGCCGCAGTCGCGCCAGTGACGTCACGCGCCCCCTTCAGTTACCTATACCTTGTAAGATAAGGCAATGAGTAACTGAAGGGGGCGCGTGACGTCACTGGCGCGACTGCGGCGCCCAGCAGAGCAGAAGCGCGCACAGCGGAAGAGCGCACAGCAGAGCAGAAGAGCGCACAGCGGAAGAGCGCACAGCAGAGCAGAAGCGCGCACAGCGGAAGAGCGCACAGCAGAGCAGAAGAGCGCACAGTTAGGAGGATGGTGGTTCTGGGAAGCTGACATAGGCAGAGAGCAGGACTGAGGGAACTTTAAGTGCCGGTATGTAAAACTGCGACTTAGTTTGCAGGAGTTTTTGTCCGTGCAGCGTGTGTGCATGTGGGGCTTTAGAGTTGGTTGAGGGTAGGTCGTGTTGGCCGGGGCAGCGGGAATTACCAGCAGGGGGTCAGGAGGGTCTCGAGTATAAGCCGAGGGTTAATTTTTCAGCACATTTTGTGTGCTGAAAAACTCGGCT
Organism: Xenopus tropicalis; assembly: GCF_000004195.4. NCBI lineage: Eukaryota > Metazoa > Chordata > Amphibia > Anura > Pipidae > Xenopus > Xenopus tropicalis. Next base: position 18,316,599 of record NC_030680.2, on the reverse strand, counting down.
TATACTCGAGTATATACGGTAGTCATTATTAGGAAGCATCTTCCTAATACTGAGGGAAAGCCTTTATAGCAAATTGCTGTCGGTCAGAAAGCACCATCTATATATCGGGGTTACCCCTTGACGGTATGGCCTCAGTCAGTGAGCAGTACACTCATTTTAAGGGTCACTGCGGGGTGCACATATGTATCAGACCAACCTTAGTGAATTCTTGGATTTGCACTGCCTTTATGCAACCCCTGAGTTGGCAAATGCACACCTCATACTTCACCATTTCTGTGTCATGACTCCTTTCTGCTCACTTTGCTCTTAACCTCCATCATTGCTAAATAAGTGAATATTTGTTTATTCATTTATATGATTTAACTTTCCTAACCAAAGTGTTTTTCCACTGGCTTTAGTGGTCATCTTAATCTTTTTTGTATCATTCTATCAAAATGTTTCATCATCTTAAATGAGCCTGCTTTTTTTAATTTCATTTTCTACTTTTTAAATGAGCTTAACCACAAATATAGGAATAATCAAAATCTGGTGTTTAACTTGCCATTGTTACTGACCGGATCACCATGTATTATCACCTAACCTGGATGCCACCTCCTTGTTGGTTTCAGTGGTTTATGATGTTTACATTATATCTGGAGGAGCAGATGAAAAGAACTGTACGCCACAAGAAGCTGTAAGGTAGCAAGGAGATCTGGACAGTGGATGCTTTGTGAACTATCCTGTCAAGAATAGTGGAATATGAAGGTGTTATTTTCACCAGAAGAAAAGGAAATCTAAGATGATTGATGAAAACATGCTACTTTACTCCTACCAAGTAGCTGGCAAAGAAACAATCCCTTCAGTGGATCCCAAGACTTGCTCTTTCTAGGATTTGCAGCATTCAAGAAGATATGGTCGAACTGGATCTGATGTGTATCACAGGATTCATTTAATTCATTTCAGTTCATTTGGAAATGTGACACTTTTGAGGTCCCTTAAGATTTATGCTGAGCATTTCAATATTTTGAAATGCCCAAATCATTTGGCCAGCAAGCAGCTCTGCTTTAAGAACATTAAGACGGGCATGTACTAAAGTGCTCAACAAAAGTTTGAACAAGTGATGTTAGAACCTTGTGGCACTAGTAATATCTTTTTATTCTTGCTGCCTCTGTTCCTTTGCATGAAGTATCTGTTCTAGAGATTGTTATTGGTTCTTCATTCTATTGCCATATTTATCCTTTTGCCAACATCAGTTTACAGAGTGGCACTCAGTGGGCAAAACTGGACGGAATGGATATCAAAGAATGTTTTTTGGATCTAAGTTCTCTGCATGGTTACATAGACACCATATCCCTCTTAATGAAAGCAACAGTTTTAACTTAGGCCTGAAGTTGGCCTTTGAGAACATGCCTGCTTTTATTTTCACAGAAAACATTTCATCACTTTTCTTGTGGTCTCGTCAGTCCAGGATTAAATTTTTTTTTTTTAACCGCAATAATACTGGCGTTATGATCAGGAAACCTGTTGCAGAATAAGGGTTTATCCCACAGTGCAACACATATTAAAGGCTGTTTTTATCAATAGAAACTTGACTTTATGATTTTAGTGTCCGTCAAGAAGGATATTACTGAAGATATCTGGACTCCACTTGAGGAAGGTTTACTTGAGTAATGATATCTGTGACTATATGGCCTATGGACTCTTGAATACTGCTTCTGAAGACACTAGTGTTCTGTCTTCTAGGATTCCTACAATTTTCCAGTTTAAAACCAAAGACAATGGGCTCTTTATCCATTTCAAAGTTAATACAGTGAGGCGTAAAAATACAGGGAAGCTTTTCTTCACACACATACAGTTTTACTGGACCAGAATGCTCTGCTCATGTTCCTGTCACATGAACAACAGATTTTGCAGGAGAGAGATTTGTGCTGGGGATCTTTCTTTCACAGTCATTCATTAAAGGTTACATCAGCTGATCCGTTGTGTAAGTCAAAAGCAGGCCCATATGTGGTCTGTCTTGAAAGGCATTTATTCAGCTGAATTTTTTTTTTACCATATTAATCCTTATAAGAATACATTATTTATTAAAATATAACCTGTGTCTGTTATATGTTTTGTCACATATCGGTGCCTCCATACATAGGCGGAGGATGACTTTTTTGTTTGGGGAGGCTAAAGATGGCCCATACACAGACTGACCTACAGCTAATGTGACACTTAGTGGATTCGCTGCTGGTGTAAAAAATTAACCTCCCAACTAACTCTTGCCGTTCCCACTGACTCCCAGGGATACTGTACAAAAGTGCGGGTGGGGGGGATTTTTTTAACCCTAAAATGCTTAGGATGTAAAAGCATTCATACGTGCACTTCTTTTAGGGGTTCTCTATACATTTGTGTTAGGTTAAAGGGGTAGTTCACCTTTAAATTAACTTTTAATATGATGTAGACACTGATATTCTGAGACAATTTGCAATTGGTCCTCTTTTATTTTTAATGGTTTTTCGGTTATTTAGCTTTTTGTTCAGCAGCTCTCCATTTGGTATTTCAGCAGCTATCTGGTTGCTAGGGTCTTATATACCAGGTAGTGGTTTAAACAAGAGATGGGAATATGAATAGTTAAGGGGCCTGCATGGAAAAATAAAACTGTAGCTGCACAGAGCAATATTTTTTGGTCAGTGACCCTCATTTGAAAGCTGGAAAGAGGCAGAAGCAAAAGGCAAATTATTCAAAAACTATATAAAATTAACTAGGAAGACCAATTGCAAAGTTGCTAGGAATAGGCCATTCTATAATATACTACAAGTTAACTTAAAAGTGAACCTCCCCATTAGATGTGTTTAAGTTAGCTTTATAGAAAGTGAGGCAGCAGGTACTGACATCCCAGGCACATTATATACAGCGAGACACAGTCTTTATATACAAAACCAGCACATTATATGCCATGAGGAGCAGTGGGTACTGAGGGCAGATATTCAGGCCCTGGCACTATAACACTGGCACTGATACACAGCATTGGCTCCACTGTAACTTACTATAAATGAAAAAAACAATGACAAAATGACAAAAATAAAAAAAAATAGAATGTGCAAAAAACCATAACAAATATATAAAAGCACAATGAGCTTTGTCAGGGGGAAAAATTAACTTACCCTCCATCTGTTAGGGTAGGGGATAGGGATATTATAGATGTCAGGTGACAAAAAACAATTTAATTCCAGCTAGTGACTCAGCCTTTAGAACATATACAGTATAGTGCCTGTGTATAGTGCCTGTGTATAGTACCCGTGTATAGTACCCGTGTATAGTACCCGTGTATAGTGCCCGTGTATAGTGCCTGTGTATAGTACCCGGGTATAGTGCCTGGGTATAGTGCCTGTGTATAGTACCTGTGTATAGTGCCTGGGTATAGTGCCTGGGTATAGTGCCCGGGTATAGTGCTTGGGTATAGTGCCTGGGTATAGTGCATGGGTATAGTGCCTGGGTATAGTGCATGGGTATAGTGCCTGGGTATAGTGCCTGGGTATAGTGCCTGGGTATAGTACCTGGGTCTAGTGCCTGTGTATAGTACCTGTGTATAGTACCTGGGTATAGTGCCTGTGTATAGTGCCTGTGTATAGTACCTGTGTATAGTACCTGTGGGATGAAAACTGCAGCAAAGTTCAAAGCTGGTTCATGGGTAAAGTTACAGTCTGCAGATTCTTCTTTTTTAAGTCTTCATTTCTGCAGTTTGCAAAATTTCCCGATCCCTGTCTGCATCTGTGTCTTGATTGGTCAATTTTACTGTCTGTCAAGAAAGCTGTGCTCTGATTGGAGAATTTACAAGAAGAAAGATCCAATCAGAGCACAGCTGATTAGAGCAGAACCCGGAGCTTGCAGGGACAGGAGAAGATTTGCAGCACAGCGCAGAAACAGAGCCAGGTTTTTTTATTTTATTTTTTTATTTTTAGGGTGCCAGAGCAGGTTTGGGGAGGCTTAGCCTCCCCTAGCCTTATTGAAAATCCGCCTATGCCTCCATAACAACTGTGCCTGATGAGTAACAAAGCTAGAAAGGCCATATAAAACTGGCCATACACTTAGAGATATATGCTCGCTGGGTAAGGTTGGAAAAATAGGGTTGTCGAATTGTTGGTCGGGGCCAATACTAGGATCTTATTTTGGGCCTGTGTTGGAGCGAAGTTTGTATCAACATGTCTATGTGGTCCTCTCCAAATAAGCCAATATTTGCTTGGGTCATCAAATTAGTAAAATCTTATTCTGACCATATTTCAGGCTTGTATAGATCCAATCTACATGCCAATGTGATCCTGACACAATGGGATTTTTAAACCTACCTGTCTGATCAGCTGCTCTCTTGAGCACTGCATCAAGGAGCCAAATGAGAAAATCTTTCCTGCCCGATTTTCGACCAGATATCGATGGTTGAGTCCCGTCTGCGGCAGATAAGCAGGTGAATCATTCTAAAGGACTTATATCGACAGCTTATATCTTCCAGTGTATTAAATGCCGATTTGGCTCCTTTGGTCCAATTCAACAGCTTTTATTTGCCCATGTATGAGACACTGGCGGGCCAACCTGACCGATATCTGGCCAAAAAGCAGTGACTTCACCAAAACGAGCATATCATTCTTTGTATGGCCAGCTTTAACTTAAGGGGCTAGATGCCAACTTATATTGGCCTATGTATGATCATCTTAAGTCAGTTCTGCCACTAGATTTATTGACTTAACCCTGTATGTGCTGGGTGCCATCAAGTAATCTCAGTTTCTTTTTCTGCTGCTTGCATTCTGGTCCTTAAATTGGTAAAGGAGCTGTACTGTCCTTGATTAACATGATCATGTTCAGTAAATGGTACCTGTACTGAACATATTTTTTCGTACTTCAATAACCCTGTTTAACGTATTTCTTACGGTTATTGAAGCTAAATGTTTGATCCTTGCAAGCTAGGTAGATTACCAGTGTACAGATATTTCCTATTGCGCAATGGATTCCTGCTTGTCTGAGCAGTGGTTACCTAGTTTTAAACCTCGCAAGGACCAAACATGGACTATCATCAATTTCCCTGTCTAGCTTTTTTTTCTTGTATAAAACAGGCAAAAGCTCTATTCATTGATTTCATGTTAAGCAAGGAGTATACTGCCCCTTTAAGGTATTTGTTCTAATAAAGGCAAGCAATTACACACATAAAGGCAATTACTCATTGCTGTGCAAGAAGATGCCACCCTAGGTTGCAAAGTATATTTTATGGAGGCAGTGTAATGTAATAAACAAGCATAACAAAACAGACACCGAATTAAGAATATACATTTTTTATAAAATAGATTTAATTGTAGGTGTGTAAAAAAAATATTTGCACATAGATCATCTTTAACACAGCACATATTGGGGTTTTCTGACCAATTGGCCCATGGGCTGTATAGCCATGTACACTTCAATCTTTGTACCTTCTGGTTTTCTTTTTCTTCCAACTACTGCTGGCACTGATAGGCAAGATTTGCTGTTTAGGCAGACTGTCTGTTTTCAAAACTGCCGACTGAGGGTTCCATACATATAGCCATGATTGTAGAGTAAAGCTGGTCATACGTACATACATGATTTGTTTGGGTCTTTTTCCAGTAGGTGTATGCTAGCCCAGACATCTGACCAATATCTAAATACCATAGATAGCGGTTGGTCTATAGGCGGAGGATGACTTTTTTGTTTGGGGAGGCTAAAGATGGCCCATACACAGACTGACCTACAGCTAATGTGACACTTAGGGGCTGATTTACTTACCCACGAACGGGTCGAAATGAGTCCGATTGCGTTTTTTTCGTAATGATCGGTATTTTGCGATTTTTTCGTATGTTTTGCGATTTTTTCGGATTCTTTACGAATTTTTCGTTACCAATACGATTTTTGCGTAAAAACACGAGTTTTTCGTAGCCATTATGAAAGTTGCGTAAAATCTGGCGCTTTTTTCGTAGCGTTAAAACTTACACGAAAAGTTGCGCATTTTTCGTAGCGTTAAAACTTAAAAGGTGCAAAGTTTCGTGTAAGTTTTAACGCTACGAAAAAAGCGCCAGATTTTACGCAACTTTCGTAATGGATACGAAAAACTCGCGTTTTTACGCAAAAATCGTATTGGTAACGAAAAATTCGTAAAGAATCCGAAAAAATCGCAAAACATACGAAAAAGTCGCAAAATGTTCGTTTTCAAGTCGGAACTTTTCCAATTCGGGTCAGATTCGTGGGTTAGTAAATCAGCCCCTTAGTGGATTCACTGCTGGTGTAAAAAAATAACCTCCCAACTGACTCCCAGGGATACTGTGCAAAAGTGCGGGTGGAGGGGATTTTTTTAACCCTAAAATGCTTAAGATGTAAAAGCATTCATACGTGCACTTCTGTTAGGGGTTCTCTATACATTTGTGTTCAGTTAGGTTAAAGGGGTAGTTCACCTTTAAATTAACTTTTAATATGATGTAGACACTGATATTCTGAGACAATTTGCAATTAGTCCTCTTTTATTTTTAATGGTTTTTTGGTTATTTAGCTTTTTGTTCAGCAGCTCTCCATTTGGCATTTCAGCAGCTATCTGGTTGCTAGGGTCTTATATACCAGGTAGTGGTTTAAACAAGAGATGGGCATATGAATAGTTAAGGGGCCTGCATGGAAAAATAAAACTGTAGCTGCACAGAGCAATACTTTTTGGTCAGTGACCCTCATTTGAAAGCTGGAAAGAGGCAGAAGCAAAAGGCAAATTATTCAAAAACTATATAAAATTAACTAGGAAGACCAATTGCAAAGTTGCTAGGAATAGGCCATTCTATAACATACTACAAGTTAACTTAAAAGTTAACCTCCCCATTAGATGTGTTTAAGTTAGCTTTATAGAAAGTGAGGCAGCAGGTACTGACATCCCAGGCACATTATATACAGCGAGACACAGTCTTTATATACAAAACCAGCACATTATATGCCATGAGGAGCAGTGGGTACTGATGGCAGATATTCAGGCCCTGGCACTATAACACTGGCACTGATACACAGCATTGGCCCCACTGTAACTTACTATAAATGAAAAAAACAATGACAAAAGTAAAAAAAAAATAGAATGTGCAAAAAACCATAACAAATATATAAAAGCACAATGAGCTTTGTCAGGGGGAAAAATTAACTTACCCTCCATCTGTTAGGGTAGGGGATATTATAGAAACATATACAGGTTAATAGTACCTGTGGGATGAAAACTGCAGCAAAGTTCAAAGCTGGTTCATGGGTAAACTTACAGTCTGCAGATTCTTCTTTTTTAAGTCTTCATTTCTGCAGTTTGCAAAATTTCCTGATCCCTGTCTGCATCTGTGTCTTGATTGGTCAATTTTACTGTCTGTCAAGAAAGCTGTGCTCTGATTGGAGAATATACAAGAAGAAAGATCCAAACAGAGGACAGCTGATTAGAGCAGAACCCGGAGCTTGCAGGGACAGGAGAAGATTTGCAGCACAGCGCAGAAACAGAGCCAGGTTTTTTATTTTATATTTTTATTTTTAGGGTGCCAGAGCAGGTTTGGGGAGGCTTAGCCTCCCCTAGCCTTATTGAAAATCCGCCTATGGGTTGGTCCCAATCAGGTAGATTTAAAATCATCGGACAGTGAAGTAAAGAGGAGCTTTGACAACTCTTTGCATCGTGTTGTTTTGGTCTTTCGGGCCATCCATCTAAATGAGAAGTGCGATAGGCGGCTGTACTGTATGTGTGTGAGTGTGGCCCTTCATACAGTATCAGGGCATTTAGCTTGATATCTTCCAGTGTACATCCACCTTCAATCTTACACTATTTACTTTCAGCCATTCCATAGTGATTTATGGCAGCTTCTGTATATAGTCTCATTTCCACTTTGAAGTCACACGTTTAATCAAGAAAAGCTCAAATAAGTGATTCAGATCTGGTTTTGTCAGCTGAAACCTGTTTGCATTGGTATTCTTGCTCTGTATAGGATTGTGTTCTTAGGTCCCTTTAGTGAACATCTTCAGATGAACAGAGAAAAATACTTACTGGTGATGGTTCTCATCATGGCAGTCTCTTTCTGATGCCTCGTTACCTTAGTTACGTTGTTTTTGTCAATCTATAATCTATTTGGATATTGCTTGGTTTCTTTTGTCTTAAGCTGGCCATACACACACCAATAATGTCGTATGATATTCGGTGCGTGTATGGAAACTAGGCGAGCCGACCGATATTGCAGAAGGCTGCTGATATCGGTCGACTCGCCAATTGGGTGGGTTAAAAGATTTTGATCGGGCGCCTGAGCAAAATCCTGCCTTCAGGGCTCAATCCGGCAGAAGGAGGTAGAAATCCTATTGTTTCTACCTCCATATCTGACCATTCAGCCCTGAATGTCAGTGGAGGGTTGGAACGATGGTTGCATGAAAGATCGAAAATCGCCACGTGTTGGCCAGCTTTACAGCTGTGGAATATATTGGTGCTTTACAAACTCGATAATATTAATACTTGTTTGTATCTGATTGAGAGAAGGGGGTCAGTAATATTTGTGGTGTCCTTGGGAATGGGAGCTGTAGTCCGTTCTATAGATTATATTATGTAAAGGTAAGAAAAATGGGGACATTTTATCACCATTTTTAACTTTTAGAGAAAAATTTAGTTCAGGCGCAACAGCAAATCTCATTTCTTGGGCTGCGATTTTTAGATGTTTATCAGTTTTTCTTGCCTCTTCTTGGCAAGACATCAATTAATATTATATTTCTGTACCATTTCTAAAATTGGGCTACCCTTCACTATCCCTCTCAGCAGTTTCTTTATGTGGGAGTCGGATATTGATTGACAGGTCAAATACCTCACTGGCTAGTGTTCCCTTTGCATAGACAATGTATAGGAGCTAATTGTCATTAGTTGCATGTTGTGAGACAGATTGCTTAGGGGGGCAGTGAAAGTTTATTGCCATGACATGAAATTTCAGATTTCATTTTTATAGCATTTCCCATTATAATGCTTATTGCAGAATGCTGCTGTCTACCAAAAACAAATGATGTAGTGATGCACTTAAGCCATGTTTTAGTTTGGCATTTGGGCGAATCCTTGCACTTTTTGCAGGTTTGCAGTTTAGCTGAAATGAATCCAAACCTTTGTGTGCCTTTAAATCTCTGGACGGCCAGAACATGGCAATTTTTTGATCAGCATGAAAAAAGTTCTTTAGGGATGCAAAATAAGGGCTGTGATTGGCTTTTTGTAGCCCAATGTGGACTGGCAGCCTACAGAAGGCTCGGTTTCACATTAAACTTGGTCTTTGTGGCTCCAAAACTTGCATCCAAGTCATAAATATAAAATGGGCACCTACTTTGGGGCCACTGGGAGCAACAATAAAGGGGTGGTGAGTAACATATTGCTCCTGAGCCACTGGTTGGGGGTCACTGCTTTAGAAAATGAGCTGTTTGAGCAGGTACAGCTATTGTATAACGGCCTTTAGCCGCAGCGAGCAAATCCAGTTACATGAAGCTGCCGTGCACTCCGTGCTCCATTTTGCTTTACTCTGGAATTAGATATCTGCTGTAAAGCCTCCAGAAGGAAGTTGCCTTGAGAGGAAACTTCCGCAATTTCGGGAATATGCCATCCCACCGGCGATTTACATTCAAGCCCGTGGGATGGCATATCGGGGAGATTAGTCGCCCTTGACAAAGGAGATTTGTCACGGGCGACTAATCTCCCTATCTGCCACAATAGGATTGTTCTGCCCCAATAAGGGTTAATTATATCTTAGTTGGGATCAAGTACAGGTACTGTTTTATTATTACAGAGAAAAGGGAATCATTTAACCATTAAATAAACCCAATAGGGCTGTTCTGCCCCCAATAAGGGGTAATTATATCTTAGTTGGGATCAAGTACAGGTACTGTTTTATTATTACAGAGAAAAGGGAATCATTTAACCATTAAATAAACCCAATAGGGCTGTTCTGCCCCCAATAAGGGGTAATTATATCTTAGTTGGGATCAAGTACAGGTACTGTTTTATTATTACAGAGAAAAGGAAATCGGTTTTAAAATTCTGAATTATTTCATTAAAATGGAGTCTATGGGAGACGGGCTTTCAGTCATTCGGAGCCTTCTGGATAATGGGTTTCCGGATAAGGGATCCCATACCTATATTATTTTTTTTCTCTTAAGAATGTACAAAAAGGAGGGGGCCCTCATCCATGTCATGTTGAAGGTCTCAGCCCGTACAAAATAGTGAGAAAACATTTCTATTTTATTCTTTTAAGTGAAATAGCCAGTAGTTCTTTATGAGACTGTCATCATGTTCATGTGGCGAATCCTAGGTAGAGCCTTGTAGGCTGTGGTACTCGGAACTCTGTCATTGTCATTCTAACGGTTCTGTTAAACAGAGAACATGCAAGGCATTGTGGGAATCTCCAGCGGAGGGGAGCTGAGTGCTGCTGTGTTGTTTCAGTGGTACATGTAGTCAGGACAGGCAGTGGGGGAATATCAAGGGAAAGACAGTTACAAGTATATTCATTTAACTAAAATAATCAAACTTTTTAATCATATCGAAAGTTACTAAATATTTTTTTTTTGTTGGTGTTGGGTTGGATCTTCTTTTTATAATTGCATAGTGAGTCTACTGTCTTTGGACTTCCAAAGCATTTAGACCAGGGGTCGGGAACCTTTTTGGCTGAGAGAGCCATAAACACCACATTGCAGAAATCCAAAAAATAGGAAAAAAGCTTCAGCAGGTTTACTGCAAAACATTAATTGTGTTTGGTTGCAGCACAGAACAACAACTAGGAACTAAAGCTTTTTTTCGCAAGTATTTTATACAAAGTTCACCAATCATTCTATATTTCCATAAACGCCACATATTTTAAAATGTAATTCATTGAGAGCCATACAATATGTTTGGCCGCGGATGCTGCGGGGAAAGGTAGGGTGGGTCCCAAAGATGCCAGATGTGGATGCGATGCGGAGGAGGGCGTAGAACACGTCTTCTATCTGCCGAGCGCATGCCATGCCCCCCGTTATTTTTTTTTTTATTAAAGATTTAGCAGCGAGCCAGATGCAGCCATCAAAAGAGCCACATTTGGCTCCCGAGCCATAGGTTCCTACCCCTGATTTAGAGATTTCATTATGAAAAAGCCTTCAAACATGTTTGCCTCTTGGCCAGTTGCCTGCATTGATTTTATAAATATGCCACAAATACTTATGTAAAGAGATATACATGTTGATTATCCAGCTCTCTTTAAAAGCATATTTTGCTAATAACAGATGAGCATACAAGGGTGGGTTTCAACTTTGTCATCCTGGAATGTAACATTAACCCCCATTGGTTCATGAAATTTGCCAGCTGCTCTTGCCAGTCTTTCAGAAGATAAATTCAGGCTTTCCCTAGAGGTCAGTGGACCAGCAAGGCTTGGCTTCCCATAAATTACCTGCTTTTGAAGCTGCCCAAAAGCATAAGGATCAACTCATGAAGTTGACCATCAAGCCCAGACTTCAATAACGCACAGAGAAACCATTTGTTTTTGGATCTAGATTGCAGCTTTAAATTTGCATTGGAAATTGAGATAGGGAGATAAGGCGTCAGTGACCTTCCTCCTTCATTAATTTGTCTCCTACAAAATAGAAGACAATTTTTGGATTATTCACAAACATTTCGGAGATATTTTTGACCTTTGTTCTTAGTGAAGATATGGTGTATTGCTTTATTATTGATTCAAAATGATAGTGGGGCATTGTGGAGAGAGAGAGTGGATGTATCTATTTTGAGCATTTTAATGAAGATGAGTTCTATGCACTGGTCAGCTCCTCGGTATTTAGCATCTGCCTTTAATGGGGCCTCCTTGGCCTTGTCAGAATGCAGCCTACTCCATTGGCAGTGCTAAGTACAATTCTCTGTATGTTTCAGTAACTGTAGCCTGTATTGATATGGTTCTGGCATTTTCTGTGTTTATGTTCATTTTGAAATTCCTAACCAGTGAGCTGCAATCATTAGGTGTCCAGTTTTTGGAATGGCAGACTAATTTCTGTGTATCTTCCATTTTTTTACATTCCTGATTGGTTGTTTTATATAAACACCTATATGTCACTACTTTCATGAAGGTCTTAATAAAAAATCGGGTGCAAGCACCCCCCTCGTGTATGTCTCATGCTACTGAATCCTCCAGTTTGAGGTCTGATTGGGATTTTCTGGGGAACACAATTGTAGTTGTTAGATCTTTTTTTGACCCGGTGTCCTCTCTTTGACTACTTCCCTACCTGGTAGATATTTGGCGATATTAGTGCAAAACTTCCTTCCCAATTTTTGCCTCTTTTGAAAGTGTTACGTTGGGTACATCCCTAAGATCCCAACCATTTAATAAGCTGTCTGATCTCTGTGCAGTATCCATAAGAACCCATCTCTCTTAATGAACCTCCATATTCCATTTGATAAATCTCAAAACAGCAAGTCTGGAAATGTCAAAGTCGGATATATTTGAGCATTTCTTTTAATGTGATTTTTGTCAAATCACATAAACACATTATCCGATATTGGTACTGCTTTTGGTGATCTGCTTTTCTGCTGCTCCATCAAACCACAAAGTGAAGTATATTTAGTAACCAATCTAATTATAACTGTATTTTGAAATGAAAATGATCCATTTAATCCCTGGTCTAATCACTGGGACTGTAAATTGATGGTGCCGACTCTACAGTCCAAATTAAAGATCAGAATCCACGGAGAGAGTTACTCGCGATAGATCTCTGCTCTTAAAAGGGTTTCCATTGGCAGCAATAGAAGTCGTTGGTGGAAAGCCCTACACATCGCTTCAGTTTCCGAAGTTGCGCAAAGTTGCCTGCAGGAGGGTGAGCAACTTGCTCTGTGGGTTCTTGCCCTTAAATTAATTTTTTGTACGTTATAAAATGCCCTATTCCCAAATCTTTCAGTGTGGGTTCGGCGGGTTCGGTCCAACTCAAAAAAGTGGGTTCGGTGCATCCCTAGTTAAAATGCTACTGCTGGAAAGCAGCGTAACAAAAAACAAAATAACAAAAAAAAAATAAAACATGAAGATCAATTGCAAATTCTTAGAATATTCAATGTCTACATCATTTTAAAAGTTAATCTAAGGGCTCTGGTACACGGGAGATTAGTCGCCCGCGGCAAAACTCCCTGCTCACGGGCGACTAATCTCCCTGAGTTGCCTTCCCCCTGCCATCCCACCGGCGAACATGTAATTCGCGAGTCTTTTTCTGCGATTTGCGCGAAATCGCGCCGCCGCGTCTGCCATCCCGCCGGCGACTTACATGTTCGCCGGTGGGATGGCAGGGGGAAGGAAACTCGGGGAGATTAGTCGCCCGCGAGCAGGGAGTTTTGCCGCGGGCGACTAATCTCCCCGTGTACCAGAGCCCTAAAGGTGAACTACCATTTAAAGTGCGTATTTTATGCAATCATGGGGATTTTAATCCGCCAACCATTAGGTTATACATTATTGCCTTTTGTTTCTACCTCCAAATCTGATAATTCAGCCCTGAATGTCAGTGGAGGGAACAAACGAAATTGGTACGTGTACGTGGTTTGTGTACTATAGATGAATGATTTGTGTGATTAGAGACCTGATGGTAAAAGAACAATACAATCCAGTAACATTTACTCCCCTCAGGGAGAACAGCGGCAGTAATGTTAGTATATTAGTATACAGGGACACTGGTACGTATTACAACTATATCAAACCTTGTAAAAATGGCTGCATAAATTCTACTTATAGGAAGATCTATTAATCTATGTAAGAAAATGGTCTGCGTGTAACTTAATCAGGGCAACTAATATAGCAAGGAACTGTACTAAAGGGTTGTGTACCAAAGAAATGCATTGTTTTCTGCCATTTTTTACATTTTCAGAAGCACACCAACTACTGTGAGTACAATGTCTTTGTCAGATACCATTCAAATTGTCTATTGTGGTAAATATAAAATGCTATTGATGTGTTTAAAACATTAGTTTTGGGATTATTGTGTCATTAATATAATAAACTTGAACATTAAATGGACTCCATGTTTATTGCTTATGCCTGTTTTTAATCAAGTGTATTGGTTCCATGTAGATATAAATATATTATACATTTTAAAAGCAATAGCTGCAGTTTTATTTCCAGTTGTCTTTTATTATTAAAGTTACCCTTTACAGTTCAGCTTCAGTATGTTATAGATCACTGTATTCTAAGCAGTTTTGAAGCTGGTCTTCATTTCTTATTTATCTGCCTTTCTCTTTGACCTTTCATTACCAACACATTTAAAATGCTATCTATGGAGAGTGATCCCAGAAAACAAGACTTTAATAAATTAGATTTCTGGTAATTTTTTTTTCATTTTTGTTTTGTTTTATTTAGGCCCTGTCTAATTATTTTTCCCTTATAAAAGAACTAAACCCTAAAAATGAATGTGGCTAGAAATGCTATCTTTTATTTATTTTGAACTTCACTTTCAGCATATCTATAGTAGCAATGATCCGGGCCTTTATAGTTGTCACAGGAGCTCCCCATCTTGAATTTTGTAAGGAGTGTCACTGACACTGCACATGCTCAGTGGGCTCTGGCCAGTTATTGAGAAGCTAAGCTTAGGGGTCATTGCAAATTATCAAGCAGAAAATGAGATTGGCCTGTAATAAAAGATGAAGCTACAGGGCTGATTATTCAGTTCTGATGCAGACTGCAATGGTTTGAGCTGCTATGTAATGTGAACCTAAGTGAAATACTTATCAGCCTTATATAAATGGTGAGTGGGCCCCTAAGCTCAGTTAAGTGCCAGCAGCCCAGAGCATGTGCAGTGAATTAGCAGAAAGAAGATGAGGGGCTACTGGGGGCCATCTTAGGGGGCACTGATCTTCCCTGCTAAAGAGTTGTGGGGGCCTTGGACTGGAACAGAAGCCCCAAACAGAATGTGCAGCATTTTTTGCCCTATTTCTTAGTTAAGGTTTAGTTCTCCTTTAGGGCCAATGGCCCATTGTTTGATCTGTACCCTTCCTCTCCCTGAATGCCCAGGATTAGCCCATCATTGCACACACACAGCGCAGATGTCTGCATGGAAACATTAAACTATGAATTTTCATGACAAAATGTGCTGTAGGGCTGATCCTGTGCATGTTGGCACACACGCATTCAGGGAGACCAAGGCAAGGGACCAGTTTCCCCCCCACTGGTCACCAGTGCGCCATTAGCCAAAAACCACTAACAAGGTAATCTGTTGTTTCAAAGGCATTTTTTTAAAAGTCCTCTGAGAAAACAACTAGACCAACCGCGGCCCATGTACATAATAGCAAAAGCGGAAGCTGGACCTTTAACTGATCATTTCCATTTCCCTTGTATATCCGTGGCAATATTACTGGTGCTCCCAGTTTGCAGTGCTGCACGGCTTGCTCTGGGACTGCCTTTCTGAGCTCCCTGTAAAAATGCACAGAATTGTTCAAGAGCTTGGTCATGTATTTGTCAATATTTTGCAGTCATATCTTGCATGGAGAATCTTTCAGAAGTATTTTTATCTGAAATCAATTAAAATAGTATAATATGTCCTCATCCCCCTATTCCTACTCACTATTGCATATCTCTACCCATTATTAGAGTAATGGGAACAGGGATCCTTATTGTTTGGAACCCCTACAGTCATTTGTATGGTTCTTCTGGCCCTGTAAAGCAATGTTTCTCTCCTCTCTAATTACAATCTGTCTCTCTGACAAGTAATGTAAAGGCAGTGCTGCTCAGAACCATCACGAAACATGAGACTGGCTATAGGGGGGGTGTTAAATTCACCTTTAAAGGGGTTGTTCAACATTGAGTTTAGTTTTAGGATGTTTTTTTTATTATTTCGCTTTTTGTTCAGAATCTCTCTAGTGTGAAATTTCAGCAGCTATCAGGTTGCTAGGGTTCCAGGTACTTTGCCAACCAGATAGTGGTTGAGAGAGAGAGGACTATGAATAGAAGAGGAACGGAATAGTAAGATAAGTAATGAAAAGATCAATCACAGATCAAGTTTGTTTTGTCTTCTGGGGTCAGTGACCTCCATTTCATAGCTGGAAAGAATCGGAAGAAGACGGCAAATAATTCATAAACAATGAAAAATAAATAATGAAGTCAAATTAAAAATTGTTTAGAACTGAACATTCTATGACTTATAAAAAGTTAATTTAAAGGTGAGCCCCCCTTTAAAGGAACAGTTCAGTGTGAAAATGAAACTGGATAAAATAGATAGACTGTCCAAAATGAAAAAAAAAAAAAAACAAAACATTTCTAATTCCTACAGATGTCTAACATAATGACCAGAACACTAACTAAGAGGTTAGAGAGCTGAAAGCAGGAAGTAGTCAGTGACTTTAGGGGGGACCACATGGGACATTATTGTTCAGTTAGTTTGTGAGCCCGCAGGTCAAATGCAAACTAACAGCAGTTTTGTCCCATATGCCCCCCCGCAAGTCACTGATTGGTCACTAAATATCGGCTTAGAGGGTTGTAAAGGAGGAAGTAGTGTTCTGGCTATTATGTTAGACATCTGCCTGCTCCAGTCCTTATAGATTACATTTTAGCCTAACTATGTATATTAGAAATAGGTGGTGAGAGGCAGCTAAAGGCATTTAGATGGCAACTATTATTCCTTTGTGTGTTGGTCAAACAGCACATTTAGCATCAGGCTAAGGCTTTCAGCACCATTTTTGATAACCAAGGATTTGGAGCAGGGGTGGCCAGACTCGGTCGCGATCGACCGGACTGACACGGAATGCGGAAGTGTGGCGTGAATGCGTACGTAGGCGATGCAGCGTATGTAAGCATTCACGCAGAAATCCACTGGGGATCAACTGGTGGACCGCGATCGACGTATTGGCCACCCCTTATTTGGAGCAATCATATAATACTCCGTTATATTATCCCTACTGCAGATCCTGATGCACAAAAACTGCAGAATTAACTAGGATGCACCGAATCTACAACTGATTTAGCCCAATGCGGAAACGAATCAGAACTCTTATTTGTATAGTTACATTTGAGTAGAGTTAAACTGCTGCGCAGAATCCTTTGGGAACAGATATATACCGGTTTAATTTGTCTGGCGTATAAAGGCACCTCAATGTAATGGTTCAGATTTGGTTTGGACAAACAGCTGCGTCCGAATCCTGCAAAAAGTTCTCGAATTCAGCTCAATCCTGAAATTTGTATTTGATTTGGTGGAACCCTGGGGAAAAATAACATTTTATTAAAAGCATGTTTAAGTTGGCCTTGTATGAAAAACCTTGAGTTGAAGAAGAGCATCCTTAACCAATTTTCTGTTCAATTTCACTACAGGTAAAAGCTAAAAATGATGACAAAGTTGAAAAGGTGAGTGTCCAGAGAACCTACTGCCTCGTACATGTATTTATACAATAATACGGTCCATCCAGTAAAACTGCCCATAAACAGGTGTGTGAGGTACGGCCTTCCCCCTGCATGGCCAGATGGGCTACTGTTTGTCTGATATCTTCAGCTGCTCCACTGTAATAAACAGTGTATATACATGCACATAATATGTCTGGGGAGCTCATACATGTGAAGAAAGGATTCACCATGAAATGCTACAGGTATGGGACCTGTTATCCAGAATGCTCGGGGCCTGGGGTTTTCCAGATAAGGGATCTTTCCGTAATTTAGATCTCAATACCTTAATCTGCTAAAAAATAATTGAAACATTAAATAAACCCAATAGGGCTGTTCTGCCCCCAATAAGGGGTAATTATATCTTAGTTGGGATCAAGTACAAGTACTGTTTTATTATTACAGAATAAAAATAATCATTTTTAAAAAAGTGAATTATTTCCTTAAAATAGAGTCTGTGGGAGATGGCCTTTCTGTAATTTGGAACTTTCTGGATAACAGGTTTATAGTATATTTTAAGTATATTTAAAAAAAAAAAAAAGAAATGTTAAATCCATAGAAAAGGAAACATACGTAGCATCTAGGGAACATATGGTTCCCATTAATATTTTTGTTCTGCAGCTTTCCAGTTTGGAATGTAAGGGTCTCATTTAAAGGGGCAGTATACACCTATGTACAACTATTTTCTTCATAAGCAAAAGGAATAGTGCTAAAAATTCATTCTAAATTCATTCATTCTAATTTACTTTAATTAAATTTTTTTAATTCATTCATTCATTCTAATTTAATTACATTTTTTTTTAGTAAAATGTATTTTGCTTTCACTCTTCCTAACTTAATATTAATTAGTTCAGTTAGTTTAACTCAGATACCGAACCTGGTCTCTTAACCCTTAGTTGTGACTGTTTTGTCTTACAACTAAACAGTAGTTCATTATGCAGAGGGATTATCTTCCTTGCAAGGACAAGGCATGGAGTGGCTCCTTTTTTATTGTCTAGAAATAACAATGCATAGGCTTTACACAATTAATACAATAGGTAAAAAGTATGTTCAGCACAAGGCCTTTTCATTGCCCTTATTTCAAAAAAGGAGTAAGCTGCCCATGTAAGAATTCCCTCTGACTATCAATGTTTATTTTAGTGATTCCCCGACTATCCGCTTGTGATCAACGTGGTGTTAAATTGTGAATAGCATCTTGTTGCTCATCAGAGCCCAAGTTGTTACGCTTAACAAATATATGGGCAAAGGTATGTGGGCACATCTTCCCAACATCTCATTCTGAAACCAATAGGTCTTAATATCAAGTTGGTCCTTGCTTTGCTGCTCTGTTGCTCCCCTGTTCTTATTAAAAGGAAGGCTTTTCAATAGATGCTCCAACATTGTTGGTAGGGTTTGCTTCTATCCATACTTAAGAGGCTTGGTGCTGATGTTGGGATCAGGCCTGAATAGGGATTCCAGTTAAGTTCAGAGGTGTTCAGTGGGTTGAGTTCAGGGCTCTGTGTCAAGTTCTTTCACTCCTGTCTTAGCAAACCCCTCTGTACGGGCCTGACTCTGTGCCTGGGGGCATTATAGTGCTAAAATAGAAATAGGACCTTCCCCAAACTGTTGCTACAAAGTAGGAAGCACAAAGGAATGTCATTGTATGAGGCAGGGGTATGTGAGTTAGCAATGATGGCTGTGACTTAATTAGCCAATTCCAGTAATTAGAAGGGGTGTCAGGATGGTTTTGGCCATGTAGAGTAGTAGGTTCACCTTATGAAAACATGGCTGTTTCGGGTACTACAAGAACTAAAGGGTATATATTTCTCCAAAATGTTAGCCAACAGAACCCCCTCTTTGGGTGGGGGAAAAAATTCTGCCACTGACTTTTGACTGGAGCCTCAGCCGTTGTGCCCCAAACTTGTTGTTCAGCAGGTTAGGAGACCATTTGGGACACAACTCCTCGGAACTTAAGTTGCTCATTTTATCTGTGGGTCCAACATTTTATTGAACCGTGGACTTGGGAAAGATTTTGTAAAAAGTAATGAAAAGGTTTGTTGTACCCTATATACACCATATGGGCAAAAGTATTCATGCTTTTCTTCTGATTACTGGAATTTAAAGGTTCTATACCCAAAAACTATTTTTTTTCATGATGAAAATAGAATATATAAGCTGCTTAGAATTATATTACTAAAACTGACACAGGTGCTGCTACATTATCCAGTGTAATTCTTAACAACTCCATGCTTCCTACATTGGTCCCATTTCAGCAGGAAGATAACCCATCGTGTAAAACAAGACTCATACAGAATGGGTTTGCTGAGATGGGAGTGGAAGAATTTTTATGTTCTATACCATATATGTCAAACACAAGGCCCGGGGGCCAAATCCGCCCCCCCTGGCTGTTTTATGTGGCCCTTGGTGACTGTGTCTGACCATCCAGCCTGATCATTTTCCTCACATAGTAACTAAGACTAAGGGGTATATTTATCATGCTGTGTAAAAAGTGGAGTGAAGCATTACCAGTAATGTTGCCCAAGGCATCCAATCAGTAATCAGATTTCAATAGTAGCAAAGCATCTATTGGCTGCTATGAGCAACATCACCAGTAATGTCTTACTCCACTTTTTACACATTGTGATAAATATACCCCTTAGTATCTTACTAAGTATATTTATAAAAAATTTGGCCCGCAACTTAGCCTGTGTTTTAGATTTCGGCCCCCTTATGTGATTGAGTTTGACACCCCTGTTCTATACAGAAATCCCAAATTGGCTCAGATGTGAGCCAGACCTGATCCCTAACATTAGTGCCAATTTTCTTAGGTATGAATGGAGGCAAATCCCATTTTACAATGGAAAGAAGAAGAGTAGAGGCTGTTTAAGCAACAAAGAGAGGTCCAACTGTGTAGTAATACAGAGCAGAAAGCAGATTCATTCGAAGTTTTTAATGATTTCACTTTCTTATCAGAACCTGCCCTACTCATCTTTCAATTGGTCATTAAGACATTATCTAGGCTGCTAAGGTCCAAGGTGCCCTGACTTTAAATTCCAAAGCGAGAGCTGCAGAAAAATATACATTTACAGGAATGCCTGCATTAACAAAGATACTGTATTTTCATGTTACGTTATCGCCAGTGGGAAAAGAATATTTGCAGACAAAGTGCAGCTGGCAGGGAAGGGTTAATGCTAAGGGCAAGCAGTTTCAACAATAAAAACAAAAAATCCCAAATATAGCTTTACTTAGCTCAGTTTGAGCTGTTGCAAAATATTCCATTATCTGTATATGGTTTATAGGCATTGGTGTCTAATAATATCCCTATTTTATGGGGGGATTATTCACTAACATATTTTAAATTTAGGTTTGCTACCCATAATATTAGGGTACTTGCAACCTACAATAATATTATATCAAAGCCTTACTATATGGTATGGGCTAATCTCTGTTTCCTACTGGTTATCTCGCATCCAGCAACATTTATTCTAATGACTAGAGCTCCAGTGCTGTTAGCTTGAGGGACCTTCCCCGTGTGTGCATTGGACCAGAGGCAAACTATCATTGGAAAAAGAAATCACCTTTGTGCTTCAAAGTAAAACCGAGCATTTAGAGATTAGCATGGCACTGTATGTGTAGCCCATTGGCACCCTAATATCTGCATACTAGGCAACCAGCTGCTTGAAATGGGATTGTGTGGCTGCCTCTCTACCCCCAATGTGTCTGTGCCAGGGGAGTGACCCCGTTTGAATCTGTAACTATATATGCTGTGTATCCCAAGTGAGCACGTGCTGCCCCAAATGATGTACGTTTTGCTGCAATTTCATAATCACCAACTCAAACCAGAGATTCCAAATACCCACTACTTCTATAACACACAAAGTTTTCTCCTCCAATTCTGTCCACAGCTGTTCCAGAGGTGCCTCATGAAAGTCTTGCACATAGATCTGTGGAAATGCTATGTGTCCTATGTGCGGGAAACCAAACGGAAACTGCCAAGTTACAAGTAAGTAATAGGCTGCAAAAATACTACGGTTTTCTTTCCTCCTGCCATGGGCTATATTTGCAACACCGACACCAAACAAATACAAGTCTTAGTTTTGTTTGGTTAGTTTAGCTTTGCTTCTGTACTGTAGCCCTCATTCTTGTTTTAGTACTGTCATAGTAATGTGCTTATCTGGTGTCTAAGTCTTTTCGCTATGGGGACCCTGGAGATACCACCAAGTCCAGGGAAGATTTCAGCCGTCTGTGGCAGCCGGGTAACATACTGAATCAACTGGAATTCAATGGCAATGAGCCACCTGAAAATGTAAATGTGCCCCTTTTTGGTTATCAGAAAATCACCATATTCCACCATAATCGGTTACTAATTTGTCATTCCGGCCAAGCACCGTGCGTGGCTTCTGTAAATTGCAACTATAGCCTGTCTGTAAATAGGGTTTACATTATTCTGTTTCTCTGTAAATGTTTAGTAAAATATTGACACCTGTTATTCTGCAGAGGGAATGAGATATGTATCTTTATATTGCAAAGCAACCAGCTAAATCTCATACACAGGCTCCAATGAAACAGTGGCCTCTGGTGGAAAAAGTCATCTGCCCTCCATTTTAGAGACCTGAAACTCCCTTCACTAATACAGGGCTGACTGCGTTAGACAGTGCTGTATTAGTAATGCGTGGGGCGCATAGGCATTCCCCCTTCTGTCTTGTACATTTTGCCTCATTCAGAAGCATAAGGTACAGAGCAGCAGGAGGTGTGACCTGCGTTGGAGCTAGTGGCGCCTTCTGGCCCTGCGCTCGTCACTGAGCTCTGGATTTTTCATCTGGCACTCAATGCAGAGTGTGACGCGAAGGGGGACACCTGGCACTACTTTGTGCTCTTGCATTTGTGCCCCCAGGGGTCATGAATGACTTTTTCAGAACCTTTTTGTGTTCAGAACACCCTACATGTATCACACCGTGACTTGATGCATGTCACTTCCAACTGACATAAGGGTGGAGCTCTGCAAATGCCTTGCTCCCCTAATTATGGCAAGAACATTCACTGGTGACATTTTTTGGGCAAAAGGTAGAGGATGACCTGCATAGTTTCCATCTGATGCCAGTGGGTGATGTTAGTGCTTCAAAACAGCCAACATGGCTCTTTTTTTACTTGGGGACAGTGAGCACAGTTGGTTTCCTCACTGGCACAGAAACAGTTAAAAAAAACTCAAATACAAACTTTGCCCTACTTCATCTGTCCATCATTTGCCAGGACTGTATTAATGTCAACCTCTTTTTCACCCAGGATAGCCAGCCATTAAAGAGAGGGAGAGGTTCCGTATTGTGCCTCAGAGGCTATGAATCTTGCCCCTTTGTATACCAATGCTAATAATTGTTATTATGCTTTTTCTTCTAGGGAGAAAATGGCACAGGCGTATGACTTTGCGCTTGATAAAATTGGCATGGAAATCATGTCCTATCAGGTAACTCCTTGTTCTTTCCTCAAGTCATTGCCTTATGGCTAGGGCTGTGCCTAGGCTAACGTTGCCGTTCTTCTCTCTGCAGATATGGGTCGACTACATTAATGCAATGATGTAACGTTAAAGCTGAAATCAAACCCAATGTCGGGTCGTACAGCTGTGTGTGTGGCCAGCTTCACATGGGTCAGTTCAACTCTATCAGTCTGCACTTCTCTTGATGGCTCCAGTTTTAAGGTTTTACATTTCTTCCTATCACAGGACATGAACAACGCTAAACTGTTCAGCGATGAAGCTGCCAATATCTATGAGCGGGCAATCAGTACACTTCTAAAGAAAAACATGTTGCTGTATTTTGCCTACGCACATAGGCGGATTTTCCATAAGGCTAGGGTAGGCTAAGCCTCCCCAAACCTGCTTGGCACATTAAAAAAAAAAAAAAAAAAACCACCTTACTCCGTTTCTGCACTGTCCTGGAAATGAGTTCCTCAAGCCCGTTTTGCTGTGCTCCGATTGGATCTTTCTTTTTCTGGATTCTCCAATCAGAGCACAGCTTCCTTGACAGACAGTAAAATTGACCAATCAGAGCACAGATGCACACAGGGATCGGGAAACAGTGCAGAAATGAAGACTGAAAAGAAGAATCTGCAGCTGTAACTTTACCTAAGAACCAACTCTCAACTTTTGCTGCTTTTTTCTCAACTTTTTCATCCCCCTCCCACAGGTACTATACCCAGGCACTATACACAGGCACTATACCCAGGCACTATACACAGGTACTATACACAGGCACTATACACAGGCACTATACCCAGGCACTATACACAGGCACTATACCCAGGCACTATACCCAGGCACTATACCCAGGCACTATACCCAGGCGCTATACACAGGCGCTATACACAGGTGCTATACCCAGGCGCTATACACAGGCACTATACCCAGGCACTATACCCAGGCGCTATACCCAGGCGCTATACACAGGCACTGTACCCAGGCACTATACCCAGGTACTATACCCAGGCACTATACCCAGGCACTATACACAGGCACTATACACAGGCACTATACCCAGGCGCTATACCCAGGCGCTATACACAGGCACTATACCCAGGCACTATACCCAGGCACTATACACAGGTACTATACACAGGCACTATACCCAGGCACTATACACAGGCACTATACACAGGCGCTATACCCAGGTACTATACACAGGCACTATACCCAGGCACTATACACAGGCACTATACACAGGCACTATACCCAGGCACTATACCCAGGTACTATACCCAGGTACTATACACAGGTGCTATACCCAGGCACTATACACAGGCACTATACACAGGCACTATACACAGGCACTATACCCAGGCACTATACCCAGGCACTATACACAGGCACTATACCCAGGCACTATACACAGGTACTATACATACCCAGGCACTATACACATGCACTATACCCAGGCACTATACCCAGGCACTATACACAGGCACTATACACAGGTACTATACACAGGTACTATACCCAGGCAGTATACCCAGGCACTATACACAGGCACTATACCCAGGCACTATACACAGGTACTATACACAGGTACTATACCCAGGCACTATACACAGGTACTATACCCAGGCACTATACAGGGGCACTATACACAGGCACTATACCCAGGCACTATACCCAGGCACTATACACATGCACTATACCCAGGCACTATACCCAGGCACTATACACAGGCACTATACACAGGTACTATACACAGGTACTATACCCAGGCAGTATACCCAGGCACTATACACAGGTACTATACCCAGGCACTATACACAGGTACTATACCCAGGCACTATACAGGGGCACTATACACAGGCACTATACCCAGGCACTATACCCAGGCACTATACCCAGGTACTATACCCAGGTACTATACCCAGGTACTATACACAGGCACTATACCCAGGCACTATACCCAGGCACTATACCCAGGCACTATACGCAGGCACTATACACAGGTACTATACACAGGTACTATACAGTTCTAAAGAATCACTAGCTGACATTAAATTGTTTTTTGCCTGACCTGACATCTATAATAATTTATAATCTATCCCCTACCCTAACACATGGAGGGTAAGTTAACTCTTTCCCTCTGAAAAAGCTCATTGTGTGTTTGTATATTTGTTGTTGTTTTTTGCACTTACTATTTTTTTTTTTTTTTTTGTCATTGTTTTGTTCATTTATAGTAAGTTACAGTGGGGCCAATGCTGTGTATCAGTGCCAGTGTTATAGTGCCAGGGCCTGAATATCTGCCATCTGTACCCACTGCTTCTCACTGTATATAATGTGCTGGGTTTGTAAATAAGGACTGCGTCTCACTGTATATAATGGGGAGTCAGTACCCACTGCCTTTCTTGCTATAAAACTAACATTAACACATCTAAAGGGGTGGTTCACTTTTAAGTTAACCTTTAGTATGTTATAAAATGGCCTATTCCTAGCAACTTTGCAATTGGTCTTCCTAATTAATTTTTTTGAATAATTTGCCTCTGTTCTGCCTCTTTCCGGATTTCAAATGGGGGCCAAAAATATTGCTCTGTGAGGCTACAATTTTATTATTATTATAATTTTGTATTACTTATTTTTCCAAGTAGGCCCCTTAACTATTCATATTCCCATCTCTTGTTTAAACCACTACCTGGTTGCTAGGGTAAATAAGACCCTAGCAACCAGATAGCTGCTGAAATACCAAATGGAGAGCTGCTGAAAAAAAAGCTAAATAACTGAAAAACCATTAAAAATAAAAGTGAATTCGAATGCGAACTACCCCTTTAAGCGAACTGATCCCAAACACAAATGTTTGCAGATCCCCTAACAGAAGTGCACGTATGAATACTTTTACATCCTAAGCATTTTAGGGTAAAAAAAAAAAAGCACCCCCACCCGCACTTTTGTACAGTATCCCTGGGAGTCAGTGGGAACGGCAAGAGGTAGTTGGGAGGTTAATTTTTCACACCAGCAGCGAATCCACTAAGTGTCACATTAGCTATAGGTCAGTCTGTGTATGGGCCATCTTTAGCCTCCCCAAACAAAAAAGTCACCCTCCGCCTATGGGAAGTAGGTTAGAGGTGCCCCCCAGTTGTTATTCCCCGCTCAGTTCACTCACTCACTCAGGAATATTCTGGAGGTTGGTTTTGACTTGTTTGGCAGAAGCGCTGTTGGGCTCAGGTTGGGGTGACTGAGGATCTGTAGTAATCTCATGGCTGTCTCTCCAGGTGCCACCATTTTGGGAGGGCTGCCTAGCGAATGTTTCTTGCTTGGATGCCATGTCACATCTTGGCTTTGAATTCTGTTGCTCCCATCGTGCAGTCGGTGTGTTATGGAGTCAGGAGTAAATGTAGCAATAAGGTCCGGCTCGTAAAGCTGATAACCACGAATCGGTACACAGAGCTCTCATGGATGTGTCCACTTAGCTTGCAGGGAAATGTGCTGCAGGTAAGTGCTAAGGTACAGTGCTAAGTACCCAGGAACTAAAAGTGTCCCCACTTCCTTTACTTGTCATCCCCTATCAGACCTGCAGCCTGTAGTCCTATAACTGTCATTGGCCTACATGTCCCAGCATCCCCTATCAGACCATCAGCCTGTAGTCCTGTAACTGTCACTGACCTACATGTCCCAGCATCCCCTATCAGACCATCAGCCTGTAGTCCTGTAACTGTCATTGGCCTACATGTCCCAGCATCCCCTATCAGACCTGCAGCCCTATAACTGTCACTGGCCTACATGTCCCAGCATCCCCTATCGGACCTGCAGCTTGTAGTCCTGTAGCGGTCACTGACCTACATGTCCCAGAATCCCCTATCAGACCTGCAGCCTGTAGTCCTATAACTGTAACTGACCTACATGTCCCAGCATCCCCTATCAGACCTGCAGCCTTTAGTCCTATAACTGTCACTGACCTACATGTCCCAGCATCCCCTATCAGACCAGAAGCCTGTAGTCCTATAACTGTAACTGACCTACATGTCCCAGCATCCCCTATCAGACCTGCAGCCTGTAGTCCTATAACTGTCACTGACCTACATGTCCCAGCATCCCCTATCAGACCTGCAGCCTGTAGTCCTATAACTGTAACTGACCTACATGTCCCAGCATCCCCTATCAGACCTGCAGCCTGTAGTCCTCTAACTGTCACTGGCCTACATGTCCCAGCATCCCCTATCAGACCTGCAGCCTGTAGACCTAAAACTGTCAATGAACTACATGTCCCAGCATCCCCTATCAGACCTTCTGCCTGTAGTCCTATAACTGTCATTGGCCTACATGTCCCAGCATCCCCTATCAGACCTGCAGCCCCATAACTGTCACTGGCCTACATGTCCCAGCATCCCCTATCAGACCTGCAGCCCCATAACTGTCACTGGCCTACATGTCCCAGCATCCCCTATCGGACCTGCAGCCTGTAGTCCTATAACTGTCACTGACCTACATGTCCCAGCATCCCCTATCGGACCTGCAGCCTGTAGTCCTATAACTGTCACTGACCTACATGTCCCAGCATCCCCTATCAGACCTGCAGCCTGTAGTCCTATAACTGTCACTGACCTACATGTCCCAGCATCCCCTATCGGACCTGCAGCCTGTAGTCCTATAACTGTCACTGACCTACATGTCCCAGCATCCCCTATCAGACCTGCAGCCTGTAGTCCTATAACTGTAACTGACCTACATGTCCCAGCATCCCCTATCAGACCTGCAGCCTGTAGTCCTCTAACTGTCACTGGCCTACATGTCCCAGCATCCCCTATCAGACCTGCAGCCTGTAGTCCTCTAACTGTCACTGGCCTACATGTCCCAGCATCCCCTATCAGACCTGCAGCCTGTAGTCCTATAACTGTCACTGACCTACATGTCCCAGCATCCCCTATCAGACCTGCAGCCTGTAGTCCTCTAACTGTCACTGGCCTACATGTCCCAGCATCCCCTATCAGACTTGCAGCTTGTAGTCCAATAACTGTCACTGACCTACATGTCCCAGCATCCCCTATCAGACCTGCAGCCTGTAGACCTAAAACTGTCAATGAACTACATGTCCCAGCATCCCCTATCAGACCTGCAGCCCCATAACTGTCACTGGCCTACATGTCCCAGCATCCCCTATCGGACCTGCAGCCTGTAGTCCTATAACTGTCACTGACCTACATGTCCCAGCATCCCCTATCAGACTTGCAGCTTGTAGTCCTATAACTGTCACTGACCTACATGTCCCAGCATCCTCTACAAGACCTGCAGCCTGTGGACCTATAACTGTCACTGAACTACATGTCCCAGCATCCCCTATCAGACCTGCAGCCTGTAGTCCTATAACTGTCACTGGCCTACATGTCCCAGCATCCCCTATCAGACCTGCAGCCTGTAGACCTAAAACTGTCAATGAACTACATGTCCCAGCATCCCCTATCAGACCTTCTGCCTGTAGTCCTATAACTGTCATTGGCCTACATGTCCCAGCATCCCCTATCAGACCTGCAGCCCCATAACTGTCACTGGCCTACATGTCCCAGCATCCCCTATCGGACCTGCAGCCTGTAGTCCTATAACTGTCACTGGCCTACATGTCCCAGCATCCCCTATCGGACCTGCAGCCTGTAGTCCT
The DNA here is from genome assembly GCF_000004195.4 of Xenopus tropicalis. Classification (NCBI taxonomy): domain Eukaryota; kingdom Metazoa; phylum Chordata; class Amphibia; order Anura; family Pipidae; genus Xenopus; species Xenopus tropicalis. The sequence continues at coordinate 18,288,179 of NC_030680.2, read as the reverse complement.
ATAACTGTCACTGACCTACATGTCCCAGCATCCCCTATCAGACTTGCAGCTTGTAGTCCTATAACTGTCACTGACCTACATGTCCCAGCATCCCCTATCAGACTTGCAGCTTGTAGTCCTATAACTGTCACTGACCTACATGTCCCAGCATCCCCTATCGGACCTGCAGCCTGTAGTCCTATAACTGTCACTGACCTACATGTCCCAGCATCCCCTATCAGACTTGCAGCTTGTAGTCCTATAACTGTCACTGACCTACATGTCCCAGCATCCCCTATCAGACTTGCAGCTTGTAGTCCTATAACTGTCACTGACCTACATGTCCCAGCATCCCCTATCAGACTTGCAGCTTGTAGTCCTATAACTGTCACTGACCTACATGTCCCAGCATCCCCTATCAGACTTGCAGCTTGTAGTCCTATAACTGTCACTGACCTACATGTCCCAGCATCCCCTATCGGACCTGCAGCCTGTAGTCCTATAACTGTCACTGGCCTACATGTCCCAGCATCCCCTATAAGACCTGCAGCCTGTAGTCCTATAACTGTCACTGACCTACATGTCCCAGCATCCCCTATCAGACCTGCAGCCTGTAGTCCTATAAGTGTAATTGACCTACATGTCCCAGCATCCTCTACAAGACCTGCAGCCTGTGGACCTATAACTGTCACTGAACTACATGTCCCAGCATCCCCTATCAGACCTGCAGCCTGTAGTCCTATAACTGTAACTGACCTACATGTCCCAGCATCCCCTATCAGACCTGCAGCCTGTAGTCCTCTAACTGTCACTGGCCTACATGTCCCAGCATCCCCTATCGGACCTGCAGCCTGTAGTCCTATAACTGTCACTGGCCTACATGTCCCAGCATCCCCTATCAGACTTGCAGCTTGTAGTCCTATAACTGTCACTGACCTACATGTCCCAGCATCCCCTATCAGACCTGCAGCCTGTAGTCCTATAAGTGTAATTGACCTACATGTCCCAGCATCCTCTACAAGACCTGCAGCCTGTGGACCTATAACTGTCACTGAACTACATGTCCCAGCATCCCCTATCAGACCTGCAGCCTGTAGTCCTATAACTGTAACTGACCTACATGTCCCAGCATCCCCTATCAGACCTGCAGCCTGTAGTCCTCTAACTGTCACTGGCCTACATGTCCCAGCATCCCCTATCAGACTTGCAGCTTGTAGTCCAATAACTGTCACTGACCTACATGTCCCAGCATCCCCTATCAGACCTGCAGCCTGTAGACCTAAAACTGTCAATGAACTACATGTCCCAGCATCCCCTATCAGACCTGCAGCCCCATAACTGTCACTGGCCTACATGTCCCAGCATCCCCTATCAGACCTGCAGCCCCATAACTGTCACTGGCCTACATGTCCCAGCATCCCCTATCGGACCTGCAGCCTGTAGTCCTATAACTGTCACTGGCCTACATGTCCCAGCATCCCCTATCGGACCTGCAGCCCCATAACTGTCACTGGCCTACATGTCCCAGCATCCCCTATCAGACCTGCAGCCCCATAACTGTCACTGGCCTACATGTCCCAGCATCCCCTATCGGACCTGCAGCCTGTAGTCCTATAACTGTCACTGACCTACATGTCCCAGCATCCCCTATCAGACTTGCAGCTTGTAGTCCTATAACTGTCACTGACCTACATGTCCCAGCATCCTCTACAAGACCTGCAGCCTGTGGACCTATAACTGTCACTGAACTACATGTCCCAGCATCCCCTATCAGACCTGCAGCCTGTAGTCCTATAACTGTCACTGACCTACATGTCCCAGCATCCTCTACAAGACCTGCAGCCTGTGGACCTATAACTGTCACTGACCTACATGTCCCAGCATCCCCTATCAGACTTGCAGCTTGTAGTCCTATAACTGTCATTGGCCTACATGTCCCAGCATCCCCTATCAGACTTGCAGCTTGTAGTCCTATAACTGTCATTGGCCTACATGTCCCAGCATCCCCTATCAGACTTGCAGCTTGTAGTCCTATAACTGTCACTGAACTACATGTCCCAGCATCCCCTATCAGACCTGCAGCCTGTAGTCCTCTAACTGTCACTGGCCTACATGTCCCAGCATCCCCTATCAGACCTGCAGCCTGTAGTCCTATAACTGTCACTGACCTACATGTCCCAGCATCCCCTATCAGATCTGCAGCCTGTAGTCCTATAACTGTCACTGGCCTACATGTCCCAGCATCCCCTATCAGACCTGCAGCCTGTAGTCCTCTAACTGTCACTGGCCTACATGTCCCAGCATCCCCTATCAGACCTTCCACCTTTAGTCCTATAACTGTAATTGACCTACATGTCCCAGCATCCCCTATCAGACCTTCCACCTGTAGTCCTGTAACTGTCACTGGCCTACATGTCCCAGCATCCCCCATCAGACCTTCCACCTGTAGTCCTGTAACTGACACTGGCCTACATGTCCCAGCATCCTCTATAAGACCTGCAGCCTGTGGACCTATAACTGTCACTGAACTACATGTCCCAGCATCCCCTATCAGACCTTCCACCTGTAATCCTATAACTGTCATTGGCCTACATGTCCCAGCATCCCCTATCGGACCTGCAGCCTGTAGTCCTATAACTGTCACTGACCTACATGTCCCAGCATCCCCTATCAGACCTGCAGCCTGTAGTCCTATAACTGTCACTGACCTACATGTCCCAGCATCCCCTATCAGACCTGCAGCCTGTAGTCCTATAAGTGTAATTGACCTACATGTCCCAGCATCCTCTACAAGACCTGCAGCCTGTGGACCTATAACTGTCACTGACCTACATGTCCCAGCATCCCCTATCAGACCTGCAGCCTGTAGTCCTATAACTGTAACTGACCTACATGTCCCAGCATCCCCTATCAGACCTGCAGCCTGTAGTCCTCTAACTGTCACTGGCCTACATGTCCCAGCATCCCCTATCAGACCTGCAGCCTGTAGTCCTATAACTGTAACTGACCTACATGTCCCAGCATCCCCTATCAGACCTGCAGCCTGTAGTCCTATAACTGTCACTGGCCTACATGTCCCAGCATCCCCTATCAGACCTGCAGCCTGTAGTCCTCTAACTGTCACTGGCCTACATGTCCCAGCATCCCCTATCAGACTTGCAGCTTGTAGTCCAATAACTGTCACTGACCTACATGTCCCAGCATCCCCTATCAGACCTGCAGCCTGTAGACCTAAAACTGTCAATGAACTACATGTCCCAGCATCCCCTATCAGACCTGCAGCCCCATAACTGTCACTGGCCTACATGTCCCAGCATCCCCTATCAGACCTGCAGCCCCATAACTGTCACTGGCCTACATGTCCCAGCATCCCCTATCAGACCTGCAGCCCCATAACTGTCACTGGCCTACATGTCCCAGCATCCCCTATCGGACCTGCAGCCTGTAGTCCTATAACTGTCACTGGCCTACATGTCCCAGCATCCCCTATCGGACCTGCAGCCTGTAGTCCTATAACTGTCACTGACCTACATGTCCCAGCATCCCCTATCAGACTTGCAGCTTGTAGTCCTATAACTGTCACTGGCCTACATGTCCCAGCATCCCCTATCAGACCTGCAGCCCCATAACTGTCACTGGCCTACATGTCCAGCATCCCCTATCGGACCTGCAGCCTGTAGTCCTATAACTGTCACTGGCCTACATGTCCCAGCATCCCCTATCGGACCTGCAGCCTGTAGTCCTATAACTGTAACTGACCTACATGTCCCAGCATCCCCTATCAGACCTGCAGCCTGTAGTCCTCTAACTGTCACTGGCCTACATGTCCCAGCATCCCCTATCAGACCTGCAGCCTGTAGACCTAAAACTGTCAATGAACTACATGTCCCAGCATCCCCTATCAGACCTTCTGCCTGTAGTCCTATAACTGTCATTGGCCTACATGTCCCAGCATCCCCTATCAGACCTGCAGCCCCATAACTGTCACTGGCCTACATGTCCCAGCATCCCCTATCGGACCTGCAGCCTGTAGTCCTATAACTGTCACTGGCCTACATGTCCCAGCATCCCCTATCGGACCTGCAGCCTGTAGTCCTATAACTGTCACTGACCTACATGTCCCAGCATCCCCTATCAGACCTGCAGCCTGTAGTCCTATAACTGTCACTGACCTACATGTCCCAGCATCCCCTATCGGACCTGCAGCCTGTAGTCCTATAACTGTCACTGACCTACATGTCCCAGCATCCCCTATCAGACCTGCAGCCTGTAGTCCTATAACTGTCACTGACCTACATGTCCCAGCATCCCCTATCAGACTTGCAGCCTGTAGTCCTATAACTGTAACTGACCTACATGTCCCAGCATCCCCTATCAGACCTGCAGCCTGTAGTCCTCTAACTGTCACTGGCCTACATGTCCCAGCATCCCCTATCAGACCTGCAGCCTGTAGACCTAAAACTGTCAATGAACTACATGTCCCAGCATCCCCTATCAGACCTGCAGCCCCATAACTGTCACTGGCCTACATGTCCCAGCATCCCCTATCAGACCTGCAGCCCCATAACTGTCACTGGCCTACATGTCCCAGCATCCCCTATCGGACCTGCAGCCTGTAGTCCTATAACTGTCACTGGCCTACATGTCCCAGCATCCCCTATCGGACCTGCAGCCCCATAACTGTCACTGGCCTACATGTCCCAGCATCCCCTATCGGACCTGCAGCCTGTAGTCCTATAACTGTCACTGGCCTACATGTCCCAGCATCCCCTATCGGACCTGCAGCCCCATAACTGTCACTGGCCTACATGTCCCAGCATCCCCTATCGGACCTGCAGCCTGTGGACCTATAACTGTCATTGGCCTACATGTCCCAGCATCCCCTATCAGACCATCAGCCTGTAGTCCTATAACTGTCATTGGCCTACATGTCCCAGCATCCCCTATCAGACCTGCAGCCTGTAGTCCTATAACTGTCATTGGCCTACATGTCCCAGCATCCCCTATCAGACCTGAAGCCTGTAGTCCTATAACTGTCACTGACCTACATGTCCCAGCATCCCCTATCAGACCTGCAGCCTGTAGTCCTATAACTGTCACTGACCTACATGTCCCAGCATCCCCTATCAGACCTGAAGCCTGTAGTCCTATAACTGTCACTGACCTACATGTCCCAGCATCCCCTATCAGACCTGCGGCCTGTAGTCCTATAACTGTCATTGGCCTACATGTCCCAGCATCCCCTATCAGACCTGAAGCCTGTAGTCCTATAACTGTCACTGAGCTACATGTCCCAGCATCCCCTATCAGACCTGAAGCCTGTAGACCTAAAACTGTCACTGAACTACATGTCCCAGCATCCCCTATCAGACCTGAAGCCTGTAGTCCTATAACTGTCACTGACCTACATGTCCCAGCATCCCCTATCAGACCTGCAGCCTGTAGTCCTATAACTGTCACTGAGCTACATGTCCCAGCATCCCCTATCAGACCTGAAGCCTGTAGACCTAAAACTGTCACTGAACTACATGTCCCAGCATCCCCTATCAGACCTGAAGCCTGTAGTCCTATAACTGTCACTGACCTACATGTCCCAGCATCCCCTATCAGACCTGCAGCCTGTAGTCCTATAACTGTCACTGAGCTACATGTCCCAGCATCCCCTATCAGACCTGAAGCCTGTAGACCTAAAACTGTCACTGAACTACATGTCCCAGCATCCCCTATTAGACCTGAAGCCTGTAGTCCTATAACTGTCATTGGCCTACATGTCCCAGCATCCCCTATCAGACCTGCAGCCTGTAGTCCTATAACTGTCATTGGCCTACATGTCCCAGCATCCCCTATCAGACCTGCAGCCTGTAGTCCTATAACTGTCACTGACCTACATGTCCCAGCATCCCCTATCAGACCTGCAGCCTGTAGTCCTGTAACTGTCATTGTCCTACATGTCCCAGCATCCCCTATGATGGGCCATTAACCGCCCACCCCTCAGAAAAGTCATAGCACCCAATTCCCGAATAAGCCGCACGATTTGACACCTCATTAATGGGTCTATGACAAACGGTGGTTAATTTCCCCCTGCTGGGGGCAGTTTTTGCCCAAGTGCTGATTTATTATACAGACATTAACCCATCGCTGCCTGTGCAGGAATACAGATCCGCCATTTCAACTGCCATTTGTATCTGTAACATGAAACCCATTCCCAGCTGGGGCTGGTCACGTGACTGGCATTGTTATTCCAGCCCTATGTAACTATATGTATGTAACCCACATTCCCAGTCAGTTGCACATGTGATGTCACAATGGTTTGAACCTCACAAAGGTTGGAGTAAATGTAATTAGTGTTTGTTGTGAGTGATGTCATTGTGATGTCACAATGGGCACAGTCAAAGTGTCCAAGCAGCGGCCAAACTGGCTCATTCTTGATCAGGCGACTGAGGTAGGTGGAGCTCTAGGGATGTTTGTGCCAACGTTAGCAGGAATAAGAGATAATAATAACTAATCAGTTTAATACTGGCGCTGTGGGGGCTTTAGTGTAGTTCTTTTCACAATGGCACAAAAATTTGGCAACAATTTGTCAAAAAAATTGACGCACGCGTGAAAAGAAATGTTGAGCGTCGTGTTTCTGTGCGTCTTTTTTCATGTTTTGAAGATTTTTCGCTGTTTCACTTTTTTTGACAGTTTCACTCATATTTTACTCACTAATTACTGTAACTAAAGTGATATTTCTTTTTGTCTCCATAGAGAGAAATTGAGAGAATGTTTCGGCGTTTAATTTCGTGGCTCCCTTGTGTGCCAAGGGTAAGAACTTTATTCTTTTTACTCTAATATCACTCATTTAGTGCTATTCATAGCCTTGCTATATACAGGTATAGGACCCATTATCCAGAATGCTTGGGACCTGGGGCTTTCTGGATAAGGAGTTTTTCCGTAATTTGGATCTCCATACCTTGTCTACTAAAAAAATATTTAAACATTATTTAAACCCAATAGGGCTGTTCTGCCCCCAATAAGGGGTAATTATATCTTAGTTGGGATCAAGTACAGGTACTGTTTTATTATTACAGAGAAAAGGGAATCATTTCACCATTAAATAAACCCAATAGGGCTGTTCTGCCCCAATAAGGGGTAATTATATCTTAGTTGGGATCAAGTACAGGTACTGTTTTATTATTACAGAGAAAAGGGAATCATTTAACCATTAAATAAACCCAATAGGGCCTGTTCTGCCCCCAATTAAGGGGTAATTATATCTTAGTTGGGGATCAAGTAGGCAGGTACTGTTTTATTATTACAGAGAAAAGGGAATCATTTAGCCATTAAAATAAACCCCAATAGGGCTGTTCTGCCCCAATAAGGGGTAATTATATCTAGTTTGGGATCAAGTACAGATACTGTTTTATTATTACAGGAGAAAAGGGAATCATTTACGCCATTAATAAACCCAATAGGGCTGTTCTGTAAGGGAATCATTACCATTAAAACCCAATAGGGCTGTTCTGCCCCCAATTAGGGGTAATTATATCTTAGTTGGGATCAAGTACAGGTACTGTTTCTTTCTGGATAACGGGTTTCCGGATAAGGGATTCTATACCTATATATATATGCATTTTTTTGTACTAGCACCCAGGTTTTGCAAATGGTGTGCACCCTATGGACTATTTTATATATATATATATATGGGGGAATGGGGTCAGTAGTGAATATACCAGTAAATTCTCAGCGTTATTAATGCCCTTTGACAAAGTCACATATAAATCTATAGGTCAGTAAATATATATATATATCTTTGTCAAAGGCCCTTAATAACGCTGAGAATTTACTGGTATATTCACTACTGACCCCATTTCCCCATATATATACATATATATATATAATACAAAAAGGTACCCCGCACTCACAGGACTTATAAGAAAATAAACAAATTTTTATTGGTCAAAAAACAGTTTTTTGACCAATAAAAATTTGTTTATTTTCTTATAAGTCCTGTGAGTGCGGGGTACCTTTTTGTATTATCTCTATTATAATTCTGCACCCAGGCATCCTTACTTCTGATACGTGAGTGCCTGATCCTCCTGGACTTCCATATATATATATATATATATACATATATATATATATATATACACACATATATATATATATATATACATATATATATATAAACACATATATATACACATATATATATATATACTGGAACAAGGAGAGCACTCCTAGGATTTAAAGAATTGTGAGCAAAATGTAAATGCAAAAATAGAAAGGTTTATTATTCATCGTTTCGGTCTCACACAGAAACCTTCATCTGGAGTGAAAAACAAAACAAAACAAAACACTCCAGATGAAGGTTTCTGTGTGAGACCGAAACGTTGAATAATAAACCTTTCTATTTTTGCATTTACATTTTGCTCACAATTCTTTAAACCCTAGGAGTGCTGTCCTTGTTCCAGTATATATATATATATATTATTGTAGGGAGACCAAATCACTTAATTCAGGGACACGTCTAATAAATACATGTTGCAGGGCAGCACTGATTGGAGTTTTAGACATGTCCCTGAATTTCCAAGTGATCTGCTCGCCCTATTGTATTGCTGAATTCATTCTACTTTGCCTATTTGCTCATTTCTTTTTATAATAAAACCTTTTTTTTATTCTTCACTAGAAACGACGGAATAAACCGAGAGAATCTCTTGCGGTAAGCAGAGAATAACTGATTCACTCAATATAAAAATCACATTACTATTTGTCCTATTCGAGCTATTGCATTTACAATTTGTTTGCCTCTTTCTAATTTATTTTGTAATAAAACGTGTTTTTATTCTTCCTAGATTGAAAGCGATGAAGTCGGCGCGGTCGTCGTGGTAAGCAGAGAGGAACTGGTTAACACAATATAATGATCACTCTTTGCTCACTATTTGTGCTTTTTCAGCCATTTCATTTACTTTTATTTTTTGCTATTTTTGCTCGTTTATTCTTGTAATAAAACATGATTTTATCCTTCCTAGAACCACCAAGACGAACCCACCGGCAACATCATTGTGGTAAGCAGCAATTTGTAAAAAACACAACTTTCCTGGTTATTTGTGTTATTGAAACCTTATTATTTACTGACCTATAGATTTATATGTGACTTTGTCACAGGCCCTTAATAACGCTGAGAATTTACTGGTATATTCACTACTGACCCCATTCCCCCATCATTTCTACTTTCTCACTTTTAACTCTAAATTTAAACTACAAAATACTACAAAATACTACTACAGCCCCTTCCCCTTTGAATTCATATCAGAATAATAAATTATTGTACAGGTGAAGGACCCGTTATCCAGAATGCTCGGGACCAATGGTATTCCAGATGAGGGGTCTTTCCGTAATCTGGATCTCCATACTTTAAGTCTACTAAAATATCAATAAAACGTTAATTTAACCCAATAGGACTCCTCTGCCCCCAATAAGGGGTAATTATATCTTAGTTGGGATCAAGTACAGGTACTGTTTTATTATTACAGAGAAAAGGGAATCATTTATTATTATTTTTAATATTAACATTTATTTATAAAGCGCCAACATATTCCGCAGCGCTGTACAATAAGTTAACCATTAAATAAACCCAATAGGGCTGTCTGCCCCCAATAAGGGGTAATTATTTCTTAGTTGGGATCAAGTACAGGTACTGTTTTATTATTACAGAGAGAAGGGAATCATTTAACCATTAAATAAACCCAATAGGGCTGTTCTGCCCCCAATAAGGGGTAATTATATCTTAGTTGGGATCAAGTACAGGTACTGTTTTATTATTACAGAGAGAAGGGAATAAGTATTAAAATTCTGAATTATTTGATTAAAATTAAGTCTATGGGAGACGTGCTTTCTGTAATGCTGAGCTTTCTTGATAACGGGTTTCTGGATAACGGATCCCACACCTGTACAGACTGCATTTATTTATACACATGAATGATATCTTCTCAAAAGCACTTTTTTCCCAGTACTAAACATATCTTTAGTCATTTTGTGCCTTATATAGATTCTTGATAGATGATAGGCCGTTAATTCTATAAAATAACATCACTTTTGTTTATCCCATTCCCAGGCTCTTCCGGAGACCACCATCTGCCTGGTAATCAGAAAAGGACCCCACACATTATTACTATTCGCTCCCCCTTTTTTATTTACTAATGTTCTTATTTTGTTTGTTTTCATCGCACCTTTTTTAGCCCTAAAAATAGAATATTTTACTAATTACACCATTTGTTTGTAATTTACCAAGTGTAAAAACACTAATACAAAATGGCGCTGTCTAAAAGCTGTCAGTGGGAGCCGCGCCGGCCAATCGTAACAATCTGTATTGGATTTTTGGCTCGAGAGGTTTTTGTATTGATTTGTATTGAATATTGTATATTGAATATTCTTGTGCAAATGAGGTTTTCGCACTCTTATTTGCATTCGTTCTGCGGTTTTATTCCTTCGTGTTTTTTACATTGGAATCTTTTAATAAATAAGAAATTTGTGAGATTTTTGTGGGAGAATTTTGATAAATCTGCCGGTAACTCGGCCCAGTAACATGGTTCCCTGATCCCCTTCCATATCGGCCTCTGTGCATCCCATGTTTGTATCCCCGCGCCACTTTTCCCAGTGAATCTGATCTATTTTCCTCTCTTAATCAGGTTCCGTCGGTTGGTTGTGGCGACACCACCTGCCCAGAGCCGCCGACCCCTGGTACCGACATCTGCCAGGTAAGTAGTAAAGGAACTATTTTATTTTCTGAGTTAATTAATGATAATGAGCTACAGAACTATAGTAAGTTGATCCCATAACTAATCGTATCGCTCTTCATCAGGAGGAGCCAGAGCAGGTTGCTGAGCCTGGCGAGGAGATTGAGGTAAGCATAAGGCTAATAGAGAGGGATAAACGCAAATCAAAGTCCCTTATCAGCCAATCGGCTTATTTACAACAGAAATCATACAACCTCGCTCATCTTTTTCATTTCCCTTTCTTACCCAGGAGCGCCCAGAAACACCCGGGGCTCAGACTCGCCAGGTAAGAAGAAATAATTGTTTCTGCTCTCTTACACTTTAGCAGTAGGGATGTAGCGAACCTCAAAAAAAAAAGTTTGCGAACGCGTTCATGAACTTACGCCAAAAAGTGCGAATATTCGCAAACTTTGCGAACCCCATAGACTTCAATGGGAAGGCGAACTTTAAAACCTAGAAAAAGCATTTCTGGCCAGAAAACTGATTTTAAAGTTGTTTAAAGGGTGCCACGACCTGGGCAGTGGCATGCCGGAGGGGGATCAAGGGCAAAAATTTCTCTGAAAAATACTTTGTTGACACAGCGTTGCGTAAAACCGCAAAGGCAGCTGGCAGACCTAGCTGAAATACGCGGCGTTTTTTGCTATTTCGCACTATTAGCACCATGGAAACGGGATTTGCTTACACCAGTACTAGGCTGAAAAACACCATGTGTGGCTTGTGCGGTGGTTTTAGGCCGAGAAAAAACGCAGCAGAAAAAAAAACGCGGCGAACCCAAATTGCAAACATACGCAAAAAGTTTGTGAACTTCCGAACTTGCGAACACCCGATGTTCGCCGGCGAACAGTTCGCTACATCTCTATTTAGCAGCCATATTAATGTCATTCCCACTGTGTCCCTTTGTGATATTTATACCCTGTCTCAAAATCCTCATTACTACATTGAATTGATCAGATCTGGGCCTTTTCTATTTCTTAACTAGGAGGAACCAGCTGACAATCCCTCCGACAATAACACCTGTCAGGTAAGTAAAAGGGAAGGGAGACATATTGTGAAAATGGCGCCACTCAGTATTATATTATTTTCCTTTATACAAGTTTTATCTCAGAATGATTTATGGGACTAAATTAATACAATATTATTCTTTTTTCCCCCAAATCTAGGAGGGAGCAGGCGACGCTCTGCCTCAGGTAAGCAGCAATGGGCACAATAGGTTACGTTTATATGTTGTGTTGCGCTGCAATAAGGAGTTTAACTGAACTGAGTTTAATCCCCTTTTTCTGTATTCCCATTAGGACTATCAGGAGCCTGAAAAGAGCCTTGATGACGTAAGCAGAAAAAGAAACCTTTTACAAACTTTGCATTCATTTGCCCTGTGAAATATTCATTTGTGATTTTCTCTCTCTTTTAACCAGGATGACTCCTCATCCTCCCACCATTCCTGTCACTGTGAGGTAAGCAGGAAATAATCAATGAACGGATGAAAGTGCAATGAAAGAAATGTTAAAGATTTGTTTTATCATATTCTGTACTGATCTGAGTTTTCTTATCTTAACCAGGAGAATCGAAGGTGCATGCCTCCGTTGGAGCCAAACAAACTCTTTGGGGTAAGCAGCAAAGACAATTATATTACAATTTCCATCCCGGCATCAGATCGCCCTACAGAACATTCACTTTAGCATCTTCTCTAGGGAACTGAGTTAATGTAGTTCTGTGGGGCTGAATTAATGGGAATAGTTTTATAGGTTGGGTTAGATTGCAACACGCAGACTGTCGTCTAAAGATTGTAACTGACTTTATTTTTAATCCCTTTTCCTGTCTTTTCAACAGCCAACATCATCGGAGGACTCCAGTGACAGCGTAAGCAGAAAAAGAAACCTTTTACAAACTTTGCATTCATTTGCCCTGTGAAATATTCATTTGTGATTTTCTCTCTCTTTTAACCAGGATGACTCCTCATCCTCCCACCATTCCTGTCACTGTGAGGTAAGCAGGAAATAATCAATGAACGGATGAAAGTGCAATGAAAGAAATGTTAAAGATTTGTTTTATCATATTCTGTATTGATCGGAGTTGATCTCATAAAATAATGTTTTCTTACCTTAACCAGGAGAACCGAAGGGACATGCCCCCATTCGAGCCCTACTTTGATTCTGGGGAGTCAGAGGAGAGCAGTGACAGTGTAAGCAGAAAAAGAAAACTGTTACAAACTTTGCATTCATTTGCCCTGTGAAATATTCATTTTTCATCTTCTCTCTTTTATAACCAGGATGAACAACAGAGCGAGGAGGGAGCCCCCTCAGAGTTGATCTGGATGAGCTCTCTGGACTCATTGTTTTTTGTAACGAGACCCAGAGAGTAGCGGCAATACCATCAGCCCCCTGAGGTAGGGATAATATTACCTACTTTATTGTACCCATTATATATATTACTGGCTCATTTGTTGGGGAATTTGTTAGTTTTTCTACATTTAATAAAGTCACATATCAAATGCTCTTCTTATTTATTAATAAGGAAAACTCTTTCAGATAAAAAAAACTCGAATACCTCGAAATTACTAATTTGTAAAAAATATGGCACGACTTTGCCCAGGGCAACTCCCATTTACTTCTATATAAACTCACTCGCATTTAGATGGTGAAGTTTTACATTGGCGTTTTCAGGTTTTTTGCACTTAAATAACAGACATTTGAGCTTTCGAATCATAATTCCAATTTGAGGTTCTTCAAGCGCAAAATCTAAATCGGAAAAAAAACTCGAACTATTTATAAATTCCCCATATATGTGAGAACCCGACTAAAATGTTACCTAAGATAATGGTACCCCAACAATGAATTATTCCTTGTCCTTTATATATTTATTTCAACATTTTACCAAATACACTGAATTCATATGATAAATCCTTTTTCTCTTCCTCAGGTGGAGCAAGAACATCTGCCGAGCTGTAACACCTGCTCTATCTAGTAGAATTAGGTCTGAAGCAACTGGACTTTTCCCAGTTCATCTTGGAAACGTTTCCCCAACTCATCCGAGCGGCTTCTTCAGTTCAGATGGCAGGTAGGGAATTCCCCGGCACTTGAACCCTTGAGGGTAGTACACTCACAGACATCCAATCACGGTGGTTCTGTTGAACGTGTTCAGTTAGGGGTTGGCTGAAACTGACAGGGGTAAGAAGGTGAGATCCAGTCACAGTGATACCATGATTCTTATTGATGAGGTAGTTAATCCTTCAAAGTACATGCCTGGAAGTGTAAACTGCTGTGAAAGCGCCGGGGTAAGGGTGTCAAAGCGCCATTGTATGTTGATGACAGAGTGAGGAAACGGCTGAAACAAGGCACCACCCTCCACAGCAGAACAAGGCTGAATCCAGAACAAATTTGTTCCTTACTGGGCCTGTGTCTCAATACCTACTTCAAGCACAATGGAGTTTTCTATGGACAAAAACATGGTGGTGTTATGAGTTTGCCTGTGTCTCCAGTTGTAGGGATGTAGCGTACATCGCCAAAAATGTTCGCGAACCCGTTCGCGGACTTTCGTCAAAACTCGCGAACCCGTTCGCGGACTTTCGGCAAAACTCGCAAATATTCGCGAACTTTGTGAACCCCATAGACTTCAATGGGAAGGCGAACTTTAAAACCTAGAAAAGCCATTTCTGGCCAGAAAACGGATTTTAAAGTTGTTTAAAGGGTGCCACGACCTGGACAGTGGCATGCAGGAGGGGGATCAAGGGCAAAAATTTCTCTGAAAAATACTTTGTAAAAAAAACGCCCAAAAAAACCGAAAAAAAACCCCCAAAAAATAATGCCAAAAAAACCCGCAAGCTATTCCTATGTATACGCAAAGGCGAAAAAACGCGGCGGAAAAAACCAAGGCAAAAAAATGTGGCAGGCTGAATCCAGAACAAATTTGTTCCTTACTGGGCCTGTGTCTCAATACCTACTTCAAGCACAATGGAGTTTTCTATGGACAAAAACATGGTGGTGTTATGAGTTTGCCTGTGTCTCCAGTTGTAGTGATGTAGCAAACATCACCAAAAATGTTCGCGAACCCGTTCGCGGACTTTCGGCAAAACTCGCGAACCCGTTCGTGGACTTTCGGCAAAACTCGCGAATATTCGCGAACTTTGTGAACCCCATAGACTTCAATGGGAAGGCGAACTTTAAAACCTAGAAAAGCCATTTCTGGGCAGAAAACTGATTTTAAAGTTGTTTAAAGGGTGCCACGACCTGGACAGTGGCATGCAGGAGGGGGATCAAGGGCAAAAATTTCTCTGAAAAATACTTTGTAAAAAAAAGCCAAAAAATAACGCCAAAAAAACCCGCAAGCTATTCCTATGTATACGCAAAGGCGAAAAACCGAAGCAAAAAAATGCGGCGGAAAAAACCGAAGCAAAAAAACGCGGCGAACCCAAAATGGCGAACATCGCCAAAAGTTCGCGAATTTGCGGACTTGCGAACACCTGATGTTCGCGCAAATTAGTTCGCCGGCGAACAGGTCGCTACATCTCTAACCAGTTGTAGTGAACTGTTACATGAAAGAAGTGGAAAAGAAAGCCCTGGGCACCTTCAAGGGAACTGAAAGAGCACTACTTGCTGTTTGATTCCCACCGCCCTTTGGAACATAAACTTGGCGTTATTAGGACTTGGCACCATTGGGCTGAAACTGTGGCACCCAATGCAGAGGCTGAAGAGAAGGAATACAAACCTCTAAAAGGAGCTCTGAGAACTTGTGGGCCCCCAGACTGGGCCTTTATGGAAACTAAATGAGAGACAGGTTGCGATGAGCAAGTTTTTTCGGCAGGCATGGATTCACAGCCATTGGCTCATCAATAAAGACAAGCAAAGAGACCAGGCCAACACACACCGAATAAGTTTAATGGAATCGTCGTGATTGGACGTCTGTGACTGTTCTGCTCCAGTCGTACTTTGAAGGATTAAAACCCGCATCAATGGGAATCATGGTACCACTGTGACTGGATCTCACCTTCTTACCCCTGTCAGTTTCAGCCAACCCCTAACTGGATACGTTCAATGGAACCATTGCGGTTGGATGTCTGTGACTGTTCTACCCTCAAGGGTTTAAGTGCCGGGGAATTCCCTACCTGCCATCTGAACTGAAGAAGCCACTCGGATGAGTTGGGGAAACGTTTCCAAGATAGACTCGGAAAAGTACAGTTGTTTTACACTTAATTCTGCTACAAGGCAGCCATCGGGGGGTGGGGTAGGGGCACAGGGGCCCATTTATCATCCTCGGGCCCCACAATAACATCTGGTCCCCGATGGCTAGCCTCTTCTGCAGCAAAGGAAAGAAATATGGAATTCAGAAAACACTTGCAAGCGTTTGTAAGTGCATCTGATGCTAAATCAAATAGAGCTTTGGAGGATACTCCGTTTGTTTTTACTCCTATACTACTACTGTACTGTAAGTAGCCTGCAGAGCGCAGGGCCTTTTATATTTATTAAACAGTTTTACACTATATTTGCCTCATTTTCTATATACATCGCTGAATTGGATCTCACTTCAATCAAAAGCCCAGCTGGGTGTGGTTTATATGCTCTTTTGATACGTTGTTCTGGTGAGCAGTTTGAACATATATATAGCTGGGGTCACATATATTGTGGTGTTCATCCAAAAGCACTCACCATATTTATTATTGTGTTCAGTATATTACTTTTTTGCACTATATATTTTATTTTTTATTTTCATGCGCTTCTATCAACATTCTGCACATAAATCAAATAGATGTTGCCCTTCAAACAGAGGACTGACAAAAATATTAAATCTTTTCTCTTTTTGTAAAGAGGCACATTTATACAATAAACGTTCCATTGTTGTGTGACATTGAGCGGCTCTGTTTGCTTATTAGAGAGACAGGGAAAGGTTGGGGGAACAGGGAGGGGGGACTGGAGTTTTGCTTTGCTGAGACACCCGAGAAACTATGGGGGGGCATTTACTAACCGGTGTTTTTGGAAACTCACATAAACTCCTGAAAGTTATTTGATTAAAAAAACAATCAATGATTTATTAAGAATCCTTAGTATTAATATCTAAAGAATAGCAGCAGTTTAAATGTAAACCAATGAAAGTCTGCAGTCTAGTGTCCAACTGTGAAAAGTTTGGGGACCCTGGGGTTAATACTGTGAGAATGGCAGCAGGTTGGATTTCCCCATTGAAAGTCATTAGGTAAAACCTGATTGGTTGTTCACAGCTCTGCCCACTTTTGGACATCCAACAATCATTATATTTTCATTCAGACGGACCCCATGACTATGTGATTCAAGTTTGTAGCTTCAAAGCTGTAAGTGTGGCAGCAGTTTAAAAATCTTCCCTGTCAGAGTCAATGGGATAATTGGGGGGTTCGGAGAGGCTCCCCAAGAAGACGGGGGCGGGATCCCTTAGAAACACACAAACAACCTGCTCTGCTATAGGGCGAAGAAGTGTGGGGAGTTTGGGTGTTGTACCCCTAAAACTGTAGGAGGAGTAGCGTTTAGAAAATAGGGGGCGCTAAGAATAGGAATCAGTGGAAGTGGGACAGTATTTGGGGGTTCCCAACCCAACACAATAAAAGGTTACATGGTTACAATTAGCCAGATAATTCCAACTTACATACTGGCAGGGTTCAGCTTGCCCTAGTGCCCCGTTGGACATTTGATTTGTAATGGAGAAAATGGCAGTTATATCTTACCCTTTACACACAGCACAGACACTGAGCCTCACCAGCCTGACACTCAACAGAAGTAAATCACACGATGAACACCTTCCATTGCCATAAACACCCCCTTTTTCCTTTCAAAGTTGCAGAGTTTTTTGAACTTTTTTCCTTTCAAATGCCAGGGGGGCTGCTGTAAGGTGCCATAGACAGTCACTATTTATTGGGCCTGGGGGGGTCTGTTTGGGCCTCTGTGTGCTTGAAATGCCAGGGGCTATTCTGAGTCTGGGCCTGGGTATTTATACAGTAGGCAGCCTGGTAGCCTTCCAAGGGCAGTGCCCTATAGTATCTCTCTATACAGGCTATGGGCACAGTTAGGGGGCTGTTCTTTCTGAAATAGACACACTGTCATGGTGTTAAGTGTGGGGAGTTTAGGTGTTGTACCCCTAAAACTGTAGGAGGAGTAGCGTTTAGAAAATAGGGGGCGCTAAGAATAGGAATCAGTGGAAGTGGGACAGTATTTGGGGGTTCCCAACCCAACACAATAAAAGGTTACATGGTTACAATTAGCCAGATAATTCCAACTTACATACTGGCAGGGTTCAGCTTGCCCTAGTGCCCCGTTGGACATTTGATTTGTAATGGAGAAAATGGCAGTTATATCTTACCCTTTACACACAGCACAGACACTGAGCCTCACCAGCCTGACACTCAACAGAAGTAAATCACACGATGAACACCTTCCATTGCCATAAACACCCCCTTTTTCCTTTCAAAGTTGCAGAGTTTTTTGAACTTTTTTCCTTTCAAATGCCAGGGGGGCTGCTGTAAGGTGCCATAGACAGTCACTATTTATTGGGCCTGGGGGGGTCTGTTTGGGCCTCTGTGTGCTTGAAATGCCAGGGGCTATTCTGAGTCTGGGCCTGGGTATTTATACAGTAGGCAGCCTGGTAGCCTTCCAAGGGCAGTGCCCTATAGTATCTCTCTATACAGGCTATGGGCACAGTTAGGGGGCTGTTCTTTCTGAAATAGACACACTGTCATGGTGTTACTGTATCTCCCCCTATATACAGGCTATGAGCAAACACAGAGGGCTGTTCCTGCTGGCTAATGCTTAGTACCAAGGAATACCCATGCTGGTATAGTGTTATGGCATCTCTTTGTACAGGCCACACAAACTCCTCATATTAGAATTGGTATCAAATTTGGCCCAGTCTGGTGTTACTGGTGCCATGTGCCATGGATGTGACAGTCAAAGTGATATTAAAGGGGCAGTTAGGAGAGTCAGGAACTCACCCAGACTGGCATTATAGCTTTGCAACAGCGCAGAGTTACATACAGGTGTATGTGAGTGGGAATTGCCAGCATCAACATCAGTAACACAAGTGAGACAGCATCAGGTTGTTCTTTGGGGCAGGGATGTGTATGAACCTCTATGGTCCTGTAACCTCTATTTCAGCTCAATAGCTGCCTTCCCGGACTAGTACCAGTAGAACATGGGTTACACTCTCTTACCCAGAATGGGCCTTCGCTAAGTGGAAGAGGAAGGTGAGGGTGTTGTGCAACTACACCTCTCTTGCTGCTATGCAGAAAAATGAAAACAGAGGGCGCCAGAGGTTCTTGCAAATAACAAAGTAATAAGTGTTTATTGAACATCCACAGGGTTTACTCACAATACAGCTTCAGAGGCCAGTGGTACAGGCAACACATACCGAGTGTATATTCAGACTCACACTCTCCTGCGGGCAGACTGGCAGGAATCTCCCTTCACCTCTGTGACACACCCTGTAGTGGATCCCTCAGGGAATTCTCTATCCTGATTCCCTATTCACTTGGATCCCTACACTACAGGCAATGTGGCCTGGGAGACCTATCTCCAGAAAAACTGCAAATCCTATGCAGGAGCTCATGCTGCTCATTCTATCTCAGCCCTAACTGCCTTACACTCCTAGAGTGGTACTATAAAGGGAGCTACACCTGCCCCTATCCAATGCCTCATTCACGGGGCCCTGTTCCCCGACTTCACTGGGCCTGGGCCCCTGCCCTGGGCTCTCAGCACACACCCACCCTGTCCCTAAGGTGGAAGCAAACAACAGGAAGGTGCCACTCCTCTCCCAACACTATACCAAAGTCAGGCAGGATGTGGTCACTATACCTTCTAACCAATAGCACACATGTTAATGAACTCACTTAGATACATTCCCTTCTGCCCAGCAACTAAGGGAACTGAACCTGTAGGGATTTAAAGCCATAGGGACCATTTAACCCTATGGGTCCCTACAGTCCTATAGACTCCCATGACCCTTTACGCTTCTATAGACTCCCATGACCCTTTACGCTCCTATAGACTCCCATGACCCTTTACACTTCTATAGACTCCCATGACCCTTTACACTCCTATAGACTCCCATGACCCTTTACACTTCTATAGACTCCCATGACCCTTTACGCTCCTATAGACTCCCATGACCCTTTACGCTTCTATAGACTCTCATGACCCTTTACACTCCTATAGACTCCCATGACCCTTTACGCTCCTATAGACTCTCATGACCCTCTACTCATCTATAGACTCCCATGAACCTCTGCGCTCCTATAGTCTCCCATGAACCTCTGCGCTCCTATAGTCTCCCATGAACCTCTGCGCTCCTATAGACTCCCATGATCTTCTGCGCTCCTACAGTCTCCCATGAACCTCTGGGCTCCTATAGACTCCCATGAACCTCTGCGCTCCTATAGACTCCCATGAACCTCTGCGCTCCTATAGTCTCCCATGAACCTCTGCGCTCCTATAGTCTCCCATGAACCTCTGCACTCCTATAGACTCCCATGAACCTCTGCGCTCCTATAGACTCCCATGACCCTTTACGCTCCTATAGACTCCCATGACCCTTTACGCTCCTATAGACTCCCATGACCCTTTACGCTCCTATAGACTCCCATGACCCTTTACGCTCCTATAGACTCCCATGACCCTTTACGCTCCTATAGACTCCCATGACCCTTTACGCTCCTATAGATTCACATCTGTTCTAATATTTGCATTCCGCTACCCTATTGCGCCCGGCTATGCACTTGCACTATTCCGCCACTAGGTGTCTCCCTTCCCCAGATGTTCGGTGTCCTCACATTTTCCTGCCTGCGACGTGATCCCTTTCTCAATGAAAAGCCGTCTCTAGGCTGCAATGACAGTTTCATCCCCAAAGCAACAGCAAACGGTGAGCGATCGATCCCACCTCCAGCCGGCCAAGCCAACCCTACCTGGGCCGACCTGTCCCCACCTGAGCCAGTGCCAAGCCGGCAGTATGTGCCCCTAACGCTGCAGCGGAGGATCTCCCGGGGGGCCGGCAACCTGACTGCCAATGAGTAGCAACGTTCCGGAGCTGTGACCCAGAGGGGTTGGATCCCCTGGGGTAGATGTGCGATCCCCCCACTGATGGCTCCGGCGGGGACTGTGGGAGATGAGGGGCGGTGCATTGGGTGCATAGGCAGAGGCTGGCAGGGGTGCCCGACAGCTGCAATGCCATGGGCAAGGTGGGCATCGCTGCTCCTCTTTGTGGCTGTGATGGCAGCTCTGCAGATGCCCGTACGGGCCATGGAAGGTAAGACTGGCACTAATGGGGGCCCTAATGTACCTGTGTAGTCTTGTCATATTGCAGCATTCCCCTATCTGCCCCATACACCGATACAGGCATATCCCAGTTACCCCCCCTTAGCCTGGCTGCTGCCCCTCTACCCCCATCCAGGGGCTTCTGTTTCTCCCACCAAATGCTTTTGTCTCCTTATCCCCAATGGTGTGCTACCTCCTGATGTTAAACCACAACTCCCACCATAGGCTGATGGGGGATGCTGGGAATTGTAGTACAACAGCAGCTGGGAATTAGCCACAGATTGGGCAGATCTGAATTGAATGGTGCAAGCTTGGGGGTTGTGCCTGCACTGTGCCCTTATTGTATGCCAGCCCTGGCACCACTGTGTTGTACCTTCTTAGTAGGCATTTATTTGCAAGCATGTGTAACCACTGCACAGCACTGATGGGGTTAAAAGTCAAACTGTACGTACAGAGTTAAATTTGACATTGTGTGTTGAATATATACAGTATGTGCCAGTGCAGGGCATGAGTGGCTATGTGCAGGGTGCCAGTGTGAGTATTGGCCCAATAGAATAGTCCCTTATATGATGAGAATGCCTGTCCCTAGGCTGTATATATGGGGCCTATTCACTATATGTGTAGCGTCTCCTGTGCGCAGTGTCTGTGCTGTGGGACCTTCCATGCTAAAACCCATTGCAGAGCAGAACCCCCCCAGGAGGGGCCTATAGGGCTTTATTGATGGGATCTATTCTTTATATATAGCAGGCATTATTCAGTGAGAGAATAAACTTATCAGAATTGGTTGTTTTATTCCTATTTGCTCCTAAACCTAAAGAATGGCAATATAAATACACATACAGGGGCTTGTGCCCCCCCCCTTTGCTTTGCTTGTGTATTGTATATTCTGGCACCTGATTTATTTAAGAGACTCACAGATACAATGATAAGAGCCGGCACTAATGGCTCTGTTTGTCCTGCTGCTGCCTGTAATTCCCATATCGGCCTCTGCCCAGAATGGAGAGACAAGGTTGGTTTTGGGGTAGGGCAGAAAGGAATTTCCTGGGGGGGTGTGGGGTTTTTTTTCTTAATTGGCAGTAGTCATCTTTGGCCACTTACAATTCCACTGGTTAGCCACATTGGCTATTAGAGCCAGGCAGGTCTGAGCACAACTGTTTGAATGGATTAGTCCGTTTCCCATAGGCAATGATTGGTGCCACTGGCAGAACTGGCTCGGCCCATCCTATCAGATCTTGCTTTCATTGATAAAGGTGATAAGTGGAAAGAGTTAATGTCAGTGTAGAATATATTGACTCAAATTATTCAGAGAGTTAAGAGGGGAATTATTCTCCTTTTTGTTTATGGGACATTTTCCATTGGTTTCAACACAGTGGCGCTTTGTATTGTATTTGACTCTGTTACCATTTGTATCCTCACTATTCCAATGCTCTGATTGGCTACAGGTTGGTTCTGTACCGCTGTTTCAACACTTTGGGTTTTACACACTGACACAGAACAAAGTGATTACTTGACAGTTTAGGGGCACTTGTAAAACACGCAAGTTGCAGGGCGTCTGCATTGAATGCAAGATCTGTAGCTGAAGTTTTCCCATGAAACAGCACCTCTAGTGGTCAACAAATAATACTTAGCCATCCTGATGCAAACTATGGAGAATGTTAGTTGGAGCTGTGGCACTGAGTAGTGACTGGGGGCAATGCTGGGGGTGCCAACTGGGTCCTAGGTGCAGTCCTGGTCCCTCCCGCCCCCTCACCTACGCATTCGGCACATATGCAGGGCACATAGGAGAGGGCTACTTACCCTCCACCTCCATAAACCCACCATGAATGAATAAATGAGATGAATGGTTCCGTATTTATCCAAAAGTGTGGCAGGCACAGGGATTTTTAAATATTGCATTTTTTTCTGTATATGCACCTTGGGTGCCTATATAAAATATATGGCCCTGGCTGGAGAAGACCTGTCTGAAGGTGAGATGTGGGTAGAATATCTAGTTGCTCATCTACTGTAGATACTCCTGGAAGCCCAGTTTGACGGTCACTTAGGGTAAGAACTGAAATGAACACTCACTTGCTGTTCTAGATAGTCTGGGAATTATGAGGGAATGACCCATACAGCAATGTCTTCCATTTAATGGGGACCTGACCATATTTTGGACCTCAAAGGTGGGCAGATTTCAGAAAATCACCAACCTAGATTGTAGAGTGGGCTAACAGGGAGCTTCTAACATTATTATTGTAGTCATACATGTCCTTTACAAAGACATCTGTCAGTCATTAGAAATAAATGGTATGTGGGTGGGGGTGCTGATGTTGTGGTGTTTCAGGTTCTCGACACGGCAATATCTCTTTCTGGGCATAGAAACGTTCTACTGGGATGGGTGCTTGTGTGTAGAAATAGTGCTGGGAGCTATCTCCTACACATAATAGTGTGCTACACATTGGTCATTGACAATGGCCACACACACTGGCAATGCACCCTATATAATATCTAATCAGTGGATAGGGCTGTGGCCCATTTGGTTCCATCGCTTGGTGTAAGAGCAGTAAGTACCGTCCCTACATGGCCAGTTTGGGCTCACTGGTTCTCACTATACTGCTCAGCCACCTGGGCATGTATCTTATTCCAGGGAGTCGGACACCTGCCATGAAGGGGACAACCACCATCTTCTCCCTGGCTCCCAGTTGTCTCCTGCTTGAGTTCACACATGGCATATGTTCTGTATTGCCCGTGATTGTGCCCTGGAAAGAGGACACCTGACAGCCAGGAACAAGATGGCGGTGGCCCACTCAGCAGAAGAGTAGTACCTTGGGATGGTGTTTCAGCCCTGACGGTGTGTGGCGGATCTGACGATGTTTCATGCGACCGATGGTCGCACGAAACATCGTCAGACCGCCACGTGTGTGGCCACCTTAAGCCTCCCCAAACCTTCATTGGCACCTTAAAAAAAAAAAACCTGGCTCCGTTTCTGCACTGCCCTGCAATCTTCTCCGGGTTCTGCAGAAATTAGCTGTGCTCTGATCTTTTGACTAATCAAGGCGCAGATGCAGACAGGGATCGGGAGATTTTGCAAACTGGAGGCAGTGCAGAATTGAAGACTAAAAAAAGAAGAATCTGCAGGCTGTAAACTTTACCCAAGAACCAACTTTGAACTTTTGCTGCAGTTTTCATCCCACAGGTACTATACACAGGTACTATACTGTATATGTTCTAAAGACTGACCCACTAGCTGAAATTAAATTGTTTTTTGTCACCTGACATCTACAGTACCTAAGAGGCGGGGCATACAATGTATGATTGACATCTGGCATTTTTTAATGAAGTTATAATTTGTATGGATGTGTTAATAAAAAATCATAATTTGGCTTTCATGTTTAATTTGAAAAGTACTTTTATTGTACAGCTTTTTATATCTGGGTGAGGGGTCCCCTTTAAATGGCTAACGAAATGTTAGTCAAGGGTAGTTTTTAGCACTCAATAATAAGAAATCCAAGTCCGGCTTGGGACTCCTCCAGTTACATGGGAGTAGGAGAAACAATAGGTTAGCTGAAAGCAGTTCTAATGTGTAGCGCTGGCTCCTTCTGAAAGCTCAGACTCAGGCACAATGCACTGAGATGGCGGCTACACACCAATATTACAGCTACAAATACATTTGTTGGTTTAAGAATAAAATGTTAAATGGCAGAGTGAATTATTTGCTATAAAAACAGTGTAATTTAGAAATAAAAAGTACCCCATAAAAATCATGGCAGTATCCCTTTAAGGATGTCTGTAGCATGGCTGTCATTGGGTTTATATAGAGCTCAATTAGAATGATGCATTTTGGGACCTCCCCTAATCTGTCAAACTCGCTGCAGAGATTTGTAAGCTGTGCACCCATATAAGTTCCAAATATGAAAAGTAAAAATCTAATGATGTCATTTTACAGAATTTAAAAAATAATCCAGACACCACCTTTTATTCTTTTTACCTGCACTTATTCCAAGCCCCACATTTTTATTTATATGATACCAGACAGGCCAGAAATACAGGGGAGCTTTGTGTAATACCATGTACAGACCCGGCAGCATTACTCTACTTGGCTCTTTGTATTTCTTCCCTCCATCAGCCCAGTAATGTTGTGCAAAGGACTTATAGTAAGTATGGTGTAATATGCACAGTGTAAATGCAGTAAGAGCAGAAATACAGTGCAGTGACGTTTCCTAGACCAGCAAGAGGGACATTTCAGTAGACTGTATCTTATACCAGACAAGCCAGCAATACAGTGTAATGCAGTGTTCTCCCCAGGGAAAAACAGAGGGGCAGGAAAAAATTGGGCTTATTGGGGGAGAGAAATATGTGCCTCCCCAATCCCTCCAGCACTAAAATAATTTGCATCTATAGTCAAGGATATAACCTGCAAGCTCTTGAGGCAATGACCTTCAACTTCAGAGAGACCATGTGTTCAGGTGACAGTCACCACTTAAGGATTGTGCCTTCATATAGTTTTTTTTTTTTTTCTTTGTTGTTACATTATCTTTGAGTCTATTACTTCTATACCATCCTATTGTTATTGCCTACCTAAAACTTTATAGCTGGCTGACCAGAAATACTCATAATGCCGTAATGATTACATACTACTCAGGCATTACAGACATGTTTAGGGTGTTGTGTTTGGGTTTATAGAAGAGCCTTTCCCAGCGCTTCTCAATGTTGTATTGTTATTCCTAAATAAATGTCAGACTGGTGCCTGCTGGTTGGCTACACTTGCTTTCTGAGGTTTTATAATTAGTTGATTATTGCTCTGTGCACTCCTGGGTAAAACTGGGCCCCTTAAAAATTCATGGTGGGGGGCAATATCAAGCCTGCAGTCCTTCTCTTGGGCAGCCCTGACATTAAATAAAAGGTATTGGGTATGTTTGAGCAAAGCTGCTTACTGTATGCTTTCAGTTCACTGAAGGTTCTCTTTCATAAAGGTGCTGGATGTGTGAATGCCATATTACAATTACACATCCAGAGCGACTTAAACTATATAGTAGTTTTTATATAGTAAATTTTACGGAATGTGTTGAATGTTATTGCTGAATCGGTACAGGCAAAATGCATAAAAAACTGCTTGGTACACGGATAGCCAAATTACCTGTAATTCTGTTCATAATCCTGTTATCTGTTTTCTCCCCACAAGGCTGCTGAATATGTTCCGGAAAAGGTGAAGAAAGCGGAAAAGAAATTGGAAGACAATCCGTATGACCTTGATGCATGGAGCATTCTCATTCGCGAGGCACAGGTTTAGTGACATAGGGTTACATTATGTATTCTCTTGAGTACCAAAGGTGGCTGTATTCAGGAGATTCTAAAATGTTCCACACAGTCATAATATTGTAAATGCTGTTTATTTCAATTTTAGAATCAGCCTATAGACAAAGCACGGAAGACATATGAGCGACTTGTTGCCCAGTTCCCGAGCTCTGGCAGATTCTGGAAACTTTACATTGAAGCAGAGGTTAATATTTTCATTTTTTTTCTTACTAATTGATTTTTTTATTTCACAAACATGTTCTAGGTCTGAGTTGAGAAATAACTGGTAGGACACTATATTAGTTAATGTTCCTTACCTTGTAATCTGGGGCTGAAATTGCAAGCGCTGACTTTTAAGGTGTTTAACCGCAGCGATGATTGTTGCATAGTGTTTTTGCAACAACATTAAAACATTTTAATGGTATGGAGTGCTTTAGACTTTTATTTATTTGTCGCGTCAATTTATTGCCTCCTGTGTTGTTTATTTAGTACCGGTAATTCATTTCCTCTATATTTACCCCAACTGACTAATTTGAATGGTATCCTAAGTCTATTAGCCTTAACAATAAAATGGCATGATGTTCAAATGTTTCTGTGTGGGTTTTGTTTTAACATACTTAAATATTTTTAAGGTCTTAACATATAGAACATGCACTTACAAAAGAACAATTATAGGAAAGAAATGTTATCGGCATAATTTATTATTTACAGCAACCATTCTTGGACAGGACAAATGTGTGGCTTACGGTGCATAGAATTACACTGGGCATAAATGATTGTATGCACAATATTGAAAACATGTTTGTATACTTGATTAATGCAGTTAACTATACGACTCATAATAAAACCACAGAGGCAGAAAATCTGGGAATTTGGTGTTCATACCTATGTTATTCTGTTATTCTGCTGCTTATGATGTCTGGTTAATCCTGTGTAGCGTAAATGGTTTTGTCATAACTTTTAGGCACACTTTATATTTTCCATTATTTGAACAACATTATTGGGACCCTTTGGTTCTCATACTCTACCTTCCCACTCCACCCATGTGAATAGTATTTTCTTTGGGATGCTACATCTATTTTATATTTTTATACAATATTAAAAGAAACTGTGATTGTAGGCTATACATACATCATTTATGGGAACTGTACTTTCTTTACACAAATACCATTAAAATCTGGGGCTAATGCTTGTGCTTACCCTTATTATTTTACATAGTAATGAGCACAGCAGTGCGCAGTATTTATTGTGTTTTTAAACTCACAATTTACTTTATCTAGTAGGTTACATCTGAAATATGCTTGTGTTTTCTTTCTTTTTCACCTATAAAACTTAAGAAACATTGGTAAGATATATTCATTTTTATATTAGTGGGATGCTGATGATTTTATAGTATCATTTTTATTACTGCTTAAGACTGCTAAAATTTCTCAAAGATTTGCATTAAAAACTGTGTTGGTGGAATGTCTCTTTACTTTAACGCTGCTAAATTGAGACGTATAAGGCTTACATATTCTCAATTGCTTTTGTTAATCTTTTAACTGACAAACTTAACTTCCATACAAAATAAAAACCTCGGTCTGAAGTGTAACCTATAATTTAGAGCAGTGTTGGCCAAGTTTTTGTCCTTGCCTCATAAAGCTGATCCTTGTGAATTAGAGTCTTAAGGTGGCCATACAGGGGCCATTTTTAGCTGCCTTGATTCAGCAGCTTATCTGCCCATGTTTGGCTCGAATGACAGGCCTGCCTGACCGACATCTGCCCTGAGATCAGCTAGATCTCGATTGGCAAGGTTTGGTTTTTCCGTTAGATTGGGGACCGCATTGGCTCGTTGATGTGGTCCCCGAACCGACGGCACCTATACCTGCCATTTCTATTCGGTCATTTTGGCTCTAGGGCTTAAACGTCCGGATTAGCCCGATATTGCCCATTGGTAGGCATATCAGGAGAAGATCCGCTCACTTGGCAACATGTGTGTCATTAGTAAAAGCACTTACCCAAGGAGTTCTGTGACGGTCACTGGCTGAATGCTTTTGTACAGGACATGAAACTCCAAGGGGACTTCTTTTATATTCATATTATTTTATGTGGGATACTTTTTATTTTTATGCTACCATTACAAGCTTCTTAGGGGTCATTTGGGATGTCCCTCAACTGAAGTACAAGAGCCATTACCCTTAGTGCCCATGCGCAGAGCACTTCTGGATGGCGAGTAGCTGCACTCTGCACCTTATTCACACGTGCAAGTTGGGGGTAAGGAAAGGGGGAAGCTTACATCTGTGCTCGAAAGAGCTCAGAGACCTGCAGCAATTCAAGGAGAGAGGAAGGAAATAAATATTCAGTGCTGTAACACTAAGGCAGATTATCCATTGTATTATAGATGTTATGTTTACACAGACAGGGCGCCATCAGAAATCACAGGGCCCTCACAAAAATTTTCTGGGCCCCCTCACACCAGTATCCACCATAAACTGCAAACTGAAGAATAAATCTAAACTCTATGCACAGTAGTTTAAAGGCAAACTCCACCCAAACAGAATTTAGTCTTTTTGAAAAGAGAATGTAACTTCAAGCAACTTTTGCCAATAAGCATAATTTAAAAATTATGAAAAGACTGAAATTTTTTATGTAATAATCTAGTTTGGCAACAGTACCAAGCCCCGCCCCCTGTTGATCTGCTGACTACTTTGAGACTCAAATAAAATGTTACAGAGCTGCGTTGTCCTCTGCGCGCATCCCCCCCAATCCCTGCACACACAATGTTAATAAGGAAAGGAACATTGCATGCATTGGTTACATAGTCCCTGCATGCTGTCTGTAAGCTTGGACAAGTTGTCTACAATTTGTAACATCAGTGATTTATCCTCCTCCACTGTCAGGATTGCAAATGCATGCAGAAGAGAACGATTTGCTCCTGGATTTCAAGCATAGTAAAAATGTTACGGTATTCATACTTTTGAGAGTAACAGGTTACAGTGATAAGTGTATTAGAGGTTTCTGTGTTGCGCTCTAACAAATGTTTGGTTCGTAAGCCGGAGCTCCCCTTTAAAGGACAATAAAAGCCAAATCCCTGGGCGGGTACTGATCACTTAGTTGGGGAAAAATAAGAGTTAAATGCGCCTCATGCAGGAATATAATGCGGCCATTACAATCTTTCTGCCCAGTGTTCCCCTGACTAAAATAATGGTTTGTACAGAGTACAGATATTTCCTTACTGCGCATGTGCTAAGGAGAGCACATTCATTGGTCTAAAACAGTTGCATATGATCTGCAAGGAGGAGGAGCCGTGACCCAGAGTACTAAGTTAGTAATTAAAATCACTAACTAGTGGCAATATCAAGCCTACATCAAAAGTACTCAAAATAATTATAAATTAAATAAAAAAAGTTTTACCCTCCCTTTAGTTTTAAATCTAATGAAACAATTTTCTTATAAATGATCTCATTCCTTCCTCTATCTCTGGTTTTTTTAAGATTATAGGCGAGTTTATTGCGATAAATCTCCTCTATCACGTAATTCTCCTGCAAATGCCATCCCACCCGGCAATAAATGGAATCGCCAGTGGGAAAATATATGGCATCGCTTAGTTTTTGCAAAGTTGCCAATAGTTTCTCACGAGGCAACTTCGGAATAAAGTGCAGCGTAGGTTTTCCACCATCAATTGAATTAATTGACAGCGAGAATGTATTGCAGGAGATTAGTCGCTCGCGGTAGAGGATCTCACATGCAGCAGCCTAAATCATACGTTTATTATATTCAGACTACTTTTTAGTTTCATTATTCACAGCAAGTTCTGCAAAAAAAATAAAAAATTAAATGTTGTTTTGCCTATTAAGCAATTAGAAATGTTACTTGTGGCAACGAGTTGTAATAATAGACTTTAAAATACAAGCTAAGGACTGAACAGACTCTTGTGACGTGAATTTGTACTAATTTTCTTAATGTTATTAAAACCTTAAATCCACAAAGCTAAAGTCTGACAAGACAAACATGGCCTTTGCAAAACTAAAATGGTTGTGTCTTGTAGTGAAAAGGGAGGCTAAGATCCTCCTTTTTACCTACAAGATCAGATTTCCTTTTGGATATCATTTTTCTGAGCGTGAAAATCTGTTGACCAACTTCGCCAAGAAGTGCTGTTTAGAAAGACAGGGTCTCTACCCTGGCAACAGAGAACGAAGGGTGCAGCAATCCCTTTTTCTTGGTGAGTTACGTGTAGACATCTGAGGAAATAAATTGGCAAATGCACGTATCTCACTCGAGTATTAGCGGTCTTCACTTAAGCTGTGCATTGATTGCTGGCTGAAATAGAAAGGAACCAACCAGCAGACCCCCACACATTTCTGAATAAACTATGCAGTGATGTGCATATGTTGTATACCATACTAACCAGTGATTTGTGGAGCAAAGTAGTGCAAGCACATAAATATATGTAATATTCGCTCACACTCATCTTACTTGCAGTAGGCATTAAGAGAAATAAAAATGGTCAGTAAAACTAGTTTTACTGTTGTCTTAAGGTGCAGTACATGACAGGGGATAAAGGAGGCTGCTGCAGTGCAAAGAGTTCAACACTTACCTTTCCTTTTGCACTATGACTTTGTCACCATCTGTAATGCACATTGCTTTAGCAAGTGAATAAGTCCAGCTGTAAGAATAGAGCAAGTGAAAAAAAGTCCACAAGTGGCCATGTAAGCAGAGACAATACAAAGATGGACAGGGGGCTACAGGTTTATTTGGGAAATGATTTTAAAGTGTCACTGTTTTTCCATCCCAAGTGTAAAAACAACTGGGCAATGTGTGTGTAAAAACCTTTTAGGTCTACTTTAGTCTGCCTTGCAGCATTGGGGTCCAGCTTTTAAATCCAACTAAGGACAATCTGCAAAAGTTTGCAAGTTCTCCAACATTCATACATACAGAAAGACAGTGCCGCGCAGTGTGTGTGTGTGTTATATGATAGAGGTTGATGTGCCTAATGTTACAATCTTAGTGTAATAGTGAAAATGGGGCAAACTTCAGACCCTTCAGACAAGTGGCAAACAATCGCAACCCCTCAAAAATAAAAAAGGTGGATGGGAGGAATGCAGTTTGCATTATAAAATGTTATTTTCAGGAGATTTTTAAATGTACAGTTATATATTTTGTAATGGTACCATAGGCTCTAACATGCATGCAAATGTTTTACTAGCATCCCTGTCTGTCAAAAAGCCATTGCTCTCTGTGTAAACACAGGGCCGCCATCAGGGGGCACAGGGGTACAATCACCCGGGCCGGACGATTTTAACTTTAAAAGGGGGCCCGCGCCATGCCAAAGTTTTCTTAGTAGCTCGGGCCCCCTTTAATCAGTTCCGGGCCCTGTCAGTGTGGTCAGCGGGGGATCCTATTGGTCCGCCCCGTGCGTACATGCACGTCTGTACGCACGGGCGCAACCTTATAAAAGGGCCTGTCTTAGTTTGGCACTCACGAAGTGCAGAGGTGTCGTCCAGGAAGGACCTTCGCCGGGGGAGGCGAATCTACCGCCGCAGAAGACGCTGCCGCTGAAGAAGGAGATGCCGCCGCTGAAGAAGAAAGACAACGCCGGAGGAGCCGGTGCTTGCTGGCTACCAATGTACTGGGGGGGGGGGGGCACTGCTGGCTAACTAGAGGGGGCACTGCTGGTACTAGAGGGGGCACTCTGGCTACTAGAGGAGCACTGCTGGCTACTAATGGGGCCCTGTTGGCTACCAATGCATTAGGGGGGCCCTGTTGGCTACCAATGTACTGGGGGGGGCCACTGCTGGCTACTATAGAGGGGCACTGCTGGCTACTAGAGGGGCACTGCTGGCTACTAGAGGGAGCACTGCTGGCTACTAATGGGGGCCCTGTTGGCTACCAATGCATTAGGGGGCCCTGTTGGCTACCAATGTACTGGGGGGGGCACTGCTGGGCTACTAGAGGGAGGCACTGCTGGCTACTAAGGTGTTGCACAATGCTAGGGGCCCTGTTGGCTACCAATGCATTAGGGGGCCCTGTTGGCTACCAATGCATTAGGGGGGCCCTGCTGGCTACCAATGATTAGGGGGGCCCTGCTGCGCCTACCAATGAATTAGGGGCGGCCCTGCTGCTACCAATGTACTAGGGGGGGCACTGCTGGGCTACTAATGGGGGCCCTGCTGGCTACCAATGCATTAGGGGGCCCTGCTGGCTACCAATGAACAAGGGGGCACTGCTGGCTACCAATGTACTAGGGGCACTGCTGGCTACCAATGCATTAGGGGGGCCCTGCTAGCTACCAATGCATAGGGGGCCTAGCTGGCTACCAACGAACTAGGGGGGGCACTGCTGGCTACCAATGCATTAGGGGCCTAGCTGGCTACCAATAACTAGGGAGGGCACAGCTGGACTACAATGGCATTAGGGTGGGCACTGCTGGCTACCAATGAACTAGGGGGGCACAGCTGGCTACCAATGAACTAGGGGGGGCACAGCTAGCTACCAATGTACTAGGGGGGTACTGCTGGCTAACCAATGAGACTAGGGGGGCTTGCTGGCTACCATGTATTAGGGGGGCCCTGGTGGCTACCAATGTCTCAAGTCTGTGAGTCCTTTGTAC